>NC_140363.1:12910000-13510000 GCF_054491055.1 Hypomesus nipponensis
GCACCCATATAACTACCCAGGCATCCTTAGGACTTAGATGCTATCAGATCTCCTTAGGCTAGCATGGGAAGATGTAGGATGGTGTTAGGATTCATAAAGCTTTATTGGAACCAGTATTCCTTCATGTACCTTATAGAGGGGCGGGCTGTATGGAGGAGGGGGGAAATATAGATGGGGGAGGTTATAATGAGAGGTATGGATGGAAAAAGAGATTCCAAACGGGAGAGAGGTGGCAAATGAGAAAGAAGGAGAGATTAAAGGGGACAGAAAAGGAAAAGGGGCCTCCATTGGGTTGGCATCAGCTTGCACAGGGTTCTCCACAGATTCACAGGCACACTGGAAGTACTGTAAATGGCCCATCGTATAAAGTCATGTTGCTCACACCTTTAAGAAGCAGCATCATGCTTTGTTCAGGATGGAGATTTCTTTCTCACCAAAGCGACGTGGACGGCACTGAGAGGGTAAAGTTGGGAGTAGATGAACGGAAGCACGCCTTCCTGGCGTGATGGCAGTCAAGGTCGCCCGTTCTGGCAATTTGTGGGGAAAATGTGTTTGGCGTCCCATCGCCTTTAGTTATGCAGCTAAGGACAAGAGTGGGAGAGAAAAGCTCGTTCACAACAGATATTCAAATGACGTACGAGCATAGTGTGCGCCTCGCAGGGACGTGCGTATGTCTGTGAAAGTCCTCCAGTTTCTGTGGGCATTAGCTTCTGTCAGTCGAATCCTGGCGGGGCTATGTATTGTCAGACACAGTTGAGCCTGAAGACGAACAAAATGTGTGCCAAGCGTGATAAGAACCATGCTTGTTAATAATCTCTGCTCCTGGAGAATGCTCTACAACTCTGCCAGAATGTCTTCCAACCAACCTTCCTTTCCAAACTCCTATCAGCTGAAGGCATCAGAGTTCCTCCAAGCAATCAAGAAGTAATTCCCTTTTATCGTCGTGCATGAATATTAAAAGTTTGGCGCTGGAGGGATGGGCACAGTACAGGCGTCGCTCTTTAGCACCTGTCAGGGACTGGGCTTCACAAAGCAGATGAGCGCCCTGCATTGTGGAGACTAGCTATCAAGCTGTTTAGTCAGCACAGGCCACAGTGGCTGAATCTGGAAACCTGCATACTGATCACGGGACCGATTAGCATCTCGGTCTTGGGTCCCTGTCATCCGACACATGTAAATTCCTCCCCAACACCAGACCATCACGCTAATGTTGTTTACACTCAATGCAAATCATCAGTAAACAAACATCTGAATACAGAGAGAGGGAGAGAGAGAGAGAGAGAGAGAGAGAGAGAGAGAGAGAGA
This sequence comes from Hypomesus nipponensis, assembly GCF_054491055.1. Lineage (NCBI taxonomy): Eukaryota > Metazoa > Chordata > Actinopteri > Osmeriformes > Osmeridae > Hypomesus > Hypomesus nipponensis. The sequence goes on from NC_140363.1 coordinate 12,911,306, forward strand.
GAGAGAGAGAGAGAGAGAGAGAGAGTAGAGATGTAAAAAGGGAGAAACAGAAAGAGAGAGAACCTGAGACAGATGGAGAGAGAAAGGAGAAGTGGAGTGAGGGAGAGGGAGGGAGGGAGGGAGGGAGGGAGGGAGGGAGGGAGGGAGGGAGGGAGGGAGGGAGGGAGGGAGGGAGGGAGGGAGGGAGGGAGGGAGGGAGGGAGGGAGGGAGGGAGGGAGGGAGGGAGGGAGGGAGGGAGGGAGGGAAAAGGAGGTGTTCCAGACTCAGGACCTTTAACGTGCATGCAAATGAGTCATATCATGGCAGGCGTGTAGCAGGAAATTAAGACGGCCGGCAAATTACAGCATTGTATGGTAATGTGCAGATGTGTGGATATGCATTGCTGCTTCATTATGACCGCAAAAATGGCCCTTGTTAATATTCCAACATCTTGATAAACAAAAGACACAAACGAAGCGGGTCCCCGAGGAGAAGGAAGACATGCTGCTGAATGTTTTCAAATCCAAAACACGAGCATGACACGAGGCGAGACAAGACCCATCGAAGGCCATCGCACATGACACGTTACGCAAACAAGCACAGTGATGTGAGGGGCTATTTAGGAAAGAATTCCAACTGTTTTCACACAAACACATAGGAAACATATACACATTCACATTTGAAATGTTCACACACATTCAAACTATTGAAAACTTGCGTCCACAAATTTCAAATTTTCAGTTGTATGAAGGTGTATGTGTGTGTGTAGCGTCAGTCTGGATTATTTCCTAAACAGCCCCTCATACCAGGACACCCTGGAATAGTTAATGTCTATCAGGTCAGGTCTGGGAATGCACTTAAAACAAGATGGCCACCCTGAAACCTCCGGGTGACCTAGGGGTTATTTATCACATGACTCGACAGCTGGACGAACCTTCAAGGATTTGTGGGTGAGCTTTTTGACTCAGACCTAATTTAGTCGATTCTTCATATCCTGTCAGGGACCCACACATAAGTAACGAAGGAGGAGGGTTGAGTTCAGAGTTTAGTGCATTTTACTTCAGATCAAGGGGTCACTGGTTTAAGTCTGCCTTGAAAGGGTCTGCTGAATGAATACAAACATATTACTATGATCAATTCACAAAACGCAGCCAAACTAACTTTTCAAACATTTAAATCCTGTCTTTCTTCTTTTTTTCACATTCAGAATGCCAGTCCCAATGTATGACATTGACTCGCGGTTGTCTGTGTTTGTTGTGGCATTAGGGTCATCATTTCACCTAAGTTAATATGGAGAGAGAGATTATCAGACTGCTGTCCTTGTGTCGAGAGCACTGTACTGTTGACTCTGTCACAGTGCCATGTTGGACCAACTCCACTCTGGTATCCATGCCCAGATGCTACAAGGGAGATAAATGGTTTCAACAGAATGGCTTTGTCAGTTATCCCATATATTCCCAGAGTAGACGTGGACAGTGTTAACAGAATACAAATACGCTTTTACAATGATTTAGCACAGGTTGGGTTTTTTTTTGTCTTTTACTGTGGATTGTTTTACCCTGACATCAACTTGGCTCCTGTCGAGGTGCGCTTGTTTCTTGGAAACAAACCGAAGTGTCTGCCAGTATCAGATGTTTTCCCTGGCTTTTAGAGGCCCCAGAAAGTGTAACATTAGCTACCTATTTAAACGTTTAGACTCTGGAGGGAATGTTATAAATGCAGATTGGAACGATTCCAGAGATGTCATTAAGATGACGTGGCAGAGCTTGGGTACCTGCCTCTTACCCTCTTTACATAAACCCAGACCATTAAGATTAGATGGGCCAGTGAGAATTAGCATTAGCTGTGGGTATTGATTTTGAAATTGACCTTATATTGATGATAATGGTATACACCTGCCTTTATAATGACAGTTTTTAAAGCCATGAAATTGTTAATTCATACCTAATGTGCTTTTGTTTTGGATGGTCTATTGGGTGTTTGCTTGGCGTAATCTAGGTATATTGTGGTCTTATTATTTGCAGAGCGTCTCCCTTTACCATAGCATTACTGGTGCATAAAGACGAGATAAAAGCAATCTAAATGTGAACATGCATGATGGCCACGGTCGGTGCACCATCCTAATGGATTCATTATTTCATAATAAAGGTTTAATGTATACTCACAATGGCCATTTAAACCAATTGTTTTTGCATATAAGACTTCTAAAACACATGGGCCTCAGGTTCAAAGTGGAGAAGGGAGGGAGGGAGGGAGGGAGGGAGGGAGGGAGGGAGGGAGGGAGGGAGGGAGGGAGGGAGGGAGGGAGGGAGGGAGGGAGGGAGGGAGGGAGGGAGGGAGGGAGGGAGGGAGAGAGAGAGAGAGAGAGAGAGTGAGAGAGAGAGAGAGAGAGAGAGAGAGAGAGAGAGAGAGAGAGAGAGAGAGAGAGAGAGAGAGAGAGAAGGAGGTGATGTGTTTGGATTTATCAACATGTTGGGCTCCTCTTTTTTGTGTTTTGTGTTTCACAAAAACCGTAATGCCCTGTCTTTTTACACGTAACTGGATATCTATCTACACACTCAACGTACACAATGTTCAGGGGAGTGTCAAAAACAAGATCACTCCTGTCATCCTTCCCCCTATCTCTGTATATGTCTCTCCCTAAAACACAATCACACCCTCAAACACCCTCCACCCTCCACACACCCCGTGACCCTGTATAGTTTTGAACTGGGGCCAGAATCTCTCTTCTTTAACTCCCCGTCCCAGACCCTGCCAGTCAACTTCAAAGCGGTGACTGTGGCTGTCTTTCTTAACCTCCAAATCTGGCGAGTCTTGTTCCAGCTGTGTGGTGGGGACAGAGTGGGCAGTGTGCTGGGCCGTCTGATTAACCCCCAGGCCAGGGCCCATCTCCTCAGCCAGACGGATCCGCTTTCGCCAGCCTCGGCCTCAGTAACGGGACACCGCTCCAACAAGCCACTTCAAAGAGACAGGGCCAGCAGGAATGTCAGGTTCAGAACCAGAGGGAGAGAAGGAGCAAGAGAGAGAAAGAGGGAGGGAGCGAAAGGGAGGGAGAGGGAGGGCTAGCGTTTGTGTTTGTTAGGAAGGGAGAGAGACAGAGACAGAGAGAGTGAATGAGAGAGAGAAATAGAGAGAGAAATAGAAAGAGAGAGTGAAATAGAGCTTGTGTGTGAGCGAGTGTTGCGCGAGTGGGCCACTGGACCGATCTGGACCTAGCTCGCTCATGCGCTTCTCTTTTTCATTTGCAGAGGAGTGAAGTCGTTTTAATTTAATCTGGCTCCAAAGGAAAGGCCCTTGGGGTTGTTTGGCCTTTGTCTGGACCAGCCAGTCCTCTTAACAGGCAGACAGCATGTGTGCTGCGTTTCTCCTCTACCGCCTCAGCTGCCTGGCTCTGCTTCAGCCTCTCTCTGACCTCACCAGCCAAATGAAATCTATCATACCAGCCACACTTTTGGGCAGCTAAGCAAAAAAAATCATTAAACTACTTTAGCCTCATGATAAATGGCGGAACTCATCTACTGTGTGTGGCTCTATTCCCAATCCGCTGAATTGCTGAACTCAAATGCTTAACCGGTGTTTTGGAAGCCGTATGCCATATAGTAACATAATCCCGCATGCATGTGAGATGTGGAGAAGATGAGTGTGTCACCGTGACAACGTTGAGAGGCCTGGGAGTAACAGAGCAGGTGTTGTCAAACTCGAGTGTCTCTTTCCTAATCTTCACAGAGAACTTCAGGTGACCCTTGTCCCCACTGACAGAGGATCTAGACTTCTAGCTGTGTGTTTGCATGTGTGTGTGTGTGCGCATGTGTGTCTGTGCATGTGTATGTGTGTGTGACCGAGGTGGAGATCTTTGATCAGATCTTTGCTTCGGTTAAGACCCTCAGTTCAAGGCATGCCAGTGACTACCTGCTCTTTGTTTCATGCTGTTTGATGTGAAGACAGTCAAAGAACATTATCAAAAAGTGTCACAACAACCACAACAGTGTGATGAAAAGAGACACACCTGTGAGTGTCTAGAGAGGAACACGTTCATTTTGCGAGAGAAAATATTTCATACATATAGGCAAATAACCTGAGCGAAGCATAAATAACTCGTAATCTAAGCAATAAACTCAGAGTTTTCTTTCAATATTTGCAGCGTGCACGCAGTTCGAAACTTCTCTGAATCTTCAATGTAACTTGTGATTCCAGGGTACTCTGACAGGAAGGAGAGTGACACATGAGCCATGCAGCAAAGCGGAAGCAGCGTTCTCCATTACTGAATAAACAGAACACCATGGGGTCTGACAGGATAAAACAAACCAAACACTTTGAAGATGAGCTAGGAATTGCAGCAAAAAAAAATCATAACAGAGAGACAGTGCAGTGGGTGTGCGAGTGGGTAATTGCGATTAATTTTGCAAAGAGACACACCCACAAATATGGAGTCATCAGAAGACTGGATGTCACAGGAGAACCCACCCAGCAGGAGGATCAGTGGATCCAGGGAGGCTAACCGGAGCAGGGCTGCCTGCGCTGCCGTCGATCAACGCGGCTGCCTGCCCGCCTTTGTGGCCAGGAGACAATGGGCGGCTGGCAGGGAGCGACAGGCAACCTGAACCTGACAGAGGAAGCTCTTAAAGACCCACAAAACAAACTGCTGAGCTCTGGTATTTCCCCCCTGCCTGAAATACTATCTCCATTGTCATTAAAGGTGAAGTCAAGTCGTCTAATCCCCCTCCAAAGTCACACTGCAGCAGCCACATGCCGCCCATTACCCCTTTTCTTTTTATTTCCCTCTCTTCCTTTCTTCCTTCTCACCAGCTCCGTCTTTTCACTCTCTCGCTGGGTGTCAAACCGTATGCCATTGGATATCTATGTTGAGCTAACATGGTTCAAAGGTCAATGGTAGAAAAAACTTTGGTGCATGGTATTCCTCAGCACTGAAAATAGGAGCGATCGGAAATACTCTGAAGACTTGCAGAACTCTGTTTACAGCAAACACAAACTAACTGGTACAATTGTTTGCACGCCCCTTCAAAGGTACTGAAGCATAGACAAGTGCCTTTTATTATGTGCTTTGTTTGTGTGGCTGGCAACTGAAATACATTTCAAACATGATATATATATAGTTATAGTTAACCTTGCAGATGATGGCCCTGCCTCTCCTTTCTGAAATGATGTCTTGGGGATGTGTCGGTGTGTTTTTATTTTTCAAACCCATCCAGGTAATCAATAACATGCCAAGAACTGAGGCATGAACGCTGTCTGTGTGATGTTATATGAGAAATAACAAGCAAGCCCCATAGCAAACAAACCCATCCAAGCCTCACCCCGGAAAAACTAATGAAAAACCCTCAGAATGGACGCGTGCACATTTGCACATGCAAACACATTACACTCTGTGTTACCCACAATACATATCATTTTTGATGTCATCCACATTGGGCTGTTGCCATTTGCACCTCACACATAATATGCTGCCAGCTATACAAATAGTCCTGTTTGGAATTCAATTACCTGTGCTTTTTTCAAACAACCTGAAAGGGTCTCTCTTTTTTTTCCTTTCAGTGCCATCATAGAGCAGGCCTGGAAAAATTCTATTCAGCTCTCCTATTATCCCATCAAACCTTGCTGGACGGCATGCATGCCGGCTCATTACCTTGGCGAAAGAGCTACCTTAACCTCCATTACAAGCTGGCCCTGTAATTAATGACTTTTTAAGCTATTGAACCAAAAGCAATTAGGTTATAAAAGAGAGCTTGTTCAGTAACATGAATACTTTTCCTTTATTAGTCACATCCTTGAAGAGCAGACATTAACGAAATGCGACAGTTAGCAAAATGAAGATGCTAATGTTTCCAGTTATTTGAACTTGTCAATCAAGCATTCCACTGTGATGGGACACACAAAAACAAATATCACGCAATGTTACTTGGAGGGTAAAGCATTGGAGTTTGCTCGTGTTCTTGTGTTTGTGTGCCTTGACACAAACACACGTGTGAGTAAGTGTGAAAGAATTTTCGACCCAGTGTTTTCCATCAAGTCGTCGGCAGAGTGCAGAAACAGATAAGACTTTGTGCAACACGTTAAGCTCTGTATTTGTTCAAGACTTTATCGCCTGTTCCACGAGGATCCTACACAGACGGGACATGTGGTCCACATTCTACTGGCCAGCGTAGGGTCAACCCACCGGTCAAACAACACATTAGTCTACGTCCGCACAGGACAGCTTCCTACGCTCAAGAGTAATGCTGCAGCTCATCCTAAAGGTCATCTGTGGATATTAATGTGAAACTTTAACTGAAACAGCATGAGGAACAGCCTGCTGTCTCGTGGGCAGGACATTGTGTCCCCGGATATAGATATAAGTGCAGGCTACTTGAAATGTAGGTCGTTTTAACATAACTCTGCGTTTAATGCCAAACAAATGAGCCGAGGAATACTCTTATCGTGTACTTTTGCTCTTTGAGATAATTTAAGGAGCTGTGGTGATTAGTCAGTAGCAACATTGAGAAACTTTTCCTTTACTGGATTACTTCCAGTCAAATTTGCACTCATGGCATATTATCATCTTCTATTTCATCTCATGTAACCTAGCAACTGCCAAATGGAGAAAAGGTCTGCTTGAACCAATAACAGGGTGAGGCTACTGAAATTGATTTCCAAGGCCCTTTTTAAATGAAGTCAAACCAGAGCAGGTGTCAAGGACATAATTAAGTATCAAGATGAAAATAAGTTTCAATCTATTATCGGCCACAGGTGATGAACTTAGGTCCGCATCATCTTCTCGTGAGACACCTTGTCTGAGTAGTCCTGGTAGCGCAGGCTTCAAATGACAGCAAAGTCCTTGTTGTTACTCCCTGTGTGTGTGTCTCTGTGTATGTGTGTGCGTGTGCACTGGTGTGTGCATTTGACCGCATACTAAACTCCTAATCACCCCCATCAAGTTCATCCTACAGGAACAGCAAAGAGAGGACAATACAGTATGTCCGGTCCAAGAGACCCTGAATACCTCCTGTTGACCCTGAGCTTTGAGGTCCACCAACATCCTTCTTAATCGTTACCAGTAATTGTAAAATAATTGATTTAGCCATAACTTATTGACCCGACACGATCATAAGATTCAAAAAGGAGTGAGTCGGTGCTTTTAAAAGCCTGTGTTTTCCCTCCTAGCATGATAATGTAACCAAATCCCCAGACTTTGCAGCGTGGATGAACACCGTCCGTCAGGCTGTTTAATTGACGTTCTTCCTACACAGGCTGGATTGTGAGCAGGGAGAAAGGGGAGGAAGACAGGCAATGCCTTTTAGAATGCCTCCCATGGCCGCATCCTGGAGCTCATTTCTCTTCCCGGTGAATTTGTTTTAGAATTCATTATTTGCCATGAAATGTAAAAGTCTTTTTCATTAGCCGGTGTGAAATCCCGCCTGTCTGCCGGCCCTGTGAAGTCTGGCTAACCATATTAATGTGAGCCCTTCTTACTCTAACATGGCATCTACCCCTTAGGAAGCCTATGCCGGGTGTCTAAATAATTGCCTCATTAGTGTGCAGTGGCCAGGTATGGCACAAGTGTAAACCTCCAGACAAGTGACTAATGTTCATCCATTTGCATGTCCAACCTTCTTTATTCATTTGATCAAAAGTAAGTTGAATTATGTTGTGCCATTCCAACTTCCTTATTGGGGCCGGAATTAAGGACGGAATAGCAAATGCATTCAAATCAGGACACATTTCACAGTCTCGGTACTGGGCTTGACTAAAAAATGGTTTGTCGAACCCCGGAAACTTCCCTTTTCCATATTTACAGACAAATCTATTTGGGAATTTGAGTAAATACAATCTTTATAACCAACAACACTCCCAATTATGAAGTGAAATACTGTATACAAGTTGTAGATTTGTATGACCACCAAAAAAAAAAAGAAGAACACAAGTGGATTCTGCTGAGATCCGAGCCATTTCAGCCACATAAGCAAACCTGCCCAGTCGTTGCTTGGCCTCATTTTTCTCCCAGTGATGATGGACTCACCATTACACCTTTGGCCTCCAAACCAATAGCTCAGAAAAGCATGGAGGGTGCCAGACTGGTGCACACCCTCGCTGTGACAAGGAGCTCTGGGGTTACCTTGAGCATCCTGGACCCCACGGCCCCGACGACTTCCATACACCGCACCAACAGGAAAACAGAGTGCACGCAACCAGAGGGGGCCGGAGACGAAAACAAATCACCTTGCCGATTGGTGTAATTAATCTACCCTGTGCTTACGCTAACAAATAAGGCATCTGTTTATTCTGAAACTGCTTTTATTAATGGCAGTGAAGTGGACGGTGGCGCTGGAACACAGATCTTATGCTAGGACACATCGTTAGTGCCAGTATTAGCCATCGTTCATCACTGTAGCTCAAGGTTCTCTGTCTCCCTCGATGGCTGTCTCCTTAAGTTGTTATTATTCATGTTTTCTTGTTTAGGCACAACTGAGAGCGTGTTAAAGCAGTTGAAAATAGTCGTAATGCAGATTTAACATGGATTAAAAGAGGCTTTAGCGAATCCTTGAATTTTAATGAAAATCAACACTCACTCACTGACTCACTGACTCTCTCTCTCTCTCTCTCTCTCTCTCTCTCTCTCTCTCTCTCTCTCTCTCTCTGTCACACACACACAGAGCGATAGATGGAGAGATAACCTGGTCAAGTTACGTAAACTGGTGCACAGCACTTTTTTGCACCTTTCATTTTGCAGGAGAATGCTGACATGGAGAAAAAGAGCAATCCATACACAAACTAGTCAGAAAGACACAAGTGTCTTCTGCCACCTCCTTCTGCCTTTCCCCGCTTCTCCGCACACCCTAGCACAGCGTAATTACATTAAGGCCTGTTTGATGTAGTATGTCAAGTTTAGCAGTGACCCAGCTGGAGAGGGTTCAGTGGAGAAATCTCACAAAGGTGTAGCTCCTCCCTGTAATTAAAAAGCATGTTATCTCTGGCCAGAATGTTATGTCTAAGCATTGGCCAAGGTCCAGCTCTGATCCAATCCCAGCCATCCCCATCTAAGGATGAGGTCATTGGGTCACTAACCGTCCTCCTCCAGTGCTATTCAGTTCCACTCAGACAAGGGAAGCCTCATCCCCTGGGGCTTCGTACCGCAGGGGCTCCACTCTACCTCCTTGCTCTATCCTTTTTCCCTATCTCTTTCCCTCTCTTCTTCTTCTCTAGGGTTGGTGTTCTGGTCGCGGTGTCAGAGTAGTGATGTGTTCCGGAGAACCCTGCTCCTCACTGTAGTCCGTGGCTCTGCTACTGCAGCCCTCACTGCCATTCTCCTCACTCACAGCACAGTGAGTCCACGTGAGGCTGGCCTTGTCTGGGGAGAAGCCAGAACAAAAGGGACACATGAACACAAGCTTACTGGGTAATACAACCATCCTGTGCTGTGTTGAGCAGGATGTGAAGGATTCAAATGAATGTGGAGGATGAGAAGGGGCTGACGGAGAGGAGAAGATAGATTCATTCTGTTTGTTTTCTTGACTTGTTCTTGTGAAGTATACTCACACATTCACTTCCTACCCGCGTTGGCACCAGACTGCTTAGATGAAGCGGAAATGTGTTGAAGTTCAGAGATAAATGACTGGAATGATGACCATGAAGTGAACTGTGGGAGCTTTCACTCCCCATGTTTACATCACTGGCTCCGTCTTGGTTTGGTGTGATTCACTATGCTAATATCTGCTCTCTCAGATCGCACACTGAGAACTGACATACCGCAGAGCACGTTACGCGATACCCCCCTCCGTTTCTTAGTTAAGTTGCACCCTTGTTTTCCAAATCAAAAGGAAAGCTAGATTGGGTCTTGCGTGTGTTCCTCAGGGGACTGTGAGTAGTCTTTTGGATGTGGCTTAATTGACAATACGGCTCCAGTCCAGAAGTAATGTAATGATGATGAAACCAAACTTGCCTCAGTGCATATCAACACTTGATGTAAGACCTACGTTCTCACTTTGTACAAGACCTACTAGTCTGAGTTTTCTCCAGTGGCTTCTCAACAAGGCCAAACATGATGTTTCAAAGACACACTCACTTGTGTGTCCCCTCTCTGCCTTCTTTGATATGAACAAGGCCTCAATTTGTGATGCAAAAGACAAATCCACTGGTCGGTACATCTGACTCCAGTTATTCGGTTTCAGCACTCATATCCTGCCTTCTAACCCTCCGCCATCTGATCCTGGTTCACTATAGGACACACTATTCCCCTGACACAGCTGTGTTACTATTGGAACAGCTCTGCTATACACGTACAGTGATTGGTGGACTCGGTTTCCAAAAGTAACAGAATGTAGCAAAATATATATATGTGAGTGATCAGAGTACAGTTGGTTGAAGGGCTGCAATCCGGTCTGTTGGAGAGATCTCTTGGGTCTGATCAAAGACCTGTTGGTTTTCATTTGTGATGCCGGCATCTGCAACCTTCCACATGCCCCGAGATCCCGGGAAAAGGCCATCCTGTTGATATTGGCTGGGAATGCTGTGTGAAATGCCTGGAAAGAGGAGCATTCTGGGGCACAAAGCTAAAGAACCATGTCTGTATCTGAGATATGATGAAAGGAAAGAAGGAAGGAAGGACAGATTGGTGGAGAGAAAGTAAGAAAGAAAGGATTGCACTGTGTGGATATCAGGTGTAGAATGTGTTGGACGATACCATCCACATCGTAAGAGGTCAGAGGCTATTTCTTCATAGCTGATGATGATTGCTGCTTCACTTATTCTTTCCTTCAAAGGTCTCAGCTCATCGACCTCTCCCTGAGGATTTAGGTCCTGTCTCTCCCAGTATTAGGAGGGCGAGACGGCCCATTCCTTAAAATCATAATGGCTTTGACGCTGGGGCTACAGGGTGAAGCCTAATTGGAATAGACTTTTCCACCTCTAAATTTTAATGAACTGCAGACTCCAATGTATCCTTATTAGGTGAAATTGTCCATTAGCATTTTAAATGAGCGGCTATCTTCATTAGAATCAGGCTGAGCTGCATCTGAGTGCTGGAGAGCTATTGATTCCACAGCAATGTCAAAGTCTGCATGAAGATGTAGAGACGGCAGCTTGTCTGTGACAGCATAGAGCCCTGCTGAAGGCAGATCAGCCGTCAGAGGGCAAGAAAAGAGAGAAACAGAATAATCCCTTTTGCACACTTTCAAATAATTAAAGTAATATGAAGATAATTATAATAGAGGCAAGGCAGCTTCATCATGAGACCGCCACATCCCCGTAATGTAATTTAATTTATGCTTCCTGTGAAAATAATCACTCATTCCGATTACACAGAGTAGAAATGACTCAGACGTAATTGTGTTTTGTTCATTTGTGCAAGATGTATGGATTTTAAATGTGTGCTCTCCATATATCTTTACCACCCCAAAAAATCAATACAACGTGTTTGAGAAATGAGCAGAAATTCCTCTTATGTATATTAATTGAATGCTAACAGGCTGGTGTACCCCTCTGAAACATGTTCACATGAGGAAATTGTGATGGGGGTAAAATCATGCATCAAAAGCTCTTTGCTAATTACTTTGAATTTATTATGATGTATTGCTTTTCTTGTGCCAGACTCCATATGTTTAAGCACAGTTAATATTTGACAAGTGGGCTTTTTAATTGCCTGTCGAGAAGTAAGAGGGGGTCTATTGGATTTATATGCTGGGGGAATCTTTCTGCATAAACTTGGTATTAGATTTTTTATTCCACTTACTGCTATGATAATCAGCAGTGACTTGCACTAGCTAGTTACTGTTTATTTAAAGATAATCACTGTAAAAAGTAGGCACCGATAACAATAATGATTGTGACAAAAATACTCATTTGTCCAAATTGCATGATAAACAATTACATTTTTACCTGATGTTCAAGCTAATGTTGACTTTTCATCTGTGATACCGGCTCACTTTCCAGATGCAAAAGTTTTAAATTAGAATCAAATTACCCAGGCAAATATTCAGAGAGCGTGTTTAGACTGAAGCAAAATTGAGTCAAATATGGAAAACATTTGCACTGTATCAGACGCAGGTGCACACCAAGCGTGCGCTGCACCGTGCACCGTGCACGTCACCTTGCACCAAGCAATTGCACACACACAAACACACATCGACACACACACCTCACAGACTGTACAATCACAGGTTTCAAACTCATTATCAGCATTGAAGCCCGAAGTATGATCGCAACAATCTTGTTTTAATTTACTTTCTGTTGGAGAGAAGTCTTAATAATCAGATTATCCCAGTTGGAAAGGGCATAGAGGAGGAGTAGAGGGGAGAGAGAAAACAGGGGAGCAGGGAAAGGGGGAGGAAGAGGAAAGGATGGGCTGCATTTGTGGATATCTCCAGATGGCGTAGAGGAGGCAAACAAGCACTAAGACAACCCCTCCCCTAAAGGGCATGATACCACTCTGCACCCTCTCTTCTCTTCCTCTTCCCTTCATCTCTCATCGATGTTCAGCCCACCCCACCCCTATGGTCACCTTCTCTCTCCACTCTTATCTCTCCCTTTCTCTTTCTTCTCTCCATCTCCATCCCCTTTTCCACCCTTTCCTCCTTTTCGCAGCCCAGTCCCTCTCTCTGGCTCTTCCCCTGCACCGTGTCTGTCTGACGCTCCAGCAGGGGGCAGGAGCAGAGGAAGCACCCGTTTCCGTCATCTCCCCCAGCCTGCCCCTCTCTCCTGCGGGGGGCGACGGTGGCCTGCCCTTCCATTACATCAGGGGCGCGGGGGTTAGGATACAGCCCCCCGGGCCGGCAGCTGTCAATTAGTGATAACTCCAGAGAGGCTCCTCTCCACCCCCCCCCTCTTACTACCCGTCATCCCTTTCTACCCCCTCGTTTACTACCCCCCTCTCTCTACACACCCTCTCTCACTACCTCCCTCCCTACCATCCCCCTCATTAATCAGGGGCTCATCGCTTAGCAACCGTCCTGTGGAACTCCTCATTCTGGATGCATGGTGTGAGAGGCAGAGCCGGGAATGACTTAAGGAGAAAGAGAAGGAGAAAAAAAAAGAGAAGGAGAGAGAAAGAGACAGAGGGGGGGATTTGGAAGGTAAGGAGGCCGGGGAGAAAGAAAAGAGAGTGGAGTGTGAGGGGGTGAAAGAGATGAGAGGAAGATTGAAGAGGGAGGCGAGCGAGATGAGAAAAAAGGAGGTAGAGATGGGAGGGAGAGATGAGAAGGAGGGAGTGGGGGGATTGAGAGATGAGAGGGAGGGGGGGGAGACACCCTTAGGACATCTTGACAAGAAGCAGCCATCTTTCTACAACTCTGTGACTAGTTCACGTCTGGGTTGAACCACAGGTGTTAGATTGACACCCTTGTTAGACGTTGTGCAGCTCTCCTATGCAGAACTTTACATGGCCTCTTAGTGTCAACACAGCACATCAGGAGAAATGGAGGAACTGCTCATAACAATAGAAAACAAGGCAAGGTTTCTAGAAAGGCATTTCCTGGACTCTAATACAACACAATACTTAAATCTTCCTTTCACCTCCAGCCATGAAGCCAGCCACCCTTTAATAAATGATTCATTACTTGAATAGATTCCATTCATCAGCCATGCAGGCAGCCTTGTATGCAATATTAAACTGTTAAGATATGGATATGACTGTACAATATGTACAACAATATGACTGTTAATCATGACTGGCTCGCTGTTTTACTGTCTGGTTGGACTGTAGGACTGGCTAGTTTTTATGACTGGTTAACTCTTTAACTGTTGCATCTGACTATAAGTACTTGGCTGTATTAGACGGGCTGGCTACTGTACATGACTGGCTGACAACAAAACTAACAAAATAGACTAGCTAGATTTCTGATGGTTGAAGAATTGGCTGACTACAACTAGCCTGACACTGTGTGCACTGTAAGTAGCTGGCTATAACTATATGGCTAGACAACTGGCTGGTTATGTGGCAGGCTAGGCAAGTCTGCAGTGAACCATCTATCTCAGAGTGATAGAGTGACAGCACAGTGATCCAGGACCAGGTGAATGGTTCCTGTCAAATTCTATTAAAGGCAGTCAAACTAAACAGCCCGCTTACACAGAGCTATGGCACCAATAAGAGAGAACCCCCCACCCACCCATCCTCCTCCCCTCCCCCATCCCTCCTCCTCCCCACACACACACCTCCCTTCCCCCCTTTCTCTTTTAGCTGCTGTTTCTATACCAACCGAACCCTGGATCTCAAATCCCAGATATGGCATATTGGAGCCTTTGGTCCGTTCTCATCTCTATGATTGTGTGGAGGGTAGAGTGTGGACAATGATTTGGTAACTCACATTAAGTAGCACAGGTCAGCCACCAGAGGATAGAAACAGATGCAGGTCCTTCTTACCTCTTTCAACGGTCAGATGAAAATTAAATACAGTCTAAACAAATGGCCTTCACCTCTATGTTGTGACATCACAGTAATCCCCAAGCAGCAGTGAAACCTTTTCCCATAAAAAAGCACCAGCTGTGAACACCCATTTATGTGATGGTATAAATATTCTATATTTTTACCCAGAGAAAATGTTTACAGTTGACCTAGAGGGGTCAAGCTGCTGACTGGACAAAAGAAATCATTGCTTCACTCATTATTTATTTACCTGGTGCTTCTCAGACAATTAATCACTCCTCTGAAAGATTTATAGAGGGCTTGACCGGAGCACTCAGACAGCAAATGGGGCCCTGGTTGTCAAACCATGGGAGTGATCTTTGCAGCCCAATTACTGTTTCATGGCAACCCAAACCTACACTGGGTTGTTGGAAAACGGACCAGCTTCCTCTGGGAGTCAGTGTTAGAGATGCTCTTGAAGGTCACTGTCACTGCTGCATGTGCATGGCAAGAAGCAGAGATACCGTACAGTAATATCATGCGCACACTTCTGCAGACATACTGTATGCTCACACACAGAACACACACACACACAATGAGCTGTGCCTTCGTCCAGGACACACAAAGTCTCAGCTGAGTGCACACACTGCATGTAAATACTTGTGTCATCTCAGCACATCTCCGAAACAGGACCCTCCCTCCCCCCTTCCCCCCCTCCCTCCCTCCCTCCTCTGTCCGTGTTGTTGTCCTTGATGGCTGAGCGTTTGGGTGGTCTGTCTGACCGCTCTGACCCCAGCGCTTGGGATGACGTAAATTTGCTAATGGTTAGTGTCTCGCTCCTCCTGCGACAGGCTTCTTCACTCAGCTCATGTGGGTTCATGCCCCCAGCGAGGTGGAGTGGACAGAAAGAGGGCCGAGGGAGGCGTGGGTTTGTGCGCGTGTGTGTAATTGTTGGTGGACTACATTTGTGTTTGTGGGTGTGTTTTTTTAACCGTATGTGCGAGTGTGTGGTCACAGGACCTCTACGATGTGTGTGAAGATATGCGAGTGTTCCTCCGTGTGTGTGTGCATGGGGGATGCTTGGTTGACCGCAGCTGTGTGGTCCCACTGCTCTGCGAGGGCGGGGCGGTGGTGTAAAGTAGCAGTCTCATCTGCAGCATGGTATGCACGGCTGCACCGGGCCTCTGAGTGGGGATGGATCAGACTTCTGATCCCACTCTAGTGCAGCTTCACTGGGCTACTCACAGGCACACTCACTGGTGTCAACTGACAGACCTTGAGACATTCAATCAAGGCAAACTGTCCCCCGCACACAGTGGAGTAGGACCATGGAGTTGTGTGTGTGTCTTTGTGGTTGTGAGACCCTGTGTATGTGTGTACAGACAGTACTGTATGTGGAATACATTATAGAGTGTGAGTTTTTGTGGCTGCGTGTGGTCGCTGTATGCATGCGTATGTGGAATTTTGAACTGTGTGCATGTGTGTACTTGCGTGTGTGTGTGTGTGTGTGTGTGGATACTGCCACTCTATTCCAAAACCAATTCACAGGACAATTTTCTTGTACAGTTCCCTTGCTCCACACAGCTGGAAGGTCTTATGGAGATTTGGCACAGCTCTGAGGCATGGAGTTACAGCTGTGAATACCATCTCTGATTGTTGACCAAAACAGAGTCCGAGAGCAGCGGAGAAGCCTTTTCCTCCTTACACTCATTTGCAGACTTACTTACTCTAAATATACAGTTGGAATAGAAGACATTCTAGGCAGGGGACCATGTTTAGATTAGCAAATTAAAAAGCAGACTGCTGTCTTCTCACTCTCATCCACTCTCCTTTCAAACAGTACTTTGGTTCATACCCCCCACTTCACCAAACTGATAGAGATTAAACAGACAAATACAAAGATACAGGTTACAAGTCGAGGGAAGTTCAGCGAGAGAGGAGGTGGGGGGTGAATGTTAGGGAGGAGGGGGGATTGTTCGACAGTATCCTTCTATTTTTCCAGGGTAATCGAGAAAGAATGTGAACTACACCACGAGAGAGAGGAGAGAAAGTGAGAGAGAAAGAGAGGGAGAGAAAGAGAGAGTAAAAAAGGGGAAAAGAGGAGAGAGAGAAAGAGAGAGAGAGAGAGAAAGAGCAGAGAGTAAGAGAGAGAAAGAGAGAAAAAGAGAGCTAGAGAGAGAGAAAGACATAGACCCAGAGAGACACGGAGTGCATGGAGGTTGAAGTGCACTCCGGTAGCAGTGGAGGTCTGTAAACAGCATGGCGGTGAGCAGAGTAGAGCGTCTCGAGTCCCCGCTCTGTTTATACAGCTACCGAGCATCTTCAAAGCAACCTGGATCTCTGTAATCACCCGTGTTTGGGCTTTGATCCTGGGGAGGGAAGAGAGGAAATAATTACATGTTTACTAGATGGCCTTTTACAATGAATGAGAGGTGAGATTCTATTTGAATGCCATGGAAATGGGAGGTTGTGTTAGAGGATGATGGGGAGGTGTTGAACGCTACCAGACAGAAAGCACATGAGGCCCATGGAGATGTTACCTGCTCTTTGGGGTCTCTGAAGGACCATCATCTTCTGCCTCTTTCTCTCCTGCCCTCCATCACATCCACTCTGCTCCTCCCTCGCTCCCTCCCTCGATCCCTCCCTCGCTCCCTCGCTCCCTCCCACGATCCCTCCCTCGATCCCTCTTTCAATCCCTCCCTCCCGGGGTCACGTCTCAACGTGCGTCTGACCTCGTCTGCCACCTCCCGCCCCCCCTGTTGGTTCACCCCCGCCACCAGGAGCGAGGGACGCGCTGACCACTCTGCATCTCAAAGTGCCTTCACACTTATTCTGGCGCCGTCTCCACCGCTCCCTAACAACGCTGTCATCCGAGGGCCTTTCATCCGCTTGTTCCTGTGATGTGTGATAGCGGGAGTCTGAGGGAGATGTGAGGGCGCGTCACACAGACGTTTTCTCCTCTCTTCATCTATTATCAGGAGCCCAAATGCTTGTCTGACGGTTGACAACAACAGTCTGGAACCGACGCAAAGAGAACATCCTCACCTCGCACACAGAGACTTAACTCTGCACTGTACATCTACAGTACTGTATGAAGCTACGGGAGGAATAAAAAAAGAGGATACCAAGCTAGAACTTCCAGACAGACGCAATACGAGACTGCGAGGGAATAATGATGGAACACAACACAAAATATCCATAGATATCAATGTTTTAGTATTACCACGAATCAAGTTTATTTTTTATCTTTTATGGCGCTTTGTTTGTTCAGTCATCTCATTGATACCCTGGCCTGGTTGAAGGTAATTTCCCCATATGCCTAGAGTGTGTGATCACTAATAGATACTCCATGATGGAGTGTTCGGTCAGGGACTCAGCTTGCCTTGACTCACCCAATTATGAGTGTGACGCCAGGACATGTAATCAATTGACCGATATCCGACAGCCTCTGCATCCCCAACACTTGGGAGGGTCGTCAGTCACTCATCCATCACACGCCTCCGTGAGTGATGCATGTACGGACGCGGGCTAACATGTTCAGCCTTATTGCATGCACATACACATCGGGTCTCGTATAATGTATTGCGGTTGTTCAAACACGATGATGGCGAAACCAGCAATGAGCATCCTTCATCACCCAGACAACCGTCTGGGTGTTGAGTGATGAGGCTTTGAGAGGAGACTTGAGGAGATGGGGGTCTGGAGTCTTGATTGTGACAGCCCACCTCCTCCTCCTCCTTTTCTAAATGTGACCCCAGCTCTGCTCAGAGAGACATGACCTCATCTCGTCAAGAGGAGGGGACATTGGTGTGCCGTGCAAACCATGAGAAAATACGAAAACTTAGTGTCCACACAGAAACTGGATTGCACCAAATCAGTAGAAGCAACACAATATTTAAATTTGGATGGTATATATGTGTGCTAATCTCAAACTCTGAAGAAAGGCAGTTACTTTAGGGCAAGAATCCTGTTGTTCATAGTTTACAATTCATTCTCAGTTTACATCAAAGTGACAACTGGCAGTTGTTGCTGTGTGGATGATTGCGTTGTCCTTGGCTCAGACTACTGAAGATGTTACATAAGATGAGGCCCCATAAGGAGGTATTCCTGTCCACCTCTTTAACGTTTGAAAAAGGAATATATATATATATATATATATGGATAAATATATGGATGGAGAGATGAAGGGACAGAAGTATACAGATTATAGGCAATGATGAAGTGGAGGACAGCTGTGGGAGAGATGGAGAGATGAGAGTGGTCGAGGGATACAGAAGTGAGGCCATGAAAGAAGAGGATGGAAGGATGGAGATGTGAAGCAGTGACTGAGGCTGATGGAGGGATATGGATGAAGGGATAGAAAGATGGAGAGGCAGAAGCACCCAGTAGGTGTTCTCCATGGGACACCATCATTCACAGATCACCAAGAAAACTTACCAAGACAGACACGTGACATAGCTGGCTCCAACACTGGCCTACAATAACTGACTTGCTCACTGAATGAACTGATTGGCTGCCTGCCTGCCTGCCTGCCTGCCTGCCTGCCTGCCTGCCTGCCTGCCTGCCTGCCTGCCTGCCTGCCTGCCTGCCTGCCTGCCTGCCTGCCTGTCTGATTGAGACAGAGATCATTATAACCACAAATCATGTATTTCAATGTCTTCCAACACAGTAAAAGATAACCCATATTCTAACCAATGTTGAAAAAACACTGTTCTACAGAAAATCAATATCCATATGCTGCTGTTTTCATTTGAAATTCCAATCAGTCTTTGGTGTCAGTTGATAATGTTTTTATTGCGTTCGACATCAGGTGGATTATGGCTCTACTTATGTCAGTTAAATCACAATGAAGCAAGCAGAGCTCTGTTAATCCCACGTACACGCCTGTCCGGGTGTGATGTCTGCAACGCTCTGGATTAGCTCGAAACATTCCCCAATTTCTTAATCCCTAACGAACCAGCCCTGATGGGATTCCAACTGACATCCTCTACACTATGGGGCCACACTTCAAATCCCACTTCCTCTCCAAACTCGCTTGCCCAACAATCCATTACCGTGGACAAGTCTTTGCAAAAAAATAATAATAATAAGAGCAGGTTTTGTTCACGCCAGAAACTAAGTGATGCTGTTAAAGCTCCTGTGGAGGCCATTCAGAGTGCTTTCCCCTCCTCGAACGATTGAAGTTTTGACGTTTACAGATCAATACGGGTCTCAAGGATGGAATTTGTACAGGAACATCCAGCTTCAGAGTAAACACTTCTATCAGCCTGGCAGGATTCTGACAGTGGAGTGGCAGGGATCGATTCATAATACGTATAGAAGAGCCGTGAGATACCTGGGAAGGTATCTCTCTACGCACTCTCATTTCAATCCACTCAATCCAGGTAATGAGCCAATTACCACTTGTTGTCGTAGTGCATGTTATCTTTCATGATAAGCAGAGGTAGTATGAGGAATCATTTACATTGGTAAAATTGTTTTGCTTGTTTTGACTGTAGTCTATGTTTTTGGGCTTGAAGCAATTTTGTTTGCTTTTGTTCTTGAAAATGTTTCCATTGGGTTCAGGGTTAAGACTGTGTCTGTGTTTGATGTAAAACGTTCTGCACAGATTGGAGGCAGTACTGGGGAAGGCCTTGTGGAGTTGAACATTTGGCATCCTACCATGTTATTCATCAGGATTACAGAGAGAGTGAATATAGGCCAGAGTTGACCCCCTTTTACCCAGTCTGCTGCCCCTTCTCCTCCACCCTCCTCCTCTGTCTCCACACTGCCCCTCCTCCTGACCCCCCCTACTCTTCACTCCCCCACCCCCCTTCTTTCTGTACTATAAAGGTAGGCCATTGGCCTTTTCAAAAGATGCAATTGTGTTATCCACTCCAGGCTGTTCACGAAGCCTTTCAGGCCTGTTCCCTGTTCTGAATACAGCCTCTCTCTCCCTCCCTCTCTCCCTCTCTCTCTCTCTCTCTCTCTCTCTCTCTCTCTCTCTCTCTCTCTCTCTCTCTCTCTCTCTCTCTCTCTCTCTTTCTCCTTCTCTCGCAGGGCCCCACGCCTGCCTCAGTATGAGGTTAAGTGCTTAAACATGTTTCCACCCCTGCAGAACCTCTCGGCAATCTAAACTCGATAGGTTTCTGCATAGTCTCCCGTCCCCCTGTTCACTGAACATTCTCCTGGTCGGCAGAGCAGAGGAGAGAGAGGGAGAGAGATCGAGAGACAGAGAAAGAGAGGGCAAGAGAAGGAGAGAGATGGATAGAGACTGAGAGGGAATACCGGTGAGTGAGTAAAGAGAGAGATGGAGAGAGTAGAATATAGAGAAAGAAGGAGAGGGGAAATAGTTTTAAAGAGGTTTTTAGTCGTTGTTGTTTCAAAGCGTTTTCAGAAAACTGAGAGACAAGGGGGAGGTTAGTGCCTGGTGTGATACCCAAGCTGTGCGTGTGAATTCAACCACGTAATGTTGAAAACGACCACATTGCAATTCTTTGCATTAGTCGTAAAAAAAGCACATTTGGCATATCTATCATTCTTAACCCTCACCTTTACTCCGAAGTTAAAACGAATGTGCTTCCATGGGAGACAACTTCATTTCCAATAAAGTTACCTTGTTCAGCCTCTCCAGGAATTCAAATGAGCTCATTGCGACCTTCCGTTCTCTCTGTCTACAATCTAGATGCATGAGTCACAGACACAACCATTGTGTATCAGCAGTTTGGAATAGCTTACTGTCTATTGCATTAGAATAACCAGTGACCCTGCGCTTGAGGTCAGAGTCAAGCTAGCAACAACTCCCCCAACCCCAGACAGCCATGCATTCAAAAGTAACCCAGAACTTATCAAAGATTTCCATTATGATGCATATAAAGAGCATTGGCACTTTTAGCACCCAGTAAATCTGCTGTGTAAGATAATGGGTGCTCCCTCCAGTGTGTTTGTGTGTGTATGTGTGCTTGTGGGTGCTTGTGTGTGTGTGTGTATGTGTGCTTGTCTGTGAGTGACCGACTCCGTAAACAAGACCAATGTGAAAACCATCTTCCCAAAGTCAGAGGAATGTGCTTGAGATGGGCGGGATAATAAATAGCAGCAATAACTGGGGGAGGATCTCATCAGCCAGAAGAAGAGACCGCACGAGGACAAAGCCGCCATAAAGAGTAAATGAAGAGATGTAAAACATTGTGACCAAAGGAGGAAAGATGAGAGGGGAGGAAGGGAGGACAACAATCTTAGGGGCAAGAGGGAGTGAAGGGGGGGAGGCATCAGCAGAGCATGGGGAGAGAGAAAGAGAGAGAAATAAAGAGAGGAGAAGGGAGGAGGAAAAAGAAAGAGGAGGAGAGAGAGGGAGCGGGAGACAGAGTGAGGGTGAGTAAGCTGTGTCGGTGCTCCATCAAAAACGTGTCAGTCACTCATCACCCCTGCTCCCCCATCAGCCCCCCCCACCCCTCCCTGTTTCTCCCCCTTCAGCTCGCACATTAATTCCACTTCTTTAAACCGCCAGCCAGAGGTGTCCTCAACTGAATGTCAATCGCTTGCTTGGCGAGAAGAGAGGAAAGGAGAGAAGTAAGGAGAGGACAGGAGAGGACTGGGGCTTTTCATGTGAAGGTTTTTCACCCAACATGACCCTTTTCTGCCGCTAATTGCCCGCTCCTTAAAGTAATCTCTGTCTGTTTGACTGGCATTCAGTGACATGAAGATGATACAGTACTGTCTGCACTCTGATAGATGGCCAATGAACACAGGAAATCTGACAGACAACTGATGAAGGAGGAGGAGAAAGATGCTAAATATCTCTCCATCTCTCTCTCTCTCTCTCTCTCTCTCTCTCTCTCTCTCTCTCTCTCTCTCTCTCTCTCTCTCTCTCTCTCTCTGTCTCTCTGTCTCTCTCTCTCTGTCTCTCTCTCTCTGTGTCTCTCTCTCTCTCTCTCTCTCTCTCTCTCTCTCTCTCTCTCTCTCTCTCTCTCTCTCTCTCTCTCTCTCTCATCTCTTCAAGTTGGAGAGCGGCAATCCAGTTGTTGTTGCTGTGAATTATGGGAGTTTTCTTCTGTACTCTGGATTCCTATTCATCAATGCCAGCCCTATTCAAACCCAAGCTTGCAATCTCACTGGAATTTATGTCCCTGCATGCGCTTACTGTAGGGTTGGCAAGGGGGGAGTGGAGCGGAAGGGGGGATGTTTCTTTATTTATCTGTCCACTCACACCCGGAGGAATCGGGTCAGTCTTGATAAGTGTGGAGGGTATGCATTCCATGTTTTCCCCCAGCACCACTACAGACAACTAAAACATGGACAGGCACACCGGAAGGCAGGCACAGGAGGCTTTCTGGCGTTCAGGCAAGGAGGCAGATAGGCGGGCATACAGACATACAGACATACAGACAGACAGACAGACATACAGACATACAGACATACAGACATACAGACATACAGACATACAGACATACAGACATACAGACATACAGACATACAGACATACAGACAGACAAGCAGATAGGCCGGCAAACATGCAAGTGGTGTAAATCCAGTCAAAGTGGCCATGAGAAATATCTGCACTGAGGTTGACACTCAAGGTCTGGTGGATTTGAAAGCTGGCCTATCTTTACACAGAATTCTATTATCCTTCTTCCTTCTCCTCTTCTTCCTCCTCCTCCTACATTTTGTCTTCTCCCTCCTTTCTCTGAGGAGGTAAGAAAGGTGAGATGAGTACAAGCCCCATTGCTTGTTTCATATTGTCTACTACATTATAAACTATTCTACTCAACATCAGGAGGATGAAAACTTCAAAGCAATGACATGCTCTTTAACCCGTGGAACAGGTATGGTTTAGATCTAAGAAAAATAGGTTTTTCACTGAAAGATAAGATCTCTATTCCTATCACCAATTCATTCTTCCATCACACCTGAATTGTTTCAGCCTAAAGTCAATAAAACAACACAACCTTATCTGTACTTAAGAGTCTGGGATGAAATCTCTAACCAAAGGGCGAATCCAGCAGGTTCAGGTATTTGAAACGACTCACCATGGTGAATAGGTTTAGCTGTCCCTGTGTGATACAGTAACCACAGATCTGGTGGCATACCTGGCTTCCTGAGGATGAGACAAGGGAGAGGGGACAAGAGAGATGAACCTGGTCCCTAAACACCCTGCCCACTATGCCAGGCATGTGCGTTTACTGTAGCACGCAGGTAGACAGACAGACACACACACACACACACACACACAAATAGTCTCCCCTGTGAGTGACAAACGGGCACAGGAAGATAGGGAGTGCTGGGTGAAATTCAAGGCCAGAGCACTCATCTCTCCTCCATCTCCCACCTCCATACACAACACATTAGACCTCCCCCTGGCAATAATCACACTGCTGTATGTGTGTATGTGTCTAGCTGATGTGAGGTGTGTCG
Source organism: Hypomesus nipponensis (assembly GCF_054491055.1). Lineage (NCBI taxonomy): Eukaryota > Metazoa > Chordata > Actinopteri > Osmeriformes > Osmeridae > Hypomesus > Hypomesus nipponensis. The sequence goes on from NC_140363.1 coordinate 12,935,005, forward strand.
TTTCCTGCCTGCTTTTGGATTTGGAATCTGACTCTGGCCCACACATCCCTGAAGTCCTTCTCTGGGCTTATTGTGTTTTATTAGCGACTCTTTTTTCATTAGCTGAAAAGGTTACTGGTGCATTTGTAATACCCCCACACGTCCCACTCCCAGCCCCCACCGCGGAGCCCTCTGCCTGAGGTGAGCTCAGGCTCAAACATCCCTCCCTCCCTCCCTCATCTTCCAGCAGCCAGGCGAGGACATTTCAATGGCATTACACCTCCCCTCTAACACATCCACACACACACACGCACAAACTCTCACACACACGCACACACAGGTGCAGAAAATATCACCAAAGAAATAAATAACTAGGCCAGCTTAATTATTTGGCACGTCTGTCTCTAGATTAATAATAGAATAAAAATGCAGCTAGCATCTGAGAGGAGAAAGGGGAGGACTGATGGCCAATTGAGCGGAGTTATTGGAAGCAACAGTGCATGTGGTGGCCTTAGATAGATATGGGAGCAGGTTGGGCCCCAGGCTGGCTATCTGGATGAGGAGAGATTATTGTTAAGCCATGACATCATGGCGGGAGAGAGACACGGTTATAAGGAGCATACATCTCTGGCTTCATCTCCAGGAACGGAGAGAGGGAGGAAGAGGGATGATAATCTGAGAGAAAATGAATATGGGACTGATAGACTGGCAGGGGTGAAGACATTTCCATACAGTAATGGTCTGGAGGAGTGATTCTCCTGGAGGAAAACAGTTTTGAGTCCATAGACGGTTCGTTGTATGAGACCAAGGAGACCAATCTTCAGCGCATTCAGGTTGCATTCTTGTGTGTGAAGCTTCATAAAGCCCAGGACATTCTTTAAAACATGTATCTTCCTATAAAAACTAAATAAAGGATTAATAATTATAACTCATTATGATGAATACTTACATGTTTATATTCAGTACAAATGAAGGAAACTCCCAAATCACAACATCAAAAACAACAACAACAACAGCAACCCAAATATTCTTAATCTGTCCAGGGGTAAAGCCTGTGTTGACCTAGTCTCTATTTATGGTACTGCTGAGTGACCCAGTCTCTATACTGATCTCTCTGTGTGTGCATGTGTGTATATACAGTATACTGAATGTGTGTGTGTGTCTGTGTATGTCTGTGTATGTGTTTGTGAGGCTCCCTAAACCCTTTCCACCTGCGGAGGGCAGACTGGGATAATTTTACCCCAGCCAAAGAGCACTGATCTCCCTATGGATGGTGAGCACACAGCCCTCACACACGCTCACACACGCACACACACACACACACACACACACACACACACACACACACACACACACACACACACCCACACACACACACTCTTACACGTACACACATTTATACAGATGAACTCAATCACACTGATACACCCACCACATGTATTCAACACTTTTTTTTTTTCTTCTTCACAATGACTGTCCACAGTCTGGAATAAATCCTATGCATATGGGTTAAGCCCTTTTTGCTCTGACATAAATATGTGTTCTCAGTAATGATTTTGAGCCCCTGCTTTAATGCTGTGCTTTTCATTGAACGGATAAGGAGATTCAAGGGCGCCTGTCCTTCTTTGGCTGTCTCCAGAATCAGATGAAGTACCAAATGATAAGCAGATGATGCTTCAAATGAACAAGACAAAACTGTATTGTATTTGTTTGTGTAAAGAAGTCAATGTCTGATGTGTTGGTTGTTTTGTCTGGACCCTGTTACTGTGTCTTCAGTGGTAAACCCAGAAGTACATGGGAACATATCTGGGAAAGAAGGAGAAAGCGAGAAAGAGAGAGAGAGAGAGAGAGAGAGAGAGAGAGAGAGAGAGAGAGAGAGAGAGAGAGAGAGAGAGAGAGAGAGAGAGAGAGAGATGATGAGGAGGATGAAATACAGAAGGAAAAAGTAAGCAAGAGAGAAAAGGAAATACAGAGACGGAAAAAGAGAGGGCGATACGGAGAGAGGGAGGGAAAAGAGAGAGATGGAAAAAGAGAGAAACACTGAAAGGTATCGCAGCGAGAAGAGCTTGGAGGCCACAGACCCTGGTCGTTTTCAAGCACCCGGTTATTGCACCATCCCCCTCCCTCAACCATCCATCTATATCCCCCTCTCACCCCTCACCCATCTCCCCCCTCACCCCCCTCACCCTGCAGGGCAGCCCCTGCCTCCCATCTGCTGTCTCCCCCAGTCAGGAGATGCCCTGTCCCCTTCCACTCACATTTACAATTCAATTAAAGGCACCAAGCCCCTTTTTCCTTCCTTCCTCCCCCCTCTCCTCTGGTCCTCATCCCTCCATTCAGACAGGCCTGAGTGAGCTCGGTGGAGAGGGCTCAGGGCTCTCCCCCATAGCGGGTCGAGGAAGAACATTCACTCCAAGAGGCTGGGATCAAGAAACACGACAGTCTGCCCATGCTATCTGTGACCTGACCACCGACACACACACACATACGCACGGATGCACACACCCACCCACACACACAGACACACACATACAAACACTCCTAACAATGTTTTTCTTCTCTCATTTGACACACTCAATAGAAAGCAGACTTGGTGGGTATAAGCATAGGAACAATGCAACTTAAGAAAGTAGGTCACACACTTTGCATTACAGTGGCCCGGGAAAACTATAGTGGAGCAACCTATAGAGCTACAACTGTATGATGTAACGTAATTTCAACCCATCACATTTTAATATATTAGTATATTAGTATATTTAGTGATGAATATTTTCTATGATTTAATTGGACAAAATGTATATACTGTTTATACATATAAAATAAAAAAATACATATATATATATATATATATATATATATATATATATATATATATATATACATATTTATATAAAGAGACAGTAATTTTGTTAATTTATTTTACCAAATGTGTAGAAAAGCTGACTCAGATATTGAGAAGTTTGTCTACTCCACCTGCTACCATTTAAATCTCGTTAATTGCCTAAAGGGTCCTATACAATAACAACATTTTCACACCAGGTTATCCACTCTTTACAATTAAGACTGTTTTCCCCGTAAACAGCACTTTTTTTCCTTTCTTATGATATAATCTATGGCAAAAAAAGGCCTTATGAAAGCCAGTGAGTCTAAATTAAGTCCCTCATAAATTTTTCTCAGCTCTAATGCGAAAGCAATATCCACAGGCATCCCTTCACTGAGAGGAAAAAGAAGTAGGGAAAAAATGAGAGTCTTTAATATTTAATTACAGCAGTGCCAACATGCAACTTTTATCGCTTTCTTGTGTCATTTGCATCTTGAGCGAGCCCAGAAGATATACCGAGAAAGAGAGATAAAACTGAGAGAAACAGAGAGTGTCTGAGGCAAGCCCAGAAGACTGAGGCAGTCAGAGAGAGAGAGAGAGAGAGAGACAGAGAGAGAGAGGGTTGGGGGGTTGAGGGGGGGGGAGTCTACAGAGGTAGAAAGGAAGAGGTGCAGTACATGCAGAGAGAAATACATTGTCATGGGGGAGCCAATGAGCCAGAGGTGGTATGCTGGAGAGAGAGAAAGGGAGAGAGAGAAAGGGAGAGAGGGAAGGAAAAAAGACAGAAAAAAAAAAAAAAAAACAAAGGCGTGGAGAGAGAAACTCTGTGAAACAAGAGAGAGAGAGAGAAAGAGATTCCCTTTAGTCATAGACGCAGTGTTCTAGTGCACTACCCCGCACAGCCAGACAGAGGAAGATCCCCCCCATCCCTTGGTGTGATACCACAGCTAGTCTAACGACATCCCGGCTGGGTGCGGTGCTGTGGGCCTCTAACTCCCCCTGCTACACGTGCGCACAAGACAGCCGGGGCACTCGCCTCTCACCGCCGTCTCCTCTCTCTCTCTCTCTCTCTCTCTCTCTCTCTCTCTCTCTCTCTCTCTGTCTCTGCATCATTAAGTGCTGTCTGCCGTCCTAGCGTGCTACCCGTCCCCTGCCGCGCCTCACTGCGCCTCATCCCATCTCCCCGCCTCCGTCTGAGGCCAGCTCGGTGGCAGGCCGGGTGTGTTAATGACTGCTAATGTGTGTAATTACTGGGCTAGCCACTCAGAGAGGCCCTCCATCCATCCAGGGCCCCTGGTTGTCTCTCCTTCCCTCTGAGTGGTGGTGGGGTGCAGGCGATGCCCTGGACGCAGCAGTCCTTGCTCTCATTGGAACAATATAATAGATAATACAGACACAGTCATTATCATAATAATGCATGTCGAAGCTGTTTCATGTGTCTTTAATTAGAATAGCGCTTAATGCACTTCAGAGTGAGGATTCCTGGGTTGGATATTGAGTGTGTGTTGAAGCAGGAGCCTCCTCTCTCATGCTCTGCTAATTGAACAGCTCAATGGCTGCCCTAAAGAAAATGATGAGGGGCTTCAAACCGAAAGGAAATAGGGTTGATCACGAACGTTATTGAATCTGAACCCCTTCTGAACACATTTCTGAGGCATATTTCCAAAGACGGAACATCGAAACAGCTCTAAATATTTAATACCCTGAGAACACAAACAGTGCTGAACTCATGAGACTCACACCTGTGTAAACTCATAAAGCTTGGAAGAACTGCTCTGCTGTGCAGAGGACCACAGAAAGATGGCGTCCACCCCATCCTCAGATGTGCGGCGTGGTGAGGGGCGGGGGAGAGTGCAGGGCCATGTGAGGACCTCGGCGTGGATCCAGGCCTCTGTAGCTGTGGCGAGACCAGATGTGAGATTTATGACTTGCCGAACTTCCATGTTTTCCCATCACGCCTGTGCCTGTCTCTCTCTCTCTCTCTCTCTCTCTCTCTCGCCGCAGTGCTCTGAAAGAGCAGGAGGGACAGACAGTGGGAGGAGAGGGAGGGAGACTCAGGGTTGTAAAACTCTCTTCACTGGGGGTTTGTTTCTGAATGCTTGCTAACCGATGTTCCAAACACTTCTGTCCTCTCCTCTATTCTCTCTATTCTCTCCTCTCCTTGTCTCAACTCTCTTGTTACGTCTGCTTGGCTCTGCTCTCTCCTCTCCTCCACTCTCCTCTGCTCTCCCCTCTCCTCTCTACTCCTCTGCTCTCTCCACTCTCCTCTGCTCTCCCCTCCACTCTCCTCTCTACTCCTCTGCTCTCCTCCACTCTCCTCTCTACTCCTCTGCTCTCCTCTCCTCTGCTCTCTCCTCCACTCTCCTCTGCTCTCTCCTCCACTCTCCTCCACTCTCCTCTGCTCTCTCCTCCACTCTCCTCTGCTCTCTCCTCCACTCTCCTCTGCTCTCTCCTCCACTCTCCTCCACTCTCCTCTGCTCTCTCCTCCACTCTCCTCTGCTCTCTCCTCCACTCTCCTCTGCTCTCTCCTCCACTCTCCTCTGCTCTCTCCTCCACTCTCCTCTGCTCTCTCCTCCACTCTCCTCTGCTCTCCCCTCCACTCTCCTCTCTACTCCTCTGCTCTCCTCCACTCTCCTCTCTACTCCTCTGCTCTCCTCTCCTCTGCTCTCTCCTCCACTCTCCTCTGCTCTCTCCTCCACTCTCCTCTGCTCTCTCCTCTCCACTCCTCCGCTCTCCTCCGCTCTCCTATGCTCTCCCCTCTGCGCTGCTCTCCTCTGCGATGCTGTCAGAACTGACGCTGTTCTAGCAATTCTTTCAGCAGTTAAACATCCAAGGACCAGTCAGTATGGGCTTGCGTAATCTCACAACGCTCGTTTCTTGATTTCAAGATGTCATGGCCAGTCTGCGAGTGAGTTAGTGTTTGCACCCATGGTCTTCCTAAACAAGGACAGTCATTCTGGTAATGTGACCAGGAAACCTGTAGCCAGTCAAGTGTTCAGGTCCTTGGGCTCCGCAATCTCATTGAATTGTTAACACCTACTGCAGGGTCAAAATCAGCCGTACGTCAACATGAATAATTCTTCGATCACATTCCTGATGTTGTGGCCCATGCTTCAGTAAAAGTTTTGTAAGGGAATGTAAGATGCTTAGTGCTTCAAAATGTTACATTCATGTGTTGAATAAAGACATCTGAGTTGACTCTGCATGTCTGCGGGGGTGGAGAGGAAAGAGGGAGAGAAAAGAGAGGGAGAAGGGAAGGGAAAGAAAGAAGCCGAGAACGTGCTCTGAGACGACCCGCCCCCCTACTGCTGTGACCTCACATCCTCTGATGTCTGCATCACTGGCACGCAGCAAGAGCAGGCAATCAGGAGCAAGTGCCCTCGGAGTCCGACGATCTAAACTGCACTAATACGATGATGGTGCGCAAGGGAACCCTCTCTAGGAGAGCATGAAGATTTCAACATGTCGACAGCACTTTAAAAAGCTGCTTAAACCTTCTGTTGACGCGCCGAGTGTTGAACGTCTCTTTTTGCATCTCTTCCTTGATTAAACTTTGATTGGACAAGAGTGACACAGTTAAAAAGTAAAGCAACAAGCAGCTAGTTTACTTATGCAAGTCACTTCACAAGGCCCCTCAGTCGGTCTTCACATCTACAGTACATCTAAAGATAGCTCTCTTATAGCTTTGCTTTTAATTGACTGGTATGCTTATTTTGCCAGAGTGTATATAGCACTTAAAATGGGCAAGGGAGGTGTGTGCTTTTTTTCCCCTTCTCCCCCTTCATGTCAATGGTTGTTTTGAGAGGAGAAACAGACATGGCTGGTAAATCGGAGGCTGCAGGCGATGTCTGAAACGGTGTCTGTTTGCCTTGCTTTCCCAGCGCTCAGCCTTAATGCATTTGGCACTCTGAACAGCATGTTGTTGCAGTTTTAGCATAACAACCCACAGGGACCGTACCCAGGAATGGGCTTAGGAAGTTGGAGAGAGAGGGGGGGGCAGTGAAGGACAGAGAAAGATAGAGACCGAGAATGAGTGATAGAGAAGGAGAGGTAGAGTAAGAAGGAAGGAAGAGCGAGGGGAGAGGAAAGAGAGAAAAAGGGGGAGAATAGAAGGATAAACAGGCAGAGAGATAGATGAGCATATACAGACACACTCAAATCCTTTCCAAAGTGTCACAGATGAGGAACTCGTCGCAGCATACAGCCAGGCGATGACGGATGCACGAACACATTGAGTGTTTGGGTGAATGGTGAAAGGGAAATGCTACGTGTTGTTGGTTAGGATATACACACACAGTACATAGTATGTACACATACACCATAGATCTTAGTTGAGGCAGAATGCTTAGGAAGGAGCAATTGAACCGTCATCAATTCCAGTCAGCGTCCTTGGCTTTCACTCTTTATTTTTCTACCAGTTTGTTGTAATGCATCTGAAATCAATGTGATCTATGAGATCAATACATAACAAATGGCACAATGGCTGTTAATGACAACCTGGGATTATAGAGGATAATGCCAGTGGGGAAGATCAATCGATTAGCAAGGAGCCTTCCATCTTCCACATGCATTCTCACACATATCACACACACACACACACACACACACACACACATAAACACCCAGCCACCCACCCACCCATACACCATCAACTTCAACTGGTCCATCACTGGAGCGTGGAAAACGTTCTCTAAAGAGTAGAGTGAGCCCCTCGATCAGCTCAGGCTAATGTGGAGATGTCATAGTGCCGGAATGAACACAGGACTGGCTACAACTGGGATCAAGGCTTTCCTGGGGCTGCAGTATGCAGAAAAAGAGCACAGCATGATTGTATTCTCAATCCTCCTTTTCCTCTCTACCTCACTCTTACTCTCCACCTCTCTCTCTCTCTCTCTCTCTCTCTCTCTCTCTCTCTCTCTCTCTCTCTCTCTCTCTTTCTCGCACCAGATCGATTTGGAATAGATTTTCTGCTTTGGCACACACCTGAACGCTGTCAACAGGAACGTAAATTTGGTCCTCCCTCTTTTTCCTCTCTTATACAGTCTTTCCTATGCAATCCATATTTTTCTGGCCGGCACATGGAAAGCTCAGCTAGTGTTTTTGGCAGCCACACAATGTTATAAAACAGGAGAGCCTGTTTACAGTGGCCTTGCTTTAACTCTGTCTGCCTGAATGCCTGCCCTCAGATTGAAAGGCTCCTTTGAAATGAGGCCTGGGATAAGGCTATTGATAGTTTTGTCCTCTCCTGCTCTCTCTATCACACTTTCTCTCTCTCTCTCTCTCTTTCCATCCCACCCTCTGTCTTTCAGTCTCTCTCTTCCTATCTATTTCTTTCTCTTTCTCCGACACCCATATAATACACCAACACACACTGCCCTGTACACACTCACACACTCAGGCACACACGCACACACACACACACACACACACACACACACACACACACACACACAGGAGGCCTCTTCTCGTTACTTCTTGGCCTAACCCTGTCACGCTTGACCTGCTTTTTAACTCGCTCATCTGGATTAGCTCCAGATAATATAGAGGCGAAGGAGAGGGGGGGCAGCAAAGAAGGGGAGGAGGTATGGAGGGCATGGTTACAGGTAGTCCACTGCTATCCCTCACACCGTGGAGTCCCAGGAGACGCAAGACTTATCCCTGATAACCGCTAGTGCTGCAGCAGAGCTGAAGCTCAGTCCCAGAAAAAAAAAAAAAACACAAACTTCAACAACAAAAACTTGCAGTTCTCACTTTGTCGGTTCCCTCACAGCTGAGTACCTGAGTTCCCGAGGTGTGCGATTGACTCGTTAGAGAGAGTGCCGAGTTAGCAGAGTGCCACCTCGCAGGGGAGGGAAGGAGGGAGGGTCGGGAAGCAGGGAGGGCCGGTGCGGCTGGGTGATAAATCCATTTAGATCCTCCCCTGTTTTATTTGCTCGGATTGCCCACACGCCTGTCCCCACATTCGGGCTGTTTACCTGGCAAGCCGAGTGTGACTAAAGGAAATTCCCATAGCCCAAGGTGTGGGATTTGAGTAGAGGATGGAGGCTGGGGAGGTGAGGGAGGAAAGGGGGGAGGGTAGCGCTGTATTACTTAAAGCTGTAACCCATCAACCCTCTGCAGAGCACCCTAGCACCCCAACCCACCTCCCCCACAGCCCATGTGGGTTAATTACTATGTGCAGCCTAGTGGAGATGAAATAACAGAGATTCTCACACTAACACCCACATACACATAGTCTCTCTCTCTCTCTCTCTCTCTCTCTCTCTCTCTCTCTCTAACACACAATCTCTCTCTCTCTAACACACACACACACGCACACACACAAATACACATTCACACATAAACAGAAAGCAGAAAAGTGCACCAGTCTGCCTGCTTTTAATCTGAGCTAATCTGGAAAAGAAAATAAATAAGGTCTCATGGCAGACATCTATCTTTGGCTCGCACTGTGACAGGACAATAAGACAGAGTCACCATCATGTGTTCTGCTATTCAAACGCTTTCTGGGGTTGGTAGAATTGAGGTCTAATGTGGGTTTTAGGGGGAAGGAGCTCAGAGGGTGAGGAGGTTAAATTATGGGATGGATTTCTCTGAAACACATCAATCACAGCAAACTCAATTCAGTTTGCAGTCTGGCCAAACTGCCTTCAGAAGAGGATCGTATGAGGGGATGCACAAAACCTGCTTTGAAAAGCCTTACAGCATTATTTGAACTGTCTGCTGTTGATCTTTCAAAGTTGCACATTGCTTTGAGTGAATCTTTAATTAGCAGAGGAAAGCTCTGTAACACCGGACTTTTCAGAGATACGTCCTCCGCAGAAGTTGAGTACGAGTCTACTAAACATCTGAATACAAACAGCACACAGATTTACAAGAAACATTATTACAGTATGATGTCTGTGGAAAAATACAGATAGATAAGCCAGTAAACACTGAAGGGTTTGCAGTTTCAAATGACTATGAAGGAGCATGACTAGCTCTGGGCGGTGTCGAGAAAATAAATCACATTTGGGATGAAGTACACATGTAAGTCACAGACAGCACTGTACATTAAGGCAGGGTGTTTTGGTCCAAGAAAAAAAAAAAAGGGTGGAAAAGAGGAATGAAACAGGGAGGCTCTGCTATCAGTGGCCGGGGGTGAGGGATTTCATTCCCAGAGGGACAGTGTGGATCCGTGGAATGGCTGATAGGTGACTGTTTGAACCCTGACACACCATAGCAAGCCTTGTCACTTGCAAGCATAGATGTCTCTTTTGTAGAGAAGGAGAAGAAAGAGAAAAATGCATCATTCAAACTGACTTAAGGAGCTAATTTAGAAGCAACCAAATCCTGTCCCCCCATCACATTTTTACTGCAGGGCTAATTGTATGTATTATACAAATAGCAATATATATATATATATATATATATATATATATATATATATACAGTATGTATATAATGAGTTATAATAATTCCATACTTAAAAGAAGTCTAGCAGTCTCTCAGCCATCTTGTTTTGAGTTGTTCCAGCACCGTGGTGTTTGTGTTGGGCTTGTGCTTTTGACCCGCTGGGCCGTGGCAGTGGGGTGCCCAGCCTCAGACACTGACAAGACGGGGCTGGGGCTAATTTGTGGGGATCACCGCCCAAACCCCGCCCCCCCCCCCCCAACTCCCCATTAAAGGTGCCAGTTGACAAAACGTCCCTCATTTCCTTTTGTTATTGTGGTATGGGAGCACTGGCCGCTAGTGGCCAGCTTAAGGAGGAGGAGGAGGAGGAGGGTGAGAGGTGAAGGGAACGCTCGACTGAACTGCAGGCCTGATCAAAAGGAATGTGACCTGGGCTATGAGAGGCAGCCAAGCTTATCGCCCCGGCACCAGGGCTTTGGAGGGAAGATCCAGGGCAACAGATAGCAGCAGGTACACTGACTTTCCCAGAAATTAATACTGACAGAAGGGCAGACAAGCAGGTAGGCAGGCAGGCAGGCAGTGTGCTCAACTGACCTTAGCAAAGAGCTTTCTGAGGGCAAGATGACTCAGGTGGCTTTTACAGAACTCAACACAGAATCGGTTTGATGTTGTTCTGGCCATGTTGAATTATTTGTGATCTGTGTGCACGTTATGTGTGTGCACGTGCGTGTGTGTGTGTGTGTGTGTGTGTCAGGGTGTCCCTTGTAAAATGCTGTGCATGGCTAATGCAGCTGTGCTAATGTATCATTCATGATTTTAATTGCTTGTAATTAACTTGAGACCAATTAGCAAGAAAGATAATCAATGCAGGTTGATCAACAGTAAGGAACATTTTCTTTGGCGTGGAGGTTGGTGTGTGTACGTATGGGTGCATCCTAACCACATACTACACAGACCTATTGGTAGCATTATCAGCACTGCTGTTGGTGCGCATTTATGAAATGGAAATGAACTCAGTGCCCTATTCCCCTTTGTTGTTTATGTATTGAATGCTCTCTCTCTCTCTCTCTCTCTCTCTCTCTCTCTCTCTCTCTCTCTCTCTCTCTCTCTCTCTCTCTCTCTCTCTCTCTCTCTCTCTCTCTCTCTCTCTCTCTCTCTCTCTCTCTCTCTCTCTCTCTCTCTCTCTCTCTCTCTCTCTCTCTCTCTCTCTCTCGGTCTCGGCCAGTCCTCGCTCCATGCGCTGGAGGTCACCTGCGGGGTGACAGTGCAGGGCACCTCCTCTGGCTTGTCAGACCTCCTCAGTCCGAAAGGAGACCTAGGGGCCACTGACAGGAGAAAGGAATTGGAGAGAAATGGAAAGAGATGTTGGACAGATGAAAATGCGGAACCGATCTGCTGACTCTGGGCTTCTTCATTGGAGGGAAGGTGGTGGAGGGCTGAATGGGGGGGATTAGTGGAGAAAAAAAATCATTGGATGTTCTACCTTCTCCTCCTGTTCTACTAACCACAGTGGCCCCTCTTCCGTCCTGAGCTGTGATCAATATTGACAAAGTCATTAGGCCAGTCTGGATAATGAGGCCGAGGGCCTGGGAGGGCTGGGGGTGGGCTGGGGTGAGGGTCTGTGGAGGGACATTAAGCAAAGTCTGACTCCGCAGGCCTCATGCATGCATGTATGCAGCAGGAAGGAGAGAACTTCCATAAAACTGTCTCCTCTCCCCTGGCAGCATTCACCCAGCGGCTCTGGGACCAGCAGGCTGAATCTTTCCGCTCGGATGGCAATGATTTTGTGATTTGGTTTCAGGCTAGTGAAGGGGTGGGTGGAGGGAAGGGAGACATGACAGAGAGAGAGAGAGAGAGAGAGAGAGAGAGAGAGAGAGAGAGAGAGAGAGAGAGAGAGAGACCTACCTACACCCATACAGTATATACATATACACACTGTATGTATATATGTAGTATATACCTGTAAATGTACATAGAAAGAGAGAAAGACAAAGATAGTGTGTGAGAAAGAGGGAGAGCGATAGAGAGATGGAGCCAGAGAGAATGCTCCGTCACTGCCAGTGTCGGGGTCAGCAGGGTGCGTGACACAACTCTGTGGGCCCCACTAATAGCCATGCAAACACACATTTAGCTGTGACACCAGAATCCAGCGGTGTGCGGCCGTCCATCACCAGACAGAGGGAAGAGAAGAAGGAAAAAAAAGCCTAAGACTGAAAAGAAAAGAAGAAGGAGGGATGTGAACCGGGGCTTGAGAGAAGACAGATCTATTTGCCGTTCTTTGCTGGTGTAAAAGGGGATACACTGACAATCTCCATCAGTCCAGACCCCGGGCTGTCACAGAGCGGGAGAGGAAGGAGGGGGAAACACAGGATGACACGGAGGTGGGGGTGGGATTGACGGAGGGGTAGAAACAAGGCCATGGAAGGAGTCGAGGAAGAGGAGCAGGAAAAGAGGGGGAGGAGGTGAGGAGCACAGAGGGAGCTCCGTCCATTGTTGCTCCAGCTTCATCTGGGTCTGTTGTTGAGTAAACACACTTATCTGTCGAGTGGCAATATGACCTGCTGTGCATGGTAACCCTCAGACCGTCAGCATCATTACAGCACCGCTGGCCACAGTGTGGGACAAGCGCTGGTAGTCTCCTGCGACACAGACCTGCTCAGGACATCGTACACACAACACAAGCTATTGCAGAATCCGCGGTTGCCTGAGCACTGCACATGCAGTACAGTACATCAAAAACATTCCTAAATCCCAGCAACATCTGCCATATGGCATGTATCTCCACATCCAGGCCTGATCATGGAATCCTTTTCCTTTGTAGTTTCAAAACAAGTCAATGTTTTAGGGTCATTAGCTGTCAGGCAAACAGGGGTAATGTACATTATGCCTCTATGGGAGTCTATAAACATTGTATCAATCCTGGGGTTTGTAAAGCGCAACCAATGCCAACATTGAGGCATTCCAAAAGGGATAAATATAAAAGAATATGACCCTTAACACTCGATAACAGAAACATTTTACACAATGAGCTCTCCAAGTTTATGTCAGGGAGTGTATCATGGACTGATCCAAATGGCCTAGCTGTAAGAAGTCTCGCTCTGGAGATATAATGAGTAGATAAAACATCTTTAAATGTCTGGAGCTCCTCCAAGGACTCCTGTAGTTCTTCCACAACGGAGCCCTTTTTTTGTTCTCCATCCGAGACACTTACTGAGGCAGAGAAACACAACAGGGTCCTGTCGCACGGCCTTATGGGGGGAGGTGGGTGAAATGTGGCTGATTTCGCTAAGTGACAAGTCCTCCACAAGTTGGAAGGATCAAATATTTTGTTTACCGCTCGCATGCATCGCCTTTGGCTAGAAGAAAAAGCAAAAAACAAAACACTTCATCCCCTCACCACACTCAAACACACACACACAGTACATACACTCATACACAGTACACACACATAAACACACTCCCCCTTTCTCTCATTACCACTGGGGCACTCTGTGGTGTCTCTCAACCAGGCAGTTGCTCCAGCCAGCTCTGACACATTCGACACTCCGCCTAGCATTTGATGTATCTAATAATGGGGGCATGGCAAGTTCTTTATGTACGCGGCGTACGCATCCATTCTAGAATGTTCCGTTGCGCTGGGCTTGAAATACGTTGCCGCTAGATTACAGGCTAGCAGGAATGACAGCAGCTGCATTTCATACAAACGCTCTGAATCCATAATGCATAGCGTTGTCTGCATGGAGCCTTTCTCATGCTAATAGGAACCTTTCTGCACATGTCTCCAAGGTATGGGCTGAGGAACCACGGTGACAGTCGGTGAGAAGAGAGAGAGAGGGAGAGAAATAGAGAGGGAGAGAGAAAGAAAGGACGAGAGATAGAAGAGAATAACAAGGAAAAAAGCTGTTTGTGTGCCTGCATGCAATTCTTGTATAATCAGGCACTAGACAAAAAAATGTTTAAATATACTTCAGTTTTGCTTGGCAGGCCGTGAGGAGGACCTGAACGTGGTTCCAAGTCGCCGTCAGCCTCGGCCAGTGATCGGAACTTTCCAGAAAATCAGAGAAAGAGAGACTGAGGTTATTTATGGGCAGGGCTGGGTCCAGACAGCACTCCTATAGCAAACGTATGGCAGAGTCATCAGTAACTGTGATTAACATGTCTGAAACTACAGCAGAACCAGCCCTAACACAGTACTGTAGCTCTCGGGCCAAGCATTAAATCCTGAGCCAGTTAATTGTATGGCAGAGAGCTTCAGGCCCACAGATGTGTGAGGCAGCAAAAGCTGTTGGCAAGATGGATGAAATCACCATTTACAGTGTGTTCCTCAACTTCAGGCCTGCACCGTGGTCTTCCTTTAGCTGTCTGTGCAGCCATGCATCACAGTTACAGCCTACATAATAGACCGGACTGCGGGGGAATCCTTCACTTCTGCATGTTCAGTTCAAATGAAATCCTACTTGAACATTATTTATCTGTCTCTTCAATTTCCCAGGCTGTGCCGACTGCTTTTCATCCCGCTGGCTTGTTGTTCTCACCAGACAGAAGGTGAATGGCATCCACGCGTGGACAGGGCCTCAGCCACCTTGCCTCTCCTGTGAGAGAAACACAGGGCCGTCTCTGTGGTCAGACCTCAGCTCCCTGGGCTCTGGTTTTGGGTTCCTGCCACTGTCATTCACTCTGTTGACTTTCTTGCATGTTGTTTTTTGCTAAGTAAACACTGGGGAAGGTTCGGGCCAGTCTTCCCTCCAGACTATGTCTCTGGATGTCAGTCTTATCTGATCTTAGCCTTGGAGACATGTCTGAGTCACATGGGAACAAGGGACCAAGAACCCAAATCATTTTTTTTTATTTGAGGGTCAAATCGGTTGAAGTGGAATTGTGTTTTAAATTACCAATATCTTCTGAACTCTGTCTTTAAACTCCTCCCACATAGCAAGTACTAATGGATAGCAGATAGGGATTCATACAGAGACATTTAGGATAATTCATTCATCAATGAAGCAGGTTCTACATATGACATGCAGTAGATGTATTTACATCCTACACAAAGGATCAAGAATCCTTTGTGTTTTACTCCATAGTTTCATATTGGTCCCAGTTTCCATTCCAATTGGAATTATTCCATTCCAATTCCTCCCAACCATTTCCAAACATTAGAAATGGATGGGAAAGGCAGTATCGATTCATACTGATAAATCATCAATTGTTTGCATGCATGTCAATAAGGTTACTAAAGATACATATTATCGGCTGGAATCATCAATATGGGGTCATAGGACCGCTGCTTATCCATCTATTTCCAAAATGTAGATGCAGATGGAGGGATGGAGAGAGGGGGAGAGGAGGGATGGAGAGAGGGGGAGAGGAGGGATGGCGAGAGGAGGGATGGAGAGAGGGGAAAGGGGATCATGGAAAAAGGAGAGAGGGGGGGTGACCTCTCTCAGAGGAATTCTCCATGGTTGCAGAGCAGGGTCTCAGACACATTTTAGTGACCTATTAAGAGTCTTACAGGCCCCTGGTCTGCATTGGGCCCAAGCCTCAGTAATCTGGCCTATCCTCTTAAAAGTGGTGAATTGATTGAAAGAATTGATCTTCTCTGGGTTGGCAGACACAGACCTATAATTACCTCACGTAAATCTTTCCAATCACATGTGAAATGTCAGAATGAGATCTGGTCCAGTCTCGATTGTCACACTCTCCTCCTCTCCCCTCCCCTCCCATGCTCTCTTCTCCTCTACTCTCTTCTTCTCTCATCCTAGGCTGAGTCAGGGAGGGATCAAACAGTTTTCCTGTCTGCTTGATAACAAGAGAGCAGGATTGAGTGAGAAGGGAAAGTGGAGGACTTATCACAAACACAGCAGAGCATACAGGAAGATTGTTAGGATTTTGACACATAGACACATTGACATTTTATCAGGGTGTAGCCCATAGCATTGGCCAAAGCTCAATGACGTACTAAGCAAAACATCAACTGCAAAACTGGATCTTCGTGCTGCCTGACTGACAATTAGCTGTTCATAATCTTATCAAATTGCCCGCATTTTAACCACATCAATGTAGCTCATAATGGAGGATGAATCACCTTTTAAATATATCTCTGCACCCTTTTCAGTCAGACCTTCAGTCAGACAAACAAAGTCTACACAGAATACATATGAGGACGCACACACACACACACACACTGACACACACACACACGGACACAAACACACAGAAAAATACTCACAGACACACACATCGACCACCAACAACCAATCATTTTGGATTGAATTTTATTCATAGGCTATGTGTCCTGCTGAACCACCCAACGCCGGGGCCAGAGGCAGGGGGCAGGGGGCAGGGGGCCGTGGAGACGTGTGATGCTGCACTGAGAAGCAGCTGTGGTTGTAGGATTAAAGGCCAAGCCTTGCTCAGCTGGGGCATTTCCATGACAGTGAGTTGCAGCCCGGCTTAGCAGCCATCCCTGTTTATGCTTTTTGGAGAAGTCCCTCCCCCTGACAGATGGCCTTTCAGCCACAAAGTGCTGTGTTTAGACTTAGCTCTGGGGCAAGGCAAAGCTCTGATGAATCAGCACTCCCCAAAAAGCTCCCATATGCAGAGCTGGGGAGAAGGCTAGCACGGCGCTAGCTCATCTGGAGCTAGCTGAGAGGGGGAGGAGAGGAAGAGGAGGAGGGAAGAGAAGAGGGAGGGACAAACAGTGGACTGACAGTTCTAGATCTGAGGAGGCAGAGTACTGGTGTGAGATAAGCGAGGAGGACACAGCTCAATTTAGATCTGCAGAGCTGTCAGATCCTTGAGTTTTAGCTTTAGCTTCAAATTAATCTGGATCAATACGGTTGGAAGATGTGCTACACCGGTTCTGGCCGGCTTTTATTTAAAGGCCCTCTAGATTGTTAAATTGGGTCAGTGGAAGTGTAAAGAGATGTCTTTACGGGCGGTGGCAGATTTAGCATTGTAGAGTAAACACTGAGAGAAAAGGACCAGCTGCTCAGCTGAATTAGCCTTGCTGCATCTGATCCAACACAAGCCCACTACTGGTCGGTCTCACTCAGGAGGATGGAGAAAACCTGGCCTGACCCAAACTGACCCCAAATACAAAGCCAGAGAGGCCCTGAGAGAATGAATCGCAGCCCACTAAGCCTGATACGGCACATTCAAAATAGACCTGAGTCTCTCAGCCCACTGAGTGAAGGAGAGGGCAGGAGAGATAAAAAAAGGAATGTTTGGCTGAGTGTAAACAATAAACACTTCAGGAATCTCTGTAAGCCTTGTTGAACCAATCTCATTCTCTCAAAGTTTTCATTTGGTGGCTAATAAGGACAAGCTAATGACTCCGTCACACACAACAACAACAACAACCAAAACAACCCACAACAAACACAATAACTTTTCCTCAGCAAACTCCCTCCGCTGATGCGAGCGGAGACGGAAAACATCCACGACTCCCCTCTCTCTCCCCACTCCGTACGCCGTTCCCTGGAACAGACGTTGAAAATACCGTCACCTCACTTCGCCTCACATCTCCTCACGCTGAAATCATTTAGAGAGTGGAGGCGTTGTGCCTCAGTGTTTACCCCGGCTGCTGCTTTCAAGCCCACACTGTTGGAGCAGCTAAATTGGCCTCTCGCACCGTATGGATTTCCCATCAGGGAGCAGGATCTAAAGAAGAGGCAGAGAGCCAGCCAGTGGCAGGCCACTCTCCTCTGTGATCACCAAGCCCATTGTTTTCTTCAGATGAAATACATACTCAGATTAATAGGCTAGATAACGCTCCCAGACGGCTCATATGCAGTTAAGGGAGGACGCCACTTATCCCAGCCCAATCTCGGACGCTGACTTTGTTTTGCTGGAGAACATGCGTGACAGATTCTTAGATCTGAACAGGAAGATTTAGGCAGAAGATCCAAACACTTGCTCCCCCTCGGCCTTCAGATTAGGACATTAAATTACCCCGACGTCCTCAGTGTGTAGAGTGTTTAGCAGGTAGCGATGGAGAGGGTTGTCTGGGATGTGGAGATCTGTGGCATTGGCTTGGACATCGATAACGGCGTAATGGTCCAGGCAGCACTGGAAACATGAAATGTCATGTCTGGAGGCTTCTGACGTCAGAGGATCAATACTGCCCTGACGAGGAATTTTAAAAGATACTATCTGTCTGACTGCTGGTGGCAATAAACTGAAGATTAACCTTTACGTCGCTCCTGATCTCTGGCAGTTCCCTGAAGGGCATGGTCCACTGTTTACTAATCAAAATAAAGTTGCTTTTTTGATACTGCGGGAGCAGGCAGGGCTTAGCTGCAACATCAACCCTGAAATTATCGACTTCTCTTCCACCCATATGACTATCATAAACGTGAAAGATGAAGACTTTGGTCAGAATAATATGTAACCTGGGCTCTTGAGATTTCTGCTTCGAAGAGCCGATACCAGCTTGGTTTATTAAAAACAAACACCGTGTATGTATACTGACTCTCAGCTCATAATGATGGAACTGTTCATATGGACACAGTAGAGGGCCACAGGATGGAAAGTAATGTGTTGTGTGTGATGGCCTGGTTGCCAGTGTTCTTTGTGAATCGGGAGGGAAACAAGAGCTCTTTTTCTCCTTCTCAGTTGTGATCCTCTTTCACCCTTTACCTTTGAGCTAAGGGCCCCCATTCTGAATGGTGGTGACCTCTGTGACCCCTGTGGCCCCTGCTGGTCCCCCCTCCCCCCTGGCTCTCCAGCCCCGGGCCCCAGCACTCAGAGCAGCCCATCCCTGCTTTTTGGAGGGTTACTGGGGCAGCACCCCTCCGGGCCCAGACGCTGACCCCCAAGCCAAGGCCAGAACAGCGCCTTGGAGTTCCCACACATGGCCGTAGAGCGTGACGAAGAGGAGAAGGAGAGGGGGAGGGGGTGGGACGGTGAGAGAGTGGCACCTAAAGGGGGAAAAAAGGAAAAAAGGGTGGTAGGTTGAGAAGGAAGGGTGAGTGAGCAATGAGAGCAAGGAGACGGCATAAGGGGCTAACGTGTTCCAGCCCAGGCAGGACAGCAAAGACACCTCAAAGCATAGCAGAAGTGCGGTACAGCCTCCTTCTTTCTTCCCTTCCCTCCTTCCCTCTTTTCCCTTCACTTTTCTTCTCATCTTCTCTTTTCTGCATGGCTGGCTCTGATGACAGGGCAGAATCCCCTTGGCGAGAACAAAGACATGGTAACATGATGATATCACCCTCCCTCCATTACTGTCTCACTCGTGGCTCACTCTCCCTCTTCTCTCTTTCTTACTCTCTCTCTCTCCTTTTGTCTTTCTCTCAATCCGTCATCCTCTCTGTCTCTCTCTCTCCTTTGCTCCATAACCTACGCTCTCGCTCTCTTTTTCCTCCATCTCTCTGTTCCTCTCCCTCCATCCCTTCTCTCTGTCTCTCTGTCTCTCTGTCTCTCTGTCTCTCTCTCTCTCTCTCTCTCTCTCTCTCTCTCTCTCTCTCTCTCTCTCTCTCTCTCTCTCTCTTTTCAGGCAACCAGAAACAAACTACCTTTGTATGTTCTCACAAAACAACTGCCTTGGGGTATGTGAGTCTCATTAAATATGTCAAACAACTGAACAACAACTAGAGAAAAGCTTTCCAATACAAATCATTCGATGGGGATATATATGCACGGTGTTCAACTCACCGGTCAACCCTGGGAGAATCCTCTCTTTGGCTGGGAAATGTGATGATCCTGAGCTCACCTCCGGGCTGTGGGGGAGGAGTTAACATTGCCCTGGGCACAAAACCTTGGAGCTGTGAGGGAAGCATGACTGCAGCTACAGTGAGGCATGCTCAAACTGCTGTGTTGTTCCCATTGAACATCTGCCTCATTATCTGCCCCTCTGTGTTCCACACGCTCCTGACAGTACCCTGCACCAGCTCGAGCAACGCGTCATAGAGGACTTGTGCGTCTGCCCATATATTACTAGCTTGTTACTGTAAAATTACATTTTCTGCTCTCACCAGCCACAGTTGCATTTCCAGAGAGTGTGTTTCATCTGTTAGTATGGGTCTATCTAGTGTTATATGGGTTGTACTCGTGGTCGTCTGTGTGACAACTATTTTTGTAGTTGGGTTATGAGTGTTTGTGTGTTTGCGTGTTTCAACCTGGTTGTAGGGGTGTTGGCAGTGTGGTGGCTCCCTGCTGGGACCAGCCCTGCCCGGGCAGCCTGGCATAGTGTTGGGACAAGCTGGAGCAGGCATTCACACACACACACACACAAACACATACAGAGGCAGACACAGCCACATACATAGAGATAGACATAAAGACACACACACACACACTTAGACACACACACACAGACTCACACACAGACACACACACAAACAGCAGCTGCTCCTTCTGCAGCTGCTGCTACCGCCGCCCAGCACAGCACTCCCTGATCTCTCCACAGCATGAGGGGAGAGAGGGAGGAGAGGCAGGGAGGGGGGGAGGGAGGGAGGGAGGGAGGGAGGGAGGGAGGGAGGGAGGGAGGGAGGGAGGGAGGGAGGGAGGGAGGGAGGGAGGGAGGGAGGGAGGGAGGGAGGGAGGGAGGGAGGGAGGGAGGGAGGGAGGGAGGGAGGAAGAGGGTAGGAGAGGACGGAAAAAGAAGACATTTTGGGGGAAGAAAGCGGAGAAAGAGTGGAGGACAGAAGGAAACAAGGAGAGATTGGAGGGGTCAAAGAAAGAGGGATAAAGGGGGAAGTGCAAAAGGAAAAGAAGGAAAGAGAGGAAAAGAGAATGAGAAAACAAGAGGTCGGAGGGGCAAAGGAAAGGGAAGGAGGGTGAGTGAGAAGGAGGAGAGACAGATCTGAATGAGGATAGAGAAGGAGGGAGAGGGGAGAGGGAAGGAGGGAGAGGGGAGAGGGAAGGAGGGAGAGGGGAGAGGGAAGGAGGGAGAGGGAAAGAAAAAGGAAAACAAAAAAAGAAAGTTTTTAGGTTCTGAGAGAAATTGGAGAGTTTGTAGAGAAAGGCCCGTAGAAGGAAGAAAATGTGGAGGGCGAGGAGGTAGGATAATGGAGGGAGGAGCAGGTCAGAAAATGAAATCAAGAAATTTGACGTGGATAGAAGAAGGGGAAAAGAGATAATTGTCCAGCATCACCTCCATTCCTCATTCTTCTGCTGCAACGTACGACCACACTCCAGTATCCCCAAAAAACTGCAGACCCTCACTTCTGCATGAAACACACCACAGGAACATGTTATTGACTTTTCTTGACAAGCCTAAAATGCACACCCTAAACCACATGACAGTACTTTTCAGCTAAAGCGACCCAATCATGGCGGGCCGTGGGTGTAGGCGCGAGGTTGAGGGTGTGGAGGAATTAGACGATGCCAGAGGGAGCCAGAGCTGATAGGGTCTAGCAGGGAAAGCACATTGAACACGTCCAATTAGTGGAATAATTAGTTAATTAACATAGAAGACCCTGAAGGCTTTTCCTAAGCAGTGCAGTCGACCCCTTAACCAGCCAGCCTCCAAGCGTGCTCGGAAACACGGGGATCTCCAACGAAGCTTCGCACTCACACGTATACACACAATCGCACACCTACACACACACACAGACAAAGGTGCACACAACCCCCCCCCCCCCCCGCCACGCTCACACACATCTTCAGGGGGTATATACGAAATACCTGCCATACTTAGCAATCCATTGCGTTTGTGTACAGTATATAAGCCACACAAACACACAGACAAGCACAAACATGCATTACAGTAAGTATATGTATAAAGATAATGATTACAGCAAAGACAACGACTTTCACAGAGCAGTTGGGAGTTTGCCTTTAGGTAGAGTAGTTCCACCGTTACACCTAAAGTCAGAGGACACAATTGGGCCAGTATCAGACAATGACGTCACTCCTTTACCACCTGTAAACAACATACCAGTGAATACATGTTATTCCAGTGCACCATCAAGGGACAAACCTTCTGAAGGGCTGACACATTTTACTGGTGTATCTGTTTTTATAGTTACAACACCTCATGTCGCTGTAGCTCTCTTTAACCTTATAAACACTGAAGGCAGTCAGACTGTAGGCAGTCAGACAGGAGAGGAGAGAGGAGAGAGGAGAGAGGAGAGAGGAGAGAGGAGAGAGGAGAGAGGACAGAGGACAGAGGACAGAGGACAGAGGACAGAGGAGAGGAGAGGAGAGGAGAGGAGAGGAGAGGAGAGAGGAAAGGAAAGGAAAGGAAAGGAAAGGAAAGGAAAGGAAAGGAGAGGAGAGGAGAGGAGAGGAGAGGAGAGGAGAGGAGAGGAGAGGAGAGGAGAGGAGAAAGGAGATGAGAGAGGAGAGAGGAGAGAGGAGAGGAGAGAGGAGAGAGGAAAGGAAAAAAGAGGAGAGAGGAGAGAGAGGAGATAGAAGGCTGCCCTCGCTGCACAGCCACAGGCAGTCGCAAAGCAGAAATGTGCTTACATCATCACATGCAGACGGGGAGTCCTGTAGAGGGCAGTGCTGTTAATGGCAGAAACCCAGCAGAGACCATCCTGGAGGATCTCAGTAAGGCAGCTCTCCCACGCAACTAGGATTTCTGACATTCTTGGCAGACGCACAGAGAGGTTACTTCTGAAATATTCAGGCGGCTCTCGTGAACCTTGGAGAAGGCCTGACTAGCCCTCCTCTGCCAGAGCAGGGTTTAATTCATCATTAATTAAAGTCTGCATGGGGTATGGATGACTCTCTTCTAGAAAATCCTGCCCTGTTATCCAAAGTAATAACTTGTCTGATTTGGACAAGATGTTTGCCCTCCCGGCTGGGGCTGCTTGGTGATATCATGGTCAAAGGTTGGGCTTGTTGTTTTTTTCTTTGTCCTTACTTAGATACAGACGGCCTGAAACGTCCTCCCGCTGACCCAGTTAATAAGGGCGAGCATGTGGAAGGTATTGGATGTGTAAGTGAGGCATGTTCAGCAGCACACGCTAAGGGGTTGGAAAAGGTTCAGACTGAGGTTTTCTCTCCCACTTTGTCAAAGAAAAGAGCAACGTGTCAACAACAACAAAAAGCCGCCGCTCTTTCTACATCAAAACCTCACCTCTGCAGTACGCATGATGTTTTCTGGCATCTACGTTTAAAGTGAAACCGCTTTCCCTGTAGCGTTTGACACATCTAAAAAGCTCAAGACAAGTTACTAGTGTGCTCTCACTGGAAAACAACATTCACAGATACTTATCCATCCATACAATCATGACACTGTACCGGGGTAGCACACAGAAGACTTGTGGGCTGGATCATGGCTATCTCAGGCCCAGCAGTGTTTCTCCAGGTATCTGAGAGATAGGATCACACAGCAAATACTTTGCCAGCCAAGGGACCGTGAACACTGGGGACAGAGATGTAATTCTTGTCTTACAGGAACTCCTGTTAACCACTGCTGCTTCGGTTAGGGGTGCTGTTTGCATGCAAATGTGAAAATGTAAATGTTCGCAGCCTTACGTTGCATGTGTGTGTGGGCACATATGTGAGTGTATCTATTATTTGTGCCGGTGTGTGAGTGTGCATGTGTGTTGTGTGTTTCAATGTGTGTGTGTGTGTGTGTGTGTGTCATTGTGTGTGTGTTCCAGAGGCGTGGGTAGCCAGCTGCAGAGCTGTTCAGGATGCTGATTGGAAGTGAGTGTTGAGCGCACAGGACAATTATGGAATCATTACCACCACCATGCCGGAGGCAAAATATGAACGCCGTGCCATTTGTCAACTACGTCGGGTTTATAATCAAGCCCTCATGTGTCTGCATGTGAACGCTCATATGTGCGTGTGTGTGTGTTTGTGTGCGTATGTGCAAGTGTGTGTGTGTGTGTGTGTGTGCATGGGTGTGTATGCGCATGTGTCTCATGCCTGAGAGCCATGGCATGTTGGCAGGGAAGACGGAATGTTACCCCACACCCTAGCCATACGAATGTGGACGTGTGTAGGATTCTGTGTGTGCCTCCATGTATGTCTGCATGCCAGTGTTTGGTTGTGTCTGTGAGTGTGGTGTGCGAGTGTGGTGTGTGTGTGTTTGCGTGTGTGTGCGTCAGCGAGGAGGCGGAGTGCCCTGCCCAAGAACGACTGTTTAGACACGTCTCTCTCAGCTGTCTCTCCGCTGCCATGCTGGAGGAATAACTTTGTGTGAGTTATTTGTTTTCTGACTGCGCCCACGCCGACTCTTCCACCAGCTGAGGAGGGTGCTTACCCACCATGCCTCTGTGTGGCCTCTTTCAGCCCTCAGAGCCTCCAGATGAGAGGAGAAGAGAGGGATGGGAGGTGGGGGAGTGGAACACAACACCGTCCTCTTTCATCAGCAGGGGGTTCTCTCTCTCTCTCTCTCTCTCTCTCTCTCTCTCTCTCTCTCTCTCTCTCTCTCTCTCTCTCTCTCTCTCTTTCTCTTTCTCCCTCTCTGTGTTTCTCTTTCTTCCCCTTCCTTCTGTGTACAGGAAGCACCTGCCATCTATAGCCCCATTGTGGGATCGCCTTGGTAACGAGTGGCATAAATGTTTCAGGAAGATTTGTGTAATAATGTGATTTGTGAGTGATAATAGCAAGTGGAATTCGTTACAGGTGCATTCGCTTTCACTGCTGCTGGATGCCGATGGCAAAGTCAAAGTTGCACGCAAAGTCTGGGCCCAGCTAGTGCATCCAACCGGAACATCCAATGGTCAAATGCTGACAGATGGGAAATGATAACCTACAAGGATAACCTTGTAAAAACAACATCACCAAACTGTAGTTAAGATACTTAGCATATCTTTTGGAAAACAGTGTCAATCTTCCAGGTTAAGTGCTTGCAGGACTTCTCTCTGGTCTGGTGTAATGGGGCCCCCCGCTCCTGCCCGCCCCTCCATGTGAAGCAAGACTGCTGCTGAGAAATTAGTCCAGTAAGTGCAGCAGGGATTAGCAACCCCCACATTGATCACAGATAAGCCCAAACAAGGGGCAATGCATCTTGTCACGACCACAGAAAAACTCACCTCTCCATCATCCTACCGGTTTACATTGTGGAAGATTGAAAAAACATACCCCCTCTCTCCTCTCTCTCGAAAAAAAAGATTGCTCCTCTGACACGGCGATCCTCAGCCCCCCAGACCAAACCAAGGCATCCCCATTAGTCAGGAGATGAAAGACATGCCGGAGCCCAGCATTGCAGCAGCCTCAGACAGCCATCTGCATAGGGGGAGACAGACCAGCAGAACTCATTGATCAAGCGGCACTCGTTTGTCAAGCCTTGGTCTGTCTCTATGAGCAAGACTTACCTCTGAGGGCTTAGGGCTAAACAGAGGGAATATAGTGAGAAAGACGAGAGAGAGAGAGAGAGAGAGAGAGAGAGAGAGAGAGAGAGAGAGAGAGAGAGAGAGAGAGAGAGAGAAAGGCATAGAGAGGGGTAGAGAGAGAGAGAGAGAGAGAGAGAGAGAGAGAGAGAGAGAGAGAGAGAGAGAGAGAGAGAGAGACACACACAGAGGGAGATACCATTCTGAAGGGATCCAGGGAGACAAACGGAGGTTTTCAGAGTGAGTCCAACGTCTTCATCTGAGACACTGTGGCGCTGAGAAAGGCCCAGGACACATCAGCACATTTCACAGCCCTCACACGCGCGCACGCACACACTCACTCACTCACAGGCCGCCTCACACAAGCAGACAGCGTGGCAGCACGGCCGCTGTTCCAGAGAGCAGACAGGGCCAGCCAGAGATCACAGCTACATGCTCCCAGCAGGGTCCTGGTCGTGTCCCCTTCCCCTCAGCTCCCTTCACCTCCCATGATATGACACGGCATGGAGGACTAGAGCGACAGAACAGACATCTGTCTATTCCTGTCCGATGACAAGGAGGAGGAAGGAAAGGGGGAGGAGGGAAGGAAAGGAGGATGATGCAAAGGAGGCAGAGGGGAAAAGGGCCGACGGGAGGATGGACAGAAAAGGAGGAGGAGGGAAATGAACGGAGGAGGGAGGGAGAGGAGGAGGAGGGAGGAGAGGAAAGAAGGAGGAGGCAAAGGAAACAATGATGAGCGATGAAAAGGAAAGGAAATAAAGGGGATTAAGGAGGACCTGAGTAGGATGGTAAAGAAGTTCTAGGATAGGGAGCTGCTCGGTTGTGTCAGAGTGGCTCCCAGGTGCGTGGAGCCAGCCTGCTGGGGCAGACGTGATAGAGGAGTGCCATATGTGCTGTGGTCGTACTGACCACGCCTGAACCTGCAGCCGCAGCAGCTTTGTTCCAACATGTGTTTTTGCCATCAAAGCCATTAAAATCCCATTACATTCTGCAACAACACAGCTCATAAGTCTTCCCTGTGACTTGTCGAACCATTCGTCTTGTAAATTTACCATGAATGATGTATTTAGTCGCACAAAGATGCACTCAGGCTGTCTTTTAATGGTTTCTCGACGATTTATTGGCTTCAAACTTTGAGAGGCCCGACCCGGCCAATATAAAAATCAGAAGAGAGAGCTTTTGAGTAAAAAATAAACACTCACGCACTAGTGTTTTCTAACAGTCACACATTAACACTGGGGCCAAGGCTTACTCATTTCTCATGTAGTCTTCATATCAGCTGATGGGTGATTAGAATGGTGTTGCATTCTTTACAGTTTGGGATAAAGGTTTAGGGCCCCCCCCCCCCCCAGAGAAGGAATGCCAGCTCGCTCCGCAGCTGCAGCTCTGAGGGCGGGTGACCTCTGGAGGTCACGGGTCAGCCAGGATGTCACTTGAGCCATTGCTATCAATGGACACAATGTCCCGACCTTTAGTGACCGTGCCCGTCATAGGTCAGCTCAGCTGGACAAATGGTGAGGATGGAGGAACACATGAAAACACAGCTCCCAAGTAAACACTGGGAAGAGAAAAACAAGAAAGTAAAGAGGGAGAGTGGGGAGGAGGGAAGGAGGGGAAGGGGTGTGAGTGGGAGTGCAATCACACACACACACACATACTAAAACACACACACAAACATGTTGTTGCTGTTGTTTGTTCCCGGAAATGTCATAGATCAACACCCCGTGCAGTGGTGGTTACAGAATAATGACAGCACACAGAGAGACAGATACTCACACACTCCACCGTAAATACACATTCTCTGAATCAGCAAATGCAGTTTTTACGGCGCAACTCAATCTCTCGCTAATTGGCTTAATACTGTTTCATTGCCTTCTGCAACATTTTATCCGGGCAGAAAACCTTGTGGCAGTGATGACAAATAAGTACCTGGCCAGCTAAACTGATAATGAGGAGCGGTTTTGGTTTCATGGTTGTTTGTGGTTGGCTTGTATTGGACTTGACTGGCACTGGGACTGTCTGAGGGAGAGGGTGATACGTTTTACTGCCACCCCCAGACACTCCTGTAAACTGGTGATACAACCAAGGAACCACATCTTTTTTTATTATGATATATAATAATAATTATAATAATATGCTCATCCAAAACTGGGGAAGGGAGGTATCTTTGAGGAGATGGATAGTAATAACTGTGCTTTAACCTTGTGAAATGGGATGTATCGGAATGAGCTAACTACTAAAGTATTTTTATTGGTGAAAACTAAAGTTTCAGTGGACCAATAAATTGGGTATTGCATAATGTTGGGATGTAGGCGTGTAAACGTCTATAAAAGTGGAGTTACCCCAGAGCAGCCCAGCCCTGAGCTGCAGAAACAACACCAGCTCCTCTGCATTGGTCTATTTCACACTTCATAAACCAAAGAAGACATATTTATTCCATGCATTCATACTCACATACTATCGCCAGGTATAGGTATACGACCTGAAATGATTCATTTGCAAAGTCATTTTTCCCACTTAAACAGGCTTTTTAAGCTCCATGCGTCAGACTGTGGTAGAATGCTACATTGTGCAGCTCGAGTTTTACCTGTGGTTTTTATCTCACAGCTGGGACCGTGGAGGGAATTACCTTCTGGTCGTAACTACATTCCTTCTCAAACCAACACACACACTACTGAAAGACGAGCTGTAAAACTGCCCTAAACTGTGTAGCTTAGCTCCAATATGTCACCTTAGGTAGGCAAATTCAACAGTACATACTCTGATCCATCCAACGAGTGTAACCTGCCAGTATCAAACCCCAGTGGTTCCAGGTCTGTGCTATTAGACCAAGGGGACATCTTTGTTGTCTGAGGGCTATGTTTCAGCTTTGAAATCTCAGGTAGAGCAAGATTCCAATCCACTCGGGCCTCAGAAACAAGATAAAAAACACAACAGGTATTTACATTCATTACTTAACAATAATTTAGTATGATAAACACATGCAAAGTCATTCATGAATGTAATTAGCTCCTGCGAGAGGCATGCAGAGCTGAGGTTAAACTGACAAACCTCAGGTAAAAGCCTCACTGTGGGTGTTTTCGTTCCTCCTAATTCTGTCTGCTTAGAGAGGGTCTTTAGGGAGTGTGTGTGTGTTTGAGATTCAGTTTGTCTTAGTGTGTGAGGGAGGGGCGGGGTGAGTGGGGATTGAACCCAGGCCACATCTAACTGCCAACCCACCACCTCTGCAACCCCAAAACTCCCCCTACCACAACTCTTCACCTCCTCCTACTCGCACCCTACCCCTCCTCCCCTGACCCCTTCTCTACCCCCTCCCCCTTCCATGCTTCCCCTTAACGCAAACTCTCCCCCGACCGATGCTCTACATGCCCCACCTCCCCCTCCCCCAATGTTCCCCCTACCTCTACTCCCTCACCCCCCTCTCCCCTTTTATTCTATAGGCTCAACCACTGGAGCCCACATTCAACTTGTGTATTTCAACCTGTTTATGGGCCAAACTTTTCTTTGCTCGCCTCTTCAGCTCCCCAGCGTCCTACTTCAAAGATAGTAGGGTTGTTTCCAGGGGCCGGACCAAACCCCCATAGTTTAATGGGAGCTATTGTGATTCTCCAGCACACTTGCGAGGGATCAGCACTTACCAGGGTCGCTGAAGCTTCCAATTTGATGTGCTCTCCTTCTTTGGTCTTCATCAAACTTCCTGGCTCTGCTCCACGGGAGTCCTCGCCCCTATCTCTCTGTTCTGGATCTGTGAAATAGACATCATCCACGCCAGCAGACACTGATGAAGACACGGATCCGAGCAAGACTGAGGCTTGAACTTAACGTCAACTCTGGGGGATAAAAGGAACTGCTCAAAATATTCAGTTATGCTTCAAAAGTTTCCTCAATATTTAAGAGCAGTCCTCCTCACCCCACCTCTCCCTCTTCGCTTCCCTTGCCTCCCGTCTACAAGACAGTCATCCTCATTCAGGATGTCACAAAACGCCAAACGGCTTCATGCCATTGTGAGGGCTGAAGTCACATTTCCAAATGGCATCCCCTCAATGTTTTAAGGAACTCGCACATTGCCGCCGATGCTATCAACCCAGGCATGCTTTGATATCCCTGAGGGTAATGTCATAACGCTAACATTATTGTAAACTGATAGCGGAGGCTTAGATGGGGGAATCCCTTTGGCATGGCAGACATTTACTGGTAAACCAAAACACAAAGCCTATAATCTCGACCTCATTACGGGCGATTCCACCCCACCCAGACTGCTGTGGTGACAGGGGGGAAATAAAGGGCTGTGATAGTATGAGATGAGGATGAGGTGCGAGACAGAGAGAGGCTAATGCAGACAACGTGATGGACTGACAGATTCATGCAGGGCGCGCCTGAAGCCCAAACTCCTTCTCCTCCCTCTGTAGTCTGATCCCGGAGTCTGTAGAAAGGCTGACTCATGAACGCGTGCAGAACACCAGATGAAAGTTCATGAATACAGCACACTAATTGAAGTATTTATCAAAAAGGATATGAGCTCAGTTCTGATGGCATCAGCAAAAGTTTGTTGTGTCGGAGGGCATTCAGGTCTGACCTTTGGAGTGAAGTAAAGCAAGCGCTGGACATCTTTTCTGCAGTGATTTCATGCTTAGGTTGGGTTTTATTTTCTCTCTCAGTTTGACGTCGAGAGGAGAAAATTGCAAGCTGTATTTCTACAGTGGTGCACTGCTGGAGAGAGGCACCGTTAACAAGCCCATTTCTCTCAGATGGCTTTTAATGCAGCAATCAGTTTTCAGCTTCGTGGAATAGAATGGTGCGGTGCGGGTCATGCAGTCGTTTCCTAAATGAGCATGAGACGAGCTGGTTTGCACAAGAAATTATCTTCCTCC
The DNA here is from genome assembly GCF_054491055.1 of Hypomesus nipponensis. Lineage (NCBI taxonomy): Eukaryota > Metazoa > Chordata > Actinopteri > Osmeriformes > Osmeridae > Hypomesus > Hypomesus nipponensis. The sequence continues at coordinate 12,965,298 of NC_140363.1, forward strand.
CCCCCCCCCTCTTTCTCTCTTCTTCTCTTTCACTCTCTCTCCCTCTCTCCCTCTCTCCCTTTCTCCCTCTCTCTCCCTCTCTCTCTCTCTCTCTCCCTCTCTCTCTCTCTCTCTCTCTCTCTCTCTCTCTCTCTCTCTCTCTCTCTCTCTCTCTCTCTCTGTCTCTTTCCTGCCTTCACCTCTAATTACTACATAGGTAGATAACCCCTGCAGTCGACACAGATACCGCGACTTCCGATCCTCCTCTCACACACACACCTCTCACACCCCCCCCACATCCGTTCCCCCCACGGTTCTTTTGAAGGTCTTGTGTTCAACATGTTTGTTCCTGGTCTGACAGCTCTCCGTCGGGGCAGACAGACACAAAGACACAGGCTCCCCAATGGCTAACGCTCTCCAATCTCTTCCCCTCTCATAGTTTGTTTTCCTCACCTCGTCAGGAGCTTAACTGCTTCCTTTGCTTTCCAGAGCCTGTGGTTTTGGACTGCCAGCCTACCTGTCTGAGCAAACAGCCCTAACTGGCGGACGGCATCACACGTCCGTGTCTGGGAGGCAGAGGAGTTTTCCCACAACACCGTGTGTTTAAGAATGTGTCTTAATGACATTGGAAACAAGTCAAGGCTAACCCTATAAGTGAATGGCTCACGCACCAACTCACAATCGCAATGTGGGAATCCTTTGGTTCGGTTTACCCACAATGACATTATCGGGTGCACTGACAACAGTCCTGACTTTTATATTACCCGACTGTCTGCCATTTTTGCAGCTCTCAAAATACCACCTCTATTTCTCTCGATCCAAGGGCATGATTGCCTTATCAAATGAACCCTCAACAGATCTCTAAAAACATAGATGTGTGAGGAGGAAAGCAAAAACAAAAACATCTCAGCACAAGAGCATGTGTGAGTCATGGAGCCTAGAAGTCAAGGGTGCAAAGCCTTCAGGGCATACAATCAATATTACATTTTCCATTGCCACCTTCATAGCTATTGTAAATGGCTTGTGTCAAAAATAATAACAGGCTGTATCAGGAACCTTGGTCTTGCAATTTCGCTCCATGTGCTGGGAGACCCATCCCCTCTCTCTCCCTCGTTCTGGCTCCACAGGGGTGTTAATGACACCAGTGGCAGACACACACGCACACACACAATGGTGGCAGACAGAGACAAATGCACACACACACACACACACACACAGACTTTTCTCAGCTCAAATCCTTATCTCCTGACAGTTTCAAGTACAAATGTAGAACGACAGTGTGAATGTGTCCAGACAGAAAGGCTGACACATGCTACTCAACATGATCAGGCCTTTGTGCATGTTTTGGCCCTGAGCCCATGGCCCAAATTATTAGAGGGTTTTGGAAAGATTAAGATCTTCTTCTCACTTGTGTTGTCATAGCTCTCCGGGCAGCAATAAGGAAGATGAGAAGCTCTAATGTGCACACCAGAGGGACTGAAATCCACTCTAGTGAACGGCAGCATGACATCCAGCGCAATTGAAATGGCAGTGTCCTTCGCTTTGAGAACGCTTGATAGCTTAATGTCAAGCACCGAATGTTGTGAATAAAGCATGGGGCAGCAGGGAAGGCTTGCCTGTCAAAAGAGTAATCATCACACAGTGAAAGTGCCCCAACTACTGTAACTGCTTTGTTATTGTGGTAATACAGAGGTTGTGACTGGAGTGGGAAGTCATACTGAAATAATACCAGATGACGGTTAGACAGGGAACCTATTGGAGAGGGCTGTCATGAACTCACTTGGTAGCTGTTTGGGGTTCTTCTGCTCAGGGTTCTGTTTCTGTTCTGTTCAGATGTTCTTCTAATGCCCCCTGGATTTCACCTCAGCAAGTCCTGTCTGAGTGTGTCCCTCCAATCGTTTTTTATTGAAAGAAGAATCTGCAGGAAGTCGCGGAATCCCGATTTATCTCATCTGCGTGTGTGTGTGTGTTAGTGTGTGTGTTAGTGTGTGTGTGTGTGTGTGTGTGTGTGTTGTTTAGAGGAAAGGCAGGGTGGTGCTGATAGACTTGAGAGGGTGTCAAATGCCACAAGAGCCAGGAGAGCAGGTTCTGACAGGAGCAGCAGAGTCAGAGCTGTGAGTCAGACAGACACAACACCTACATCACAGACATCCAAACACACTGGCCCTCACAGGCGTTTGATCTGTCACCTGGGGGACAGATGGCAATATTTAAATAATTACACTGATCTAAATAGCTTTCTATGTTGTGATCTATGAAAATCAAGTTTTATAGATCACTATTCAAATTAGGTTTTTTGATACTTCACCACAAAATAATATGCCTTCCATGAATAGAAAATATCACGAAACACCAAATCCACCCACTGACAACACGGCAAACTCGCCCACCCTTTGCAGGTAGGTTACCATCACAAACGCCGTGTTTGAGCAACATGAGAGATGGCTTCGCAGGGTGTCCTGAGAGGTGATAAAAAGGTCTGTGACCTTCCCCTAAATGAAAGCTCCCCGTGATTTGTGAGCCAGAGCGAGTTGCTGGAGGACGGAGAGAGTGGGTGGTCTGGCACCCGGTCCTGCTGGTCCCTCTAGCAAACAGTCACATTTACATGCTTTTAGCGGTCAGTGTCCTGGAGCTGTCGTAAATCAGTGGAAGGCTTAACCCTTAGGAGCCACGAGGGGTTAAAGCTGCCAGGGTAGACCGGCTGCCATTCCCACTCTCCTACTCCGCCTGAAAACCAAGCTGCTAAGGACAGGAGCAACAACAACAACAACAACAGCAACAGTTACCATCGGGATTATCTAAGAGGGCGGCTTTTCTCTGGCTGGAAAACAATAAGAGGAGAGGAATATCGGCATGAAGTCGTGACGAAGTCTATTGAATTCACGGAATGGGCCTTTTTTTTTTAAGTGCGATAAACACACGCTTGAAGCCTTCAGTCACACCGCAAACGAGATCAAATGCATCCTGTGAGCCAGCCTGCTGATGACACCAAGCATCCATTATATTAAAGGAAAACAACACTTCTACCAACGTCATCTCTGTTCCATATGCATGAGCAATATAATACTGCTGAAAATGTACTTTTCTTCTCATTTCCCTGCAATATTCCTCCTGAAAGGGCAAACACACACTGTTCCCTCCTGTACAAACGAGCAATCAGAGTCGCAGCAGCACACCTGGCTGTCTCAGCGCTCCAGTGCCGCTCCTGTGAAAGGCCAGCGGGCCGTCTGGAGAATAGGCTCGCCTGTAATTGAGATCCAGGAAGATTATCCTCATTTGATTGTCTAATGAGGGCCTGAATGGGATTCCTACAGTAATAAGAGCCCCATTTGACCAGACTCTGCAGGGGAATTATGTATCTCCCTCCCTCTGCATCCCGTCACAGGCATGGTTAGTCGCTAGTCTTTCCACTGAGGACGTGACCACATATGTCCACTTCCACCAGCAGCAAGTCAACTCATCCTCCCACACGACATATGGGAAGCAGTCTGTGGTTATATCAGGCATGTAGATTTTCATTTGTGATGTCTTCATCGGGGCTTGAATCTACCTTTCCATAGTACTGCCATGTGCACTCCACATTTTCAGTAATTTATTTGTTTATTTATTTATTGATAGACGACCAGTCGTTGCTTTGTGGGGGAAAAAAGTAGAAATACATTTCCCCATCGCGTCCAGATTGTAGCGTGGCTAAATCTGATTGATGTAATACGGCAGTGACAATTTGTGACCTGTCAGATTATAATTCCCATCCTCCATTGCTTCATCCATTTTGATGGGGGCCATTTACGTAAGATATATTCTCTGAGATACAGGAAACATGAGCTTGACCTTATGCAACAGTATAAAACATTATTCTCTCTCTACACACTCAAACACGCAGACACACACATACATGCACACAGAACTCAAATGGACTTATCGATTAGGCCTGACCAGAATAAGGCAGTATGGAATGACACACCACTTAGAGATCATTGCAGAGATATACACTAAATCAGAGAAAGGGGAATGTGCATTACTGGCTGTGGATAAGAGTTTGCAAGGGGTGAGTACTCATGCATTCATTCAGTGTTTAATCAATGGATTAAACCGTCCATCAATTCCCATATTGATGTTCCATATGACAGCTGCTTATCCACGCTGGGCAGGGAGATACACATTGGCCCTTCAATCATGTTGTGTCATGTCTGCTGAGATGAGAGGAGGAGAAAAGAGAAGAAAAGAGGAGTGGAGAGAGGAGAAGAGAGGAGGGGAGAGGACGGGAGGGGAATTGTAAAAGTAGGACAGTGTAATTCACTGACCACAGCACATGCAATGCCATGGCTACTATAGAGGTGAATACATCATGGAAGACTTGACTGGTCCATTCACATGGGATGGCACCTAATCGATATAAATGCTCTCTACTGATCTGTGTCTTCAGGCCAGTAGCAATCATCAACACCATAACCTTCATCATCATCATCATCATCCTCATTGCCATCGTCACCATCATGACCATCATCATCCTACAGTTTCTGCAGACGGTGTGCTACTTCATGCTGCATTGCATGACACTCGGCCATACTAACATCATGTTTAGTCACATATCGACTGCACTGCAGAGGCGATCAATCTGCGGTCAGGAAAGGCAAGACTAAAGAGAGTCCATCCTCACATCATCTTCATGTCTGGCTCTCAACGCCTTCTGTCTCAGACAGCTACATGATAAACACTTAATGAACAAGTCGTCTGCTCACCTCAGTTGTCTTGTTCGAGAGCGTGGGGGAGAAACGCAAGTCAATAAATGAAAACGGCGTGCTTGCACATCAAAAAATAATTCTCTCTACTGAAACAATGCAGTACTTGGACCTTACCTGACTAAACGCACATGGCATGGTGAGCAACTTCCACCAGCTGTGTTGTCACGTTGTCTGTTCCTAGCTCTAAAGTGTGTGTATGCAGCCATTTCATTGTCCCTTGGAGATTACCTCACCAACATGCTGGTGTGTAATGTAGTATATAATTAATTCATTCATCTCAATGAGGATCTCTCTCTCTCCCAGATATGACATAAACATAAATAATTGTCATCATGTTGCCAGTAGCTAAAAACTAAAAGCCATTTCATTAATCAGACATTCAAGGTGGGTGAGCTACAGGATTTTGATATATAATGCAGTTGTTTCACAGGAAATGGGAGATAATGATCCACAGCTGGCCAGGTAATTAAACACACTGTGCATGGTGCCTGTCAGAGAGCCCTATATGACTAGCCAGATGACAATGACAGGCTTCATGTACCTTCAGAAGGGACAACACACAATAATGTCAGCAAACAGTTTGTTTAGCATAAGAATGACAGTTAATGACCAAGTGCATTTACTTGCACCTGGAACTTTCTGAAATAGGGACTGTGTGTCATTTGAGCAGTTAGCTAAGAGTCATTCCCATTACCTTTAGAGTACACAGACTATGGTTCTTATAATAATAGTAATTGATAACCACATCCACCTCTCAGCTTGGTCAAATTTGGACAATTTCAAATAATCTGTTGACAACCATACTCAGCGTTACTAATCCCAGTTTCATCAAGTCCCCTTTAGCCAGGGGCTGGGATGAGAGTAGACAATGATAAATGTGTATGGGTCAGCATAAAGGTCCTTGATCTATAGAAGGCTATATATAGATCTGAAATACCATATACGGTCACTGGTGTTGGTGCTAACCTGTGTGTGTGTGAACGAGTGTGCAGAGGTGTGTGCATGGGGGTGTGCTTGTGTGACTGTGCGAGTGTGTGTTTGTGCATTTGTATGTGTACACTTGTGACTGTTTAGATCAATGGTCATCCCCCAATAGAAAATGCCCTCATAAATCATTGTTTGTTGATAAGCTGTCAGGAGGCGTATCCTAATTATACCAGCTTCTCAGCTTCCCTGGTTGAATAAAGACTGAGACCGCACAAGCACCTACAATTACATGGTGTTAGGTGTGTGTGTGTATGTGTGTGTGTGTGTGTGTGTGGGAGGGGGGGGGTGCTTGAGGGGTGATGAAGGCTAGATCAGTGGGTAGTGGGTGCAGGTGTGCGTGTGTGTGTGTGTGTGTGTGTGTGTGTGTGTGTGTGTGTGTGTGTGTGGAGAGTGTGTTGGAGGTCTGGGACTGCGTACCATGGAGGCCTGGAGTGGGAAGTCTGGTATGAGATATCGCACATGCAATTCCAATGCTTCAGTGGTGGCTGTCACGACAGGGACAAGTCAGCGCTCTGCTTCAGATTTGTCAGAGCCCAGTGTATTTGTTACTGGGATCATTAGATCACTTTGATCTATAGTAGTCGGACTGGTGCTCCAGCTTCAACCTGAACACACCATCCGGCCATGTCGTCATCGCTATCACTCCTACAGACAGCCAGTCTAAACAATACAAGTTCAGGCGCTGTGCTTTAACAGTACAAGTCCTATGTGGATAATCCCTGGGATTCAGCGTGCAGTTTGACCCATTGTGGCATTCTTCCCACTGCATACCTCTGGATATTACCTTACACACCATGAGCAAAGGGTAAGCAGAAGAGAAGAAGAATCCATCAGGTTTCTGAGAGGTGGACTCAGCCAAAGGGCAAGGCAGCTAGTTGCTGGGTAAAAAACCCAGTGGTTAAGTGCTCAAGGTCTCGTATTGGCTTTCAGTGTCATTAACTTTTCAGCAGTAAGCAGGTTTCTGTCGCCACTGACCAGATTGCTTTAAATGCATGGCAATTACACGGTTGAGGTTGGTGCTTAAAAGATGAGGAAAGTATAGTTTCTGTAGTAAGACCCTTTGTAATGGGATTATTAGTGAGTCTCACTGTAAAAGGAGCTCTATCTCTCTCTCAATCCCTCTCAATCTCCCCTCTTTCTTTCTTTCTTTCCTCTTTCTATCCCCCTCTTTTTCTCTCCCTCTTTCTCTTTCTCTTTCTTTTTCTCTTTCTCTCTCTCTCTCTCTCTCTCTCTCTCTCTCTCTCTCTCTCTCTCTCTCTCTCTCTCTCTCTCTCTCTCTCTCTCTCCATCCTTGTCACCTTCTTTCTTCCTCTCTCTTTCCACAGGATTACTTCCCAGTGATATACAGTACCTTTGCCATTCACCCAATGCTAATTACTGGATTACCCCTCCTAATTAAGGAATCAGAAAGAGTACTTTAATAATTCATAGAATCACAGTGGTACCATTTATTTTATGACATGCTCTCTCTCTCTCTTTCTCTCTCTCTCTCTCTCTCTCTCTCTCTCTCTCTCTCTCTCTCTCTCTCTCTCTCTCTGTGTGTCTCTCTCTGTGTCTGTCTCTCTCTCTCCAGCCCTCCTTCGATCTTTTTCTTCAGAGGTAGCGTGTCCTGAAGTGACTAGCGTAACACTCTCTCGTTATTCATTTTCACAGTTAAAAACGTGTTAGCTGGAGGCTTTAACACAGCTTTAGTATGTTTAAGTCGTGCTGAGCCTATCAGAGAAGCCATGCAAGTCCTTTCCCTTTGATATATATTTGCAGAATAATGTGCAGGTTTGAAAATCAATGAGCGGCCCCTTTTGATCACAGCCACATCCTCTCGTCTGGGCGTTGGTTAAAAATAGCCGGTGTGCGTCCTGTCACCTAGTCTACACGCTGATGCACATCAGTGAAGGTTCTGTCAGATGAACTTCCTCTAGGAAAAGCAACCCACACAGACACAAGCACACACACACACTTGGCATCCCCTAACAACACAAGATACACAGTCTAAAATATAAAGAGACATATTGTTATTCCTCCGGTATTTGACTGCCAAAGAGCATTGAAAAGCACAAAATGGGTCATCCAAAACCCTGTAACAGCAATCGTGTGTGTTTGGCTCCTGCAGTAAGAGCCAGGGCATTGTGGGAGCCTGTGGGGATTCATAATGACCCAACCACAGCCGTTCTTGGTTGGTAGCAGGCTCGCTGAGGTGTTCAACCAAATGAACAAGTCAAAGGAGCCATGAGGGGTATATGTCCCAACTCCTCAGACCCGTAACAGCTAGTGCTCCCCGCTGGCCCCAGACAATCTACAGCTACCCAGAAGCACCTGCCGCGGCCCTCTGCACTCGGCTGCATTTGTGCCGGTGCTCCGCCGACTCTCTCTGTGGAACGACGTCTGCCTCTGTCAGAACGACCAGTCAGACTGTTACTCCGGCGCAGTCTGCAAGACTCACGCAGAGACGGGAACTCCAGGGAGCCAATAAAATCATCTTGCAAATCTTGTTAAGAGGAGCCGGGCGCTCCCGACTGTGTTGTGAACTCTCGAACATACCGTCAGATTTGCTTGTTTATTTTTCTGGGGATCTTAAAGGTGTAGCTCGTGGCTTGTTGGCTATGTATATTTTATGAATATTACGTTTCTCCATAATGGATATAGATTTGCCATACCGAGTATGAATTGTTCATTGGCACATGAATAATTCAGGGTTCCATCTTTCTTAAAAATGAAATGCCCTCCAAAATGCAGTGCTGGGGAGGTGCCTGGAGGGAAGGCGTGAGGACGACCAAGACACAAGGGAAATGTGGTTGACTTACCTCTCATATCTTGGCCCAGCCTGGTGTTTTTTTCCCTTTCTTCAAAAACCATCTGAAGTTATCTTTGCATCACTGGCCGCACATAGGCCTGTTCCGTCTACATGCTGTTACGGACTTTTTGGCAGCCATTCTTGCCGTGTTGCGCTGTTGTGTCCGAGATTCCGGCAAGATGCTGCTACTGCATCTGTGTTGCTTCTTAGCTAATGAGCGAGGCAGATGGGGAGAGCTTGTTGTCACTTGTTGGATTTTTCTTTTTTTTCATTTGATACAAAAGGGTTACATTGACATTGTTGGAACCGTAGGGTCTTTGTGTGGTCATGTCTTTAAAAGGCATATTCTTAAACTAACATTAGATAATTATTGAATTGCTTTCAAATGTCTAATGAAAACAGTTATCAGCTCATTTGGAATTTGTTCAGGCTAACAGCTGTGATGCAACGTCTCTGGTTGTACGAATCCGCTCTCATATCACAAACATAAAGAGTTGATGGAGAAAAGACGCATCTGAACACAGCCTGACATCACCTCTCAATTATACAATAATTTCAACAAAACAAGAGAAATAAATAAAGAAACAACCATATCTGTTTTTAGCTTCCGCCTACATATTCAGCATCGAGATGGGGACATGTTATGTTTTGGGAGACATAGGGGGTGAGAGCCTATCAGAAACACTGTAGTATTAGCATAGCCTTCATTAAAAGCAGCCCGGGCCCTGTGGTAAGAGAACCATGCTTCCTGTAAAGATCCTCGGGGGGTTTGGTGTACTAATTATTTACTGAAGCAGCAGAGACTTTCAAATGAGACCCCGTGCTGCTGCTAGCTGTGAGGGGGGCGCCCTAATGCCGTAACCTGGGTAACATGATGAACTGAAGGGAGTGCAGGAGAAAGAGAAATATGGAGAGAGAGGGGGGAGAGGGCATCGGAGAGGGAGAGAGCGAGGGGAGGGTGAGAAGGTGGGAGAGAGAGAGGGAGAGGTCAGGAGAGAGAGGGGGAACAGGGAAGGAGAGAGAGATGAAGAGGGCAGGAAAGAGAGATGAAGAGGGAGAAGGCAGGAGAAAGAGGGGGGATAGGGAAGGAAAGAGAGAGAGAGATGAAGAGGGCAGGAGAGAGAGGTTGCATGCTGAGGCCGGAGTTGGCGGGGGGGTGGGAGGGGGGGCGGTGGGGGCACAGCAGCAGCAGTCTGGTATTAGGTTACATATGAATGTGAATGAATGGCCAACTGGTTGTCCCTGGATTTGGGCTACGGGGCTTCCCCCCCTAAGCTGTTGTTTCAGACAGGCCTTGCCTAATCCTGAGTGAGAGGGCAGTGGGAGGCCCTGATTGTTTGTGTCCGTTATCACTAACTAGAAAGAAGGAGGGTGTGTGTGTGTGTGTGTGTGTGCACGCGCGTGTGTCTGTGTGTATGTTTGTGTGTGTGTGTGTGGGGGGCACACGGTTTTATACACGTATACAGTTTGAATGCCTTGCAATGGGTGCTATGATCCCACCAGCATACCACACAATTAAGCCTCAGTACTGAGGTAAAATGTTGAGGCCATAAGTCTGGGTTATCATCTAGCTGAGCAAAATGTAGGTCTTCTCAACCTCCAAAGCTTCCACCCCCTAGCCCCAGCCCCAGCTCCACTCCCACCCCAAGCTCGTAGACCAGGGGGAGGGGTATGTGGTCTTAAACCCATGCATCTGGGATGAGAGCCAACCAGACTTTCCTCAGCAGATAAACACATACAATCGTGTATGCAGCTCTAATAAACTTCACCTACATTTGATTTTCGAGGACCACCATTATGCAATCTGTAGATTGCGGTCGCTGAAATTCATCTTGTTTTGTAGTTTTACAGCAACCTCTGAACATGTATCCAAAAGAAACACCTAAAGCAGTGAGCAACTGATAAAAATGGCACTCTATAAAGCTTTAATCTGGATTTAAATGTTTTTTTCTTTTTTTGTGCCTGCATATAGGAAAATTGAGATATTAGTCTAATATTGGGGATTTATGTCAGTTTAATGGAGATTAAGTATACACATGTGTGTTGGAAAGTGCATAAGGCTGTGGGCCTGGCTGTAATGCCATAAGATAAACAGCTAGCACAGTGCTACAATTAATCTCCAAACAAGGTTATATAAACCCCAAACTGACCACAATCAAGCCAAGCGACTTGTATAATTGCTTTCCAAACAAAGCTAGATTACATTTAGAGTTTGGAGGTTAATCTGTATGAATTTCACATTACTAACTCAAAACCTTTTTTGTACAAAGCTCTGTTTATTTGGGCTGTTTCAAGCCCAAGCTTTTTGAGTTTTCATCCAAAGCGCTGCAAAGTTCCACACAGCACATTCCAGGTGGGAGAGCGTGTGAAAGGCACGCGTAAGACTGTGATTTAACTGTGACCACTGCTGCAGACTTCCAATAAGGAAGAGCAGGTGGGCCTCAGAGAACCTCTGTCCCTATCAACAGATCATTCAAATGAGTGATGAATGACCTGGACAGATATGAGACTGACCCGTCTTGATGAGATTTCACCCATTGTCAGAGTGGATTGCTGGAGGTGTGATTGAACTGTTGTTTCTGTGTGCTGTGTGACAACAGTAGAGAGACTACAGGGCCACTCAGGATGGCCTTCTGCCTGTCCCCACTCTGCTCCCCAGGCTTCTAGAAAATCCTGTCTGTGAGGAAGGCCTGAAAAACAGACCACCTTGTGAATGGATAAGGCCCCCCCACATCCGTTAGGGCCTGGGTGGCATTCTTCGCTTCCGGCTACAAACATTCATCAGTGACTCAACTGCTACTTTATTTCCAGACCCGTCAAGTCAAATTTCAGTATAACCCAGGTTTTATATTAATATTGCACCTCTTCATGTGTCTTTGAGTGTGTGTGTTTGTGTGTGAGAGAGAGAGAGATAGAGAGATATATATAGAGAGAGAGAGACAGAGAGAGAGAGAGAGAGAGAGAGAGAGAGAGAGAGAGAGAGAGAGAGAGAGAGAGAGAGAGAGAGAGAGAGAGAGAGAGAGAGAGAGAGAGAGAGAGAGAGCGTGTGTGCGTGCGTGCTGCTGTAGTGCTAAAACACCATGAGGGAATTGAGCCCTTCGACTGCCCTCTCTCAAATGCGAAGGAGTGGTAAATATCAGCCGAGCAGATGGGCCTGATGCTTTGTGTGTGTGTGTGTGTGTGTATGTGTGTGTGTGGTATCAGTAGTGTGTTTGTGTGTGTGTGTGGTATCCGTAGTGTTGGTGTGTGTTTGTGTGTGTGTATCTATATGTGTGTACATGTGTGTGTGGGCCTGATGATCTCTCTCTGCCTTCCCTGCAGAGGGAGGGAGCAGCAAATGGATAAGCTATCAACAGCAGGAGTAGCCTGGGGCCAAGACAGGAGCAGAGGACACTGGGCTATCTGGCTGACTGACTGACTGGCTGACTGACTGGCTGACTGGTTGGCTGACTGACTGGCTTGCCGACTAATCATCAAGCTCTGCAGAACCCTGTTAATGACCATTTATTTGAATCATGTATGTTGGAGAAAGGAAAGATCTAAAACGTACCGGACAGTGGGCCCTGATGACCAGGGTTGAAGACCAGGGCTGTAACGGACTGGACTGCACACCACCACAAATGGAGAAGTGGGGATTGGACAATTACAGGATGGACATCCACAGACTGTGACGGAGACAAGCCAACTAGAGGTTTTGCTCTCAGGAGGAAGACAGCAGTGACATGTTTCTGATGTCTGACTCTCTTAGCATATTGCATATCAGAAGATGAGCCCCTTTAGCCATTCGTTTTCAGGTAGGGGTCTTTGTATAGGTGTCACGTACTGCACCAGGCCCTGACACTCTGGCTTGTATGAATGATTTAAACGCTCAAGGGTTTGGAAATTACTTTTCTTTGTCACCACAATCTCCCCCCCCCCCCCTCACATACACACACCCATCACTGGATTTCAAGGATGGTATCTCTTTCAATGTCTCCTGAGCATTCAAAATTTCCATTTATTTATTTAAAGAAAAGGAAATTTCAACGGGTCACTAATTTCATTTTGCCGTGTACTGGTGGCACTAACCCAGAGCAGATATTTCAGTGGAACACAAAATCAATGTTTAGATTCTACTGGGAATCGCCCCAGAATCCATTAGTAACTTTGACCAATAGGTCAGCTAAAGTAATAGCTGGATAAATGTTTTATTACAGATTTGCAAACGGACTTAATGGGAAGGCTAAAGCCTATGCAGTCATGCATGACCAATATTCATCATTAGATCCTATTGCTGTAATGAACACAAATCGGTCTGTGGCCAGGCCTCCAGAGTTCTGATGTGTAGTGTGTCAGGTGTGATTGTGTGTGTGTGTGTGTGTGTGTGTGGGGGGGGGGGGGGCAAGAAGCCTGACCCTCATCAAGACAATGGCAGTATCTACAATTAGGAACAGGGTTAGATAGCTTACAGCACGGCCCTTCTCATCCAAGGTGAGGAAAGTACAACATCTTTGTGATAGCACACATATCACATAACTAAAGGCAAGCAGTTAAAGTATTGTGTTATTATGACACATGTAATTAATTAATCCACAATTTATTATTGACAATACCTCCAATGTTTTGTTTTTTTGTATGTGAATTAGAGCATTAAGTATTACAACTGTTTTGTGATCTCAGTAAAATTACTTTTGTATCCTTTCTCAAATACGATATTTACCTCCAAATGTCTTAGGGGCTGTATCAAAGCAAACCCACATTCATGCAGTTTTAGTTTTTAACTAAAATGAATAACAGTGACCCAAAATAACAGTTCTTTTAGGAGTAACAATCAGTGAGTATGAATAGAATGTTCTGGCATTCTATTCATTCTTGGTGCTCCATGGTTCCTTTCTACTAGCATTCAAAAGGATATTTTGTGTTTCAGCTTAAAGGGAGAGATTGAGACCGACACAGGAATGAGCTCACTGGCCAGGCAGGGGGGCTCTCACACAGAGAGGGAAGGCTCTCGCTTCCGACGCCGTTGCTAAGAGGCCACTGTCTCACCAATCACGGCGCTCAGAGTGTTTGGCGCGCGCAATTCAATTTCTTAAAGGCACGGAGCCCCTTTTTCAGTGATCAAGATGAGAAAAACAGACCATCTGTGAATGATTTGAACAGGAACACATTTCAACACCAACGTTTTACAAGTATTTCTTTTTTGTTTTTATTAAATGTGAATTCACACATGTCAGTTAGAGTCCATCATTTCAGTTGAGTCTCAACAATATTCTCATGTAGCCTACATACAAAATAGGCATAAATCTGTCACATCATCCTTTTATCCTTTTCAAACCCAACTTACATCTGTGTACATACATTATATTCACAAACTGAAAGGACAGTTGATGGTGGTATGTACTTGTTTATTAAAAGATGAGTCAAAGAGAGATTCACACTTGGAATGTGAAGTAACTACTGCCTAGAACTCCAACAATATGTCTTGGCATATAATTAGGTCATATTCCAAACCTTGTAACCAAACAGACTTCATATGTAAGACCCACATAAAAATAAACAATATCTGTTTTAAGTGCAAGAAATAAAAATACAGGTTTATGGTAAATGTCTTAAGAAAAGAAGGCAGTCTTCAGTTGAAAATAAGTTTCATTTCATGAAACAGGACTATGGAATGTTTTTTGCTTGTTTGACCTATGCCAGACCACCCACATAGTAACATACCTATTTCAGCACTTCTTTCTCTTTACATTTTGGGTCAGATTCACTTTGTTTTGGTTACATGCCTAATATCCAATCAGGTGAGTCTAATAACATTCAAATCGGGACATTTTGTTTGTTTTTTTACCTATGCATCACACCACACGGCCGTATTTTGTCATTTAGTATCAGTTCCAGCTGATTGGGTTTTTCCCTGTCAGGGCAGGTTTCAGCATTATGACAGGTAAGCATGTTGACAGTGCACATGTCTGTTTTTCCATCACTTGCTACAAAAATGCAGATGGTCTGTATTTAAGAGTATATTGCACAAAAAATGAGGGGGGAAAAACAGTATGTGCCATAAAAAATACCAAAATCCAGTTTCACACCTGCGATTTGGGACCCATCCACATATCACGAGTATGATATACATAAACTCCTAGCTTTACTATATTACAGTACATATACAATCTTGAAACTAGTTTCAGCACTGAGGTATGTGTTCCCCATGATGCCATTGTATCGTCTACAAATACTCAACAAATCTGCTCTACAACTGTACAAAAACCTAGCTTAAAATCACAAGGCATTTTGATGCAAGTTTTAATTTAACTTAATCCTTAAAACCAGGACTCCCTTGCATGCTAAAACAAATGATAAAGGGAAGAAGTGCCTGAAACTCACTGAAAGCACAGTAAGAACATTCCCTTTTTACTGTACAAAAATATGCCTGAAAATATCTTACTTTCTTTTAAAAAGATGAGGTCTGTTATGTATCAAAATGTTTCCCCACACCTGTATTCTGAAGAGGTTTAGGCTGCTTAATTTTTAAATCAGGAGGTAAACGGAATCAGTTACAAAAAACAAACGTTTGCGGCATATAGAAATTACATAAAACCGTTGTAAAGTAACATCCTGAACATTGTCAGTTCACAGATTTGCTTTGAGTCAGTCCACAGTCCTACTTTTTCACTTCCCTGCAGTTTTAAGAGGATAAGATGCATAGAAGTTCACAGATTTTTCCCTTTGTGGTCCGTTTTAGCTGAACAGTAATTGTAGACCTACAGAAAAATCCATAAAACCCTGTCATGCTGCCAGAAAAACGTCTGCAGACTTTTTTGCTACAGTACCAGCTTCATAAGCATCTAATTCCTCAAACCTCACCTCGCCTCCTCCCCCAGACCCCAACAAACCACAGAGGAGGCAGGGCTAGGAACAACTTGAACGGGACGTATAATTTAATTTCTTCTTCTCTGTTATTACTCGGATCTTTTCAATTTAGTAAGTGAACACCAAGTCAGAAAAGTTCGCCTCCAACCAGTCCCCTGCTATCATTTCACTGAGCTCTGGTGTGCAATAGTCTGGAAATTCGAAGTGAGAGCCCAGACTGCCCTCGCTAAAAGAGTCCAAGTCCTTATCCACAAGAGAGAGGGAGAGATTTCCTGAATTCGGGTTGCCCAGCTCTGAGCCTTGAGAGTTAGGGGCGAAATTTAAACTGAAGTCAAAAAGCAAGTCATCCGCGTCCTCGCTGGAACTGGAAGATGTGGAAACAGACCGCGATGATGCTGGTGAAACTGAAGCAGGGTACATTGTGCTCTGCTTTGTAATGTTCTTGAAATTGTAAAACAGTCTGTTCGGTGCCGCATTCCGTCCTACCTCTTCATACATGCTCGTCCCCTCGGACTCAGCAGAGGAGCTCAAAGTTGGGCTTGCGGGAACTTTTGCTACATTATATGGCCTCATCTGCTCCTCGTCCTCTCGTTTAATCCGCATACGAAAGTCCTCCTCGTAGTCATCGTCGTCCTCATCATCACTTGGTTCACTTTTGACAGTCTTTGTAACTTTTAAGTTTGGGAATACACAGTCATCTCCATAACCATGGGATGATTTAGAACCGGTCTTAGTCTTTATTTTCGCGCATTTCTTGCCAGGAGTTTTCGCCATTTTTCCGCATTTCTCCGGAGATGGTGCTGATGATTTTGAACCGTCAAGCTTTGGTTTTTTCTTGGGTCTGTACTTATAATCGGGGTAGTCAGCCATGTGTTTTAGCCGGAGCCTTTCGGCTTCTCTGATGAAGGGAATCTTTTCACTGTCCTTCAGCATCTTCCACCGCTTTCCCAGCCGTTTGGAAATTTCTGCATTATGCATGTCCGGAGACTGCTCCATGATCTTTCTCCTCTCAATTTTCGACCAAACCATAAAAGCGTTCATTGGTCTTTTGATATGACCAGTTGCTGTCTTGCACCAGTCGGGGTTGATCGGTACCGGGCTGCACGCCATAAATTCACTCTCCTCCGAGTCGGTAGCATCCCTGGACATGCTACCCTCCGTCTCGCTGTTGTCTGTGTGCTGCACCATGGTCCCGTTACAAAGTTATCTTCCCCCGGACGCTGCAGTGTTTCTCACAGCTCCACTGCCAAATCACTCGTTTCTGTTCACCAGTGTGTCCTCGTTCTCTTATGTCTCCAAGCTCTGCACTCTTTTCCAGAGTTACAAACTGCCTTCTTAACTAGTTATTAGCTTTTTCATGTCGATTACGTCATTGATATCTATCCAATCACGTCTGTTCCACTCCGCCCTTACAGACTCCATACAGTCCCTTAACCCTTTATTCCGCCCTCCGCAGCTTTTCATTGGAGGTGGGATTTGTAGGTGGGTCTTGGTGCGGAGTGTCTGGACTCATGCTGAGCGAGACTGGCATATTAAATACACACTCTGAGCACAGAGCTACGAATATGAACATGCAACTAACCTAAAACCACAAAGACCAAAACCCTCATACTTAAATGGCAGTCAGCCCCCTGAATTTGTAGAGATTTTAGACCCTAGCAGTCAGGACTAGGTTAACGAAGAGCTATGGTCGGGTATTTGACTACGACTGGTAAAAAAAAAGAAAAGAAAAAAAACTAAAAAACAACAACAAAAAATTGTCCATCGCGGTTGTTGTCTTTCTTTCTTTTTGTTGTTTTTCTAAATTAGATACTGAAGCTGAAGGTGGCGCTTGGACACTGTTGCAGCGCACCGTTTGGCCACATAGTGTCTAGATAAAAACGGACTTCGAAATCAGCATCCACACTGATATTCCACAGTTCTCATAGCCAAGAACAGCGTCACACTTTTATTAGAAGGTGCTAATTGTTTCCTGTTTTCATGGCTTAAAACACGCGAATTAAATATTCTCATCAGCCTGCTTGCCATTTTTAATGGCCATTGTGTCTTATTTACGCCTTTTTTTTGTAATACATTTATATATATTGAATATTTATCAGTTTTTTTTTTCTTAACCAGCGGAATATAAATATTACAAAAACTGTAGTGTGAATACAATACAAATACCAAATTCCTCCTCTGATAAACAATTTCAGCTGAAACTCCACACACCATCACACTGTCAGACATGCAGACAGATAAACAGCAACATTGGATGTGCATCCCTGAGCCCCATGCTGGAGCCCTGCTGAGTTTGCTGTGTCAAGAGGGAGCAGCAGCAGGAGAGAGAAGTATTGGAGTCTGGCTGCCTGCTGGTCCGCTGCAGGCTGCTCTCTTCTTCATGGGCTCTGGGTGGCAGCCAGCAGGACTAGGCGAGTCTGACCGATAAGACTTCCTGCTTTTTTCCTCGTCCCCTAGAGGGCAATCACTTACCCTTTTGAATCCCTCCCCCCACCTAGCCGGTGAGCTGTTTTCCCCAGTCGGGTCTTATGAAGTGTCTCCACTGATACAGAAAGAGAGAGAGAGAGAGAGAGAGAGAGAGAGAGAGAGAGAGAGAGAGAGAGAGAGAGGAAAATGGGACAGAGAGAAGGAGGAGAGAGTAAGCGTGTGCGTGTGTGTGAGCGAGACGAGGATATGCATGGAAAGAGGGAGAGAGAGAGTCTCCTCGCTATTCCCAGCCAGGGAGCAGACAGTCAGGCAGGCTCTGAGACAGATACTGCTGAAATGCTTTATCATGACCACCCTGTGCTGATTAAGCCTTATCAGATATATGTGGACGGCTTCACAGTCTCAGGAGGGTTTTTTCACACATACACACACATGATTTAGACCTGCATCTTCATGAGGGATTCTTCTGACTAGTTGTTATACAATTCTGGAAAGAATCATGATTTCCAAAAATATTTGAACAGATGTATTTAGGCTGCAGCTTGATTGATGCCATTCATATATACAACCATGAAGCTTACATTCCACACAAACAGTTGCCTTTCCTATTGTGAATACCACCAGGTTGAGTGTATGTTAGACCTGCA
Source organism: Hypomesus nipponensis (assembly GCF_054491055.1). Taxonomy (NCBI): domain Eukaryota; kingdom Metazoa; phylum Chordata; class Actinopteri; order Osmeriformes; family Osmeridae; genus Hypomesus; species Hypomesus nipponensis. The sequence continues at coordinate 12,983,720 of NC_140363.1, forward strand.
TCTAATGTGGTCCACCTTTATACTACACATAGACTCTGTCCTGTCGTCACATCTCTCCCTGGTCTGTTCAGCAGCAGCAGAAGGCCTTTTTGATAGCTCCATGGTGAACATGAATCACAGGGCTGCCTAATGACGAGCATGTAGGGCGACCGGCCTGCTCATTAGCATGGCTCATTATTGGCTGAGAATGAGGTGCTGGTGTCAGCCCATGCAGGGACGATGACTCATCCCAGGGAGGGTCTAAGCGCCATCGCATGGATCCGCCAGACACAAGGGAGGAGGAAAACAGTGACGGCCCCCTCGTCAACTCCCCCCTCCCTCCACCTATCCTCCAACACCCTCTCCCACCCCTCTCCCACTCCCCTCTCCTCCCCTCTCCATCCCCGTTCCAGTGGCTGAGGCTGGCATCTGGGACCAGCGAAAGGTGAAAATACAGAAAATTAGATTAGGAGTTGCGGGGTCAGCCACAGGATGTCCTTCATTCATATGCGTAATGATTGCAAAAAAAAATGAAAAACGGAATAAAGTTCCAGAAAGATTAAAACCGACCAAGCCTTTTTTTGTCACTGCCTCTTTTTGAATGCCTCTAACTCAAACTCTTAATGTTTTTTTTTTGTCGCTTTTCCTGTTTGGATAAAGGGAGGCAATATTTTTATTCCGATGCAGTGGAGTGTTGAATTAAGTGAGCGTTTTCATGTAGGAACACTGAAAGGAGAAATAATTCCCTGCAGTAAAAAAAACACAAAAAAAAACAGAGCAGCTGCTGCTTGCACAAAGGGGCAGAGAGGCATGGATCAATACTCCCCCTCACTAGGGGCTATCTGATGGACCACAACCTAGGATCCGCCAGCTCCTCTGCATAGCCTCCAGACAGGTGTTAGCTTCTGGACGATTCAATCTGATGGATTCACAATAGGAACCTCAATGAGTGCTGAGAAAGCAAGACAGAATAAGAGAGTTGCTTTTGGGTGCACATACAGGCTAATGGACTTTTCACTTGATAGACACACATTCGAGAATGTCCTTGTGTATGTTGGCTGGCATGTTCATTGGAGTGTATAGCAGTGTTATCTCGGTAATACTGTGTTGTAAACAATGGTGTGTTGTTTTCAGAGACAGAAGAATCTCTCCGGTATACAGTAGGCCGACTGGCTTATAAGTATAAGTCTCTTCATAGCTGAGGCTTGAGATGAGACTGGATATTACAGTGAATATAAAGCTTTGGTTGTTAAGAGTTGGCACCCACGTTAAATGACATCGCCTCGTTCAGCCTCCTGATGAAGTGAGACGATACTGAAACAAGACACACCAGCTGACTAACATTCATTTCTCGGCCTGTCGCTGTGGCAGCCCTGCTCACTCAACACACTCTCTCCTCTCATTCTCTGGAGCCTCTCACAATGATGGTTTCAAGGTATTTTACCACTTAAGTGTTGGGTCCCCTCAAGGACTGAGGACATTTTTTGTCGTGTTGTTGCTTTACATTCTCGACTCAATGCAAATGTATCTCCAAGGTGTCGGATTCTTTGTTGACCTCCTTGATGTCGCCTCTCTCTCCCAAGGTCTGATGCTTAGCAGATACTTGAGACTGGAGTGTCTTGTCACGAATGTAAACAGCTGACGACAGAACACTGCCAGAAATGTTTGTCGCACGGAGTACAAACACAATCAAGGACCCAGAGCTCTGGATCCTGTGTATACTTGTCCTTGCTGGAAGATGAGTCCCTCATTTCAGACAAAGACAAGGGAATCAAAATATAGAGAATATACTGTATACAGAATTTAAATCGAGTCACTCATTCACTCACTCGCTTACTCACTCACTCATTTGCAGATAAACAGAAGCTTGTTGGGGTTGGACCATACAGTTTCAGGGAGCTGCATCACCAGTTATTAAACACAGTCACTCAAAAGCTACTGTTGGAATTCAGCAGGAAAATAGAAGCGGAGACATTTCGTTTCAGCACAGAGTTCTATACAACTGCTCAGCTTGACTCACTAAAGGTCATGGAGGGGGGGGGGGGGTATGGTGACATCACCACACAGCCCAGGCTTAACCATGAGCACACTGTCATGTCACCTGTTGTCATCCACCTTAAGCTGCCCCTAGCCTAGTTCTCCCTCATTATAAATCAGCATTAAAATGGTGTTTACTGTACAGTCCGACAACGCAGACTGGCTCTGTGGTGTACACAGTGTCTTGTGTTAATAAACACATAGGCGGGATCCCTGGTGGGCGAACAGAGCCTGGTGTAATGAGACTGTGTTTAGTCTGCAGACTTGGACTAACGCTGACGGATCGCACGGCTGCAGGTCAGCTTTGTCCCTCGCTCGTCCACTCTGGGGAGCAGAGCTGAGGAAGTGTGTGTGCGTGGGGTGTGTGTACGTGGGTGAGGGAGGGGGCGTTCACTTGTGTGCAGAGACAATGTAGGCAACGAATGAATTGTGAAAAAACACAGTAGAAACTTAGCAAGTCAATGAACACCGGACCATCTCCTCTATTTTTATCACTTAAAAAACAATATAGTTGCTATTTGAGAATATTGCTTTTCAATAATTAAGGTTAGCTCTAATGAGTTGTATGATGAATGTGGAACGGTACTGTATAAGCTGACCAGAGAGGAGAGAGAACAAGATTTGTTTATCCCAGTTTGCCCTCAAGCAGTTAATTTCTCAGAAGCAAAAGATTGTTTCTATTCAGGTAGAGGCTGGCCAGACACAACTTGTCCTTCCCAGGAGATAAGATAGCGTTGAGTGTGGGCCGGGTGGTGTGGAGCAGGAGCCTCTCTAGTATGGTTAGTCACCCTGCCTCAGACGTATCCTGTACTCTGATGTTTTACTGCTTTATGATCTTAGCACCAGCAGTCCTATAGTGACAGTTCAAAGCAGCCTGACTAAGCACACAGCCTCCAGGCCAATCCCAGCCAACTCCATGTTAGGTCCTCTATCCCAGCCCTCTGTTATTAGTGGTTAAGGGTAACCCAGAATTAAAGTTTAAGATTTGGTAGCAACATGCATTTATTTATATAAAACAATTTTCTAGGGGCATGAATAATAACACAGTGCCCTCATCAGTCCACATGTCCTGTCGACATGCTATAACACTTGCCATGTACTGTAAACACAATACGTTTTTGAAATATTATAGATAATGGATGTGTAAATATATACATCTGAAATGGTAAAGACCGTCTGCAGCTCTCCCTTGACCATTGCTTGCGTAGATGAAATATACAATACCTACAATACCTACAATACCTACAATACCTACCTACAACTCAGCTTGCTAGTTCACACAGGAAAAGTTCCACCGTAATCTAATTCTTTTCACCCGAAAACTGCTACTGCTCTTGAACCATTTGAGAACCGTTTTATATGTACGCCCGCAATGACCACACTATGCACAAATAAAGAAAGTTACAATTCCGAAAGGAGTTTTTATAGTGTTGTTATTGTCGAGTGCTATAAGTGTTGTTGTAGAAACCAAACAAATAATAAAACGCAGAGCATGAAATATATAACTACTGCATGGATTGGTGTCAAAAGCTCAATTCCGTACTGGAAATGAGATATTAAATATATAAAGAGAGGTGTTTGGAATGTGTCTTTTATTAACACAAAAAATGAAAGCGATAGGAAATTGAACCAAAACAATATAAGAAGATTAAAAACTGAGGACAGGCTTAGTCATTGGACTATAGTTTTTTTGCAATGCTTGTCGATTCTTTCAAGAACAAGCACTAAGTTAGTTGTAGTTACAAACGAAAACATAAACAAACAATTTCACAACATGACATCAACATACTTCAGTAACTACTTGCCTTGTTGTAACCTTGAGAAGGAAAACAACTGAGAAAACCTGACCTAAGAGAAACAAACACACAAGACTCAATCTCAGCAGTGACTGTTTGAACAGTGAGGAGATAAGATAGCTTTAAGTTATCAGCCCAAGATGCATTCCCCCGGGAATGCATCCAGAGAGGTATGTGTGTGTGTGTGTGTGTGTGCGTGCGGGAGTGTGTGTGTGTGGGGGGGGGGGGCTTTGGTCAATGTGGAGAGAGGAGATAGAGAATCGATGCATCAGTCCAATATGACCACCACTAACTGAACTGGAAGGAGTGAGGATACCCAGACAGTCTCTGTTCCAAACCTAAGCATTGATAGTATGATGACCATACCCTGCTGTGCATAAACATAAGTACGGTATATTCACAATATACGATGCTTACTAAAAAGAGGCAATAGACACTTAAAATAAAGAAACTTCAAATGTGTGTTTCAAATATTTTCTACTGGGCTAAAACATATGCACATATAGACAGGCATTTTCTCAGACTACCGTATCAGGGGTCCTCTCAAGTGTGTCATTTTTCCATACAGAGCTCCTGTGCCCTTTCATTGATGTCTCATAAGGATTTCTCATGAAGGGTTCAAGACGGATTTTCATAAATGTCTGCTTTTGCAAATCCCCCCCCCCACATACCTCCATATGGTAAGAGAGCTATCTTACCTGAGCAGTAAAGGTCATTGAAGGAGACTTAAGGAGAGGCTAAGCTATGTGTATGTGAGAGCCTTTAACTCCTACCTGGAATCCAACAACATGAGTGCCCCTGATCAGCCTCCAGTCCTTTCAGAGCATAAACATCTGGTCGTTTTCATCAGGAGCATTCAAGAAGGATACACAATATAGATTCAAAGGGGTCAATGTTGGAGGACAGGTACTATTGAAAAACAATTTTGAAAAAGAAAAGAACAGTTACATTTGTTCGAGGTTCATTTAATTTAATTGGGATATCTACAATTCTTTTTTTTTCTATGGTTATTTTCCCTACATTTTTAGAGAATATTTTATTAGTGTTCTATGCACACACAAAAAATATCTTCAAAGTTCATCCCTCAGGGACTTTTTAGGGAGGGTGTCAGAGTGTCAGGCACTGCTGAAAGTTACAAGACAAGCGTTACAAGACAAGTCAGATAATGAACAGGAATGCAAAGTTTAGAAGATCCAGTGCCAGAATTTGTCATCGAAGTGAGAGCGGATTACCACCTCTCTTATTTCCTTCTCTTCCTCTTTGATATCCCCGTGCTAATCTCATTATAAGTGTCTGTCAAGCAGACATGACAATTCAGTTTAACAAGACACCATTTCCTGCCCCTATAACTCCTCAGCCACCTCTTCTTTGCAAATGAAAATGTGTGAGAGGCTGCTCTGGAGCAGAAACACACTCTAACAAGGAAAAAAGAGGATCAGTCGCAGTACTTTTGATCATTTCGAACCCTGACAACGGAAATTGTTGAAATGTGAATGTGTTTTCCTTGCAGATGTGTTCAGTGTGTCCATGGCACTGTTTAATGGTGCAGTGGCCCCAGAGGCCTGTTGCTGGTGCTTGGGGCTTTCCTCATGAAAAGTAGCAATAAACATCTGTATTCAATAAATATTCACGCTTTTTTGTTTATTCTTTTCCAGGGTTCAGCGTATGACTGTTTCCATTGAAGTTTTATCATGATGCCGACTGATGACGTTTTGAACTAAACAAGCTCCTTCTCCAGTGCTCTTGGGAATTGTTTTCCCCTTGAAAGTTTAGTATAATCACAGCGGTGAAATAGGTCTATTTCAAACTTCAGATCAATTAATTTATAATTTAATTTATCTTGAATATACCTTTAGGAGGTGTAATGCACAGAACGTATAGTACTCCTGCTGAACTCACAGAGGCAAAACATATACGCAATTAGCACCTCATTAATTCATATTGTCCATTGTGGTGCACTTATTTTTAATCAAACAATAAATCGCTTGCTTAGGGAAGTTAATTGTCACACTTTAATTGTGCTTTGTTACCAGGACCATCCCTGCGTTCTGGCAGGATTTCATGAAGGGTGTAAAAAAACACCCTCAGGCATCTTACTTTAAGTTTTGTACTTTTTATAACAAGCTGACTGTATTAATATAACATAGGCTCTCAAACGAAACATTCCATCTCAGAGAGAAGCTGGTCTTCTCTATTTTCCAGCGGCACCACGCCTGAGAACTCCTTAATAATCTTCAAACTGCCTCGAACTGTCATAGACATCCAGTGACCTGGACGATCAGTATCTGTCCGTCACTGGGGTAATCTCACCATTGAGAAGATGGATACTCTCCATCTTAAAGCTGAGAAGGACCAGTACCTTAATCATGTATAATCCCCTCAGTCATGTCTTTAGGGGACGGGGGACATCACCCCAATTAGTGCCAGCCACAGCTTTAAGGCCTGTCACTGGACTCTATGGCCCTATTGTCAGCCTATGGTAGATCTGCTGCTTGGTTCACCCCATACACCATTAGATCAGACATATTCAGTACATGTGAATATGAGAGCAGGCGTGAACATACACACGCACATGCTCCCACACATTAAGACTGCAAACCAGGATCCAGTATCTCAAATTATACATGCATATTTTCTGGGAAGCAAACTGGGTATACGCCACATTGCTTGAGGCTGTGTAGCGCTAATAGGCTGACATGTATGACATTCCTCTCAGCATTAGCGTTAGCAGACAGAGAATGTTGCCCAGACCACAAACTGCTAGTTATGCTAACTTTTCCAGTGCTCAGGGTAGCAAAGCATACACTCGGAAATACATCGATATAAAGAAAAGGAGATACCTTCGTTTACATTAACGGAAAGTTCTAGAATGTACATGCATTTAAACATGTGAAGATAAGAGTCCCTGGTATTACAGAACAGGGCAGGTTTTTCGCCAGTAGACAGAAGAGCATTAAGCGTTATCTAGACGAAGGTCTGCCATTAAGCCTGCAACAATAAGACTGGGTCAAGGATAAACTTGAATGACAGCCCGTGATGAATACAGTTTCCTGGATAGGATAAAGAAAGGTCTTGTACTCGCACGGAAAACAGAATCATAATTTAGCTGGACCAGGTCATCAGCTCCTACATATTTCCTTTTCTTCTTCTCCTTTTTAAAAGTGAAAGGGGTCAAATGATGGAGGACAATGACCAGACCAGGATGATTGATGGCTGGCTTGGAGAGGCCGAAGAAATCTCTGCCAAATCAAAGCCATTCACCGTAAAAAAAGAAAGAAAAAAAAGTGCACTGTAAATCATCTTACGGTCTAATCTATTAGTGATAATGAATTCACGCTGGCACGTTTAACCTTAGTTTTGCAATTCATTATATTTGAGATTAACAAGGGATGGAACTTAAGTGAACTGTCTGCAGGGAATTACAGCTGGGGCCTCATTGTCAATCAAAGATTGTGTTCCTATGTCTTTCATTAGACCGGAGGAATTAAATAAGACTTTCTTTAATGCGAGCAGCTCTCCCATTTAACGTTCCTCTTGGTCTACCATGACGTTTAACTCTTCATTACCCAAATTAAACGCATCCATCTTTCTTGGCTCCTGCCACATTGCCATGACCTCCACCTGTCAAAACTTTCACATAGGGTGCTTGATTGATGGATGATACCCCAAACCCCATTGTCAAAATTATCAAGTGACTGTCTGACTCCCTCCCTTCAATTCATCTCCCGGGGCGACGCCGCTGGTTGTGACTTAACAATGAAGTCACAGCACTAATTTATTTTCATAAAAATTTGCAACTACCTTTTAATTATATGCCTGGGAGTGTTCTGAGAGATCACAGGGATCACCCCCAAAGCTTTTAACTCTGCTTTGTAAGAGCAGATCATTTATATTCCTACGACGTGTGGATGCTGGGGTTCTTCACTGTTCAATGAGGGTAGCAGCGAGCGTGGGGTCTATCACGAGCAGGTATGAAGGTGAGGGGGATGGAGGTTTTTCTTTTCAACCCTGAAGGTCATATTTTGAGTGTGAGAGGATGCGTCTTGATCGAAGTAATCATGGAGTACTTCAAAGGCCATTGAACTGGTTTCCGAATCTGAATAAAATCACTAGTTCCACAGGACATGCACTGAGGGTATTTTCCCTTCATGCAGGAATAGCATCATCCTCAATCAATTGTGTGGGGGGGCATTGTTGACAAAGACAGCCCTGTTTCCGCCCCAACTCCCCTGCTTCTATTTGCATTACCTTCAGAAACATGTAAATATTCCAACACATGCCACACGTCATCCATAAAACATGATAAAAGTGGCTCCTCTCATGTCTGACCTCTGCCTCCCCCTGCCTCCTCCAGGACAGATGCTGAGAAGGCTCCAGACACACCTCACTTCCTGAGAGGAGAGTTATGGCTTCCTGGGAGAGCTCCCCACCCTCCCCCAGTCGCCCCCAGGAGCGCTTAGCAGTAGACAGGTACCCGCAGAGAGGGCACGTCTCGGAGATGTAGGACTGTGCTGAGGCTTGTGGCTCTCTCTCAGATCCAGTGTGTACCTGTCAAGGGGTCGTGAGGGCATGCTCAGTTCAGACAAGGAGTGTGTGTGTGCGCGACCCCAGTGACAGATGCCAGGGTGTTTGTGCGTGTGTGTGTGTCAGAGAGGGGCCTTATGGGGGTGGCGGGTGGGATTGTGTGTGCGCTTGTATGTACTTGTGCCGGCTCGGGTGCCCATTTTCTCTTAAGCTGCATGTGCCTGTGTGCATACACGTTTGCACCATTTTTCTGATCCCTTTAAACAGATTCAAAACTCCACAGGAGGCGCGAACACAGAGACTCAAACAAGCAGGCCTAGAACCCAGGAGAAGAGCAGACAGATGGAGAGCACAACTCGCCTGCCATCAGCTATGAGCTAATGATCCACACGAAGACAAAGGTGACCACTGCTTGTAACAGCTCACTCCGGATTATGACTCAATCAGAGGGGCTTACGGCGCTTAGGTAATTATTTAATCAAAGAGTGGATGTGTCAATAGAAGTCGAGAAGAGATTAATTAGAAGTCGGAGACGGCTCCTGCTCCTCATTTCCAGCGGTCCTCCTATCTGGCGCCGCCGGTGGTGATGGTGGCAGCAGGGGGTGAAGGGATCACCGCCAGGGAGAGTGACAGCGCGTGTAGGGAGGGAGTCATCAGCAACCTATAGCCTGAGAAGGCTCTGTCCTCCCTGAGGAAAAACAAAGATCAATACCGTGCCATCCTTAATTAAAATGTTTAATTAGCCAAATTAAGGCACCATGGCACTTAGCTGGAAAGAAGACCCCCCCCATACACACACGCGCGTGCAATCCCCTCCCCAACCCTCCAAACATCCTCCCAAACATCTAGGACTGTGGTTGTCTTTGTCATGCAAGGCATGGGCCAGCTGCCTTGGTAGCTTTAGCATGAGCTCCTTTAGCTCTGACAGAACACTGAGGTGATTTACGGGAGGGCTAGAAGGGCTTTTATGACAGCCGGGGAAGTGAGAAGCAGGCCGGTCACAGCATGGAGATGGAGGGATGAGTCAGTCGGCCTATCCTTGGTAACCTGGCGTTATTTATAGCCTCTCTGGGTGGATGGGAAGCATCAGAGGACTCTCCCTGGTGGTCATCACATGGTGGCTTAGTGTTGTGCTCCCTGACAGGTCTCGCAGCATGCTGGCTTTCACATGTAGCATGGCTCTCAATGTAGAGGTGACCCTCTCGTATGCTGTTCCTGGACCCACAGAGGGATTCACGTGGTGATTGTTAGGTGGTGTTTTTAGAAATAAGGAGCTTTCCTGTAGGGAAACGTAACAAGTGGGATACATAAAGTGGCAATTAATAGAACCATGTGAATGGGTGTGTGTGCATGTGTGTACGTGTGCGTCTGTGTGTGAGCCTGTGTGTTTTGGAGAGCTTTCCACATCCCATCCTGGTATCTCAAAGGGCTGGACGAGGGACAAGATGTATCATTTCGACTCACACCAACATCCCTACTCTCCTGTCAACTCCCCAAACGTGTTGCAGGCAGAGGGAGCGAGATCAAAACAAGCAGGAGTGGAAGTCTAGTATTTTATTTTAAAAAAGCTACACGGTGAGGATGTGTCTAATTATATTCACAGTGCGAACTCTAACCTCTCCTGGCCTTCTTCTCCCCTCTGAGCAGGAAGTAAATGAGACACCCAGAGAAAATAATGTCCTCCCCTTCACCAGTGTAAAAGGCCGGTAATCTCTCATTACTCTGACATCCCCAAAGATATACAGTGAGCCTCACGCTGCCGTGTTCCTGTCATTAAACGGGCGAGCTATCACTCCCACCGGAGAGAGGAAAGGACAGGAGAGGAGAGGAGGGCATCGAAGAGGAGAGGAGAGGAGGGCAGTGAAGAGGACAGGAGAGGAGAGAATTATGGTTCGAGGATGTTGGGGCTCCTGGGATTGTTGAGAGGCGGGGAAAGAGGAGCAGGAGGGTAGGGAGAGCTGAGAGAGGCTGTTGTGTGGGGGCTAATCCAGGGAGCCCCAGCCCCAGGCGGGCAGATGGAGGGGTGGGCAGTGGAGGGGCGAGGGGCGGTGAGCCGAGGGCCCCCTATCTCTAATTCTCAGCTGCACTTGTAAGATATGCGCTATGTATGAAATGTGTTGGCAGGGATCCATGTCCTTCAACTCCCTGTGTACCCCAACCAGCCCCACCCTAGCCAGCTGTGTGTGTGAAAGCTCACTGGGTCCTGACAGTGAGGATCAAAACAACATGTGAACCAGTCGTGACACAAACCCCATCAAAACATGGGAACAGACATGACAAGACTCCCCTAGCTACATGCGGAACATCACAAGAAGGAACGTGTGTGAGTGTGTGTGTGCGTGCGTGTAAAGAGGGTGGAGGTGATTTTTGTGAGTGCGCGTGTTTGACTGCAGACGCTTTGGCGACTGCTCTATCAAACAGGGGATGGCTAACAAGTTAGTCAGCCTTCAAGTCACTCTGTGATTGCACCACACATTTAGCTCTCGTTCGCTGTGGAACTTCAACTTGAACCAACATGAAACAGACAATCTCACACACCGATCAAAGAGAGAAAAATGGGACAAAATTTCCACCCTTTCATCCAGCAGACAGCTCCTTTGGACTCAGTGAGGGTTTGCTCGATGGTTGAAGATTGCGAGTGAGGTTACTCACAGTCACCCCCACGTCACTTGACTTGCAGGACCGAACACGTATCCTAACTGAATCAACTCAAGCATGTGCTGAGACTAAAGCTTAAGTATCCAGCACGTCTCCATCGGGGTTCCTACGCCCTTGCCTGGCTACCTCCAGGCAGGATATGTAGCCCTGCTTGTTTGGTTATGTTGGAGGGAGAGCCGCTGGAGGAGAGATGGTAGAGACATCAGGTAGTGCGGCAGACTAAGCTGCTTGTTATCCTAGGCTGATCCACACAGGTGTTTCCAATGAGCAAGGCCCCGTCCGTGGGATGCTGTTGTCAGTAAAAGGATGCATGGAGGGAGAAGGAAGAAAGAATAATACTGGGAGGAAAGGGATGAGGAAAACATCAAAGACTTAGACAGATGAAGTCTCAATCAATTCCTAAATGCCTCCGGACAGAAGTTATTCTGAATATAAAATGGTTCCAGCCTTTGAAATTATAAATCTTCTAATAGAAACGTATTGTCAGTTTTACTTTAGCAAGCGGAAAATTTCGGCAACCAGAAAGTATACTCCAGTTTTAATGAATTTACCACATCAAACACTATATCTACTGTTAAACCACTTGTATGTTCTTTATATATTTTATTGTTGTTCATTTGCATTTGAATTCCAGCAGGTACAGTAGATGGAAACACCAGAGGACAGTGATGGGCATTGTGAGACAGTACCTCTATTCACACACACAATATCCCAACCACAATGACTTCATCCTCACCACCTTAAAGGGTCAAATTCATTTTTGCATATTCTTCACTTTGACCAGTTCTCTGTAGCCAGTGGAGATGTTGTCAGTGTTGTGTGTGAACATGACTGGGCAGGGCCCCTGTCTGTTCTCCCTTTAGCTTGGATCTGACAGCTCAGGGTTGCTGGATGTCCTGCAGTCAGCCAGCAGGGTCAGAGTGTGCTGCTCCTTCCCTCTACCTCTGTCTCTACCCACAACAGAGACAGAGCACTGACTGACAGGTACTGGCAGAGGAAGATTACGTCATGCTTATAAATGTAACACACACACACACATATTTGTGCACCCACACAGACACACACACACACCGTATTGCCAGGCTTAAGGACATTATAGATTAAAGCGAGATTTTGCTTACAGCGCTGGTGTAGCACTCAGAACTTTGGCAGGCTTGAAATTAGTTTGTTTCTTCATTTGTTTTGATCTCAGCGTGAAAAGGGTCTTGGAATCCAAATGCTGCAACTTCAGTTTATGAACATATTTAAATATAGATGACTGTGCTACACAAATATGAAATTCTCCTGGCTTATATCCAACACCTGACATGGATTCTTGTAAAATGATGAAGTCATTAGTCAACTTTCATTAGGCAACTTTTTGTATTAATCACACTCCATCACAAGACATAAGATAGGACTGGCTCAACCTACAAATGTTAGCCCGCTATCATCCTGCACTTGGTTCATTAAGGTGGAAATAAGTGATTATTATTCCCTAACCATACGTCAGAGCAACTACCAATGAACCATATGTCACTGGAAAATGATTATCAGGTTTTGATTAATGTGTATCATTTACAATTAGAGAGATATAATTGAATACAGTGGCCGTTTTGGCAAGGCTCTCAGCCAGACGTAATGTTGACCAGGGAGAGGCCAAGCAGCTGCATGAACACAAACGGCTTCTTCTTTCAAATGCTTGGACCCGAAACGCAATAAATGTTGAATGTTTTTTTTTCTCTATTGTTTACTTAGAATTCCCCAGATGTTCTAAACATGTGGAAGTTTTATATGGTAGTTAACGACCGGTCACGCTCAAACAGCCTCTCCCTCAGAAACAATTAATAAACCATAAACACACTCGTGTCTTCTCCACTCAGCATTTGTTTCATTACGTTTCCACACCAAGAAGAAAGAGGAAAACTGTCTTTCGTTCTGAGGTCGTTTATTTAACTGGTAGAACTCGCGCTGTAGCTTGCTGTTTGAAACCCCCACTGTCCCTGACCACTGTGAAAGAGAGAAAAAGAGAGAAGGAAAGGGAGGGGGGGGGGGGTCGAGTGAAAGGGGAGGAGGGGAGGAGATGGCGTTTAACTTTGTCTTGGCTTCTGTTGTTTGTAACAATAAATGAACACGGGGCCCGAGGAGTAACAATAGGTTGTTTCAACCGTGGAGACGTGTCCAAACATGACAGAGGTAAATATAGCTGGGCTGAGGGTGAGAAGGCGTCTGCTCCGGTCCTGTGAAAGGAGCCATTCAGAGCAGGAACTCTGCTTATGCAACGTGGCCAATTATAAAAGTAGGTCTAGATCCCAGCTCTGTGGGCGGCTGCAGTGTTCAGGGTTCACATACTCTGTAGAGCTTCATCGGAGCTACGGTAGACAGTGTACCACACTTGACAAACACACCTCCCTAAGCTGAACTGAATCAGTTCATTCATTCTTCATAGGGTAAAGCAAGGGGAATAGAGATCAAACACACTTCTCATGTTTCGAAAGAAGGGAATTTGCAGTCTCATAATTCAAAACAAAAAAGACACACAAAAATACACAAACTATTCGGAAGAAAGTTAAAGGATGTAATTTGTTTCATGAAGGCAAGCAAGGGGATCTAATAATGAACACTGGGTTTGCCCTGGCAATACTAATCAGTAATCCGGTTCTTTCCGTCACACTTGTTTTACCTATGATCCTCCAGTAGGGGTCAAAGGGCATCGAGACTTCAGAGGAAGCCATTGGTGATCACCTGAACCCTCTCCCCCCACCTCCTTCATCTGTCTCTCTGATGAGTTTGGCTGTGTGACAGCCAGCCAGTCAGTTGGCCAGAGACCTCAAACGGAAAGAAAAAAAAAAAACACAAAAGGCCCCAAAGACTCCCTCCTGGGACAAAATCTCTCAAGCAAGGTATGCATTTGGAGGTCTGCGGAGCACTTTCAATTATAGGAGTATGGCGGCTGTGGATGTTCTGTGCCGGCTTAGCCAGTCGTGCGGGTCCAGTTAGCTCCTCAGTCTAAATCCATCCTCAAGGCTTTAGAAACATATCAACTGTCCCCTTGCCATCGTTCTCTCTCCCTCTCTCTCTCTTTCTCTCTATCTCTCTCTCTCTCTCTCTCTCTCTCTCTCTCTCTCTCTCTCTCTCTCTCTCTCTCTCTCTTTCTGTCAGCTGACTGAAACTTATCTTCCCCGCCATGCTGGCTATAGATCTAAATGTACACCCATTCAATGGCGCCATTAAAGATGGCAGTGGTCCGGGTGCAGGTGTTAATGGGCAGGCCAAGCCAGGCCAATCAGCCTGTTACGTAAGAGGGGGTGGGGTGGAGGTGGTGGGGGGAATCTATGATAAGAACCCTGGCTGATTCATCGCTCTCGATCCTGAAGGCTGGGTGGCTTGTCAGTATAAATAGAGTGTAAATATTTTACGCATGGTGAGGCAGATCTTTTTTCCTCTCTCTTCCTCCACCTCCCTCTCAGCATGGTCCTACTCCTCCCAACCTAGCTAGCTTTGGCTTACTTAGCACTCGCGAATCATTACTGCGGGATGTTAATTCATGATGAAACCACTTACAGCGCGAGTGGTGAGAATATAGCAACATACACGAGGAGTGTTCCATGTCCACCCAAGCATGCACATGTACTGTAGGAGTTGGACTGCGTGTGAACTACATTCTCAAGTTGGTGCTCATGTTCAGAAGTCTCACATGCCGTACATACCATTCGATTGGACTATATGATATGCTAATAGGTGACGGTTCATAAAAAGAGCTGGCTGCCTGTCTGTCCCAGGGCTGAAACTGTAGGGGTCACATGCAAAGCTGCTGGATAGATTGGCCACAGGCCTTCCAGGTCAGACCCGTTTGATAGGGACACGGTATGATCTTCCACGTTTCCCACTGAGCAGAACGTTTTCTGTATTTCTCTCTGTCAGAGCCCTTTTCTTTCTTAGAACTCACTCGCTCGCTCTCCTTCATCGTACTCGCCCCCGGTTCTGCCCTCCCTTCTTCTCTTCATTCTCTCTGTCTTTGTTTCTCTCTTTCTCTCCCTCTCTCTCTCTCTCTCTCTCTCTCTCTCTCTCTCTCTCTCTCTCTCTCTCTCTCTCTCTCTCTCTTTACCTCTTTACCTCTCTCTCTTTACCTCTCTCCCTCTCTCTCTCTCTCTTTACCTCTCTCTCTTTACCTCTCTCTTTACCCCTCTCTCTCTCTCTCTCTCTCTCTCTCTCTCTCTCTCTCTCTCTCTCTCTCTCTCTCTCTCTCTCTACCTCTCTCTCTCTCTGCCTCTCTCTCCGACTGTCCTCTTCTTGGCCTCAGCCTGGGGCCCTCTGCTTGTTGAAAGGTAACAGAATCTTCCGGAATGACCCGCTGAAAAACGTTGACTTGATTCACTGAGAAACAGACCAAGGCACAGAGGATGGGCTTGTGTTTTCCACCAAAACTCTCGGTGTCCATTACAGCACAGAGGAGTAACTGCAAAGCCTGTAAAACTGAACAGGGGAGGGAGTCCAGCCAGAGTGACCTGTTTCAGATTCACAATGGAGCAGAAGTGGTCAACAGTCACACACCGTTTTAATAGGTAGAAGGCTATGCCGGAACCATGTGGCAATGCTGGAGGAGCAGTAACTTCAGCCAAGTGTTTGAATATACAAGCTCAGCTGCGCGCTGTAACTTTTAACACTTCTCAGTGAAATGAAAGCTTTGGCTCTGCTCAGCCGGGAAACTCAGTTCCTCTCCACTGCCCCGCCAAGAATGAGAGAGGGGAAGGAAAGAGAATAGAAAAAAGAGAGAGGGGAGGGGTGTCTGTGTGTGTGTGTGTGTGTGTGTGTCTGTATGTGTGTGTGTGTGTGTGTCTGTATGTGTGTGTGTGTGTGTGTGTCTGTATGTGTGTGTGTGTGTGTGTGTGTGTGTGTGTGTGTGTGTGTGTGTGTGTGTGTGGATGTAAACCTCAATTCCCTTTCCCCATTTGAGAATGAGAAGAGCAAAATACCTGCAGTGAGTTTCAAAACCCCAAGATCTTTCATCTTAGTGTTTTGGCATAGTGGGAGTGCTGGCTGGAGGGATTGCAGAGCCTTGACCATAACATAGGTATACATAATCCCCTTTTATCTACAATATCAGACAAAAGCACTATCTCCCCAAGTGTGAAGGGAGACTCAGCAGACATAAAAGGATGACGGGAGAGCGTTGCATGTCTCTACCAACATTTGTCTCGTTCTTATTATTCTTAGCACATAGCTCCGAGTCCAAACAGGCCCAGGCTTCCTGAAGAGGGCTGCTGTGGCCTAGCGGGCCTCACGCTGGCCACACTGTTGTTCTGCTTTACAGGCCCACCGCTGGACTGGGGAGACAGACCCCCCTCTCCTTCTATAGGGGCTGTCTCTCCACACGGCCCCAGCCCCTGTAAAGAGGGAGTCTGTCTCTGCTGCGACCCCCTCTCCTTTGCTCTCTCTCACTGCTCTGCTCTGGTTCTCTCTCTCTTTCTATCTCTCTCTCTCTTTCTCACTCTCTCTGCTCTCTCTCTCTCTGCTCTCTCTCTCTGCTCTCTCACTCTTTCTGCTTTCTATCTCTCTCTGCTCTCTCTCTCTACTTTCTCTCTCTCTATCTGCTCAATTTTCTTCTTTCTATCTCTCTATTGCTCTCTCTCTCTCTCTGCTCTCTTGCTCTCTCTCTCTCTCTCTCTCTGCTCTCTTGCTCTCTCTCTCTCTCTGCACACTCCGTGCAGTGGCTTTGAGTGCTTCCAGCTGCCGACACTGAATACTGCCTCCCTCACACACACATGCACTCATACAAACACACACACAAACACACGTCTCTCATTGGAAGGCCTGCCAGTTGTTCCTTTCTGCCTCCTCCCTCCACTCTTCGTACCCACCTCTTCATCTCACCGTACCCACTCTCTATTCCTTGGACAATGGGAGGATGTGGGTGATGATTTATAGGCTATGTCCAATTGCTTGTGTGTGTCAGATCTGGGCAACCCTACCCTCTCCACAAGCACTGGGTCCCAGGCAGACTGGCAGCCATACTGGTACAGTGAGGTTGCCGGCCAACCAAAACACCTCACAGCGTGCACACCTCTGAAAATGCCAGCTAAGCAAAACAAGGAGGAGGTGGAGGAGGAGGAGGAGGAGGAGGAGGAGGAGGAGGAGGAGGAGGAGGAGGAGGAGGAGGAGGAGGAGGAGGAGGAGGAGGAGGAGGAGGAGGAGGAGGAAGAGGAGGAGGAGGAGGAGGAAGAGGAGGAGGAGGAGGGCAGTCAAGTCTTTGTCAAAGAGTAGTCTGTGGGGTGGGGTGTGAGTGTTTGCCTGTGTACTGGGCCTGGGACAGGCCTCAGATGTGGACCACTCCAGAACCCTCTCCTCGGTAGCACCAGAAGGCCTGCCAGCTCTTTCATCATATGAGGAAATTAGCAGTGCCAGAGGACCTGTTGTGGACTGAGGCAGCCGAGGGGAGCAAAGGGGGAAAATGTTAACGTGAACAAGGGAGAGAGAGGGAGAGAGAGAGATTGAGGGAGGGAGACAAGGCGTGACAGACAGATACAGAGACAGAGACAGACAGACAGGCGGAAGGAGGGGGTGGTGGAAGACTGGATGGGTGTAACCATAGCTGCTAAACTTGCATTCAGGCCTTTTCTGGAGCTCAGCTCTGGGCACGCCGGCTACCTCGGCCTGGAGACTTAGAGAGGACTTTAAGCCTCTTTGTCAAGCTCCTCTGAGCTCAGCAGACTGCTGTGAGAGGGCCGAGGTCTGCAGCTGTCTAGCAACCAGAAACCCTGATACCCGTGATGCTGGGATGGCTTGGCTTTATGTATGTGTGTACGTGTGTATGTGTGTGTGTATGTGTGTGTGTGTGCTTGAATTTAAAGACACACTCCCCCAGGTGGTGTAGCACATACATACAGTCGGAAGGTATAAAGTTACCGTGAAGAAAAATGAATCCTGTAGCTGGTCTTAAGCAAAAGCGTGTCAGTGTTTTGCTTTAGAGTATGCAGCATTTAGGCAGGGTGTTCACTGTACATACGGCTGTAGTTGCCACAGCTGCCGCGGTGAGAGAACGCTGGAAACCAGCATGTTCACCTGCAAACCACAGTCAATTATCAATGTCTGAGAAAACACCCTAGAATGCTCACCACACACGTGCACCGTCTTGCATTGCTCCGACATCAGAGATCGGCTTCAAGCGTCACAGATCGGTACACACACCCAACTCCACTGCAGAGACACTCTCAGGTCCTGGAACCATATTTGTGGGAGGGTATCTAACACCTTTGTTGGAATGCCACACACACACACTTGCAGACACGGAGGGGTGAGTTTTATGAACCCATCCCCACACGGCTTCAAATGAGCCATGGTGAATTCTTCTCTGCCACTCAATCCCCGGGGAGGCGGTGAAGAAAACCCTATTATATTTGGGGGCAGGCAGTGCTCAAACTGACAGCAACTGCTGCGACAGCAAGAGTTAGAGAGCCGGGGGAAAGAAAGGGAGGGGAAAAAAAGAGAAAGGAAAAGAGAGAGAGAGACTAAGAGAAAGAGAGAGAAAAAGTGAGAAAAAGGGGGAGAGAGAGAAGGAGAGGGATAGGGAGAGAGAGAGAGAGAGAGAGAGAGACAGAGAGAGAGAGAGGGAGAGGGAGAGGGAGAGGGAGAGGGAGAGGGAGAGGGAGAGGGAGAGGGAGAAGGAGAGGAAGAGGGAGAGGGAGAGAGAGAGAACTGGGCTGATGGTTGGAGAGACAAAGACAGGGTTATAGGGGTAAAAAAGGAAGACAGACAATGTCAGCCACCAGTCAAAGACGAGAGGAGAGTGAAATCAGATTGGTCTGTCCATGCTTGGGTTTGTTAAGGCTACAAGAACAACGGTAGAACTGGGACTCGACTGTCTAGACTCAGAACGACCTCACACACTTGACTGTTGAGTTGAGACAGACACAACACAAAAATAAAATAGAATCCAACCCAGTAAGTCCTTTGTAAAATCACAATCTACTATTATTTTGCATGAGCTGAGGGCATGTTAGATGCTATGCCAACATTATATTTCTGTTATTGAAGAGGAAACCTGACTGATGTGGGTTTCCAGGTTTCAGATGAGTCCACCTCTCCTGACCTATGTTCGGGGTACATGTCTGACAGCATTTCAGTGAAGCCTAGCAACCTAGGCAACAAGGCTTCCATAAATCCATCATGTCTGTTTCTAACTTCTTCACATTATAGCACATCATTCAGTGTGATTCAGTCCCACTGAGACCCAACTTGGAAATTGACATTTAAGCAGTGGAGAGTGGATTCTATTCCAGTCAGTTGAACACTAAACTCAGATTTTGCGCAAGTCTGGGAATTTGCATGGAGCAGCGACACATCCATGACGGTGCTTGTGAAGGTCCAGAGATAACTCAAACCGCTGAGAACAGGAGGGAGAGCGAGAGAGAGAGAGAGAGTCCATGATTGTTGGTTCCAATCGGAGAGGATCGCGCCTGAAAAGGTCAAGTCTGAGTCGGCAGATCACACATAATCACCTCCCACGCGGAGCCCGGCGCACGAACGCCGCCGTCGCAGGCGCCTCCGGACGAGACGAGGCGCGTGCGAGGCCGAGCGAGCGGAGAGAGAGGACGGTGAGGTATTATCATTCCACACACCACCCTGCACCAGATGTGCTGCTGGTCTCTCATCCCAGAGGAGGAGCGTGTGACCCCCCTCACCCTTGCTCTAATGAAAGATTGACTGGCGGCAGCTCTGTGTGCGGAACCAAGCCGCGAAGAGGGAGAGCGGCCGCATGGGGAGACTTCAGGATGATCTAGGAGGCCCTCTGTGTGTGGACGAGTGGCACCAAGCCCTAACAGCGGTAAGTCAGCGTGGCGGGAAGTCACAAAGGCTGTTGTTGTGACTCACGTCACAGCCCGCCACCCAGGCCCCTGTCTGTGAGTCGCCACTCTGTGGAAGGCATCTTGAGACATTCAGAACACCATTCTAAATTCTCTCCGTTCATCAGAAGGACGGGTGGTGGGCGGAGGATAGAGCGCCCTTCCCCTCCTCCTCTTCCCCTCCCGTCCTCCTCTTCCCTTCCCCTCCTCCTCTTCCCCTCCCCTCCTCCTCTTCCCCTCCCCTCCCCTCCTCCTCTTCCCCTCCCCTCCTCCTCCCCTCGTCTCCTCCTCCTCCCCTCTTCTCTCCACCAGCAGTTCACAGTGTGAAGTTCTAGGTCAATCAAGCTTTTGTGGCATTTTATACATCACTCCAGGAACACATAAATCACCCTACGTTCCGCCCTAAGCCTCTGTTCGTTTTGCATATGCTCGCACACAATCACACACGCACACACAGAAGACGCATGGACACAAAGACGCACGCAAAATGCCACTCGCACACATAGAACACACACACATTTTCTCCCATGTGAATGTACTGAGTAGAACATATCTCATTTACGAAACCTTAACACAATAGAATACTTCATGAACACCACCAAATTTAAATTAAACACACTGTATTCAGGTTTTACTGATGGAGATGGTTGAACAAGGCATAACATGAGTTGTTAAACACCTAAATAATAATGAGTGCCCTAATCAACACTATTGATTCATAGCTCAACAGGATCTCTCATAGCCTCCGGTCCAGGCAGAAAGATCCAGGTAATAAACACTTTATTGATGATGCAAACACCTTCTTCTTGGCGTGTTTAGTGCCACTCGCACCGTCGCTTTGCCAAATCCAACTGAGACACTGTCTCCACATCCATGGCAGAGAGTTACAATACTCTTTCTTCCTTAGGTAGAGGGTACACACCCCGAGGGTGGAGGATGGGGTGGTGGAGGCACCAGGAAGAAACCTCAGTACAATTGCTCAGTCCATCCTGTGTGGTACTACATTTACGTTTCATTTACATTTATGCATTTAGAAGACGCTTTTATCCAAAGCGACTTCCAAGAGAGAGTTTTACAAAAGTGCATAGGTCATTGGTAGGTCATAACAACGAGATAGCCCCAAACATTGCAGGTAGCCAAACATGAAGTTACTGGTACTGAGCAATAATGTGAGGGGGGGCGAGTGCCTGGACTTGAATGGAGAGCCAAGACTGCGTGACATGACGGTGTTGACTGACAGCTCATAGGTCTCTGAGTCTCCTGCAGGAGCCTGCTTTGTCCGATAATTTGCGATCCGAAGACAAATGGAAAAATTCCTATTTTTGTGTCTCTATGCAATGATCTTCCCCAGAGAGACAACCTGGATCTCCACATGGTCTTTCTCTCCTTGCTGCTAAATATGTACATTGCAGCTCTCTTCTGCAGTGACATAAATCCCTGAGGGGAGGAGGGGAGACAAAGTACATCAACCAATATATCAATCTGTGAACCTGTCGAAATGTCTGAAAAATATATCCGAGAGAATAACACTGTACTGTAATTGGTCTCCAAATATGTTTTCACCAAATGTCAGCATCTAAATGTCCAATGATTTTGTGAAAGGGTAAACACAGGTAGCCAACAGTAAAAAAAAAACCCAGCAAAACAAGGTTGTAGTGAACAATCATTTTGTGTTTAAAAACCTTTGTTTAGTTCATCAACGTGTGGTAAAAAAAAAAGGGTTCAGTTATTTCACAACATTCAGGAGGACGGAGTCGGAAATCACAGTCAGCATTTTGTTGCCTGTCCTCACCTTCTAGCAGACTCATCTCAGACATGAAGCTCCACCTAGCCATAAAACACAGCCACAAAAGACTAACACACACTCTTTTTAGCTTTACGACTTCTTCTCACACAATTACCCATGATCACACAATCAGCATTTGATTTTACGACTCAGACTGGAGTTGGGGAGGGGGGGGGGGGGGGGGGGGGCAGAAGGGGGTGTAAGGGGACAGGCTTTAAACATGAGTGTGCAAACATGCAGACAAATGCTCTCTCTCCTTCTCTCTCTCTCCTTCTCACTCTCTCACTCTCTCTGTCTCTCTCTCTCTGTCTCTCTCCCTCCCTCTCTCTGTCTAATACAAACACTCGCACACTCACACACACACCCCTCCCTCTGCCCTCCTCCCCCAGCCTTGCCCTTGGCTGTTTCCCAGATTCCAGATGACGTTCTGACAGGCGGAGTGACTGGAGGTGAGGCTGTGTGATGACAGACGAGAGCCTTTATCAGTGACCAGCACACTGCAAGCTTGCTTTTTGAAGATTAGCTCCCAGATTGAAACCTTAAACCGGTGCCTGCCTCTTTACATATTTCAGGGATTTTTAACCCCTGCTGCTCTCCAGGGTCGCTGTAATTGGTCCATTTCCTGTGTGTGAAGTTCCTGGTCTTTTTTAATTGACTAGAGTCTTTATTGGCTCTGAGACATTTGGTTCAAATTGGAACCAAATGCAAGGGGGGTTGGAACCTGAGAGGAAGCTAGCCAGCCCTAGCTATCTGATACCGCCTGAAACAGGCAACCTGGGCACTAATAGGAAAGAGAACATGACTGAAGTGGTAAGCTGTTTGCATGTATAAAGAGGATTAACAAGCACACAGAGTTTGTCTGACTCTTGTATGTTGGCTGAGTGCTCTCTAAGTTAAACTGACTGATAAACCTGGTTTCTGGCTGTTCACATTTAGTTCAAGTAACTTTTGTTTTACTCTTTGTATTGTGTGAGGGTGTGTTTCATAAAATGGTGTGGTGGCACACACATACAATTCAAACGATAGCCCGTACATTTATAATGCAGTCAAGGAGTGGAGATTAGCTAAAGCCCTTATTTGGCTTGTTCATTGCAACTTTTCAAACTGAATGACAAGCTGCTGATTTAATATTCCACTCTTTGATGTTTGTCCTGAATAAATGGCCTATCAATGCGGAATATAAACACTTCTGCATGCTAATGTTCTCTGGGGCCTTTGATGGCCTCAGTAGTATCAGTGAAGTGTGTTTTGAAAAATTGCATTTGTAAGTCCTCCAAATTGCCAGGCATTAGGTCCTATTCACTCCGCTGGCCGTGCCTGTGAGGATAAAAGCAACGCAGATAAATAAATAAATAAACGTCCTAATACAGAAGATTGTGGAGAAAGCAGTCGCTAAGGAAGCGACTGGAAGCAGATGCCAGAGACGAGGTGAGGTGGTGAGGATCCTGGACAGCACCAGGTGACATCATTTGGCTGTTGTTAAGGCTCTCCATTTATTGGATTGGGATCTTTGTCTGCTTCAGGTCTCACTGTGAAGGAGGCCTGTTGTTCAGCCAGCCCAGGTGCTCCGTGGTAGGTGGAAGTTTCCCGTCCCTCCAGCAGTCTGCTCTATAGAGCCCCTCACGGCATCCATTGTCGTATCCCACAGTGCATCTGAAAGGAAGCAGCAGCCCAGTTTAAATCTCAAAGAGGTGATTTGTTTTTTAACTCTTAGCAGACACAGGCAAGAGTGAATAAGAGTGTTACTTGAATTAGCCAGCTGCCTCTTCTTGGACTGTTATTGTGGTTAGTGGGGTGTTTGCGCGTGTGCAGCCTATGTGTTTATCTGAATGTGTGTGTGTGTGTGTGTTTGTGTGTGGACGTGTGTGTGTGTGCATAAACTCTCTAATACATTTCAGTGCTAATGTGAAAAAAAGATCCATGCTGTGTTTCTGGCAAGAGCCTTTTCCGATTATTATTGTTTTTGTAAACAGTTATGTCATGGGCACTCAAAAGTTAGCAATTTCCCCCTTAATGGTAAAGGAAACCCTATTGTGGAATATTGAGGGGTTAATTTAACAATTTAACCATGAAAACTTTATTAAATGAGTTTTTATATTAGCAGCAAGACAGGACAATGTAATGTACACAGTTAATGAGTAAAACATGAGTCAAAAGACAAATAGAGTCATGGCCAAAGAGGAAGCCACAAAAGTAAAGCCATGTCAAACTCAATTAGCCAGTTTGAAGAGTTTAGCAGGCAGGAATGACAAAGTCCAATTTGTCCGACATATTTCAAACCACCTTTCCCACATGTGTGCTCAGCTCACAGCTTTCAGCACCAGTTTTTGACAAATATTCACACTTTTCCACTTTCCTCTCAGGAAAAGATGTCCTGGACTTTTACTTGGGATTGAGTTTATCTAGGAAAACCATCGGCCAAGTTTCCGACACACGTAATACCCCCTATTCACTTCACTTCACTTTTCACTTTGCAGAATTATTCCTCTCTCTCTCTTTGTCTCTAACTTCCTCTATTTTACACACACTGTCAATGAGTCCAAACCATGTGCTACATTTCCAGCTCTTCCCTGCAGAGTGTGCCTCCCATATGCTGCCCCGTTAGCGGTGTATTTTAGTGTGTGTGAGTGGGCAGCGGTGTCACTCGGCCAGCTTTGAGCTGAGCAGTGGGAGAGCTGTGAAAGCCAGTCACTAACAAGCAGAGAGGTTCCCTCCCTGTGCCACCACCAGATGGCTAATCTCAGCAGAATACCAAACAAAGTTTTAATCAGATTTGGGTGAGGAATCAACACCATTGCAATAATTGTAATGCCCCGTGGTCACAACTCACAGACAATGAGGTGACTACAAAACCATGTCAAAGCTATGTGTTTCACAATTAGGCTCACTGGAATATCCAGATTTAGCTTGCAAAACATGCACCCCAAGAGGGTTGGGACCTGAAATTGAATAAAACATATTTTGGACAGATACACTCTCGGCAACGATGGAGCCCCCCCCCCCCCCCCCCCAAAAAAAAAAAATGAAAAAAAAAACACCCACACAAAAACTGATCCCTGTTTTTTAGACCTCAGAATTTCAATTGAACCCGACACTGTGCCTGTCAGTAAGAATGGAGGCTGACCCTTTCCTGGTGCCTGCCTGTGGTCAGGCAGTGATGATCATAACCCAGAGTCTTCCTGGCGCCATGCCAACATGTTGCCCAAGGATGCCTGCGGGTGTCTGAGTTGCCGTATCCATTAGCTACCTGTGCAGAGCCCCTCCTCAGAGACGCCCACCACTGCTGTCCTCCGTCCCACAGATCCCTGAGCCACGCCGACCTGGAGCCTGCCATCTGCGCAAGGATCCAGCGTCATCCCGATTGGTCTGACCACACAGCCCTCCAACTGTCACTCAGAGTTGTCATTGGCTGTTGTCAACGCAGGTGGCATTCCCTCACTGGAACAGCAGGCAAAACAACAGCTCGATACAGGCTTTTCTGTTCAAAACAAGCCAAACTACGTTTATCTTTGCTGCTGTGTTCTTGTTCTACTGAGAAAACCGTCTGAAAGGAGGGGGATTTTTTGGATGGACAAAGAAATTGTTTGTAACTTCTTCAATTATTGTGTTTGCACTGCAGTGATGGATAAGAAGGGTTAGACTTCCTGTGTGGACATCCAACAGCAACAGCTGTTTTGCAGAGAGCCTAATGATGTCACGGCCAGAGTCATCAGTGGAAGCCGGCCACCGAGGGAGCTGTCACTCACCTGGTGGACGGCGGCGGCAGACAAGGCTTCTGTTTGGGGAACCCACCTGTCACTCATCTCCCTGGCAGTGGGGTAGCAGCTGGGCCAGCCAATCAGGAGCAGTCCCAGCACAGCAGGACCGGTACCAGGAAGAGAAGGAGCCATCTGGAGTGAAGGTGGGTAGGAGAACTGTCAGGCAGAGCGCGGAGTCTGAGTGGGCAGCCAAACAAACCAGTGACACTCGGTAGGTAGACTGTGGCGACGGTGAAGGGAAGCTAACGAAGTAATTTGAATGCTGCCCACCACACCACGTGTGCCGTCGCTTCCTGGAGTCAGATGGTGCCTATTATAGCCTTGCCCTCAGCTCCCCTTCACTGATAGAACCGTGGTGTGGAGGGATTAGCGTTGGCAGCATTTAGACGGGGGCTGCAGACATGCTGTGACAACGCTAGCGTTGATTAGGGAACATAGCATCCATCAACCCACCACATCAACACACGGAACACTTCTCAGTGTGACACCACAGCTGACCCCAGGATGGTTATATTGTCGACCAGAGGAGGACTCTACGACTTTGACACCGGGATCATCTGTCAGATTTGGATTGGAGCTTTATCTATGGAAATAGACAAATTTAAAATAATGAAAGTGAGAAGATTTGAGGTTAAAATCCCATTTCACTATGTTCTGGACCATGTGCGGTCTTTCTTTTTTATATAGCAATGATCTTTTATTACTTTGATAAGAGACAGATCTGCTCGGAGATAGGTCGGAGGAAATGGGACTGAATGGGAATCTTTGCGCTACATTTACTGACTCATCAATGTGATTAATAGTGGTTAACACCTCATAAAAATAGAGCCGCAATTACTGTGGAAAATTAGGGACCAGCATTGCCATCATGCTAATAAGTAGTGAACATAATTTCATTTATCGCAGTATTGTCACAGAGATTGATAAATTCACGCTCAATCTCGTTAATCTCTCAATAACATCCAGAGCAGAATACCATAATTATCACTCTTGTCGTACTGAATGAATAAGAGGGAAAGAATGAAATGAGAGTGTCAGAGAGACAGAGGTCAGAGAAAAAAGTGAGATAGGTGTGTGTGTCCTTGTGTGGTCCTACATGGGTGAGAAATAGCGAGAGAGAAAGACTCCGCTGCCCCTGTCCATCTCAAGTGGGTTTTTAACTCTATTCCCAGCACCGAGGATATAGCAGATAATTACCAACTAAAAGATGTGTCTTTGTGTGGCGTTCTGAAAGGAGAAACTCTCCAGCATTGAGGAGATAAAGCCCAAAACAAAAGGGGCCTGAATTGGACCAGGATTAGCTTTAATGGTGGTAATTACCAGAGGGGATAACAGCACGGTCCTCTCTGCCCATCACCAGGCCCAGCCAGGCCCAGAGAAGAGGACACCATGAGTGATGGGTGTGCGGCGGTCATGTTGGTGTGTGTTGGAGGGGGGCGGGGGGCGTGGGGTGGGGGGCGGGGGGAGTGAGGAGAGACCCAGGCCCCATCTCTAGCTAGCTAGCTGACTGACTGGGGCAAGCTGACTACATTCATTTGTGAAACACTTGGACGAGCCATCCACGGCTGCCCCTTTCTGCACTAAAAGCCACTATCTCCCAGCGCCAATAATGGCCGTGCATAAAGCAGGAGGCCCTTCACACTGTTGCTTCTTGAATTACAATCTGGGCTGATGGGGGAGATAAGAGTGCCCTAAATTACAGGGATGGCAGCTCGGGGCCCAGCACCGATGCTCTCCTGCTCCTCGCCTGGGCGCAACGGCTGGGAAGGTGTGTGTGCGTGTGTGCATGTGTGTGTGTGTGTGTGTGCGTGTGTGGGGGGGAGGGGGGGTAGGGAGGGTGGTAGACACACCGGGTGCACCGATAAAACGTTATTATCCAGGGGCTATTGATGGTGATGAGGTCTGCTGCTTAAAAACAAGAGAAATTAAGATGCAACATGGCGCTAGCCTGCAGCTACCACCCGAGATGGGCCCCCAGACATTAGCCCAAACAAAGACACAGGCTAGAGGAGCTGCAGTGTGGGACATTCAAACTGTTCCAGGTTGTAATTCATCCGCTTCTAAATCTCTGCTTTCCCCATCTCCTAATTTGAATGTCAACCCCAGCGCTTCAGTATCCTCCCATACGGAATCTAAATCAGTTAGTTGCCAGTGTGTGTGTGTGTGTGGGTGTGTGCGTGTGTGTGGGAGTGGGTGTGTGGGTGTGGGATTGATTGTGTGTGTGTGGGAGTGAGTGTGTGAAGTGTGTGTGGTGGGTGTTGTTTTAGTGTTTGTTTGTGTGACTTGGGCTCACCCAGTGCCACTCTACCTGAGCCCATCAACTCCAGCCAGTTTGTCATCTCTGGTGTGTGGCCTGTGGAGTTTAGAGACTTGAGACCTGCAGACAGTTTTGGAGACATGGGAGACCTGTGGAGGGTTCGTTTCCGGAAAGCATCAAGATCGATGGCAAACCAGCCAGAAAATCAATTCAGATGGAAGCAGAGACCTCTAATGCCACATCCCTCTGTCCAGTCAGGCCCCGCTGTGCTCCTTAAGGTCATCGTACTGAAGCTCCATTTTAATCTACATTTGATCTCACACGTGCGTGTATTGTTTTCTTGTGAATATAACAGTCAAAGACATCCACGTCTGGCTGTGGTTAGACCAGTCAGCAGTACCCAGACGTGTTTGACCTACTGAAATGCAGAGACCCTCCCATGGAGCGTTGACCCATGTCAGTCCTACGTAGCAGTCCTCCGATAGCCTTGGTCATCCTCCACATTTTAATTGGATCCTCGAGTCTTCAAAGAGATGTGAATGAAAAGAGCTGCCATTCAGAACTCATAGTACAACACTACTCTCACAGGACTCAGGTCTATAGGCTTTGGTTCTTATCTGGAGCAAGGATCTGGAAGCGTCCTCACATTTTGTAAGTCTCTCAAAGCCACACGTGCGATCGCTTCTGGCCACTCAGTGTGGCTTTTTCTTTATCGATGATGCAAGAATAAAGAGTCTGAAAACCTTTCAAGAACACCTCTAGTGAACGCCTCTTTACTAGTGACACACTAGTAAATGTGGATGCATTGTGGGGGAAAAGTTATATAACAGTATTGCCATTTTAAAGTACCTCCAAATACTTCTATCACATGAACTTCATAAGTGTTATAATGTGATAAGGACAAGGCCAGGACTGACAATGAATAGTCTCCATGTGACATCAACTAAGCTGAGTTATTTTGTGCAAACAAATTCTTTGAAGACTTCAAACATCAACCACATGTTGGCCTGCCTTTCTCGAGGAAGTAAGTATGGACACACACAGACTCAACGCACACACACACACACACACACACACACACACTCACGCACACACACCCTCCCCCCGAATGAGATTGTGGTTAGAATCTTTTCATTTCTCTCCAGAAGAACTTCTGCAGATGAAAGCCTGGTAATGTTGCTAATGTGTGCAAGTCACAGGCATCATAAGCCACCACTATAAATTAGCCACCACCAGTGTTCATCATGGCCTCATGTGACTGCCCCCCCAGATGTAATCACAGACAGTTTCACAGTATCCTCTGTCCACACACACTCATACACACAGTCACAGAGACACAGCAAAAACACTGCTCACCCCAGAGCAAATGTGTGCTGAGTTAAAAAGCGTATGTAGATCACATGATGGGGAATGAGAACAGTGGGAAAGCAGGTTAACTCACCACCCCTGCTTCTCTGTGGAGCTCTGTTTGTTTACTTGGGGTCAAGTGTTTGGACAGGCCATGCTCTGCTGCTTGCCTGAGTGAAATCGTTTCAGCGTACGCATTATCTGTGATTTACATAAGTTAAGCACATCGGGAAGTGATTTCGAGCTCATTGTATGTTGTAACCAATGTACGATTTACACATATCTTGTGACTGTGCATGTACTCTCTCTATCTCTGTTTTTGTCACACGCACGCACGCATGCACACATACACACACAGAGACACACAGAACTGAATAGACAAACACACCTACACACACACACACATATCACACACACACACATTAAATAGACAATAGCACCATAAAATTCAGATGTCCCTGCACTCCATTCTCTATGGGATGTTTTGTCCAGGTTATTACCCCAGCTATTTGGAGGCTGAATTGGTATGCTTATCTAGTACTGTGGTCCAAAGTTGATACGACACTGGACTGGCAGGTTCATTAAGATTGATATCCTGCCTCAATAGACCCAGATGAGAAGGACTGTGGCCAGAGAGAGAGGAGAGAGAGAGAAAGAGAGAGAGAGAGAGAGAGAGAGAGAGAGAGAGAGAGAGAGAGAGAGAGAGAGAGAGAGAGAGAGAGAGAGAGAGACAGAGAGAGAGAGAGAGACAGAGAGAGAGAGACAGAGAGAGAGAGAGAGAGAGAGAGAGAGAGAGAGAGAGAAATGAAGGTGCGAGTGGAGAAGAAGAAAGATATAGAGAGTGAGAGTAAGAGAGGGACACTCCAAGTTACACTTTCCAAGTAGCTGAAGGAGCATCCATTGAAGCATTTGAGGAGGAGGAGAAACAGACAGGATGTGGGCCCCCGGCCTGTCCCTATGTGACCTCACTCTGCCAGTCATAAACGACCTGTCCTAGCTTCCATCCACAGAGGACGCACAGAAGGCCCTATAGCCTCTCTACGAGCAATTAAGTCCTGAATGGAGCGATATGAAACTCCCCGATCTCAGGTCACCCTCCCTGTCATTGTCACCTCCTCAAAGGGCCCCCTCATTCTGTTCCTGGCTCTCTGGGTGAGCAGACACCAGGCGTGGCCTACACGTTTACTGGCTCTGCCCCAGTCGGAGACAACGTCTTTAACAAGGTCCGAGGGTGACCTGAATGGATGACCGATTCTTTTCCTTTTTTTCTCAGATGGGTGGACAGATAGACGGATGGAGAGTGTGTGTGTGTGTGTGTGTGCACGTGTGGTGGTGGTTGTGGTAGGGGGGTGAAGGGGTGGTGGGGGTTGCACCACTGGAGAAACTATGATGGAATGTTTACAGCTGGTTATGTAAAAGCCAGTTTGTCCCAAACATGTCAGATCTAGAAAAGGCTATTTGGAGATATTGGATGTATGACAACACTGGGCGATGTGGCTGATTATTCTGTGGCTGCTGACAACCTATATTTTCATCTGGCCAAATTCTCTTCTCTTTCCCTCACACTCACTTGCTCTCTCACTTTCCATCTCTCTCTCTCTCTCTCTCTCTCTCTCTCTCTAGCTCTCTCTCTCCCTCTCCCTCTCCCTCTCCCTCTCCCTCTCCCTCTCCCTCTCCCTCTCCCTCTCCCTCTCCCTCTCCCTCTCCCTCTCCCACCCCCCCCTCTTTCTCTCCCTCCCTCCCTCCCTCCCTCCCTCCCTCCCTCCCTCCCTCCCTCCCTCCCTCCCTCCCTCCCTCCCTCCCTCCCTCCCTCCCTCCCTCCCTCCCTCCCTCCCTCCCTCCCTCCCTCCCTCCCTCCCTCCCTCCCTCCCTCCCTCCCTCCCTCCCTCCCTCCCTCCCTCCCTCCCTCCTTCTCTGTGAAATCCCCAGTGCATATCCTGCCTATACATAGGTCACCCAGGATCACACTGTGTACATTAACCGAGAGGCACACTTGCACTTCTAATTTGCTGCGCTAGACAAAACAAAG
This sequence comes from Hypomesus nipponensis, assembly GCF_054491055.1. Taxonomy (NCBI): domain Eukaryota; kingdom Metazoa; phylum Chordata; class Actinopteri; order Osmeriformes; family Osmeridae; genus Hypomesus; species Hypomesus nipponensis. Next base: position 13,014,713 of record NC_140363.1, read on the forward strand.
GCTCTCATTGATATCTCCATATCGAGTCAGTCTAGATCCAGTGGCCAGGACCCAGAGTGTCCGCGCTCCAGACCTAATGATTTATCGCCCGTCGGCTCGCCTTCACACTCTATCTGATTGGAGCTCACATGCTCATTAAAAGGCATATATTTTTAATCACTGTTTACCCCGTCAATAGCGATGCTAATGACTTGGCGGAAGGCACGACATTCTCCGTCTGGGTGACATTTGATAAAGCAGGGGACGTCCGGATGGACGTCTGTTTGTCTTTTTCTACTCTCTGTTGTTGATCATGGGAACATGGCTTCCCAATCCCTCTCAGCTCTCCTCTCACCCTGCCTTCAGACGCCTTCAGACCTCCACGGAGGAACGCGGAAATATGGAGCCGACCGGGTAAACATCTATTATTGGAGGGGGAAGAGACATTTCACCCAACTGGGATGAATGTGAGCGAACGCACACTAACGCGCAGACATACACGTTCGCACGTACACCTACACACCCCCCTCCCCCCCACCCCATACCCTTGTCACTGCACTGTATGTCATGCATAAATATGCAGAGTGCTTTCATGAACAGATAAGACCAATAGAGCCAGTCAGAAATGAAATCATTTTCGTCTCCAGTGACTCATTTCTTGTAAGCATGGCATTCTAATGACACTATCCTTTATTGTCACCCATATCTAGGCAATGTCATGAGCAAAAACACTAATTTGATCATACCACCCCTAATCTCAACCCAGCACTTCCCTACCATAACCCAACCAATTCACGTCGTTTTTTACTACATCATATTTCTCCCAGCATCTCCAGGAAGATAAGGAGCGACTGCCTGTTTAATGCGAGAGCACAGAGAAGCCCCACATGGCCCCGCCCAGCGGCCTGTGTAGGTAGCAGTGGGTTCTGGGGTGGTTGAGTGTTCCCAGTGTTCAGGCCCTGTGCTCTCTGGTGGTGCAGGGTGCAGCGGTGAGCGTGCTCCCGGCAGCAGAGTCATTGGGCAGATGTGACCTCGGCAGCACACAGAGCCTCTTTGTGTCCGAGAGGATTGAGAGTCCCAGGGGCCTCCTGCTTCTAAACATTAACAGACCCCTACTGCTGCCAGGCAGACAGGCAGGGGGACAGACAGGCAGGCAGGCAGGCATGCAGGCAGAGAGACAAACAGATAAGCCGGCAGGGACATGGACCCATGGGCGTTTAGACGGACATGAGGACAAGCAGGCAAGAAACAGTCGACAGTCTGGTAGCTAGAGGTACCAACAGACCGGCAGTCAGACAGACAGACAGACAGGCAGGCAGGCAGGCAGGCAGGCAGGCAGGCAGGCAGGCAGGCAGGCAGGCAGGCAGGCAGGCAGGCAGGCAGGCAGGCAGGCAGGCAGGCAGGCAGGCAGGGAGACTAATGGGAACAAACAGACAGACAGAAGCAGGCAGATGAGGGAGAGAAACTTTCCCAGCTGACAGGCTACTATAACTGGAGCTAACTAAATCTCCATACATACAGCCAGCATGACCCCAGACTGTACACACACAGACACTTATATTGTGTACCACAGCATGCGTTGTATACCACAGCATGTAATGAAGCATCGTCCCTCTTGGCTTATATTAGTTACTGGACATTGGACACGTATATTTATGTGACCTTTGGTAGTTGTTTACACTTGTTTACACTCAATAACATGTAGGGCTAGTCTAGAACACTCCATTTAGATACAGTCAGCATGAGCTTGGTCCGTCTCACCCTGCTTCATCTTGCGATGAGTTCAACACCCTTAAAACGATTTAGGTCCTGACCCATGATGAGATTGTTGTCCCTCCCATTACAGAACAGTGTGTTTGTGTGTGTATGTGTGTGATGACAGTGTTTCGAGAAATAAAACATCAAGCTAAGGGTCTGATCTTTTTCTGTGGTTCAACGCTGCCAGGCGACTGGGAACTAATCCGTCCGGTCCGTGTTCTCCAGCCTCTGTAATTGTATGATTATTCACAGGCGTTGTTACTGCAGCCCAGTGATTCACTGATAGTCAGTTCATTTTTGTTAATAGTAATGATACTGCATTTGCATAAAGGAAATGAAACAGCATATTTGCATACGTTAAGCATTTATATGCATGCGGGGAACAATGGTCATTTTCAAGGAACTCCAAAGATAACGGTAAGACTAAGCAGGAAATAGAGGGAGCACAGATCCGCACCATAAAGTAAATATTGGACTACGTTATCTTCTGTCCCTTCAGATGGGAGGAGTCGTATCGTTTTCCTCCAAAGAGCCTCTCTGTTCTTGAGGACTCAGCCAGGCCCAGGCCGGGGCTTTATTAAATTATCTCCCCTTGCTTCGCAAATACAATTTCCTGCATAAATCACTCAAATGATCCTTCAGACTGTCAGGAGCAAGACTGTGTGCTTTTCTGGTCTATCAGCCCCGGACCAGGTTATGCAAATCCTCGCCGCTGTGCTCGATATCTATTGAGATGCTTCAATTGTCTGTGTTTTTGGACTTAAATTCTCGGTTTGTCTCTGCATTATTCCCCTACCCTTGATAAAAGTGACACTAAGCATCAAGCCATCACAAGTCAGTAATCCATTCAAGAAAAGACCATGCCAATTTAACTAAGCCAGCAACACTGACCCTGTAACCTTGACCTTGTAAATATCACAATGGAGGGAGGCCACAGCTTGTGCACTGGAGATCTGCTATGGAGAACACTGGAAGACTTATTATGGGGTGTCTAAGCCTGGCTGAATTTAATCAGATTGAACTGGGAAGCTGAACAGAGAATCTTCCTTGGGTCAGTGGTGACGGTTTGGAGACTAGCGCATATAAAGGACTCTGGTGCAGCACTGCACGGGAGCCAGAGAGAGTTCGGAACCAGGATCCTGGCTGCTGCAGCTAGCTCGCTGGCTAATTCTGAGGGATAAACATCTGTAATGTGCTGGCAGGAATGGGAGCCGGCTTAAGGCAGGGTTGAAGCTGATCCCAGCCAGCTGTTTAGGGATCCGATCTGGCCTGCCTGCACAGGGGGTCCCTGTGGCTGCCCTGAAAGAGACCCCGGACTCTAAAGGGACAAAAGACTCCACTGAACAATGTTTTCCCAACACAATAGTGGTGCACAGGGAGGAAGGGGGCAAAGGAGCACTGCCTATTCCTGAGGATGAATGACCAGCGCATTCCTGCCCAGTCGCCAGGCACTGAGTCCAATGACCAAGACTGACAAGGCTTTACACCCCTCTACACACTCTGTATGCTTGACCGACACATTCACTGACCACCAACCTTCTCTTTCTCTCCCTCTCTCCCTCTCTCTCTTTCTCTCTCTCTCTCTCTCTCTCTCTCTCTCATTCTCTCTCTCTCTTTCTACCTCTCTCTTTCGCTCTCTCTTCTGTCTTATTCTACTCCTCAACTTCTCTGTTGCCTCCTCCCTCTCTCTCGCTTGCTCTCTTTCAATCTCATTCCATTTCTGTTTTTATCTTTGCTGTCATTTGTGTCTACTCAGCTGTCGCCATGCCCACAGCAGATGAAACACCACTGGGGGATTTGAGATAGTACATGGAAGAGATGGAACGGCTAGGACACATAAATACATACAGAGGGCAGGTCACTGTCTAACATTACTGACACACATTTGGAACACATGTTTGTTCTCCCTACACGCTACATATCAGGCCTGTGACAAGTGAAATGGGTGGATTTAACATATGAGGCCATATCATGGGTTCACACAGAGGACAAGGAAGCAAAGGCATCCTCGGGTTATAACCCTGCAAATATGTCTCTTCCCAGAAGAGACATATTTGTATGAAATGTCAACATCTAACGTCTATTTGAAATCCTGATTTAAAGGTCCACTGTTTGAAGAGAGGGCATACAAGTAGGGTTAGTACAGTTATGTTCACTCCATAGTTCAGTCATTCGCCAGTCATACTCTGGGATAATCAATATTCATGTGTAAATAATCTCAAATGCCTAGGATAGAAAACGACACGTATTGTAAGAGATGCACTCAGAGAAGCCAGCTCCTTCTGAATGATTGAACGCGTTCTGAGGGTCTTAGGAGGGGAGAACAGAGCACTTTTTCATCTGTGATGGTAAGATATTGTACCAAAAGGAAGAGAAAGTGTGATGGAGAGAGAGGAAGAGGAATTGTAGAAAGACGGCGGAAAGGAGAAAATAAAGACTCGCTATGCAACATAACAGAGGAATTGGCCGTACATTTCTAATTGACTGGTTTATGCATGTATTAATCCCCACTGTGCTTCGGTGGTGTCTCCACACCTGTGAAGGCATGGGAACGCCAGCTCATTAAAAACTGACTCCCACTCGGCGCTGGGAACCCTGTTGCGTCGGTTTAAAGAGAGAGAGGCTCGTCAGAATGATAGGTGGCAAATACAGTAGCGGGGGGAAATTGGACTTGAAAAGAAATTGTCTGTCTCTCTATTTTAAAGCCTTCCTCCTAATAACCTGTTTTTCTTTGTACTCTCAAACAAAATGGCTGCTCCACTTGTATAGGGGCCTTTGAAGGTGAGGCGTGATGGGCCTGGAGTTGTCGGCTCGGGTCCTAATTTGATGTCTCGGTGGGAAGGTGCTTCCTATATGTGTTTACCGCTGGAGAGGAAAGCCGACTGCATCTGAGTTTCGCGGTTAGCGGTGGTGGAGAGGTACCTGGGTCTGTCATGCCGATTATATCCAATTTGGCGTGCTCAATATATGTGAATTATTTGTATGTTTTGTTAAATGAATTTATACATATTAGTGAGCCAAAAAGAGCAAACCATTGAATAGACTGATTCAATTTGATTAGATCTTTACTCCCTTAAGGCCATAAATAACTACCTGGTGTAAGGGAGCATCATATTTAATGGTTTATGAATCTCATCAGAGTGATGGTTATTAGCCATGTGAGTCTGAGTTATGGCATCTGCTGTATTGATGGACGTGGGATCACTAAGGTGGAGCCCACACGGTTGTCATAGACGAGGCCATTTAACACTCTACCACCGCCCCATAGATAGTCATACCCATGTTCAAGTCATCCTCTCTGTGTAGGGCTCCACATTTACAGAACTCTGTGACATTTTCCTCTTTCCCTGAAACACTTCCATCCATAGGAACGAACTGTAGACACAGAGAGTCACTTCCCTTGTCAATCATCAATCAGCTCCTGGGATTTTGTCTTACCCTTGTTAGCGATGCCAAAAGTGGCGGAGAAAAAAACATCTTTTATCAAGGGACTGACATCCCCTCCCTTCTTTTGGCTTCTCTCTGAGAACATCACCACTGTGTAGCACCCCGCACCCCCACAGAGCCCCCCCCCCACCTCCCTGAGCACACACCCACCCCCCCAAAAAAAACAGCATAAATAAAAGAAGTGGGGAGCAGACACGAGAAGACATGAGTTGATTTTCAATGGGATTTCAGAGCTGAAGACACAAGGGGCAAAAATCTCTTTCCTTTTGTCTGCTGTTAAAATGGGGTCTGATGAGGCAGGAGCTGCAGGCTCTGCTTGTCATAGAGGTCTTGATCTCTTGTGAGAATTGATTCACATCATTTGGGGGCTGAACAGACCCTGGGTATATTTCTGCCTGGGAGAGCAAGATAAGGGGCAAATGAAGTGAGACCAACTCACAGGAAAGCAGAGGGGGCAAGAAAAAAAGAAAAGGAGGAAGGGGAGTGAAAATGAAAGAAAAAAATACATTCTGTGAGTCTGTTTCAAGAGGTCTGCCTGCACTGCCCCACGTTGGAATAGCCTTCTATGAACAGTGGAAGATGGGTATAGTTTGTCTGAACATGTCCTGACTCTTGCTTTCTCTCTCTCTCTCTCTCTCTCTCTCTCTCTCTCTCTCTCTCTCTCTCTCTCTCTCTCTCTCTCTCTCTCTCTCTCTCTCTCTCTCTCTGTCTCCCTCTCTCTGTCTCTCCCTCTCTTTCTACAAGGAAGAGAGGCATTTCATCTGATTATGAGTACTTTGCAATCTGCGACAGCATGATTGATGCTTCACTTTCATGAGGGGAATTCTAACAGCACCTCTTCAGCGCTCAATGCACACCCAATTATGCGTCTGAAGCCGGTAACCTTGAATTTATGTCGCCATGGCAACAAAACCCCGGTCATGCATTATGGATTATCATTGAAATTCTACACCCCTACCTAACATAATGAGAGCCCGGGACTTAATCAAATCAGCCCATTCTGTGTGACACAAAGTGAAGAAGTAGCTCTCATTGTTGGTGAGCCTGGAGAAGGCAGCAGGCCTGTCGGGCCGGCAGCTGCGTGCTGCCTCCTGATAGATGGCTCCCATATACATCAGTGAACATATAGACAGATGGTCCTCAATGCCTGGAATTTCCAGGCCAGGAAGCAGCTGTTGGGTCTAACCTCTGCTGTCCGTCTCACCTTGTTGTCATGGAACATTGAGCAGGGAAGGAGACTGTGGACGGCTACGCTGTGAGGAGGGCACTGTGGTGCTGGCCGGCTGGCCGGCCGGCTGGATAGCTGGTTGGGTACACTGAGTCTCTCTCTCTCTCATTGCCTCTCTCTCACACGCACTTGACTCCTTTTCTTTCAGTGGCTGCCCTGCGGGGCTGGGTGGTAGTCGAGCCTGTCCCTTGCCCATGACTGTGAAAAGGGGAATGAGATTCCCGGAATAAATCTTTTTTCTCCCGTCTCTCTCTCTCTCTCTCTCTCTCTCTCTCTCTCTCTCTCTCTCTCTCTCTCTCTCTCTCTCTCTCTCTCTCTCTCTCTCTCTCTCTCTCTCTCTCTTTCTCAGTCGCAGCCTTCAGACAGATGACATAATTGTAGTAAATCACTGCTCTGGATTAATGCAATCTATTTTTCATCTCCGCCTGTCTCCCTCCCCTCGCTGCCGCCGCCGCTGTGCCCAAGCCTTCGCTGTTACATCAAATATTGATTGCTCCTGTGTATTTCTCTCATTGTATGTAAGCATTTTTATTAGCCAAAAGGCAAGTAGAGGAAACTGGTCTCTATCTTTCTCTCTCTTTTCCCATTCCTCTCTCTCACACTCTCTCTCTCTCTTTCTCACTCCGCCTCTCTTTCTAAGTGCTTTTAGTACCTCAGCAGTTTCCTCACTCCGTCTGTTCCCTGCATCATCCCAGTAGACTGTCTGAGGAGGCTGTGACGATGCCTTCAAGGCAGGACTTGGGTTGTGAGGTCATAGAACACTGGGCCAGTGGAACACTGCAGTGGAGGAATTTTTTAATACCAGAGAACTGTGTGCAAGTTCTGTTCCTTGTTCCTGAGGGGAGTGACAGATAATACCATACATCTTGTTTAATGAAGTCTTCCTCCAAACTATGCCACTGTGTAAAAGTCTGGTAGAAAGACATACAAATGAAAAAGTAACTGAATAGATAAATAAACCAGAATGAAATTTAACTCGATGGCACCTCGATGCACCTCTAAAACTTCTTCTGGTAATCATACCACAGGTAAGTATCGCACTTTCTAAGAGTTAAAAACACAGAGAGAGGAGGTGTCATCTAGGTTGTTTGGCGAAGTGCTTGATGAAACCTGTTCATCCTGGCTGATGACACTGCAGTGTCTCTCATGTGTAATTCATTGCATCTCGTTACTGTCTCCTTCTCAGTGGGCCTGTCAGCCCGTCTCTCAGGATCTGAGCGGCCCTGCGTTTAGAGGCAGGAGCAAAGCAGCTCGACGACACTCCTCTACCAGCTTCTTCCTTTCCAGATGATGTGTCATTCTAATCTCTTCTCCCCTCCAGCCATCCACATTCATTAGACAGAGGAGGGAAACAGACAGCCACCGTTAGTTGAGACTGGTTCTTACAAGTCCATTCTCAGCATATATTATAGATGTCGTATGGTTACTATTTGGGCAATCTCAACTGCATTATGTAGCGTTATGTATATGCGAGTCATTGAAAGTATCATGGTTGTGTTTTATTGAATTCGTGGGCGTATTAGTTGCGGGATTTGCCTGAGCCACATCTATAGATGTTCCATACCCATGACATTATACTGTGTGTTAAAATATGGACGGAAGGAAGCAAATACCATTCACTCTATTACCTTAAGATGTGCAAAGTGCCTGATATTTAGAACAACTGACAGTGTTGAGGGCTGTTGAATGAATAATGCTAGAATGTGGTGTGAGTGTTCACTGTGGCATCTCACCGCGAGGTCTTCCATCCAAGCTGTGACCAGAGGTCCGCTTCTTTACCCCCTGTTGCATTTTTAACCACTCCTAATGTCACGTCAGCCACAAGTCGCTCTTCTTGGAAACTCGCACTCGATATCAATAATCCACTCATGAGTTATGCTCGGTATGCGTGTAGCACATGCATATTTGAAAACATGTGTGCAGGGTAATCCCAGGTCATGGGTAGGATGGGGCTGCACACACACCCACACAAAGCACTTTCCTTTAGGAGTCCATGTCTATCAAATCGATATACATGCTGCATATGGGGAGCAACAAAACATGCAGAGTTGAAAAAGTTGTCTTTGGAGTATGAATACATTAATCACCATCAGATGACTGGTGTCTGTATGAAAGTGTGCAGTAAACTAATGACTTTGCCTCACAGGCTAACCTTTCTGTGACAGCTATACTATCGGGTTACAAGGAGATCCTTGCCAGAACAGCCCCTGCCCTCATTTGCATAGAGTTAATGATGCATGCATATGCAAAGTAGCATTTTAAACAATGTTGATTAGCGCCTATGTATTCACAGGCCAACAGTCACAAATGTCTGACATGTCCCTTCTGCATTGAGTTTGAGGCCACACTAAAGGGCGTCAGACGGTATCTCTCATCAAGGTTTATCATCTCTGTCGCAGGTCTCACAACAGCTGCTTGGTGTGTAATTATTGTTTGTTAATCTGTGTTTTAGAGGTGTTTTATTTGGATGTGATTGAATGACTGTCAATATCAGGATTTATTGTACGTGGATGGAATGCATGGTGACATATAGTGTGTGTTTGTGCGTTTGATGGGTGGAGGCCATGAGGAATGCTGGTGGACTGTTATCCCAACGTAGCCTGGAGGTATGGGCATAGGGGCGTGGAAGTGGGAAACACTTTCAGACACACACACACACGTGTGCGCACACACACACCCATACATACATAAACATATCCGCTACCGTGATTTTATTTCTTTGAGCTCTCCTTGGCGAGGGTGGAGAGGGGGGTCTCCTGCGCGGGGTCAGGGGAGTTTGGAGTGATTTAGTCTCAGCTCTGAGCCCGGGACATTCTCAGGCTAATGAAAAGATGGCGGGGCAGCGTAGAGCCCAGGGTTACAACCAACCACACGCACCACCTCCATCCCTCCATCCCCCTGCCCTCCCAGTCCTCCAGTCCAGCCCCCTCGTTTGGTTAAGTGCTCTCCAGCTGCACGATGATCCTGGATGTAAATCCCACCACTGTTCCATCCTTTTCCCCCAGGTCATCCTCAGATTGGTGCATTTCTAATCTCCGTGCTGTGAGATGACTTTCCTCCACCTCCTCCACCAGCCGCTCTGCTGTTGTCATTGCCCTGGAGCCAAGGAGCCTGAGCTGGAGAGAAGCACTTCAAGCAGACCTGCTGAAGCATTGCTTTATCCAGGCAGGGTGCTCAGGAAGTAATGCTCTCCCCTCTCTCCATTTTTTATTTTATTTTATTAATCAAAAACCTAATAAAGAATCCATGCATACAGATACATACTGTACACTCACTGGTCTAAGAATTAATCATCTTCGCGTTTTATTTCTCAAACTGTTGTATTCAATAATGACAAATATTTCTGTAATGGATTTTTTTTTACTGGTTATCATTGTGCAGTGTATGCAGATACACATGTATTTCCTTTTTAGAGGTTTTCAGTATAAGGGTCACAACATTTACAGTTTACTAGCAGCCTTTTCAGTATGTACTAAACATATACTATGTCAATATTTATGAGAAAGTATCAGCCTACATTCGTTTTATATCGGCATTTTGGAATCATTTACATTTATAGACTCCATTAAAAGAGATATCTTCTGTGGCTTTGGGCTCGCCAGTAAAACTATTGAAAGGTTTTGAAATGACATCATCAAAGCAGCTTGTCAAATCAACAATTTAGCAAGGTAACCCCTGTGATGTATTAACACAGTCCAAGTCAGTGAAACAAGCCTTTTGATCTGTATTCCCCCCCACACCCAAACAGTGTTCACCTTATAGCTGCAGTCCGACTCGGTAATGGCAATGGATGTTCAACTCTTGTTTATCCCATTTAGATTTCAGGGTAGTCTGGTGTCTGCCTTGATTAATGTGTGCCTAACCTATGTTTTCATTATGGATGGGTATTTTGGGGTGTGGATGATGGAATCCCCCCTTCACCCCCCAGGTCTAATACTGCCAGGGTAATGAACCTAAGGACAAGCGTCAGCTAGCCTGAAATTTCATGCATTGAGAGAGCATCAGGCCATACCCACACCGACCCCGTCATTTGTTATCGTTAATCCTTACATTTATGGCTCCAAATATGTTATTAGGAGGCGTGTCCCTGGTATTTCACTGGGATTCGTCCTCTCCGTGACATATTGATTAGACGGGTTGAGGATGGGATGAAAGGCCAAACCTCAGAGACCTTGACTTTGGACATCTTCAAAAGGCATGACCATGAATGTCTGGCACATATTCAACGTCCCAGGTAATTTCCCTTTGTGGGGGAATCAAGGGCACGCACGGCCCATCGCATCCAGGATTCAGGACTGGCTGGCTGGCTGAGTAAATGACAGCAGACACGAAGCCTAAGATGGGGCCAGCAATGACCAACAGCCCCCTGGATTACATTCAGGGATATCCTATCCATCTTCATTCAACCGTTTCAATGTTACCTGAAATGGTGAGGCATGCTGTACCAGATTCAAATTGTGCCGTGTTTGTGTCTACACTTTCTCTTGTGTGTGTAGGTGTATGTTTATCCCTCCATGTGCATGAGTGTGTGCGCATGTGCCTGCATGTATTGTCTAACCGACCCTTCACCCAGACTGATCCATTCCATTTCATCTGGCCCAGGCTCTTAGCATGCACAGTCACACCCCTCCATCGGCTGCTGGATAGGGCTCTAATCAGCTGATATCCCTCCTGTATTAATCTGCCATGGAATATTTATATTCCTGAGGTGCACAGGGGTCAAAGTCAGCAGTCCTCGTTGATCCTCTTTCAAGGTATCTGTCTGCCCCTGTCCCTGAGACTAAAGACAACACCAGGGTCTCAATCAATTACACCATGCTTCGATGCAGATCGACTGCGTTTGCTATTTGCCAACTTGAGCAGCAAAACCCATGACAAAACCAACATCAACCTATCATTTGCAAAATGAAAAATGTACAGGTAGGTATATTAATGAATACCTTTCAGTGCACCTATTTATGCAGTGGCAGAGACCTCACAAGGCACAGTAGATTTATCTTTGTATGTTGGAAAACAATATGCCATAAGTCATACGAAAATTCTGGAAGAAAATTTCCAATTCATGAAATACCATGTATACATACATACATAGTGCATGTGCATTTGAGGGCAGTGTTGGGGAACACACTGATCACTGCCTGAGCTGAGCAACATTCCTCTCTGTGTCACTGTGTGCACTCTGTAATGTCAAAAGGAAAATCCGTTTCCTGTTCTGTACCAAAGGACTGTGAAGATTTAGTACCTCATGCAGAGAGAATATTACACACTTCCACAGGCTGTGAGAATGAGTGTGAATCAGCATTATTCAATGAAGTGATGTCATTGAAGGGAAAGTCTTCTTTTTTTTTCAATCCAGAGAGTATTGTCATTCATTGTCAGTGGTTCTCACCCCCAGTAGAAAATCACTGCGGCGCTATCTCATGCTGAACCGTGTAAAGTGGTTCTAGTGTCGAGCAAAGTGGGCAAAACATTAGATCCGATTTTATTGTGGCAACACCCAAACATGTATTAAATGGAGATTATTTAGATGCCTTGAGGTGATTTATGGCGCTCTCTCCGCCCACCAGTGACAGGGTAGTTAGCCGGGCTCAAATGAGGATTAAACTGGGTTTTGACCTCCACTGGAACCAGGGGCCAGTATTGTGAGTCAAAGCTACACTTGTTCTCATAGGCTAACAACCATTCATTTAATTAATTCCACGTTAAAATCAACTATATATATATAAATAAATGACAGTGCTAAAATGTCATCAAGATTAATGGAACAACAGACGTTCCGTTTATGTAAATGTGCAATATCAGTCTTTGTAAATTGCAGGCCCCGCTAATGGATTTTGCTCACCTTTGCGGTGTGAAGCTCCTGAAGAATAAAGAGCAGTTGGGTCTGCAGAGGCCTTCATACATCTGGACTCCCAACCTGCCCCTCTCTCTCCAGCCCAGCCACCAAACACAGACTGTAAATTAGAAGGACGAAGTGGGAGCCTGTTTATTGCAGGCGTTTAAATTCACCCTCAATCTCAAACGGCGTGTCGCGGGTGTAGCTCGGGAAAAAAAAGAAAAAGCATTTAATATAAATGATCTGGCGTTGATTGTGATGGATATACTATGCAGAGACACCTTGCCTTCAAGGGCACACAGGGAGAAGCTATCATTCTCTTCCTCATGCTAGTGAAGTGAAGAGTGAGTGAGTGAGTAAGTGAGTGAGAGCCCAATGTCACCACCACAGCCAAGAATAACACCACTCACACACACACACTGCAACCTGAAAAACAGCCAAAAACCATGCCATTCCTTGAGAGAAACACTCATAAATTGTTATGGATGTTATACAAGTATAAATAATATTACGGGGGAAGTGACAAAGACCTTTTAGAAATGTAAACATCATGTGCTGCCGTGAGACCCCTGGTCACATTTCCGGTGACTTTGAACATGCTTCGTCTTCCGTCCTTTAAAAAGGGACACCGACGAATCCACCCCAATATAAACCCAGTAAACAGTAAACAACTTTCAGTTCACTTTGGTGCCGTGACCCATCGTAACACATAGTGCTGATGGCCAGTCTTTTCTCTCTCAGCTGTGCCCCCTCTCCTCTTTGCTGAATTTCAATAAAGGCAGACAAAGTGACCTGACGGTACAAACCTGCGCTTGGTGTAATAAGTCTATGTCACGATTAATGAGATACCCTGGGCATTATTTGTTATGTTATATTTCTTATTGATTGCATTGTCTTTCATCTTTAGAAGTGCTCTCCTCCCTCTCGCCTATGTCTCAGTCTCTCTCTCTCTCTTTACCACAGAAATCTTTTTTTCCCATCCCTTCTCTTTCCAACCTCCAGCACAGTGCTCTCTCTCTCTCTCTCTCTCTCTCTCCCTCTCTCTCTCTCTCTCTCTCTCTCTCTCTCTCTCTCTCTCTCTCTCTCTCTCTCTCTCTCTCTCTCTCTCTCTCTCTCTCTTTCTCTCTCTCTCTCTCTCTTTCTCTCTCTCTGGAGATCATGGTTCTATGATAGGAGTTGAAGGTTGAATAGTTACAGCATGCAAAGTGCAAGCTTGTATAACCACTGGCCCATTACCTGGCCCATGTATGTGCTAATCGCTCATCTTAACAGCAAGGACTGTGGAGGGGAACTAGGAGCAGGTGAGGAGACTGGCGCCCGAGTATGTCCCATTCTCTGCTCAAGGCCCTGCTTAGATAATGTGTCACTTCAATTATCCCCATAGTAAATATATCCCCATTTCATTTGTTCCCACATGGTACCTGCCATCTGCATCACCTCTCTAGTTTTCGAAATGGATGGAAGACAGTGAAGCAAAGGCTGGGACAGGAAACAGGAGAGACACTTTTGACCACAACCAGCAAGTAGCTACTAGCAGATTCCCAGTGCGCTGTATTGATAGTAGAAGGCCACTGTATAAAAACGGAGACTAGCAGGATTGTGAAATAAACAGGAAGTATCAAACAATGAAGCAGTGTAAAGACCACAGATGAGCCAGTGATGAAGCTGGCTGTCTGGAACCATGTGGCCAGCCAGGATGAGAGGTGGGTCTGTCTGCACGAGGACTCCCAATGAACTGAGCACAGGCCTTTCCAGTTTATACAGCACACAGAGCCTAGGACTTATACCCACTAAATTATATTGAATATTATTAACTGGTTAAGGTTTCTATTTACTGCTTCTTAATGTATTTAGATAACCTGTTGCTGGACTCTAAATGAGTTAGAATGAATCCCCTTCCTTGGCTGGGTGTAGAGTTGGAGTAAAGATTTGGGAAACTGAAATATATAAACTGCCTGTTAACCTCGGCACCATTATGCAAAGTGGAGGAGCGACATAAAAAAATGCTCTCACGTAATAGAACAATTACAGAGAATAGGCAATGAGCAATGGACTGTACACAGAGTACCAGCATACAGAGGAGAGAGAGAGACCGAAAAAGAGAAAGAGAGAGAGAGTTAGCAATCTAGATTATATCAAAACAATGCGAATGAAGCTATGAATATTAATGGAAGCTACATGGGGGTTCTTTGAGAGTGCCTCAGTTGCTGTTATGTGTTTATGATGAATGAGCGTTCCTTCCCTCAGTGTCAGAGAACAGGGAAGGGTTCCCTGACCAACAAATAGCAGACTAATGACAATGGTTAAAACATATGGTAATGGCTCTGCACAATGATGTTCCATCATTGACACCTGAAAACGTTTTAGAACACCGTAATGCTGATTTCACAGACAACTATAGGCTACAGCTATTGTCATGTTAAGTGAGGTGCATTTACGATGATGGGGCGTCTGATTCGCTTTCTGTTGAATTGAAGGGATCTGTGTGTAACAATGTTCAATGTTTACCGCGGATGACTGGCGGCATACTGGTGGTCTCTGTGGACAGGTATTCTGTTTCTAAACTGCAAGGCAGTGTGATTTCAAGGACACTGTTCTGTCCACGTTTTAAAAGGATCAGACGACAAATAGACTGATCAAAACAAACCATAGAGACAGATAGATACCTTGTAAATAAATATCAAATCCCAAGGACAGTTAAGCTTTAGAGCTGGCGGATGCATTGATGGCATGGTGTTTTCTGTTAGCTTGAATGGAAATGTTTCCGGACATCTAGGGAGACACTTACAAGCTTTATCTAAGCTGGTAGCCAGAGAAAAATATACTGTACCACCACTACAATCATCCACATAGGTTATCTGAGATTAGGGTGTTGAAACATCACTTTGCATGTCCCCTCTGTCCTCTTCTCATCTCTTCCTCAAACAAGAACCCTTTCTCCACGCGTACACACACACACACACACACACACACACATACATACGATGACTTTCAGCTTTTCTCATCAGCACCCTCTATGTCTCCACGGACTAAACCTGTCCGGAATCCAGATCCCCCTATTAGCTGTGTGAAATGTAGAGTAGCTCTCTCCCTACTCTAATCCTCGCCCATCCCCGTCCATCAGTCCCCTGGCAAGTGGCCCAGTGACAGGTACAAAGGATGGGGCTGTGGCTAATCTCAAGCCCCTGTAGCCTGGGGGTCAGTGGGGAGCTGCTAGCCCAAAGCAGGGCCATCCTGGGAGGCCAGGCAGGAGATAGGACTCCGCCTCAGAGCCGGCCTCAGCTCCACAGCCTGCCTGACTGATTAATGCAGCGAGGGAGACTGCAGGAGGAGAAAGGGCTTTAAACTTGGGCTCGGCTGCCGTAATGGGACTCTGTACAGACTTTAAGATGTTTGGCATCTTGAGGCTCACTCTTTCAGCTCCTGGACTCTAGAGTCAAGTCAAGCATCACAGAGTGCACCTGCTGCTCCTGATCTTTACTTAAGAATTGAACCTGAGACTTATAGATGGGTTGTATTATGCTGCCGAATTGATAGCATGTCGGTGCCTAAAGTATGTGTGTGTGTGTGTGCATGTCTATACAACCATGCTTTAGGCAGTGTCTATAGCTACAGGGGTGAGAAACTGACTCCATGTTCTCAACGCATGTTCTCTCCCAGCCCTGCAGGAAACAGTGCACTTAATTTGTGATAGAGCACTAATTCAATAATTAATGGTGATAACCATCCTCACCAGGCCAAATCGATTCCCATCTCCGACTGTGTGGAGTAATTCTACATTTTTAATGCTCTTGTCATTTTGATTAAGATCACGTCACTGCTTTTGTCCTCGCTCTAAATGGGACTCACAGCTCAGGGCTGCCGCTGTTCGCCTTTCTTTTTCTCCCAACATCTGTTTCTTCAAACATGTAGCATGAGTGTGCGGTGCGTGCGTGTGTCTGATTGCGCGCGTGTGTGTCTTTCATCAGTCATCGGTCTAATAAAAAGGCGTTTGAGTATTGGTCAAGTGTTGATATTCTTCAATAAACGAGGAACAGTAGTCGTTTCAGAGTTGTAGTGAAGGAGTTCCAAGCAGCAGACACATTCACATGGTACAGTACTCCATATCAGCACTCACCACACAGAGCAACCTCTGACTGTGTTCCCTCCTCAGGACAGTCTCTCAGTGCGGGTCCGCGGTGCTGTGCTCATGTGAATGTACACCTGAAGCTGTACCAAACCGAGAGTGACTTCAAAGCAGAGGATTTGAACACGCCATGCTTTGACACCCACAGTCCCCCTGAAACAGCCCAGCAGAGGGGATGCACCTGGGGGGCTGGGGGGTGGGGGGCTGGGGGGTGCGGGGTGGGGGGCTGGGGGGTGCGGGGTGGGGGGCTGGGGGGTGGGGGAGCTCAGCCTGTGATGAGTCCCTCCCCAGGAGGAGATTAGCAGAGCTCGGGAGTCAGCAGGATCCAGAGATTACCTCACTGCCTGCTGGATGTAGAGGCTGTTTAGACCGCCGTCCGCTCGGATCTTTTCAACCATGACAGCAGAGAGCCTGGGCGCACCCTGATGACATCAGACAGATGAAGCCCAGGTGAGCGGACGTAAATCATGTCTAATTAGGCCATCACTCCAGGAGAGGAAAACACTTGATCATAAACACAAACTACAAGCTGTCAATATTCTCAGTTCCATCCCTTCTTACAAGGCTAATGTGCAATGATCACTATATATAGAATATGTGCAGTAGATATACAAACTACACTGTATGAATACAATATTAAAAAATATCACAAACAGCACAAAAACATAGATGTTCCAAACATTGTCCAAGTTCAGTGCTTTCTAAAACAACAGGCTCCCATCGTGGGTAACATCCGAATGCCTTTACCCTGATTTGCATTCTCTAGCTGTTACAGGAAGATTATCCCTGCGTGGTGTCACAACCCACATCCACACAACACCAATGTTTAAAGTGCTTCTTCATGCAGGCTCTAATTCAGGAGCCTAACATTACGGCTGAGTTAAATGTGCTGTTCCTAATGTACTGAAATAATACTAAATTACAGCTGTCGGGTTTTATTTGTGTGAGTAAATCTCTGATGCTTAATGGTTCACAAAACATGTTTTCTATGCATAGTTTACGAAGAGAGCTGAATGTTAGGGCTGTTGAAAGATATGTTATTATATTAGATACAATTACTGTTCATTTAAACAAGAACTGCATAATTAATTGCAAAAACAAATAGTATCATTCTCTACTGTGAATTGGGGGGGGGGAGTATAAAAAAACTGTTGCTGCAACTGTAGTTTGTAGGTTTAATCAAAGATCATTGAAGCATTCCCAAAGCACTCTGACTCTGGAGAGAAGACGTGACGACTGTGCAAGAATTAGCTGAACTAGAACATGCTGTACCTACACCATACCAGATAGCTGCAGATAATAAGCTGGAGCTATGAATACACATTCTCTATTTGGTATAATGATAGCACATGTGCACCATATCTGATCATTCCAACTCAAAATGATATCTACTCCTAACAGATGGCAAAAAACCTTGCCTACAATTAGCTAGCACATGGCCAAGATCTGGCCATTTCTGGAAAGTAAAACTGACATATTTCCCAGTTATCTGCCAGTATCTGACATTAGTCTGGCAATAAGAGGAAGCTCTTGGCAAGGCCTTCAATGTCAGAGCCATGCTTCTGCCTGCAACTTCTGCACTCTTTCTGTGATAGTCCTCCTCAGTAGTCCTCCCTAAGTTTTCTGAGGCTGGGTGGTTAAGTAGAACACATTGGGGTATTAGAATGAGGCCTAACCTAGAAACACAATTGAATTTTTCAGTCTAGTTTTTGACGTTCAGTCATTTTGATGTTACATAAAAAAAATGTTTTGTTTTATGTTTACTCTCCTAAAACTGCGTAATGTTTTTGTCAACAACTGTTGAAAACATATGAACATATGGGAACTAGAAATTTGAGTCTGTGGACATTTGGAGCAGGAATTATCAGCAACACCTGCTTAGCCTGCAGAGTTTTCAATGGCTCACCCTGTGAGAACGCTTGAGCTGGGTGCTATGTAATCAAGAAAAAGAAAGAGGAGGAGGAGGAGGAGGAGGAGGAGGAAGTGAATGACTCCCCCCCTCCCTCCCCCACTTCCAATTGTTCCTGACACACGACACACAGCACTCGTTGGCGGCTAGAAGAAGGAAAGGGGGGAGGGGGGGTGGGGGTACTGCCAACCACAAGAAGTCTTTTATCTTTAGTTAATGATTGAACAAACATGCCTAGCCCCTGAGCCCTTTCCTCCGGTGGGTGTGGTTACCCTTGGGGTCACCGGGCAGCTTTCTAATAGGCAGCCCTTACAAAAGCCCAATATTTGCTTGACTAGTGGAGGGAGTGGACTGGAGGGATTGGGGAATGGGGGAGTGGTGATGGTGGTGGGGGGGGGTCTACCCCTGAAGAAGCAGCCAGAGAAGGAGGACTGAGGAGGGGTAAGAGGGTGGTAGGTGGCCGAGGGGGGGTTGGGGGAGGGGGGGGGGGCGTCAGATAGCACCAGGAACAGATGGGGCCTGATAAATCCTGAAAGGGAGGCATTACCTGCCCAAGTCACCAAGCAACCACAATTATCACAGGGCTCTGGGTTCATTGTCAATTAGAGTGGCAGTTAAAGCCAGGCAGCAGCTGGGGCAGATGGCGCAGATCCAGTGGGGCTAGAAGGAGCCGGGACAGGGGCCAGCCCCTAGGCTTTCTCTCTCTCTCTCTCTCTCTCTCTCTCTCTCTCTCTCTCTCTCTCTCTCTCTCTCTCTCTCTCTCTCTCTCTCTCTCTCTCTCTATCTCTCTCTCTCTTTATCTTTCTTTCTCTATCTCCCTCTCTCTTTTTGATCTTCATCCCTCTCTCTCTCTCTTTTTCTCTATCTCTCTCTGTCTCTTCCTGGCTGATGGAGCAGGATTTGTCACTTGGTCAAAGTAGATAGCAGCCAGGAGCAGACAGATCTGATAGAGGCACCCAGAGAGCAATGGAGATATGGGATGGAAGTGTGTGTGTGTGTGTGTGTGTGTGTGTGTGAGGGAGAGAAAGAGAGAGAGAGAGAGAGAGAGAGAAAGAGAGAAGGAGGGAGGGAGGGAGGGAGGGAGGGAGGGAGGGAGGAAGGGAGGGAGGGAGGGAGGGAGGGAGGGAGGGAGGGAGGGAGGGAGGGAGGGAGGGAGGGAGGGAGGGAGGGAGGGAGGGAGGGAGGGAGGGAGGGAGGGAGGGAGGGAGGGAGGGAGGGAGGGATAAATGTGTGTCAGACAGAGAACAGCATCATTTGGCAGAAAAGGCTAGTAGGACATGCTTTGAAATTACACCTGATATGATATATTCAGGAATGAAACATATCTGCAGCTGTGTGGAGCTATATATTTGGTGTGTTTAACTCAGCAACCACCTACTTGGGACAAATAATTTATACTACTGTGAGAAATATAAATACATACATTTTTCTTGTCATTGCAGACCACCAATTTACTGTCGTTAGGTGAGATTACCAATGACAGTTTAGAACTAGAATAATGAGTTGTCCTATGCTGATACACTAGGGGTAAAATGTGTGTATGCCCAATACATTAAACACAGTCAAATGGTAAATGTAGCCATTTATCACAAGTGGTGTATTGTTCGGTTCCAAACCCCCCAATAAGTGGTTGAAATACCAAATGATCCAATCCTCTTGTGATTCTCTTTATGATCCATATTTTCCAAGTTGGGAGCCCAGGGATGTATCTCTGGGGCTGCATCCATGGAACGACTGGAATGGAGAAAGACCAGTGGAAGACACGTCTCTCAGTCTCAACCCCAGCCTCAGGCCCAGCCGCAGCCTCAGGCCCATGCCCATGCCCATGCCCATGCCCATGCCCATGCCCATGCCCATGCCCAGGCCCATGCCCAGGCCCAGGCCCAGGCCCATGCCCAGGCCCGGCTCCAGTCTTCCCTGCCTTCCAGTTCTCTCCAGTCCAAGCCAAGGCTCACCAGCAGGCTTCACTTTCAGCAAGTGCCACCATTCATCACTAGGCAGGGGGCCTGGGGGGGCTGGGATGGCACAGAAACCGCCTTCCTCCCTGCATCACTCCTCCTCTCCACAGGCCGCAGACAATGTAGGCCTCCACCACAGACGGACAGCATCCACACTCCTCCCTCACACCCTTCACAAAAAAGCTTTGCTTTTATTAGTGGAGGCCACTCCTGCTCCCTTGCTCCTTCACCTCCCTCCTCTCCATCTCTCTCTCCCTCCCACATGTCTCCTCCTTCATTTCTATCTTTCTCCGCCCCCTCGTCCTCTCTCCCTACTGGGGCGTTCTTCCTGCTAGTTTGATCCGCCACTCCTGGACCCTGTGTCTGGGTCGGCCTGATAGCGAGGTTACCCATCCATCTGCCAGGAAGGGGCCTGGATGAAGAGAGAGGAGCAGAGGTCCTCATTCACAACAATGGCCATTAACAAAGCCAACAGCACTGCTGCTGCCTCTGGGGCTGGGGCTGCATGGGGGCTACTACCCTGCCTGGGGCTGGGGGGCTGCTGATTCAAGGACTGGTCTGAAGGGATGCTTGTCGTTGGGCAGAGTTGCAGATTGATCCGATAGGTGTACAGCCTGGATAGCACTTTAAAGCATGTTGTTGGGGCGTTAAGCAAGCCCTCAGAGCCTCCCAGGCCTACTGAGAATTATTGATTTTTGTTTTTTCCCTGCGGTCAGCCGGCACGTGAAGTCCTGTCCGAGTCTGGATCCTCCCTATCACAGTGTGTGCTTACTTACTCAAGTTACAAACGTGTGGTGAAATATCGCTTATCTGGGGTTTACGCAACCTGTTTATTCAAAAAGAGGACTTTGACAATTTGCAAGTGGATGAATATGGGTGTACAGTAGAAGAATCTAAACACGACTACCTGCTGTAGAGCAGTCTCCTACACCACAGGGGACAGAGATGGATACAATAGGCAAGAAAGTAGGTGCCAAGCAGAAGAAGAAGGAGTGGGTGAAGTTACTGACAATCACACAATAGCTGTATAATGATGTTCCAAATAAGCCAAATTTACCTCTAGAAAAGCCTCCGCACCCCTCCTGAGTTTTGACACATTTTCACATTTATCAGGAATGCCTTTCTATCTCCAGTAACAACAAAGGCCCTTTTCTTTAGAATGGCTCGGCATGAGGCCTCTTGTCTAAGTAGCTACAGTACAGGCCCTCCTCACAATGCTATTCATCTCTGCAATCAAACTGTCAAAAACACAGCTCTTTGCCATCTACAGCCTTTTTAATTAGATTTGGATGGATTTCAAATCCACTCATTTCCTGGAATGAAACCGTAGAATAAAGTAGAAGCCTACAATGAGTTTAACCACAAACCTATCAATCGGATTTCTGTCTCTTGAATAGCCAGATATCCTAAGACAGTGGTGATCCGTGCATGGTTGTAGTCAAGAGACAGGGTCTTGCGTACCTCTGCAAACCTGTGCTCCTGGGCACTAGGCCACTAAAGGAAGGATGCTGCTTAATTGTTCCAGGTCTAGACTTCCAGTCAAAAGGCAGTATTGTGTTTATGTATGTGAAGCGATTGTAAAGAAGAGTGGTAGACGTCAGCTTTTTCTGGAGCTAATAAAATAAATCAGTTATATAGCACTTTCCAATTCTCCCACAAACATGTACATGATTTCCACACACACTTTAATCAATATAATGGAATTTGGCCACAAGGTAGGGACACTTACAGTATAACATTGATAGGATCAATCAATACTGTGCTGTAACGATTGCTTATTCCTTGTTTTGGTCCTGTATAAATACTAGATAGTATTGCTATCTTTCTTTTCAAAAGCCCTCAGATAATTCCCTATCCTAACAGTGTGACCAGTAAAACCCTATGATTGTACACTACCCCTTGGGCAGTCTCAGTAACCAGAAACTCATACTGAACTGACAGAACCACACTGAAGTTTGTGCGTCACCATGAGACCACGGACACAAGCAATCTTGACCCGGTCACGAGGCTGACCATGTCTAATTTGCTGACAAAATCATCAATGAGTTGACGACGGAGGAGAATTGGCAGAGTGTCACAAGCCTCCATCCATCTCTGTTGCTTTCACTCCCATTGGCGTCGGTGATCCCTTCCCCTGACTGCCTGGTGACAACACAAGCCCTGCCATGTTCAGGACATAAACTCGAGGTCAGCTGAGCTCATGTCTCCCCAGAGGTCTGTTAGAAGGGTGGGCCAGGTGGTGGTGAGGCTGGTCCCTACTGCCCTATCATGCTGGCCCCTGGGGCGGCCAGGTGGAGCACCGAAGCTGGGGTGGGTGTGTTGAAGTTGTCCCTGAGGTATAATTTCTGTTGGAGCTCATTTGTTTTTCTTGTGGTGTTTCCTTTTAAAGGGGAGAATTCTAGAATGTATATTTGTCTCCTGTGAGCAGACACTGGCTGACACAAATACACACAAACACATTCACACTCACACAAACACACACGTATCTTGGAAGGCATTTGACAGCCTCTCTCCTATCTGAACTCACATGACCCTATTTCCTGATGGAAATTAAAAGTTTCCATCTGTTTGATGCAGGGAATCAATATGCATTCATTTCACAATGCAGAAATACCCTTGCGACTGACTTGTTCATGAATTTGTCTGCTAATTTAGACCTCTCTCCTCAAAGGTAACTCGCCAGGTTCATTATTCAAATGCTGAGAAGCAAATTATTTTCTTATTTGCTATAGCTAAAGGCATAATTTTTTCTGGAGCAGACTTGCCAATACCTTTCTACTCCCTGAGGCATACAGGCTATGGTTTTTCTATCAGAGTTGGCATAATATTTTGGAACACGTTTTTTTTCCCCTTCAATCGATGATATGTAGGCCAGTATAACATGTACTGACATTTTGGCTGATAAAGTTATGGAAGAAAAAAAAGATAAAAATCAGAGAGAGACAGAGAGAGAGAGAGAGAGAGAGAGAGAGAGAGAGAGAGAGAGAGAGAGAGAGAGAGAGAGAGAGCGAGAGAGCGAGAGAGCGAGAGAGCGAGAGAGAGAGAGAGAGAGAGAGAGAGAGAGAGAGAGAGAGAGAGAGAGAGAGAGAGAGAGAGAGAGAGAAATGAATGAATGAATGAATGAATGAAGAAAGTGAGAGCAAAAGAGTGAGAAAGAGAAGTATGACGGAGTTAAGAGAAGTACAGTGTGAGAGAGGGAGAGAAAGAACAACAGAAAGAGAGAGGGGGAGAGAAAGAGAGACGGGGACAGTGGTGTGATCTTGGTCCTTTCAGAAGACTCCTGTCAGCTCTGTAATTGACAGTCTAAGTGGGTCAGCCGAGAGGCCAGCCCCTGTTAATTTATTTTCTGAGACACGCCATCCATATTTATGAGCCCCTGCTGTTTTGTCTATCACCACGGATCAAACTTACTGTGTAATTGTGCCGGCTAACTCTACAGCCTTGTGAGTGGTCAGCCCCCATTCAAATCATACCTTATTATTTCCTTAAATCCTAACCTGGGACAGGGGACAACAGAGAGACGATTGGTTAGAGTTAGACCAAGAAGATAATCTAAACCACCAGATTTCTACGTGCCATACCAACACTCTGCTCAGTATTCTGATGATGACCCTGAGTCTAATTGCTGTGGCTCAGAAGAATCAAAGGCCCATCTCTCTCTTCTCCCCCAGCAGTCAGGCCTGTCAAAATGTTTTGCTGTTCATTTAATACTTAACGTAGCCTACCTTGATAGTCTACAGTGTTAAATGCATGTAATACAGTAAATGTATGCTTTTCACCATGGTTTGCGTTACCTTTTTTCATGCTGACAGCTGTCAGTAGTAGACCATAGACAGTACAATGTTCATAATAGGACATTATCAGAACTGAGATAACATACAGTAGAATGGCACATGGTTGAATACTCCTGACACAGGTCAGAGTAACTTTAACTGAAGCACATCTAACGATGCAAATTGTTGACATGTTTGATACCTAAATCTAAGGATGTCCTTGCATGGACCCACTTGGCCATGGCCTATGAATAAATCCTAACACACATTGCTTGTTTCTTGTATACCTCAGTCCACCCTCCGTAATTATTTTAATTTGTTTACAAGGGAAACCTCAAGGAAGCATTTGTTGACGGGACCTTGATCCGTGCCTTGGCGTTTGGATCACACCTGTATCGTCATGGGTAAGTGTGTAATTATGTGCTATTTTCATCCCACAAACATACATGCATTTCCATTCATTAAGGCTTGTTTTTACCATAACAACAACACAGCCTGATGTAAGCATGCATAATGGAGATTAAGTGGTGTCTGTGATGGCTCCTGTTTCACAGCTAACTATCATCCAAACTCAGTTTAGCCCTGACATAGAAGAGATGAACTAGTAATTGCGCTCACAATCACAAGTTTTGGACAGTAGAATGATGTCAGGTCATACACATTCTTTGTGAGAGATTCTCTAGATGAGGGAATATTTCATTTTAAATTATACATTCCAGTCAAATGTGGTTTGTGGAGTGAAATATTTCATACATGTGGTGGGTTTGGATTTAAATTAAGCTTGGAGACTGAGTAATAATATCAAGTCAAAAGACATGAGTTAATAGACGCAAAATCATTTAAGCTTCTCATTTACTTCAACTCAAATGGTTCAATTTGCATGTTATTTCACATTCAATTTTTTTTCCCCTAATCTCTGATTGAGTGCAACCATAATGGTTGCATTGTGAGTTATAAAGTACAAATGCATTCTCCGTAACCCAAATGAAACTTAGTCTGATGTCGATTCACAGCGTGCATAGATGATTATAGAAACCCTGGCCGTGAAATTGTCTTTATAATTGTCTCCCTCCCCATCATAAGACACAGATAGGCTATCCCTAATAACTAAACTGAAAAAGCGGCAAAACGTTTAGAATGTGTTCTAGATAGAGATATTCCTCAAATCCCTGAGTCCATTAAACTTACCCATATCTAAATGTTTTTTTGTGTGTGTGTGTGGGGTGTGTGTGTGTGTCTAAATAAATGAAAATGACTAATCCATTGGCATGAGCATGTTTATCACTGTAAATTCATGTCATGACTTCAAGATGTGAATGTAAAGTTAGATTATTCGCAGGCCTGCAGTATTGTAAATATGCACCCCCATGATATAAAGAAAGAGAAAACCATTCATCTGAAGTTTAGACATGTGGGGAAAAGGAATTCTTTCATATGCAATTGTGAGAGATATTATGTGTGAATGCTTTAAATTAAAAAAGCCAATTTGGTAGCTATTCTTACTTACATGCAACGATGCAGAGTGGTTTGTGGTCAGAAGCAGACAGCAAATCTCAGCTAGGCCTGTCATTATCCACATCTATACTGTACTGTGCTGGGTTTTCATCTCTGTTTACTGCACACAGTGATGTGTACATTTCTTCTCCTCCTTTGAGTCTCAAGTGCAGACTCAAAACACGCACCACACTGGAAAAAAGTGGAAGTTCAACTCGATACATGAATACCGATCCCTTTTCTTTAATCCTTTCCTTCATCTTCACTTATCTACAGACAAGTGGAAAGCAACAAAAAAAACATTTTGAATATGCACAGAGCTGTGACTCTCAGCCATACAGTTATTTTACGTAAGAGCCTGCTTGCAAGAAAATAAGATAAGGAAACCATTTCACACTCTTAAGAAACACAACAAAGAAAATGTCCTTCCTTGCTAACAGAGACGGTACAAGTACAGCTTGGCCAATCAATGCTGTGTATTCTCTCTGCTTAAACCATGGTGTTATATTTCACAGGGACAACAATGACCACAGGACAGACACCATTCTGACCATGAAACCAATGCTAATTAGCAACTGGGAAAGAAGTTATATAGAAGCAGCATTGCGTCAGACACAGCCAATACAGAGCATAAGGAGAGGGACAAACAGAACCCACAAAGGTCAACAACAGTCAAGGGTGTGATTCTGAT
The DNA here is from genome assembly GCF_054491055.1 of Hypomesus nipponensis. Classification (NCBI taxonomy): domain Eukaryota; kingdom Metazoa; phylum Chordata; class Actinopteri; order Osmeriformes; family Osmeridae; genus Hypomesus; species Hypomesus nipponensis. The sequence goes on from NC_140363.1 coordinate 13,040,912, forward strand.
GACAAGAAATGAGAGTTCAAACTCAGGAAGTACAGAGCTATTAGTTATTACAGGCGCTCCATTTTAAAAACGCTTGTAAAATGACGTTTGTGTCAAGCTAAACAAATGCACCATGCCAGACTTGTAATGTGATTTGAGATGAACTAATTGTATCTAATTGACACTGTGAACTACGGCTGAGATTTCCCAACAATTCTAAAGCTCTGTGGCACATATTCGACTGCACACTGAGCTGTTGTGAAGCCATGTCATAATGGAGGGAAGCTCATCCTGCCTGTGTTGCAGTTGAGCTTTCCTTCCTCTCATCTCCCAATCACACTGTCTCTGAGCCGCACTGTGATCTGACATGTTTATCGCGTTGCTCACCTCCACAACATGGCAACACGGCACATCATTACTGCCCATGCTGATGAGAAAGGAAGGAACGGTCAGATTCTTGCAGCAGCCAGATATTGTAATGAAGCTGTAGTTGAGATACTGTGAGAGCAGAAAGAGAGAGAGAGAAAGGAGAGTGTGATAGAGGGAGAGGGAGCGCAGTGGGCCAATCAAACGTTTACCGAAATGCCTTCGTTGCAGTATCCCTGGTCAGAGGCCTCTTTTATAATACGACTGTTATGAAAGCTGCCAGCCTGCATCTCTGCTCGCCCTGTGGTTAATGTAGCTCGAAAAGCAAATGGTCGGAGTGCTCGTCTGCAGGCCCTCATTACAGAGAGAGCGTACGAGAGAGAAAGAGAAAGCTTGGTCTTTTCCAGAGATGTATTTTTGATGTTTATATGCAAAGAGAGGGAGGAAGAGAAAGGGAGAGGGAGGGACAGATAGAAAGAGGCCTGTGGAATGCACACTAAGCATTTTAGACCACTGATGACAATATAAACCCGCACTCCCACACAAACACACACAGATGCCGACACGCTTCCATACACACAAACATCCACACAGACACATGCATACACAGTCAGTGTTATTAAATCTATATTTAGATCCATGGTGTGGCTGTCCAGAACTGTTGCTGCAGCATGGGACTCACTCTCCACATTAATGGGTTTAATTTAATCATCTCCAGATCCGGGAAATTGGAAAGTGTCAACATGAAAGAATAAATAATGAAGGTGGGGGGGAGTAGAGTAGGGAGCCAGACATAGCAGAGTAGTTTTCATAAGGGTGGAAACCACAGAGATATTAACAATTCTAATTAGATTTGCCCTGGTTAATGTTGTCTTTAACTTCATCTGGAGCTTAAGTTGTCACAAGGTCTCCCTTTGCCCTCATAACTGCTGACGCTCAGTTTACCTGTGGCGTGTTATTAGAAAGAACTCATCATAAGAAGGAAGCTGCAGAAGCTGTCCACTCTGGAGGCAGGAACCTGGGTGAAATACCCACAATAAGCCACGCATAATGATAACCCACCCATAACAATATTATTATTGTTCTTTGGAGATCTCCACTCTCATTCGGTTTCTCATTACTGCATGTTCTCTCTCTCTCTCTCTCTCTCTCTCTCTCTCTCTCTCTCTCTCTCTCTCTCTCTCTCTCTCTCTCTCTCTCTCTCTCATTCTGTCTTTCTTTCTTTCTTGCTCATCTCTTTCCAACCCCCCTTTGCCTTCCTCCCCCTCCTGCCCCCAACCCCCTCTCCCCGGGATCATTCACTGACTCAGTGACATCACCAGTCCCAGGCTGCAGGGCTGCTGGCATATGCGGCATGACCTTCTAGCAGCGCCGGGGCACACAGAGGGCACTGTGCAAACATGAGCAGAAGTGGTCCTCAGATGTATGCAAGTCCCCCAAGGACCCCCATCAGAAGGAGGTGCCCATCAGTCGTGGGCACTGCAGATGCTCCTCACCACTGCCAGTCTTTACGCTTCATTAGGCCCGGATCAGATACAAGGAGCAGCCAGAGCCCCAGGCAGTGAGCCCAGCCTCCCCAGCACGGGCACGGGCACGGGCACAGCATACTGCTCCCCCATCATTTGGAACCATTTATGAAAGGAACCAATTTCATCAGCTGAAAACGTGATGCTTTTTTTTTTCTTCCTTTTTTTTGGGGGGGGGGGGTGGGGGTCTTCTGAAGTCTAGAGTGGAGCTGTTGTTCTGTCCAGGGTCCCTGATGAAGTGTGGAGTCCCTGAGTGGTTCTGAAGCACACGGGTGTTGACCTGTGAATGGGTTAATGTTCTTGGACAGGCAACGTTGTCGTGATATCTGGTGGTCTTCTACTACATGCAGAAAACACATCCGTTAGCAAGTCCTTCCGGATAATCTGCAAGCCTGCAAGAGAGTTGATAGTGAATCCTGAGACCTTTTAGGAGACTGATTGCTTATGAAATATACCATCAGAATGACGACACTATTAGAGACAAACACATGCCATGGGGAAAGAGGTCATACACTGAGACGTAATCATGCCTGATTGATTAGACATGTCTGCTGCAACATCTGAACGCTTCCTACAGAGAAATGATACATTTATTTTTATTGCCGATGGCACCATCCCCTGTTGGAGTTTGCAATTAGTGTGTAATGCCCTGCCTTTTCAGTATAGTATCAAAAAATGATGATGGGAAAAGGCAATGAGATATTAAGTCAGACACACTCCAGATAGGCGTTTGTTTGGCTCTTTTTTTCTCAGATAAGCGACGCAGTAGAAGTTTATTAGAAAGCTTTAATGTTGATATGCTTATTACAGCAATTTGTATGGGCAGCCACAATGTTTAATTTCCTCCTTTGTCTGTCTATTTCTCATTAAAACACAAATCCCCATCTGTCAGTTGTCTGCTTTTGTTTTGAGTAAGTTATTGCAGTCTATAATGTACAGGAGTTGAGGCTAGAAGAGGAAAGGAGCTCCCGTAACAGCCCAGATAAACACACACACACTCTCACGCACGCAAATACTGTACACTCACTTATCAGAATGTTATAAATATACCAAATTTAAACATTTTATAATTCATGTGCGACGTAAACACGATTGTTGTTGTAAGAACGAGCACATCATCAAGGCTCGTATTGTTGCCAAAACAACATGTCACAGAACATCACTGTTGTAACCTTGCTCAGCCAGAATCTGCCCCCTAAATGTTGTCATGTGTGTCCAATCTAAAACATTTGGCTCAATCATGTTGAATGGGTCCCAGGTGACATAAGCAGGTGGTCCACTATTTAGGGTAATGCTGCATTTTTGCCCTCTGCTTTTCCAAGTTTATTCCATACCAAACATTTGTATCAGACAAAAATTAGTCAAATGAGCCCCGATTTAAATGAAGAAGCAGAAAGATGACAAATGAAAAATGAGGGTTGTGAAAATACGGAGGGAGGGGGTGTAGTCCAAACTGGATTAATGTGAAGGATTGTATATGTATAATTGCATTTAAATATTTGAATAATCTATCAAAATGTTGATGAAAGTTTAGTTAAGAGAAGAGAAAATCTTCCCTGTATATGAAATTGACTTGACATTATTGTATTACATGTAAATAATATTGAATTATGTAACTGGTCTGAAGCATGTTCCGCACCCATTTTTGACATGGACAACAAACAGATGCTATAACTGGAAAATTACAACCCTTTTCTTTTTTGTTATGTATTTGTTTATTTCTGTATTGCAAATACAACACATGCAAATGCAAGACAATAATGATCACAACTTAATAAATGAAATTATAATGATGACGGTGCGTTTGGTTTCTTATTGCTTGCTGATATTTGTCATATTTGTCGGTTGCTGTGCAGAAATACAAATCCATCAAGCATAGGAGTCCACAGCCCATGTTGGAGAGATGACAGGTATTCTCAGATTGCATTTTTGGCAGTGTGTCAAGAGAGAGAGGAAAGGAGGGGGGGGGGGGTCTACGGAGACTTGGGTCATCCTGTTGCCTGGTAACAAGCCTGGGATTGACAAAGGAAGACCAATTTAGGACTACTTTCCCAAGAAATCAATATGACAGCCTTGACGTGATGATTTGAGATTAGCAGAGAAAAAAGCCCACATGTTTGGCAGGCTATGTTTTATAACAGGGAAGAGAGGAGATTGCATCTGAATTATATTGAAAATAAGGTGCAGCTAGCTAGGGTCTGAAATCTCTCTCAAATAAAGGCCTGCGCTAGCCCCTCTGTCCTCAAGAGGGAATACTAAAATAATTTACCGTACTTTCACACGAAAAATCTGATTTGCTTTGCTTTTTAATGCTCTGAAACTGTAACTGTCACAAAACTGCCCAAGGACAACACACAGAGAATAATCCTGCATGACAGAAAAGACTGGATGGCAGAAAAGATATGAAACCCTGAATGTAACTTCAATACACTATGACAAACTGTGATGTGGCTTCTGTAATGCCTGACACATACTCACTGCTTGGTGGCAAGAGCCTAGCATTGTTAAACCAGAGACATGATGACATTAATGAGGGGCCTTGCCCTCAATGACACAACATCATTTTGGCACGGCCAGAAATCGAACCAGCGACCTTCTGATTACTAGCCTGATTCCCTAACCGCTCAGCCACCTGACTCCCATATGCATAACTGACTCCCAAAACAGAAGTACACTTGTTTTATCATATTCAGCCCATCTGAAACAGAGCCCAATTTTAAAAGTGTGTTTCCTTATTGTAGAAGCACCATATTAGCAAAAGGTACAATCTGTAGTATCTACTATATAAGTAAATAGATACAGTTAATGCCATTGTTCATATTGAGCTATTAAGAAACAGCAGATTAAGCCCTAGATGAAATCAACATTTAGGGATCAACTCTGAAAGGGAAGAGAGAGCTGAGAAAGAAACTAAGGGAGAGAGTGAGAGAGAGGGAGAGAGAGGGAGAGAGAGGGAGAGAGGGGGAGTGAGAGAGAAAGAGAGAGGGAGGGAGGGGGACGAAAGGGAGAGAGAGGGAAGAAAGGGAGAGAGAGTGAGAGAGAGTGAGAGAGAGGGAGGAAAGGGAGAGACATTGAGCTCAGGTCGGGGTTTCAGGTGCTTAGGGAGCTGTCCCTGAGCTGTCCCCATCCCTCCCCTCTCTCCTCTGCTACCAGAGGCCTTGTAACCAGAGCCCTGTATGGAGAGTCTGTGGGAGTCTGGAGGAGGGTAGGAATCCGGACCCTGAGAAAGCCGGCCGAGGTGGAGCCGAAGACAGAGAGGAATGCATCATTTCCCAGGTCCGAGAGAACGTCAGGAGAGGATCACCATGACCTGTGCTGACACCTCTGTCACCACATGTCCTCGTCAGGAGGGAGGGAGGGAGGGAGGGAGGGAGGGAGGGAGGGAGGGAGGGAGGGAGGGAGGGAGGGAGGGAGGGAGGGAGGGAGGGAGGGAGGGAGGGAGGGAGGGAGGGAGGGAGGGAGGGAGGGAGGGAGGGAGGGAGGGAGGGAGGGAGGGAGGGAGGGAGGGAGGGAGGGAGGGAGGGAGGGAGGGAGGGAGGGACTGCTCGTCAGTGGTGACAGCAGGAGGCTTAATGTATCCAGACTCCGTAAAAACATGTAGGTAAAACACAGGAAGGGTCTTCAGTGTGTGTCCGCGTGTCAAGCTTGCATGTATGAGTGCATGTGTGTGTGTGTGTCTGTGTGTGTTGTTTGTCGGTGTGTGTGGTCTGTCTGTGTCTGTATGAATTAGAGGGAAAACAGAAATCATTTTTTATTAATATTAGTGTCAGTCAGTGGACCAGTGTGAGTCTAGAGTGCTTACTAAAACGCCTCCCTCCTCTTTCCATTGATTAGAGAATAACTCTGCTCTTCCAGAGTAGGGGGAACACACTTGGTTATCAATGCTAATCTAGCTAGCTTCAGGTGTGGTTGGACTTGTTGTTTGCATATTTGGATATTCTCTGTGGAGAATGTGTGCTGTGAATTGCTCCTCCTCATACTGAAGTGATGAACAATCCTTGAATGAGAGACAAGCCCAGACATGTTCGGGAAATCTGACCTTCAAAGAGGCTTTTCCGTCAGCGCAGATAGGGCGAAAACAAATACTCTCCTTGTGGGGAATTGAGCATCTCGCTCGTTCACGGACCAAACAAACATAAATAATGGACATGGTGAGAACATTAGTTCAGCAGACTGTCAGGTCAGCTACATTGCTGTTCCACTCAGTGTCTCTCAGCTCTCCCATGCAGACCTCATATCAGTTGCATAATCTATTCATTGATTAGCCTCTCGATGCAGCAGAGTCAAAGCCTTCACCCGCAGTCAGTCAGCCCTGTGAAATGAACTCCAATGTCTGTCTGCTGCCCCCCATAATGATGAGGTAATCAGACTAATCAGATCTGTATTCTCTCTCTCTCTCCCACTCTCTCTCTCTCTCTCTCTCTCTCTGTCTCTGTCTCTCTCTCTCTCTCTCTCTCTCTCTCTCTGTCTCTCTCTCTCTCTCTCTCTCTCTCTCTCTCTCTCTCTCTCTCTCTCGCTCTCTCAGTATATCCCCTTCTCTGTCTACATCCCTATTTGTCTTTACCTCTCTGTCTCTCCATCTTTCTCTCTCCCGGGGTCCATCTACATAACTCTCTTGACTCACTTCCTCATTCTCTCTCTCTCTATCACTCTCTGCTTATTCATTCACAAGACCAGTGGTGCTGAAAGGTAATATGACCGTCATTTTCTCATGTCTGCATCATTAGTGTTCCGGCCAGGCCAGTAGAAGGCCTCTGGACTGATGTCTTTGTGTCAGGCCTGTGTGCATTAGACGTGCACCCAGGTGCTGTAATTCACCTAACTATGGACTGAGTGTCAATGGAAAGATGGGGCCCTGGCCATTATCTGACCAGAGGAGGTCTCCGGGTGAGAGAGAGGTCAGTGAGGGTCACTGTTGTCAGGCAGAGTGGTGCAGTCACAGTTAGCTGGTTATGGTTATTAAAATTAAGAGGCTAGAACAATGACTAAAGACCTGAACACACTCATTGTAGAGCTGAGTGGAGGCCTGGTGTTTCAGAGAGGATGAAAGGGATACAGGCTCATTCAGTCCCATCTCCAGTCTTGGTAGAGAGGTTTCCAGACGGCCAACAAACTAAACGTTTGGTCATAGACTTGTAGGCTACACATACTCTACAGTTGAAAAAAAAGGGGCTGTTTTCTCAATCCTGAACACATCTGTTTGCTACACCTGTCTCATCACGAGCCATAGCAAATAAATCAACTAATGTAGCCATTCATCTCTGAAGGGAGACACAATTCTATATGATATCAGGGGTTGAGACTGCCAAATCCAATGCCTGGGGGTCTGTGGAGCAGAGACAGACTGCCAGGAAGGTGTTCTTACCTCTCTGTTTGGCTGGGTGTTTATGAGGACAGTAGATGCTCTAGTCCTTCTAGCTAGACAAGCTCGTTGAGGAATCGAGTGACTCAAGCTTGGCTGGCATTCGCTTGGACTCAGATATCTGCTAGCAGACTGCTTCCTGGCAGAGTTACATCAGAGCTGGCACCAGCCAGGCAGGGAGTCGGAGACAGAAAGACTTTAGTCAGCAGGTTTTTACAGCTACAGGGAGAGAGAGCAAGAGAGAAAGAGAGACAGAAAGAGAGAGAGGGAGAGAAAGAGAGAAAGAGACAGAGAGAGAGAGAGCCAGAGAGAGAGAGAGAGCCAGAGAGAGAGAGAGAGCCAGAGAGAGAGAGAGAGCCAGAGAGAGCCAGAGAGAGCCAGAGAGAGAGAGAGAGAGAGAGAGAGAGAGAGAGAGAGAAAGAGAGAGAGAGAGAGAGACACACACAGAGAGAGAGACAGAGAGAGAGAGAGACAGAGACAGAGAGAGAGAGAGACAGAGAGAGAGAGAGAGCCAAGGGAGCTCACAGATATGGTGAAGTCTCATCATTGTCATTAACATGCAGTGTAACTAAGTGTGTCAGTTATAAAACTCTACTGTGACCTATATTTCCCTAATGGAGTAACTGGACAGTGTTGCAAGTCTGGTGGATGTAGTGTGTGTTTGTGATATCAAGGCTCCGTGTGTGGGGAGAAGTTCAGGCCGATTAGCTTATGTAAAGTAATTCGGAACGCATTTGGTTGCCATACTAAAGGCTTGCTTGTTTTGTTGAAAGGCCATAGGAAAAATGAGATTCAGCAAAAAACAGGCCAGCTCTATTTTAAGTGTGTGTGCGGGTGTGTGTGTGTCTGTGTATATGTTTGTGTGTGTATATGTTGAGATGGAGGAATGCAAAAGCACGTGAACATCAGCCCCCTCAACAGACGCCCGGTGTGGACGGCCTGCCCTTCCTGCTCACAGTGCTGATCATCCTATGGCAAACTGCTTAATGGCAGCATTGAAGGCGAGGTGACAAGAAGAACACCAGAATGAATCCTCTGCTTGTAATGTCAGCCGCTGTGTCACGCGCTCTGTCGTGTTATCACCGACACAGCATGGGGATGAATTCCGCCATTTTCTTCCTCAGGGGCCCGTGACAGAGCCGGTCTTTCTCTTGGGCCCTCGGAGGGGGAGGGGTGGAGGGAAGAAGGGAGGAGAGCACAAAGGAGGAGGGAGAGCTGACTAGGAGCTGTTGATAAACTTTCAGAATAGTTCTCTGTTGGGAGAGGCTCCGCGAGGCCCCGTCGTAAAAGAGAGAGGGAGAAAAGAGGGAGAGGAAAGAAAGAGAGGACTGAGGGAGAGGGATTGAGGGGGATTGAAGGGCTTCCTTTGCTTAACTAGGAGCAGCTGAGAGAGAGGCAAGCGTCTGGGAACAAGTGGTGTTTCACTGGAGGAGCAGAGGAGCAGACTTTGAGAGATTCTGTAAGACTTACGAAACTTTGAGTTTAAAGAACTACAGTTAGAGAATATTTGAAGGCTTGTTTCTCCCTTAATGAATACCAATGCAAGTGTTGATTGTCCAAAGATTTGAGTGACTGGTGCAAGTTGAACTTTGATTTGTTTAATCATTCATTGTCTACAAAACAACCCATCAAAATGGACATCTAAAATGAATTGAGTCTTCCCCAAATCTTCTCAATCTAATGTGATTTGGTGTTATGGTCTGCCAGAAGAACTTGACAGGTCACAATAATTCAACTTCAGAAAATAATGCTTAAATAATGACTCGTTCTAATTACGATGGCTGAGGAGTGTTACATACTCTCTTTTGATAGTGAGTTTCTAATTAGCATATTTTCATTACCTTAGTAAATGAATAATTTAGAGGTCTGTAATAGACATGAATTATTGGGCTTTGAACATTGATGGATTTAAAGGGACACAGCGTACAATTTGTGTCTCAATCCTCCAAGGGTGACATGAATAATTATCTAAATCTCCTCTCCTCTGAACACACTGGCCACATCTTATCCCCACGGCACAGCCATGCAGCTGTCTGTTACTGCGGTGTTGATGAACCCATATACAGTATAGTGGTCAGTTGGGGAGGGTTGCAAACACAAACACTTTCCTCATATTTCCACTCCTACATGCATGAACGTGCCAAATGAAAATATGTCCGGCCTTCCCATGTTTCACCTGGCCCTGTGTGCAACAACACCCCCCCTGCAGGCTGTCTTTGGACGACCATTCAAGAAGCCTCGTGATGGCTTCTTGTTTCAGTGGCTTCTCCTGAGTTCTCCAGTGATTTCTTCTCTCCACCGCCTCAGGCTAGAGGCCCGTAGATGACCAGCGGAGCCAGGTCACTGAGACTCTCAGCTGGCCCCAAATACGGAATATTTCACAAAACAAGTGGAAGAGGCTTTTTTCACGCTTTTTTTTTTCTCTGTTTGCCTCACTGGGCCTTTAGACAAGCTGGATTTCTAAATAGACTCAGTCAGTATAAGATGAAATAAGATGATTTATGTTATCCCCCTCCCCACTTGTTCAAAGTAATGAGATTCTGTATTTCAGCTCTGTTGACAGATGGATTGGAAATTAATAGGCCCAGATAAGTAATGCCTTTTTGATGTTGGACTGTGAATAACTCACAGTGTCTGATTGATTTCAAAACTCCTGTGACAAACAGAGGTATTGCCATACTATATAGGGGAACAGCAGATAGATAAATACAGCCCTATGTGTCACAAGTGACTTGATGTTGGCCATTTCATGGAATGCACATCTGAAGAAATCCCTTATTCTTATTCATTGCAGTGCTTTAAAATAGTCTATGTTGGATATTTACGGGAGCATTTGTATCCAAACCTGACGGAGAGTGGGATGTATTATGTACCAGTATTGGAGTTTCACCTTGAAAAAGCCAGTGTAGGAGTACAGAATGGGACTCCGAGGTTGACTCCTAGTCTTGGGAAGTGCAAAGCGTTGTCAAGGCTTTGCAGACATCCGAACAAAATCTCACAACTCGACTAATTGTAGAGGTGCAATGATATTGCAGCTATGACCTTTTTCTTCTGCAGGATTACTCTTCTTCTGTGGTTCAACTCCTGTTGATCGGCTCGTGTAGACAGATAGCCGTCTGACATCCAACCTGCCTCCACATGAAAAATAACGAAGAAAAAAGGATTCATCAAGACAAACTGCCTAGTGTGCAGTCTTCACTCTGCTCTACACTTAAATGTTTTTGTTTAGGATGTAAAAGCGCTCTGTGTGGAGTTGACGTCGACTGGATGCGACGCACAGAACGGTAATCCAAGATGTCACCTCGTGCTGAAAGACAGAATTTGAAAACATGTAAGTGACTGAGTGATTGATTATGCCAATACGTCGTCGTAGAGGTCGTATTGATTGGTTTTCACAAGTAAAGTCCTATTTTGACAATGGGACCATACAAACAGACTCCCATGCAGACATATTGACATGACCCCCAATATTCAAATGGAATACATCGAGCCCAGTGGAGAACACTATGACATTGAGCATATTTAAACAGGTGTGGCGTTTACAAAGATACTGTGGCTTGAACACAATGATTACAATAATTGAATCTCTCACTGAATATTTTAGGCATGCATTCTATCTTTCCTTCTGTCAGAACCAACATGTTTTCAATGCTGGCTATTGCAGTTAGTAATTCAAACCTTGGCCATAATGCTTTGTGTTTGCTATGTGAATGGGGAGGCAGACAGGCTGAAACCCAGTTAGAGATCCTGACTTATGATAGGGCTGCAAGCCTCATTAGTGCCACAGGTGCGCAACACTATCATCCCTCCCCCGTTGTTTCCTAAGCCATTTCCTGTTGTTAGGGGAGCGCATAAAGTGTGACACAGAACTAAGATAAACTTCTTCATCATCAGAATTCAAAAACTTAACACATGCTATTTTGGTTTCTCCAAAATACGGCTACCTACCCGGATACAAATAATCTATCATCCAAACAAATAGATGAAGACACAAAGTATCCTGTCGCTGCCTGGCGTCTGCCTAGCGACTGCATAGCGACTCTCCGACTCCGTGGGTTCTCTCATTAGGCAGGGGGATGACATCCAGTGATTCATTACCCGCACCCAGCTAACCCTAGCTATTAAAACTCAGAAAGCCATTAGAAGGATTCCTAATGAATCCAACGACATCAGCAGGTGCGCACAGGGGGGCGCAGTGCCACGAGGCGACTGGGACGCAAACAAGCTCGCCTCGACAAAGTTTGGGAACTCCCCTTAGTTGCCGTTCAAATCGACAGGCTTTTGAGGCTCCGGTCGGCTCGAAACGCGAGCCAACCACGCTCTCTCTTCGTTTAAGATGCAGCCCATCGTTCTGTCTACCCGCCTGCAAGGGATTGTTGGCTTGGCTGGCTGATAGGTGTTAGTCAAACGCCTCGTGACAGTATTGACTGCGGCCTGTTTACAGAAAGGAGTTCCGAACAGGATCAGCTAAACATATATTATGGTAGATCAATGAACGCTGAAGAATAGAGCAATGAGGTAAATATTAGCCTCAGCTTGCAGCCGGCATTAGGCCAGCTTCCCTTCCTGCTGTTCTCACTCCTAAAACATGGACCAGCAGCCGTGGGAGGGTTTCTGCTGCAATCTCCTCTCAGTGACCGAGCCCGTCAAAATACAAGCAAACGCTCATTGCTCTCGTCCAACCTGTTAAAGATCAAATGCTTGAAAAGGAAAAAGAAAGTTAAAGATATTGTCTGCCCCCCCCCCCCCCCCCCCCCCCGGGGCTTGGCTCACTGTCACCATAACCTTAGTCATACTTCATACTTCCTCTCCTTTCATCTCAGATGCTCTCCATCTGGTCTCCATCATGTAAAACCACAGTATTAATCTGGTACCAGGCCCTGTTCAGTCAACTGAGACATTCCTCTTCCAGACACATACAATACACACTGTGCACCACATTGAGATAACCTCGATGCGAACACACTTCAGATTAAACTCTTGAAATAGGGGTTGAGTGTCTGGATAAGCCCGGTCTTGGCCAAGCCATGTATAAGTGGAAATGCCGCAGTAATCAAGTCCAATCTCCAAGATATGGCCATGTGTTAAATTTGCAGACTAGAAGCTTCAGAACAGGACTGAGTTACTTTGTGTGGACACCCTCAGGTAATCCTCATGCTTCCAGCTCTTCAGTGTCAGATCACAACTGTTGGATACACCCCATGGGAGAGCAGGGTTCAAGACCCAGCGCCTCCTAAATTCACAACACAGCCTATAGGAGAGTGCTTATGTACGGGTCACAGCATCCACTACCCAGAGAATAGCTCAGCCTTTAGCCCCCCACCACCTCCGCAGTGTGTGGGAGGATGGATCCCTGTCCCTTGAGGTGAGAGGTGGACTCAGGGCCTGGTTTGGACGGCCCACCACCGAGAATTGTGCTCCTTCATCTGGGGTAGGCAACCATGCGGTCAATCAGGAGGACACAGGGGCATCAATCACCACTGGGTTCCCATTGGGGTGACCTGGCTGCTCCAAAGATACAACAGATTGAAAAATCTAGCGAAGGAATCTTCAGAACAGGGGCTGAGGCTGTAGCTGTGAGATTCACTACAGGGTTTCTATCTAGCCTAGAGTAAAACTCCTTGATTCAATTAATGTAATTAACTGGTTGTGGTTTCCTTAATGGACAGTTGTTATGTCTATATGTTTACATTAAGTGTTGGGCTTAACATATAGGCAACATACAACTGACTTTATTGGAGCTGACTTTCCATGCTTCACATGAATTACATTTCACATGCGTAGGTGTGAAAATCACATTCATTTCCGTTCTTTCCTTCTTTCTTTATTTTTTTTCTACTCTGAGGTATATTCTTTCGACATCCTACTTACAAAGCCGCCAGCTCCTCAGGGTCCATCTCCGTTAATAATTCTTCCTTAATCTTGAACATCCATCTGATCCTGGGTCTCTACACAGCCCTCTCCATTTCTCACCTGCACAGAAACTCTATCAACACCTCCTCCTCTCCCTCTGTGCAGAGTTCACCACTTTTGATGTCCCGTTGTTAGGTTTAAATGAGCTCTAACAACTGTATAATCTGAAATAACATTGCTTTTGCCTGGCCGCCCCAAAAAAACATGTTCTAACTTAATGGTTGCTCCCAAGATGTGTAATGTAATAATTTTGCTGAAAAGGAGCGGGAAAGTGGAGTGGAGGATAGCAATGTGGGGCGGGGGATTGAGGAGAGACAGAGAGAGACAGAGAGAGAGAGAGAGAGAGAGAGAGAGAGAGAGAGAGAGAGAGAGAGAGAGAGAGAGAGAGAGAGAGAGAGTGGTGATTTAATCTGTTCTCTGGGTCTCTGGTCCCTCCTTCCCTAGTCCATTCTGACAGACAGACGGGAATGGTCAGATTAATCCAAATTAGATTGTCCCAGCCCTCGGTGCAGCCTGCATGCATGTGGTCATCCTCCCCCTGCCTCTCCTAGCCAATGATGACATTGAACCTGTCCAAGCTCATGATGAAGCATAATGATCGTCTGTGGAAAATTCTTGACCACGGATTGACTGGATGCACGGTGTCCGTGTAAACACACCGTCTACTTCAGCTGGGTGCAAATGTATGGAACAGTGTTTTTCTACATTCTTTGTAAAAAATTACAATAAAATCAGGAACCAAATACATACTACAAAATATTTCAATAAGAAATGATAACGATATACATAAATATAAAAATAACACATCAAACAAACAAAAAAATTATATGTTCAAAAGCTGTGTTTGGAAATATGTTGTCTATAGTCTTACGTTTGGGCATTTTCCTTATGTGTTATTAATAAGTATTACTTAAGACTGGCATCAGAGTGGCGTTCTATTTGACCCCAGTCATCTCCAAAGGTCCCGATCATAGAAATGACCATGATTTTCCCTACAGCTTCTCTCAACACGATATTTACAGTATGATGCCACTTACATCACTGCAGTATCAAATATGATGATTACTGTTATGCATGCCCTTTGATTTAATGATGAGTAGTGGATTTCCAAGCGGTTTCTCCCTAGTATGAACATGAATACGATGATGCAAAGGGATGAGAGATGCCTTTGATGATGCATGTCCCTGTAAATGCACTCACACTCCCAAAACATGTTGCTCTGCCTGTCGATGCAAGCTCACCCCTTCATTACGGGACCCAGCACACTTAGATCGTGACTCAGCATATTTTGGAGGCTTAACCGTCTTGGCTGCACCGGTAACATCCTCTGGGAAGCCAATCCCTCCTGGCTCTTGTTTCCTCCTGGTGCTAAGTACCTAACCCTCCTCCCTCCCTCCTTCCCCCCTTCACTCTATCCATCCCTCCATAGCATGGTGTTGGGTGTCACGAAACAGCACTTACTGGTCCCAGTCTGTGCAGCAGAGGCAGCAGCTGCCTTCCCTCTGCCTGCCAGTCCTCCCAGTGTGGCGCGGCTCTGTTGCGGCTGGACCATTGATTGGTAGTAATGGATCTGCCTTAGCCTGATAATGCATGATGTAATTGTCAGAGGAGTTTAATTATGTGCTTATTACATGAGGGAATGACTGAGACTTCCTCACATGCTTCCATTTACACTGGCAGAGAGACTGTAAAGGCATACAGGCTTATACTCTGCTGTTTACAGTCTGGTGACAAACAGCCTATTACGTAAAGGCTTCAGAAATCCTTAATATGTCTGACACACTTAATATTCTTACCATACTTAATTATCTGTAATATGTCTTACACAAATTGTCTATTCCTCAAGCATGTATCATGCCTTGAAACAAACAGTTTACAACATGTTCTGTCTCTTAGACTGTATTTGTTTATATAGGTTGAATAAATTGCCTACAGGGTGTAGGACATTTTCTTTGATGACTTGATTGAGCCTTTAAGGATATATTCAGTTCAAAGAATTCTCCAGTCTCCTGCATGACAACATGAGAGACAGATAGGACACACGGCCATTTCCAGTTCACCTCTTGACATTGAGAGGAGTGTGAGGTCCCACTTAATCTAAAATTTCTATCATGGCACCCAGTCTTCCCATCCTTCCATCCCTCCATCCCGCCCTGCATCCCTCCAGGCCACGGCAAAGCGTAATGGTGGCTTCATAGCATGTCTGAGTGCATACGCAACACTGAGCAATGCTTTTCAATTACCTGCACAGGAGCCAGCACGGAAATACATTGCACATATTTCTGTGGTAAAATGCTTAGGTCAGACGCACAAAGAAATAAAATATACCTTATGTCATTTAATTTGACAGTTGTCCTTTCCAGCTATTGCACAGAGGTCGGCACATGTATGAATGCTGGAACATGTTTGTGTGCATGTCCGTGCATGTGAGGTCAATATGTGGGTGTTTATTAGAGGGCGTTTATGTTAGTGTGTAAACAAACTACAGTCTGTCTTCTTAAAAAGAAAGAATATGGGTCGAACAGAAATCCGTGTAGCTCAGCAAAATTCACTCCCTGAGGGAGAATCTTATCTGCTTCTCTTCACCTGTCCCGCAAAGCCAAAATCTGTTGGTCTCCTGAACTCTGTAATCCCGAGATTAGGTATTTAAGTAAAGTATTATTATTCATTCCGATGTGAGATGTGGGGAGACATGACCTAATACAGCAACACATTCAAATCTACAGTTTAGTGAGGCAAGCAACAATAGTGTACTGTATTTGTGTCCTGTAATACATTGTATATGGCCCGGAGCAAAAGAATGGTAATATGCAACATCATGGGTACTGGGGGAGAGAGAAAGAGAGAGAGAGAGAGAGAGAGAGAGAGAGAGAGAGAGAGAGAGAGAGAGAGAGAGAGAGAGAGAGAGAGAGAGAGAGAGAGAGTAGGGACAAAGGGAGAAAGGGAGAGAGGCATGAACCTGTGTACACTTGTTAACTAGGTTCTCGCCTCACTTTTTGTCTCTCTTTGAGTAATTGTGCCAGACACCAAACCCAATGGCAAATCCCCACAGGCTGTATCAGTACAATCCCCGGTTGGACAACAGCTTACTCCGCTGTTTACAGTTTCGGCCTAAATTGCCCCTACTGATTCATAATGTTGTAGGAGGAGAGAAGTGTGTCCGCTGTACAGCGTTCTGCACGGCCCTGGGCTGAGGCCTGGCTTTACCCTGGGCGCAGCCCCTTAAATAAACCCCATTAATCATGTTTTGGGGGAAGAGAGGGGAAGAGAAGGAGGGAGTGAGGGGGGATGAATAGGGAGAAGGAGGGGTGTGGAATCTCCTGGTGTCCGCCCATGTCAGGGGCTGCATTAATGAGGCTGATGAAGGCTGTAGGGGCTGGCTTGCTGGCTGGCTGTCTGGCTGATTGGCTGGTTGGTTGGCTGTTGGGCTGATACTGGAGCCCTCCTGGAATTGATGGGGTTGTTTGTAAAGGAGTGATGTAGGACATGTGAACAAATCACTGGGAAGCAGCTCATATCTGGCTGGTGAAAATGAGACAGCATTCATTCTTTAAGCTTCCTTTAAGCTTGTTTTTTCATATTGTTGTTTTTGGTAGTGGGTTCAAGTAGACACATACAGACACAAACACACACATACACACACACACACACACACAGAGGCAAACAGCACACACAATAAAAGACACAGATAGATTGTAGAACTTGTTCCAAAACATTTACATTGGTGCCTCGTACACATAGGTTAGGAGATGCACCAGCCTCCATTTGCAGCATTTAGCAATTAAAGGAAATATTCAGATCAAATATGCAACAACAAACACTAGCAGTTATCTTTTCATAATCTCATCTATGCAAATGAGTGTTTGATTTGCCTCATGCAAATGAGGATTTCAATTAACTGCAAAAAATTGGGGGACTTGGCAGAGCGTTGTGGCTCCTCCATTGTACCCCCCTCACACCAAGATAAATTATGAATACGCAAATAGCATTTTACATCTGAGATAATTATGGTGCTGGAAGAGAGAGAGCATCCTTTAACATGCAAATACACCACTTTGTTTTCTTTTGCAAAGATCAATCATAATTGGGCAGGTACGCACAATCACAGGGGTAATTTGATGACCCATTTTATTTTTGGATCAAGCGCCCCAAATTCCCTCCTCTCTCTCTCTCACCTCCCTTGCCTCGATGCTTTCGGCACGATCTGCATTCACTGCCTGACTTCTCGAGAAAAGAAAAAAAGAGTGATTATCAAAGCTTCTGCATGTTGACGGCACAGACTACAATGGTGAATCATTTGCTTGGATTCAGCTCTCCCTGGAACACATCAGTGAAACATCCAGTGTTTATGTGTTTGAAAAGTACGTAAACTCACCTCAAAAATTATTTTGCCATAAGTCTGGGGATCTAGGGGATGTGTAAGAACTGACACAGTAATACAGTGTTGTACAACTACTGTAATACAGTGAAACATTGATTTCTATTATCTGGCTTTCAAAAGGCTTAGGTTATACAGCAGGGAGCTCCTGCTGTGGGACTGAGGAATATTTAATGGTAAAAGCAGCAGCAGCTGTATTATCATAAACATTGAATGTTGTATACAGTACATCCTCTATACGCTGTGTTTTGTTCGGGCTGCTGTCAGATTGACCTTGTCCCAAACTTAGTGTACATTAGACAGCACATGAATGTGTATGGATTGCGAGCGTGTGTGCGTGTGTCTCGCTCAGTTCTAGGTTACGGATCCTTATGTAAGATGGCTTCCTTGCCCTTCTCACACTCCCTCTGGGCCATGCAGACGTAGAGTGGTGGTTTCTAATGTAATACCATGGACTCAAGGGAACGGGACCCAGGCTCTTACGAAAGAACTGGGGAAGAGAGGTCACGTAAAGTTGTGTGTAGACTCTGCACTAAGGGGGCATCTGTGACCAGATGAGTACATGAGAGGTGAGTGGTAAAGACATAGTTTTTTTTAAGGGGAGGGGCGGTTGCGGTTGACACACAAAAACACACGCCAACACGCATCCCTTTTGTCTTTCGAAGTGCAAAAAAGCATTGCATCAAATAACACGCTGAAGTCAAATAGTCCATGTCAAATAGTTTGGAAACAGAGGCGATTCCTACTTTGACCTCCAAGTCAAACATTGGAAGTGTGGTGTTTTATATATGTGTGTGGAGGAGAAGGGGGCTTGAACAGTGGAGAAGGAGTGTGCTGAGACTGACATGAACACCTCAGAGAGCAGAGAGATGTGTTTACCACTGTATTTTCAATGTACTCGGGGGCTAATTCAGTCGGCCACTGAACGCTCGCAAGTATCAATCTTCCACTGACCTGGCCCAGAGCATCAGTTTCCCTGAGGAAGTAACGTGCTTTCCCTTTCCCTTTCCCTTTCCCTTTCCCTTTCCCTTTCCCTTTCCCTGCTCTCTCTCTCTCTCTCTCTCTCTCTCTCTCTCTCTCTCTCTCTCTCTCTCTCCATCTCTCTGTGTCCTCTCTCTCCCTCGCTCCTCACTCACCTCTCTCCTCTCTCTCTCACTCTCTATCTTCATCTCTGCCTCCTATCTCCCTCTCTCGCCCCACTCTACCTCAACCCTCTCTCTCTCCCTTTCCCCCTCTCTCTCCCACCTCTCTCCATCTCTCTTCCCCTGCTATCTGACCTCATCCCTCCTCTAAATCTCTCTCCTGTCAAGCGGAGCAACAAGAACGCGGAAGTTGTGAACTTGTGAGGAGTGAGATCAATAAAGCAAGGACAGGCTCAACGATCTGCCCAGAGACAATGCATTTGGTGCCTGGGATGGGCACTGTTGGCCATCAATCCTCCCGGCCGCTGCCGACACGCCGCGCTGTGGTCATCATCATCATCAAGACTGGCTGGAGCTGGAAGAAGAGAGAGAGAGAGAGGGGGGGGGGGACAGAGGGATGGAGGCACCAGAATGTAAACACTTACGTCAGCCCCTCACACCCCTGGCAGAGGACCAGATACATCCATATTGATAATGGTCTGATGAGGTACTGTGATGCATGTTCATAATACTGACGCTCCAGAAATATAGCCAAGGCCTGTCATATATATGTCATGACTGCATACAGTAGATGGATTTTCATGAGAGGGGAGTGTGCTATGTATGCCTTGGTTATGCGGCTTGTGACATTAGGTGGTCGTGACAAGTGTCTTTGGTGAGTGAGCGAGGGCATAATCTGCAACCTGAATGAAAACCTCAGTACATCTTTGACCTTTAATATTACTTACTGTAATGACCCATGGTTAAATAGATATGTATTGATCTACTGATGGGGAACTTCATGAAGTACAGTGCACAATAAAAGGAATAGATGATTTTGAGGACACACAAACAAACAGATGAACATGCACACATACACTCACACGACACTATGCCCAAATAAATTGCTCCAATCAAGAATTGTTGAAGGATGACTTTAAAAAGTGGAGCAACATTTTTGGGGGTGCCGAGGACACAAAATATTTTATTTATATTCCATACATAAATAGTAGGCTGTTTGGTCGCATCCCAGCAGTCTTCATATTTCCTGGTGACATTATCAGCCATCGCCATCGTGTGCAGAGCAGGAAATAAATTGCATTTTGCCCAGTGGTTCTGCTGGCTGTAGACTGCAGGAGGAGCATTATAATATAAAACATGAATAAACAAAATCACTCATGAGCAAATGTGCAGGAGCATAGGGAAGGTAATCTCCTTTAGGCATGGCCCTTGAAATTAACTCAAAGAATCTGCACATGAAACGTGTTAAGAAGATTAATCAAATATTTCCCCCAACTCCTCCATTGAAAGTTTTTTTTATTTTATTTTATTCAAAACATTATGGTAATTACTTATTATTATGTTTACTTGAGGAAGATTGCTTGGTCACAGGTGAGTCGGAATTGAAGCAGAAAAAAAGCTATATGTGAAATTGTCGTATCATCTGTTTTCTTATGTGATTTAGACGGGCTTGAGTGTGCAAAGCAGAAAGTCAGTGTATGGTGTGAGTATGTGTCTGTGTGTGTACGTGTGCGTGTAGGGCGGTGTGGCTTGAATAAGCCACAGAACACATGAGCTTGGCAGATAATACTTTTAAACTTTGAAAACTGTAATTGGAAAACTTGAGAAAACACACACCAGAGAGGGCGCTCGGTGGGTCAGAGAATATTGGGTGACTTTTCCCAGGAGAGTACAGGTGTGGTTACTGGAGCTGACTGGTGAAGTAAAACATTAGGTAGACAGTCTGGAGGACAAATCTCATCCAAACCCAGACACTAAATAAACTACAGCTGGAATATCACCATAGGTCTATATGTCTTATAAGTATTCACTTTGAGATATTATACAGGAGCAAAAACTTCACAGTTCAGTTTTATGCATCATTTATCCGACATGGTTTGAGTTTGAGTCAGGTTCCACAGTCTGTGAATACAGAATCAGACATCATGTAAAATGGCTGTCAGGCAAAAGATACGGGCAAATCATTCATAGGTCCATGTAATCATGCAAATTTGCAATATCGTTCATTTATTTCGTGCCTGATGTCATCCACTCATGGTTTCTTCTCAGCTCATTGGTTACATCAGTGTCATGGAACGAGAAATCATAATGTTATTTGTCTTCAAGAAAGAGAAGTAGAGCAGACTTGAGGTCTGAAAATACATTTTAAATATGGTATAATAATATAGGAATCCTTATATTTTCAAATCAACTCTAGACAACTCTAGAACTCTGACAGAATCTCTGGGCTTGAAAAATGTATCGAGATACATTAAAGATGCAAAGATGCTCCGCAACACAACACTGAATCCGTCAAGTCAACTCTCCTCCAGGCCAAAGAGACTGTGTTTTGCAGAGGCAAAGTCACAGAGGCCTTGGAACACGCTATCATGTTATGTTTTGGTCTCAGGATGTGGTATAGCAGGAAAGATGATGGGGTGTGATGGAGGGGGGGGGGGGCGCTTATGTTTGTGAATATCCCCTGTGGCCGCAGTGAGCTAGCAGGCTGTGTGCTTGGCTGATCAGGCTCCCGGTCCCTGTTCCCTGGCCTGGTCTGGGATGAGTGATGAGTCGGGGGTGGACCTTGGAGGTTTGGGTGATAGCCTTTCAGTGTGTGATTCACGGGGAGCGCTGCACAGTGTGACATCTCCAGCGCCTGTGATTGAGTTCACAATCCCGCGCCTTCCCTCCCTGTGTGCCTCCAAACTGCATAAATGCAGAGATCATGGGATCCACACATTCTGGCCTACCTACATAGGGGATGTGATTACCGATGAAAGTATAGTTCTGCTGTGTTTATTATATCTGCAACAAGCGTAAGACAGTAAACGTCTTACGAAACGAATGCATCTTGAACATATTTGCTTTTTCAATACTGAAGCAAAAACCTACTTTATATCTCTCCATTTTTCTTCAGCGCGGAAGTGCGTGAATCTCATCCACAAGCGCCAAACCTGCAGATCGACTTCACCTTGCTGCAAAATGCAGTACGTGTCCAGATATTTGTTCTGTTTCGTTTCAATATTGAGGTAGTGAAGAAACCCACCTCCAGATCAACAAGCATGGATCCAGTGAGAGAGAGCCAGAGGGGCATGTGCTCGCTCCAGAGGTCATCTGACATCTCTGACCTGTCTCCTCCGCAGTTTGTTTCCCTGCTACCATTAACAAGCCAATAACGCTCCTGTTGTCAGGCTGAGGAGCAGTAAGCCTGGCTGATGTCAGCAGGTTTGTTATCGGCACCATTCTTCTCCCTGTCTCACTCACCCCTTTCTCTGTCTTTCTCTCCCGCTCTGTCTCTCTCTGTTTCTCTCCCTCTCTCCTTCGCTCCTCTATCATTCTGATCAGAGATTGAGCCTCGGTGAGAATTTCTCCCAGAAATCATCAGGAGAGAAGGCTGGCTGTCTGGTGCCCGGAGCCTGCATGCCCTGACAGACAGTCTATTCCCAATCATGTAAAGTAGGATTCGTGTGAATAACTCCCTAATCTATTAGGGACAGTTGAGGGTGACGTAATGGCTTCTGGTGGGTAACCAGGCAATATGAAGGTGACTCATCCGCTGAGCAAATGTCTCGCAAGGTAGTAAGCGTCACCAAAGACTTTAAGCAGATAAGCCTGTTTGGGCTAATGAATGATGAGATGCCAGCGTGTCAGTGGAAATCTCACCCCCTGGAAGTGCTACAGGTTGCATTGCTAAAGGACAACTGTGTCTTCATGAGATCATCATAGTGTAGGAAATGTCATGACACAATGCTATTGTGCACTATTTATGTGAACAATAAGGTTGGTACTGGAATGGAGTAATGACATCAAAGAGTTGCCGTGACTCAGGAGAATATTGGAAAAATGTAAATCAACAAGTACCAATGCATACTGTGCCTATTGCACATTGTAGAGACGTTGTGTAGAGTTCATTACAAAACTACATACTGAATAACAACAACACAACAATGTAGTGTGCTTCAGAGAGGACAGATTATAACACATGCTTCACGCCATATTGTTTTCACTGCATAGTGTGAACAATATCAAAGCATCAGTATCAGTTTGGCTTCTATCACCTTGGTCTACTGGGCCATTATTAAGGGTGAAATGAGATGTGTTTGAAATTAGGAGAATTATGGTTCCATAAAATGGTTAATAAACATGGCATTGTGGGCAGAGATATGGATCAGCGAGAGCAGGAGGCCTTTCCGTCCGGACCTCAGATGTTCAGCCTGCGAGATGCTGGGCTGCTTAGTCCCCCTGAAATGGCCCTCTAATTGGGGACATGTTTCTATGAAATGTGTATAAATTGACGGTAATTGCTTTTGTATGCATGGAAATGCTCATTTCCTCTATAATGGTTATCAAGAGGAACATATAAACCACATCAGAAGGTTCCTCAATCACAAGTCGCAACACAATATTTTACTGCACTATAATACTGCAATAAAACATTTGAAAAGGAAAACACTCCAGAACTGAAAACCAAATGCTAATTTTCTCCACTAAAGAAAATCTCATGCCTAGGATGGTCTTATCTTAACTATTGACTAAACCTACAAGGCGTACCTTCCTTCCACATGTTTTCCCTTGAGTGAGTACAATATGGACAAGAAGACAGCCGTCGCCACACTTCCAAGGCGAAGTGCCCACTTGAGATCCTGTCTGTTTGTGATAAACTCCGGGGTTCAACATCCCATCGGCAGAGCTTTGGAATAATCCATTCTCCATACAGATTTCTACCACGGAAGCTGCTTTATCCCATTATCACAGGCATTATACAAATGTATGGCGCTGTAATCCACATACTTAGAGGCTGATGCCTTCAGAAACAGGCATACAATATTCTGGGGACAAACCCACTTGTCTACATACAGAACCACAGCAAACTTGTGGAAAAACAACTCAATAAACTCCAAACTGTGTTTGCTGCATTATTGTGTTAGTCTACAATCATGTTTGTAATAGTATCAGTTCTGACGCTTTTTCAAGGGGCCCAAAATAACAACCCTTGTCACAGAAGTCAGGGCATAGCACAATATACATTAAGTGTGCTTGTAAAAAAAAAGAAGAAGAATTGTAACACGCTTGGTGTTTGATGTCCTCTGCTGGGCTAGCAGGGATGAAGTAGACCAAGTGTATTCCTTGCAGAAGGCTGGGGAGGCCCTGGAGGTGGTGTTTACCATATCCAAGGTCTCCTGCAGAGCCTTCCAGAGACCCAGGCGGGTCATGGGGGATGCTGGAAGCTCTGTGAACTCGGCAGGTGGTTGAGCGTGAGACGTGATAACTAGATGTTCTCTATGACAACATTCAGGGGCTTGGGCTGTCCCTAATGCACTGTATTTGCCTAATAACACAGCAGGTAGCAGCTATCTGGGTGAGATGTGAAGTCACCCCCCAACATGGGCGCACAGACACATAGACACGTATCCCGCAAATCCTCCTGGGCCTTGTGACCCATGAAGGACAAGAAAATAACAACCAAGTGCATGTATAGTATAATGACATGGTGTAAGAAAGGAGTGAAAAAGGATGAAAGAAACACAGAAAGAAAGAAAGAAAGAAAGAAAGAAAGAAAGAAAGAAAGAAAGAAAGAAAGAAAGAAAGAAAGAAAGAAAGAAAGAAAGAAAGAAAGAAAGAAAGAAAGAAAGAAAGGCAATCATTTTGGAGATCCACTGTTGTCTGGTACACACAGATGACACAGAGTTCACGTTTACAAAAATCTCACATCACATCTTCCGCTTCTTCTAGAAGTTGTGGTGAAGGATACATATGAGAAGTATTAATATTGCTGCTATTGTTGAGATAAAACCCTGCCAACTGATGGAGTGCTTTCTGCTCCACTGGCTTGTGCTGCCCAGGGAGGAATCACCCACTGGCAGATGTGCGCATTCAGCTCACCACTCCGCTCTCTGCCACCTAGATAATTGACATCTGCATGTTGAGGAATGGCAGCAGCACCAGCCTGTGCCATGTTTCTGGGAAATAAGGCGGCAAAGAAGCAGAGCGCATCCTGAGAGGTTTGCATCAACTGTCTCTCTAATGCCGGGGAGTGCTCTGGCATTAATGGAACATATTACAGCACAAATTATAGAGTCATGTACAGCAGCTGTTAGTCCAATTCTAATGACAGAGGGGGAGGGGGGAAAAAGTCCCAGTGGGGCAAATATTCTTCAAATGTACTGCATGTTTCCTTTTCTGTGTGTGTTTATTTGTTTGTTTTTTCATTCACTGTAATTCATCTCTTTATTGAAGTGTGTTCTGTGCCGCAGCCTGTGAGTCGCCCAGTGTACACAAACACAGAGACGTCCCACTGTAGAGAGTACAGCAAGTCAGTGGAGTGATCAATAGAACACAAGGATGCACAGAGAGAGTTCTAAACAAGCCACTGCAGACCAGTGAATCGATCTATACATGTACTGTATGCCCTTTTCTCTGGGAATATCTGTGAAGTTATTGGATTCAGTGAGTTGTAACCAACTGCCACAGGGAAGATGACAACATGATTCTCCTCCATTATCTAACCCTGTAATATGGGGATATCAAATTAATATAGAAAATTACAAAATAATTATTTATGTCATTCAGTTCGCAGTAAAGCAACATTTCCCAAACGTTCAACACATGATTCCTGTAACATAACAACACCACATCCAGACTTGACTAAAGATGAAAAAAACACAATGTTTCTCGGATTCTCGGTTCCGCGCCGGACAAAATTAACTTCTACCTTCAACTGGGATTAAGTAGAGCAGTGTAACTAATCAGATTTCCATGTGGGAGTGAATTCATCGTGATTTAGTCTGGGGTTTTCTCCTCCGTGGGGTTAATGAGTGCGTCCCGGAGGCTCCTCACAGTCATTTCATACCTCGGGGATTTGAATAATTCCCATTGATAGTCTCAAATCTCAAATGAGATGGGATTAATCAAAAGCGAAAAGTAAGATGATGAGGGTGAGGCTGCAAATGAGGATGATGATGGTGCCAGGAACAGGAGGAAGGTAGTGCTACTAACATGGCAGTCTGGCTTGTACGTGGGAGTCGTGTGGTTGGAGATCAGACGGGTAACTGAATAATATTATAAATCAAAACATACACACGTTAAAACATGGGATTTTACCCTTGCAATAAAACTCTTTATGAAATGAAATTCAAACAGAATAACTGATACCAAAATGTATATGCAAGATCTCAATTTCAAGATTCTCTCAGCTTCAAGCAGAAATAATTACAATTCCAAATGATTGAACAGTTCCAGTTCCACCTTTTGAATGGAGATGTTAGTCTATTATGTATAATCATTTTGTCTGGGGTTATTGTAGGTACTTGGCCAATACATGTACAAATGAGGCTCTCTCCTTCTCAGGTTCAGTGGCCTGAAACTTTCGATTGTCTATCTTACCAGATATGAGAAATGTAGATGTAAAACATTTTAAATATCTAGTTTTACCTCTATCGTTCTATCACGCCATCCCATCAGACAGCACTACTCTATCATGTTTAAATATGAGAGGAGAAGAGTGAGGCTGAGAGAAGTGGAGGCAGCTTTGAACGCTGAAGGGTTATATGGTAGTGAGCATGGTATTTAAGTTCCCTCGGATAAATCATTTACGTCAATTCAGTTACTGATGAGGCATGAATACATATGGCGAGTTCTGTTCAGATGTGATTTATTTTAATTGTCACAGAGGGACCCACTATTACACTGCAGTGGAATGGGTCACTGCATTAGAAAATTAAAGCTGAGGTGCTAATTTCAAATCTATTTGTAAATTCTGGCCTGTGGGGTAAAGATGTGCTGAGCGCATATAAATACCATCAAAGTACCCAGAGCGCCTTAACTTCTCCCAGCACAGAGGAACCGTCACCTGGGTGCCAAATCCCAGCCGCCCGGTCTGCCCTGTGCAGTCTGAGGGAACACACACTAAACTGCAGCACAGGCACACGTCCCACATGGGTGAACATGTCTGTGTGTGTGTGTGTGTTTTGCATTTGTGTGTAGGTGGGTGTGACTGCATGGGTATGTCTGTGTGTATGTGTGTGGTGGTGTGTGTGTGTGTGTGTTCCAGTATGGATAGTGCCGGAGGCTACCCATGCACCAGATATCAGGCGCTGTGTCTGCTATGCCTGGATAACTTCCTTACACATAAATCACAAATTATTTTGAACATGGGAATATCCAACTGTTTTACTTATAATGTTCAGCTCACTAATCTGTAGCACAAATGGAAAATTGATTTTGAATCATTTTACTTCTGAAACCTAAACAATTAGAAGACAGACAATTAGAGACAGGGAATTTGGAAATTATCATAAATGATGTGTCTGTAGGATATTAGGATAATGGAAGACTTCTGCCGCTAGAAAATTTCACTTGAGTCAACAAATGTGTTTTATTTAATACATTTATATAGTTATCATTCTTGTTTCCCCGTCGATACCCACTCTTTAACCCTTTCCTACTCCGACTGTACCCCAGGTAAGATTCTTTCTGATTTCATTAGCTGGTTCAGCAGCGTATTACAAAGTATTCACAACTCTGTAACTGTTCCATTGTGGCTGCTGTTGGGACAGTTGCACAGACTGTAGTAGTGAAACTACCTTTTAAGTCTCCTAAAGTCATCTTTACTCTTTTTTTCACTCCCCCACAAAGCAGAATCACTTGCTTCCAAATGGCTTCTTTGGATAATGATCAATCATGACAAAAGTGAGCAGTGGGTCTGAAATAATGAGATCCCATCTTCTTTTCATACTGGCAGTGTGCTTCCATGTTCAAGTCAAGTTTGAGTCAAGATAGTGGATGATAGATGAGATGAGAGAAGTTCTGAAGAAGCAGAGAGAGAGAGAAAGAGAGTCAGAGAAACTGAGATAGACAGAGAAACTGGGATACAGGGTGAAAGAGAAAGAGTGAGACAGAGAGAGACATAAACAGAGAGACTCATTGATAGAGAGAGAGACAGAGAAAGGAAGAGAAAAGAGGGTACGGGAGGGGGTGGGGGGAATTGGGCAGCTGTTTTATCCAGCTAGTATAAAATGCTGTGTAATATGCCCCTCTTTGACAATGTTGTGGAACTCATGTCCTGTACTGACATCTCTGCATTCAAGTGTAAAAAGAAGTACAAATGAGATCATGACAATTGGAAAAATTCCCTGGAATGTCATTCAAAATCTAAAATAAATAAATAAACAAATCCATTACGGATTTTGTGGCCTACAAACAGGCGGCAGGAGAGCATACTGCATTGAAGCAGCAAACCATATGTCAGTGAGCTTCTTAGACTTATTAGGGGGTGATGGGCATCTGAATATGTATGCATGAGTTTCTGAATTGACATTTTGCCATATGTTTGTGGCATCCTTTGGGAATAAAGCCCCTATACATTCAAACTCATTAATATTAGAGTTTTATGTCACAATTTACATATCAAGGAAACAAAGTTTGACTCGTGCCTAGAAACACTGTACATTATAGAATATAAAGCATAATATAGTATGTCTGTCAACAGTTTGAATTATATAAACTTTGTTTATGTTGCCTACAACCTGTCTGCACTTTCACTTTGATAGTCTAGTTCATGCCTCTCTCCACTGCCACCTAGAAGGGAATTCACTGTGACCTATGTTTACCCTGTGCTACATGGATAAAACCATTTATGGTGAGATGATGGCATGATCTAATGTCAGTCCATGGACTGATAACAAAGTGAAAGCTATGAATAATGTTCTGAGCGGCCTAAATCTCACTGTCTCCTGATTGGTCTTCTGTGTCTCTAATACAGATATATAGGTCGCCTATTTTCCAATATGGCAGCCATGTCACTTGTATGATAATCAGTAATTCTCTCCCTCCGGCCCCAGACTGGCCAGTGACCTCGACTGACCTGTCTGAAATTGATTTTGCGCTTGAACCAAAGCAGGCGCAAATTAAGCTGAGATCAGCGGACGAGAGAAGCCAGACTGCAACGGACCTCAAAGAGCTTAGGACCGAGACAGGATGAAAACATAGCATTTTGGGGGGGCGATGGAGAAAGAAGGTATTTAGCCTGCGAAAGATAAATCGCTACAATGACTTACTTTGATAGAACATCTGTAGGAAAGCAGGGGAGAATGACAAGGGCCCTGTGAAAAGCTGTAATTTAATAGCCTCATTTCCTGCCTGGCCCTACAGAAATATCTGTCTGACACTGACAGCTGATGAAAATGCACCAGGATTTGATTTGCTCCCAAGTGGAGGACAAGTTCAGACCTATCTCTCTTTCCCCCCTGAAGTCCCTCGGGCAAGCCAATGTGTGTGTGTGTGTGTGTGTGTGTGTGAGAGAGAGAGAGAGAGAGAGAGAGAGAGAGAGAGAGAGAGAGAGAGAGAGAGAGAGAGAGAGAGAGAGAGAGAGAGAGAGAAAGACAGACAGATTGGCCATGGTTCCTCCATCCTGAGGCTAATGACAAATTAACTGATAATCTTCATGTTTTAATTGATGTTTCCGCTACACTGATTCAAACCACCAGTGGATTGCATGTGAATGACAAGTGATAAGAATTTCCTATTTTCTCGCTTTTTCCTTAATTGTTCCTTACCATCTTTGGCGCGGGTACACTGGTTATGCTTCTAGCTCATTGAATGTAAAGAATGTCTTCTGTGAGCCAGTCCAGGCAACTTCTCCATAGTTACTGTGTGTGGTTGCACTGCCAGGCGCTGTAATGCGATTCTACCCATGGTGGGCAGTTTAGTGAGCCAATGCAATGTGCTGGAGTATAACATATTTAGAAACCCTATCACTTGTGCACTGGCAACAATTTAGTGACAAATGAGGCTGCAGTCTTCCGCGTGCCCTGGAATGCCTTGAAATGAGGACACCAGCATCGTTTACAACCAACTCAAACTGATGCAAGTTTAAATACGCTTAAGGAAGTGAAAGCTTTTCTATACAGCTTGGGGCTGCTCTTATGGCCCCACAAATAAAAACCCATGGACAGGCTATCTCATTAGTATAGAATGAGACCGGGAATCACTTAGTCACAGGCCTGTGGTTCTGTCAGGTCTTTTCTTTCCTCACATGAATTTCTATAAATGAGTGCTTGCTCTTCATCTTAGAGACGCACTGCAACACAGATACTTTGGATAAAAGCTTCTGCTAAATGAATAAAATGTAAACATGTCCCGTAGACCTGACTTGTAAAGGAGTGGTGCGAAAAGCGGAGCAGAAGACTAAAAACAGAGGACAGAGAAAGAGAGATAGGAAAGAGAGAGAGAGAACAGAGAGAGAGAGAGAGAGAGAGAGAGAGAGAGAGAGAGAGAGAGAGAGAGAGAGAGAGAGAGAAAGAGAGAGGTGAGGGCAGAGGGGGCCGTTTAGAGGACAGAGAAAGCAAAGTGAAAGACTAGCATGAAGAGTGTAGTGAGCTAACATTAGCTCAGGCTGATGCAACAGACGGGTAATAAGGTGATAAATCGTAACAGGTTTACAGGCCAATACATAAAAAGTGTCTCATACTCAAATGTTCTCCACACATGCATAATAGGTAGGACCTAGTTCAGTACCATCAACTTCACAGTGTGTGAGGTCACTTCTCAGTTACTTCTTTGTACTTTCCCTGCCCGGCAACACACAGTGAACGTATGTAAATAAGACCAATAGGATATCCATAGGAATTGCCTGCAGCTGTGTCTTCCTATCATGCCAGCCCACCTAATGTAATAACCAACATCAATAGTTGATTTTCAAACCTAGTGGTGCAAGGAAGACGCCAGCATGATTGGATTAGCACAGCTTGGCTTCCACACGGCACTCCCTTTTATAAACAGTCACAATTAACAGAAAACTGTCACTACTGGAACAGTGAGATGGGTTTCTGAGGACAGATTAATAACTTCTCGGCAGGAGACAAACAATGCACCACAAAAGACATACGCTATTTGTTTCTGTGAGTCAACATTTGACATTTGCAGAGTATAATTAATAGTGATAAGCTAAACTGCATGCTGCCGTGTTTGGCTCTGGTGACAGACGGTGCACTGTAATGGCTCATATTCATCAGTTTACAGGCATGTACTCCTCATCCTGGTGACAATCCAGCTCCGTAAGAGTGAATACTCCGAGGACTCTGAATGGTATCCTGAATCTCACTTTATCTGTATTAAATCTGATTGACTTATTTAATTGTCAGCCCTTTCGTGCGGGGTTCAAGATTGCCATTTTGAAAAATCGAAGCAAATCTGTCCCGTTCAACAACAGCAACACAATGCCATCATCTTCACAGTGCATCCCCATTCCTCATAGACACGTGAGCTGCGTTGCTTTAAAGAAAACAACACATACACTGTTCATGTACAGTACCTACCATCTCAAATACAAAAGAAGGAAGCCCCATCCAGAGCATGAATACGATCTGCTTCATTGCCTTTAGTCGTGTCTCACTTCCCAAAGACTCTCCCACACTCCCTCTAACAAAGAGGCAATAGACTCACTGTCTTACTGCCTGACTCCCTATTTCCTGGACTGCCAGAGGCTGTGTTGACAGTGTTTTAGTGAAAGGGAAGTCTGCACAGAGGAGGATACCTAACCCGCATGGCTATTATGTCCTCTCTCTCTCTCTCTCTATCTTTCTCTCTCTCTCTCTCTCTCTCTCTCTCTCTCTCTCTCTCTCTCTCTCTCTCTCTCTCTCTCTCTCTCTCTCTCTCTCTCTCTCTCTCTCTCTCTCTCTCTCTCTCTCTCTGTGGCATTTGATTAGTCAGTCTATGGCCTACAGTAAATCAGACTGTTGTCATGCCGTTGCAACAGTATACACGCGCACAGACACGCACACACACCCACACACACATGAAGACCAGGTGAACAGGCCTGTGTTATGGCAGCCTGAAGCGTCACAACAGAAGTTAATCTGCAAACGGCACTGGCGTGAAAAAAATAAAATGAAACACTGAATGTACACATCTCGCTGGAGGGACTTCTTATCTGTTAAAAGTCTTCCCTTGCCAAGCAAAGTAATTACATAGATTGGAAATTACTCTTCAGAAGAGGACACTTGTATTATATGACAGAGAGAAAGGACTCGACTAGTAGCAATAGCATCAACTTCATTTAAAAGTAAATATGTGTGTACACAGCTCTGCGTCTGAGGCCTGACAGATTATGTAAGCATTGTCTGCTCTAATTGTGTTTGGTAATGTGTTTCTGAAACACTGTTATTGCTATTCATGGTTTTCAAGCTAGAGCAAATGGCTCTTCCTGTCTATGGACACATAATTGAGGAGGCTGCACAAGATTACCAACTCGAGAAAGGGAAAGAGCGACGAAGAAAGCGAGGGAAAGAGGGAGGGAGAGAAAACGAGAGAGAGAGAGAGAGAGAGAGAGAGAGAGAGAGAGAGAGAGAGAGAGAGAGAGAGAGAGAGAGAGAGAGGAGAGACAACAAAGAGAGAGAAAGAGTAAAACAAGTGTATGGCGACAGGGAGAAGAGCTTTGGAAAGTGCTCTGCCACATGTCTCCGATTCATAATTAACCTCTGAGAACCTTCCCAAAGCCGGGGCTATGGGGCTCATGCCAGGGACTTGTTCTTTCTCACTGGCAGATGTGACTGTGCACCACTTTAATGTGTTTATTTACTTGTTTTCTCAGAGCTGCCTGTTCATGTGCCTGGAGGTGACAGAGTTGCACGTGTTGCCAGGGGCTTTCAAACGCCTCCTCCCCAACAAACCCCTGCCTTGTTAGGGAGAGAATCCGTGGACCCAGGGCTTAGGGCTGGAGCCTCCAGACAGATGGATGGATGGATAGCTCGGTGGCAGTTCTCTGGGGGGTGACCTCATTCTGCATCTGCAAGGGCATCTGTGTCAGTCTTGTTTTTGTGTTTGTGTGTGTGTGTGTGTGTGTGTGCTCACAGGTGCACTGCTGCCCTTCTCATGCATCACACACATTTGTGTTACTATGACATTAAAACATCCACTGTACCCACTTTAGAAAGTAAATACTGTTTTGTATTTTCTCCGGGAAACGATAAAAGCAATCTGTGACTAATGCATGCCTCTGGTGTCACTTACCAAACACTGAACTCCCAAAGCAGTTGTAAAGAGGCCTAATCCTTTACAACAATGTTGCTCAGTCTTAGGTGAAGTCATTTCAGTGCAGGACAGCCTGCAGGTAAACAAGGTTATCATAGAACCATCAAACAAATGAGGTGCTTGAAGAGTTGGAGTTAGTCATATGATCACCACTAAACAGGTCATTAGCACAGCACTGTTAGGGATGTGGTGTTGCTGACTCAGCTGTGTTTATACATTCCCCATGGAGCACTGGTAACCATAGAGCCAAGATGGAGTGATAAACAGCAGTGTGGAACGAAATACTGTCCTTCTGACAAACGGATGAAGGATGAAAAAAGGCAAGTAAACAAGTACAAGTACAAATGGCAAGTAGGAAGGAGTGATGATGGAAGGTTGGATGGATGGATGGATGGATGGATAAAATAATGAAAGGAAGAGATGATGGATGGAAGGAATAAAGGAAGGAAGGAAGGAAGGAAGGAAGGAAGGAAGGAAGGAAGGAACGAAGGATTGCTAGAAGGATTCCATGAAGGATGCACTTTTAATTGATGGTATAACTGGTTTGAAACACCAGACGCATGACTCACATGTCCTAAGGGAACTGTTCTAATCAGTGACCAGAGGATGTCTAGGGAAGCGTGTACAGTCTTTAATCCCCACTCATTCACTCTAAGTTATGCATCAAGAAAAGCTTTTTCCTCCACAGTGGATGTGTTCCTTAATCCCTGGTTCCTAAAACCAGTTTAATCTGAACCGAAAGTCATTAAAACAGTAAAGGGATATCACAAAGGACTTTCAAGCCAATTGGCTTAACGGTAACGTGATTAGATCATTGATCTTCCAACAAAGCCTTGGGCCTTCAGGTGCGAAATGACTATTTAATGAAATCAGGGAAATCTTGTTACTAGAAAATGACTGATCAAAGTTAAGGCCAGGTGACTGGGGTGGCATTTGTATCCATGTATCTGGCCAAAGGTATTTATTCTCCATATCCCCTCTTGACATTAGAGGAAACATATGGGAGGAGATAGGAGATGGGTGCTGCTAATCCCTGGGTGGTAGCAATCTGTGCCTTTCATGCATCTTTACGAGGGATTTCTGCCTGAGCTTTGATTGTAATCACCGCTGAGAACCACGTTCTGTCAGATGGACAAAAAAAGCAATATCATTATGACCTGATAAAATGCAAGGGCCGTGAGTGATACCCTCTCCTCCTGAAAGACTCAACAGGATTTCTGCATTGTGTTCACGATATGCATCCTACATGTGGAATGGAGATCCTGTGATAGTATCCGCTCAAAGCACTACCCAAATACACCAAGACAACCTCCCCAAAACCAATGAAGTCACATAATCCTTGACATCCTTGAAAGGATTACAATTGTCCTCTCCTATTTCTAGAAATAAATAATTATCTCATAGTCCTCTTTTCTAATTAATGGGAGCAGATGAAATATCACTTAATTTCAAATTTAATTACGGGCCATAATATTTCCTTCATTGGACCGCCTGCTAATGCTATGCAGCTCCAGCGGCTGATAAATGGGCCTGTGTAGAAAAACATGAACATTTACGGCCTGGACCTCCCCAAGAGCACTTTCACATGGAGCCTCCAATGACGGAAACACAGGAGGCGAAATGCCCCAATCACACTCACTTATATGCGATACAAACTGCTCTCTAGATTATACAAGATAAAAAGGTTAATACATGCCTGATAATGGAAATTAATGATACAAATCATACACACACTAACAGTACTCTTTGGCTGCACGTTCACATGTAATTGCTGTGGTAGAGGCCATACCATTGTGATGTAGGATACTGTATTGCCCTTCAGTGTAAATCATCAACATTTTGTTGGTACTAGGTAAACATCTAAAAGCACTATCATTACAAAAAAGGAAAGGTATTGACTTGTAGTGTGTGATTAGTTTGGCATATCAATAACAATGAGTCATAAATTGAGTTAATGATGCTTGGATTATTTTTAGTACTACATTTGTTACAGGTTATTGGTATTTGTAGTCTACGTCGAGTTCCAGGCCAAGTGTTTGTTGAGAGATCCTTGAAAGTAAGTCTGTTTATAGTAAAACATTATAGTATAATATAAAGTATTGAGGACAGTAAGTGTGTGCTTGTTATTCCAAACAACTCTGGAAATACAGAGTTTCAGGTAGTGGATGTTGGATGGGGCCTTAACACATGGTATTACCTTTTAGAAACCCCACCCCCCAAAAAAAAAGAAGACAAAATGAAAAGATAAAGAAGTGTTGATGACTTTGGAATGATCTCTCTGGGGG
Organism: Hypomesus nipponensis; assembly: GCF_054491055.1. Taxonomy (NCBI): domain Eukaryota; kingdom Metazoa; phylum Chordata; class Actinopteri; order Osmeriformes; family Osmeridae; genus Hypomesus; species Hypomesus nipponensis. Next base: position 13,075,870 of record NC_140363.1, read on the forward strand.
TGAATAGAAACCAAATTGAATCCTGCTGATTTAGCAGTTTGTTGCTAAATTCCCCGCTGCCAGGTGGATTTTGATGATGGATTTTGAATGATGCAAATATGATAAATTAGACGACACATAGCATTTCGCTAATTAATTACAATTAATCAAGTTGAAGTCTTCTGAGGTGTAGTCACTGATAATGTTGTGTGTTTGATGTATAGCTCATTTAAGGACTAATGCGTAAATCAACCATTGTCGCCAGGCAGTAGGCACTTAGAGAGTCTTCTATAGGATTGTGTTTTGGCTGTATTTTATTTTTTTCATTGGACATGTCTTCCGCGTTCTGCTCCAGAGATGGGATTTCATTTTAATTGACAGTTACCCAGATCCATTCGTCAAGTAGACAAGCATGGGAGGGTCTACTGACGGGGGATCCTGAAGCAGGATTAGGGGTAAAGGTGTGTGTATTTTTGTGTGTGTGTGTGTGTGTGTGGGCACGTGTCTGTGTGCTCGTTTACGCGCATGTGTACGTGTGTGTCTGTGTGTGTCCAAGCGTGCACATTCGGGACGTCTCCAGAGAGCAACCTCAGATAGGTCAATCTAGGCATCAAACTGAAACCTTAACATGGTTGTGTTTACCGTGTGTGTGTATCTCTGTGTCAGCCGGGGGAGCATAGCCTGCCGATGCATTGATCTGCTGCCTTCAATGTGAGGCCTGCCCTTTGTCTTCCCCCTCCACCTCTCCTTCCGTCATTCTCTCCACTGTCATTCACTGACACGGCACTGACACATCCTGTGTGTTGCCCCGGCAGAAGAAAAAAAAGACTTTTGACCTCTTGTGCTCTTTTTTCTCCTCGTTCTCCAGAGAAGGAGGATTTGAGCCGCTCACTGCTCTTTAAGAGACCACCAGGGGACTGCAGGATGGAGGAGAGGAGGGGGCAAAGAGAGACATCTCAAGACAGGTATAGATCTTCAGCCTATGTCATGTATGGGTATCGAGCAAAACAGCCAAGGATTTATGGCGAGCACAGTTCATGTATTGTTCATGTACTGCGGAAGGGAGGACTGTTAGGAAGAGAAGCTGTGCTGTCAGCAGTTCTCCCTCTGTGTTTTCTATAGGTCCTGCTCGGCGTTAAATCATAGACTGTATACAAAAGACCTTTTCTCCCCTCAGGGGGCTGCATTTGGTGTGTATTCCAACAACAAAAAATTGAACAAATTGGACAAAGACAGCATGTCCCGTTGAGGACAAATCTATAGACATGTCTGTCTTGAAATGGAAAGACCTGTTGAGAGTGAAACAGCGCAGTGCAAACATTGTCACACAGGTGCCTTATTAGACCCCTTAAGGGCAGCTTAATATTCTCGTCATTTGCAAGAAAACCTAAAATCACTTCCATTCATTCCACCACAGTGGGGAGAGTAGTCTCTGAGCCATCTCATAATGTTGTTTTTGGATGAGGCTGAGGGAGCTATGTCACGCAGATCATTCATGGGCCCGGTGTTGTATACATTAACAAGGAGGGACACGGATTGGTAGATTTTTCCCCACAGCAACAGGGGCCAGCCTATTGAAAATGCTGTGCTACCTAGCCAAGACGGTGATGTCATCAGAGTGGAACATGCATTTCCTCATGCTGTCTGCCGGGTGGGGTGTTGTGTTGACTCAGTCTGCAGGGTGGATGCATGCGCACACACATGCACACGCACGCACACACACACACACACACACACACAGCTCCTACAGTATGGGCTGCTGTATCACCTTCAGACTGTCCTCAAGAACACTGCAGGCACATGATCCTGACATATATACTCCACATACTGACCAGGCAGCACAACAGCATCATGTTCATAGGTGATTTATCTTGCATTGGTGTGATAAGTTATTCAATCAATCAGTCAATTATTCAATCGATGATTGAGTGCAATGATCCTGCCTGTGCTTAATATTGATAACTAGAAATAATGTGCCCGACAATGTGCTTTTATGATAGCTAGCTATTCATTTGAGACGTACATTACACAACTTGGTTGCAGCACATGCAAGGTACACCTCTTAAATGTATATTGTATAATTTTGGACCACATCAAATTCCTGTTGTGTATGTATATTGTACCTCAATGGACTGGACTTGAAGAAGTTTTTAAATGTGTCCTGTTAGCTCTTCATCCCCTGGCTCTAATCCCTTTTAGGTGCACAATGGCATTTACAGCACAATACCACAGGCAGAGAAAGGCACAGCTTAAAGCGTGGCCTCTTCGTCTGAGCACTGATTTCATGGGCAGGACAAGAGGCTGTGTGTGTTGAACACTGCCAGAGAGGACATGCCAGTCAGTCTCAATGAGATCATTACACTGTCTCCTGCTCCCTCATAAAACAAACCAACATGCAACCCCCCCCCCCATACCCCACCTCCACTTTCCTGCCCCCCGCTAACCCCCTCACCCCCCACCCTCTCCTGCGCCACTCACCAGTGTAAGTCGTACTCTGTGGAGGGACGACACACTAATCTACTTAGAGGGGGGTGCGTTTGTATGGCAGCATGCGTGACGCTGCTGTTTGACAATGTACCCTCTTAAAGTCCCCATCCACGTGTTGTTCCAGCTGCCACCTCTTGGCATTGGTGGGGGGTGGGAGATTGGGGGGGGGGTTAGAGATGTGTGTGTGGATGTGTGTGTGGGGGGGGGGGGGGTTGGGCGGGGGGCTTGATTTAGCGGGAGACAGGCCTCAGAGGTTCGACAGAAAGACGAAAAAAGAAAAGCGCCTTTTCACCACTGGGCTCCGAGCCGCCGTGGCACCTAGGAGCTAAGGAAAAGAAACAAGGCCTGACCCGGCCGTGGCAGTGCTGTAAAGTCTGTCGTAAAACATTGAAATTGTTTTTACTGGCATAGCCAATAGTGTACGCCAGTTTAGTCCTGTTATTCATCGCATTAAACGCAAATGCCAAGAATGTAAACAACAGCTATCGTAGCACCGGATCTCGCGGGGGAACGGACAATGGTGGACTAAGTGTGTAGGACTGAGACTCCGCCTGGTCTGAGAGCTGGTGACCGTTGATTTGCAGCTCCATATTACATTGACACCTCCACTGATTGTTGACAAACAGCTCAACTCAATGCCAGCACGGGTCTCCCCATCCAGGACGTGTGTCTGGTGATTTGCAGGCTCCCCTCTTTGACAGCAATGCTTCATCCTTCACTTTCATTGCGCCGTAAAAGGCCTCTGTGGTAGTGGTTGGCGCTGTTTACTGGTTAGGGTTTGTCATCATTATTGTATCAGTGGTACTGGCGGGGGGGGGGACCAGCATGGGGAGGGGGATAAGCAATGTCTAGCAGTGAAACCAGAGCTGGAGTCACCCATGTCTCAGACCTTTGGAATTAGATCATGTGTCCATTTGTCTTCATGAAGCCCAGTCCCAAGTGGCAGGCTGGACACTAGGCTACAACTGAGAAACACGATCATATAGGTGGTCTATACGGCCCTGGGCCAGTAATAAAGCCTCCGGCATGCTCCTAAATATTCATTGACTTAAACCTATGAGACGGAAATAGCCTGTCGTTATTTGAATAATGAGTAACAGTAAAAAAAAAAAGGACAGTGCAAGCATTCTGCCCGGGTTACAGTTAACTGCATATTGTACGGTATATCTAGACTTGGTGGAGGAAAAGAAGACACTGTGTTTTAGAAGTAAAAAAAAGAGGTGTAATAGACGTACATGGACTCTTTGATGTAGTACACAGATTTGTATGCTCTGTGCGATAAAACAGAAAAACCTCGGTGTTTGTGTTGGTGTGTGTGTGTGTGTGTGTGTGTGTGAGCGTGTGTGTAGTACCCGGCTTTGCTCTGCTGTGCACCAAAATAGAGGCTTCACCTGCTGATGAACCGGAGGGTTTGGGTAGTGTGTGCAGACAAACAGTCGCTCTCCCTTCCTCTTCGGCTGGTGAGGAGAGTGAGTTGCATTGAAGGTACTGCAAGCCGCCTCGCTGCAAAGAAACAGCCTCTGATCTCAGTCAGAGTCAGCAGGGCTGCCGGGAAGAGCGGGATGATGTCATCCGGAGCACTCAGCACACATCTCATGATGTCACTCCACCTCGGAGACGTAGCCATGCAGAGACGAGTCAGCAACCTTCCTCATCGACATCATCAGAAGCTTAAATAGTTTCATCATCGTCGGTTTCTGCATGAAGCACCCCTGTTCTAGACAAGGATTTGGCGCATTGCTGTGGGGAAAGAGCATGTGAGCTGGGGGTGTCCTAATGTCAACTTTGCACCAACAACACAGAGATTGTTTATCCAGGTGGTGTAAGTCGTCAGGTCTTAGGCCCAGCCCCACTTATTACCTGATGGAATCGTGAACCCGATGGGAACACCAATCCGTTGTCCTGCACTTCTATGATTATGGCCAGATATACTACATACCTTTTAAAATAAGAATGATATGTTGGACAGTTTAATGGCATATCACATATTACTTTCACTTCACCTTCTCTCGAAAATGCATAAATTACCAAATTAATTAATACCTTTTTACGACTTCTTCAATGAGCCCCATTCATTTACATGAGCTGCCCTCTTCCTCCGACACCGCCTCCTCCTCCTTCTCTTCCCATCCCCATGCCGTCACCTCCAGGGGATCCCACTAAACCAGCCCTTTGTAAGAGTGGGGTGAACATATTATACTGGGGTTTTATGCCATGCAATTAAAGAGATCACTGCTTTCTGTCCTGGGCAGGGTTGGACACTCTAATTCACAAGCCTACACAGACAGTAAAGCAGAATAGTCTAGTTTCATTGTCCTATTCTGTAGGTTGAATGTGATTTAACAGAACCAGGGAATAGAGAGGTTAACACTCATGTGTTCAGTGGTAGAATGTTACACTGGGGTCAGGAAGAAAGGGGTGCTTTGGAGCCATGGAGGTGTAGGACTGGTCCAGACCTTGGCTGGAAATGAGTCCTGGTTCCGATTACAGCTGACGAGGACTGTAAATTCCGTGAAACACCTGCCTCAGTCTCTCCTTTTGGTCATAACATTTGCATTGACCTCAACTGAACCCCGCCCAACTCAAACCACCTCGGGCCAAGCCAGACCAGCGCCTCCTTTGAGGTTCCCCTGCACGTGCTCAGAAGCAGGGACCAGAGGCCGGAGGAACAGCCAACCAGAGAGTTGGAATAAGCGGAAGATGAGTCAGTGAAACACTTGTCAGGTGATGTCATCTCCAGTGAGTGGTGATGACTGGTCCCAGCTGTTAGAGTGCAGCCAGGTTGTCATGAGTGCACCTGTGCGAGGAACAGGATCAGCACTCCCAGGCTACCTCACCAGCCGCCCAGCCGCAGCGCTGCTTTCACAACTTCCTCAGCCATCATCACCGCTGCCCTCGGGAAGTCCAACAGGCTCCGGCAGACTCCAGCATGCAGGCGTGTGAGTTGTGAGAGCATGTCTGCTAACTGGACTACATCGAGTACAGTTGATCAAAATGTTGTTTCCCTTTAACTTGGTCCTATTCTATGAGACCTCAACCGGAGACAACGCTCATAAATATCAAGGTCCCGAGCAACTTATTTTGCTAAGAAAGTGGGTAAAGTGTATTGAAATAAGGCGGCACCGTGGGTGCTCTCTGTTGGCGACAAGGTTTGAGGATGACTACATTCATGACACAGACCTCTATGAGCCACGGTGATCACACCATGCCGTGCAGTCATTCTCTCCTTCATCATCATCATCATATACATCAGACGAGGAAGGATACACAGACAAATAGCCTGCGCTGATTTTATGCATTGATTTATTATAATAGAGTTCTGGGTAGGGATTGGAAAGAAGACATCCAGCAGTGACGGAAATTCATTTCCAAACACTGTATAAAGATGCTTACAGCATCTGTACTCAGTGCTCTCCCTGTGCACACACACACACACACACACTGCAGTCCGCAACAAGGCCATCTTCTCACATATTAAATCAAGAGGCATTTCACTGTAATGGCTGTACTTTGTAATAGCCATCGCAGTGGAATAACTCTGATTTAATCTGGCCGGCAATCAATATATTTTGACCGCTATGATTGATGAGTATTAAGTAGGACTATTAACTGAAGGGGAGAAAGTGTCTAAGTCTGAATCAAGCCGCCGGCTACTTACTCAGAGTAATAATGCGAAAAGGGAACAATTTGTCAGCCAATTCACAAATAGCTTGGAACTGTGGACACATTTTCTTAATGAATATGTGAATTACTTGTGCATTGATTTCCATTGTGTGGGAGAATGGGGATCGTGGATATCCTTCTGGGCACAGACGTACAGGAAAGGCAGACCTCATTGATGTTTCACTTCAGACGTGAAAAAATATTGCATTTGCTGAAACCAGCAGATTGTATTTTTAAAGTCTCTGGTGAATCAAGGTCACGCCAGTGACCCTTTTAGAAGTAGCCTGTCATTGGTTTTAGTAGGAGGGATCATTTCAAACTGTCTTCCATCATATTATTACCGATCTTAATTGACTACCGATACCTTTGTGCTGAGCTGACAAAAAATCGGATTTTAATCTAATCACAGCAATATACCTGATTGGATCTCAACATCACTCTGGCATATTAAAACATTTGCATTGGAGAGACGTTGGACTTGGTGAAGTGCGGAGTAGAGAGAGCAGGTCCCTTGTGTGCTGCCTTACAGATCTCCTATAGACACCATATGGATCTTATATAACACCATCCAGTGACATACAGTATAAACAGCCTCAATATGCTTTAATCAATGCAAGGTGTCCTGAATTTTCATTGTACTTTGGCTGTTTGCCTCTGCCACTTTAAGGCTTGTTGTTGATATTATCTTCCTGCCAAAATAAAATGTCTGTCTTATGTAAGGCAACATACTCAGGCATGAGGGAAAATGTTGAATAGGGTCCAAACTGTTCTAAACACAGCTGTAACACTGTCCCACAACACTAGCCTCCGGATCCACCAGTCCATTCTCACTTTTTCTGAGCGTGACAAAGAATTTTCCTCAACAGTCAGCACCAGTTTATCACCAAACCACATCATTAAGCTCTACCCTATGGATCCCATACCTAAACTATACACACTCCGCAACTCCCAGAATGAAGCTCAAGGCTGTGGAGACCAGCGATGTTCCCCGGCACTGGAGTAAATGATGGCTGAGAACGCTCGTGGGCAGTCCCAGTGCATGCTGGCCAGACAGACCAGGACAGAGAGGGAGAATGGTGATGAATGGTGTGCTGGTGGGGGCTGAGCGGAGGGCTGGGAAAGGGCCTCTCCTACCCAAAGAGCACCATCTGCTGTCTGCTGTGGTGAGTCATGCCTGGGAGCTGACACATGCTGGGAACGCATCACAGGGTCGTTACAGCAGCCGTGGTGGGAGAGAGGGAGGGACAGAGAGCGTGCTGGGCTGAGATGTATGGCGTGGGGGAAGCAGTAAATACGAAGAGAGCTCTTTATCTCCTTTACCTGGGATGATCAGTGGAACTGCTCATCTACCCGTTTTTCAATGTGTTCTGTTAGTCTTTGTTACAGCTTCTCCGCGCATGTTTTGATGTGGTTTCATTGAAGTTGATTTTGTTTTCGGTTGGGTTGTCTTGGTCAGGTTTGTTCATTATGGCATCTGTAACAGCCTTTATAAAGGAGAATATACCGTGTCTTATATGGGGAGATGGGAACGACCTTTTCTTCAATTATAGCCAGGAGATGTTATATAGAGAATAAAAGCATTGCAACATTAACAATGATTACCTGTCAGTGAGAGATTTCTTTCTGAGCTTTTTACTTCTCCCACATTGTAAAAGGCCCAGTGTTTGTGTCTGTATATATATATTCCCCTGCAGTAAGTGCCTGCCTTATACTGGCAATATTTCATCTGTTGAACCCCATGTGTGCTACAAGAGTGGAATAACAGGATAGCTAGGGGGCGAGAAGTCGATCGAGTGCCGGTATCAAATGACCATGTCTGGCCTCTTAAAACAATGAGCTGTTTATGGGCAATTTTAGCAAGCTAAAGTACCTCTGACTGCAGCCTTCTCCTGAAACCTCACACCACTTGGAGCATGGCAGGAGAATGACTACAATGCACACCAAACTCATTACTATATATTTTCCATGTCCATCTGGGCCGATTGGCACACAACCACGTCAAATACAACACGAGACGGACACCATCTTTTGTGGCTGGGGCAAGACAGCTAACCGAAGAGAGGAGAAACACTACCCACTTTCTCTGTTCCTGTACGTCCTTCAAAGAAGTATTTGGTCAAAGGAGTGATAGACGTTGTGGTTTTTGAGCCAATAGATGTCTTACGGCCAGGCTTGTAGCACATCCCTGAGCGGCCAGGATTACATATTTCCAGGATGAGGTTTGGGGTCAAGATCAAAGCCAGAGCCCTCTGTCATCTCTGGTTTCATCTCAGGGTGTGGAGTGGTCTAATTGTCAATAAGGAGCCGTGGTATTGACACCTGTGACACAGTGTTGTTAGCTCCACATGGACTCCCAGCTCTCACATCCCTCTGCAGAAGCCTCTGCTCTCCTTGCTAGTGACTGGGCATGCCAATACTCAAAAGGTTGCAATTTATGAAAGGCCAAGAACCATCAAAGCCCTGATCAATGGCTGACATGGGTTTCAAACACAGCTCTGTGGAATTGATTCTATGGACCGTATTGTTATATGAGGTCCCTGGATCTCTGGCTGTGCAGGAATTGTCCAAAGGGGGACCGTGCTCAAGGGGCTGCCCAGATCAGACAGGCATTTCTATGGGATTTCTGTCAATCAGATTGGATGGTTGGAACCTGATATGAGACCCTTCTGAGCTCCCAGGATGGTGTGGATGTCAACGTAAGACAGAGCTAAAGTGGAGATGGGGGCCAGGAGGGCGGTGGGGGGGGTTGGGATCTCTGATGGAGAATAAGTGTTGGTCAGGAAGCAGCTAAACCGCATCTCAGCGGCGCTAGTCATTTTTATTATGAGAGGTATGGTGTGGGATATAGAGGTAGAGGATTGTTGGAGAGATGATGTGGACAGGTCTTCCCATAGGGACTCAGAGAGTACATTAGTGTACATCACTGCCAGAGTTTAGGAGCTTATAAGCCAGAGGATGAGTGCTACACACAGTCAGACCTTCCTGAGTACCTGCATCATTTTAGCACACATACAGTATCTCAAAAGAGAGTACAAAACACTATTCCAATCTTATATTGAGAGGACAAATAATATCAAAAATAAGCAGCAGTGTGTCTTCTGCATAATGTATGTTTCACAGCTTGACCTGGATAACAAATGCAAAAAGGCTGTTCACTGTTGTTTAGTTTTTTTTCCCCCGTTTCACTGTGTGTCCATTATATGGATTTCTAGCCTGGGCACCTGACACATTGCATCCCCAGCTAAGGGCTGACTTCCTCTTCATGCTGACTATGTGGTTACTGGCATGACTGTCTTTATGAAAACACGGAGGGAAACGGTGACAGAAACACAGAAATAATCTCTGGAATGGAGAAGAACCCTTGGGGGCATGATGAATAAGTAACAACACCCTGAAAGTGAACGCTCCTTTCCCTGTGTTGTATATGTTGACACTGCAGCGACTGAGGCGCAAATAAGGAAATAAATAAATAAATCCGCCAAGCGTCCTCAAAAGTGCCAGCTGTTGTTCCCAGTGAGAGCTGGTGGTTTATTGTCCTCTAGAGTATCCGGTGAACAGTTCACCTTCCACAAAGGCCTACAGCTTGTAACCCACAGATTGTGTTTCGAACCATTTTTCGGAATGTTTTTTTCCTCTGCTGTACTCGACATTATTGAGACCCGCAGCGTGGCCTGAAAAAAGAACCTTCAGAAAGTCATATGGAGATAAACAGGTCTGACTCCTTCTCTGATAGACAACAAAACGATCACCCGTCAGAGAGATGGGAAAAGATTTACATTTTTTTATAAACAACAGTATGCTTATAAATAAATAAACAAGACTGATGATGTGGAATAAATTCAATTCGCCATGCAGAAAGTAATCAATGAATTAACCTGGGATTCAATGCTAAACCACCTTTGGTCGACAATATGTGCTGGTTGACTTTAATTGCAACAGTGTTGGGTGTACAAGCTGTAGGCAGACAATTGATAGTAGCCATTAGCAAATGATTAGGTGGACAGAGATGAACTATACCTCATTGATTTGGCCTGGCTTACATTTCCGAGTTTTGCCGGGGAATGAATAAATTCACTTGGAAATCTATAATGCATGACTTTATATTCATAATTTCCAGTGGAGAAGCTGCTGGCTCTCTGCTTTCTGTCATGTACTGAAAGAGCTGGCGGCTTGTTGATGTCAGACATCCACAGTGTATATGTTCTGTGCCAAATCTTAAATAGCTGTTTATTCATCCAAATACAGCATTACAAAAATGTTTTGCGGTGAGGATTTATAATGAGACTGAGATTTTAAAGTGAAATTTCTGTCTCTTGTTCATCCTGCATTCAAGCCATGTTGAAGCCTCTGCATCATATCAAAGCCCTGTCTTTATCATTTCCAATTATTGAAGAATATTGTCACTTGAGCCATCTGAACCAAGTCTAATTGTTTATTTCAAGTGTCTCTGAAGTCCCTTTAATGTTTGAGATGAGATTCCCTCCCTCTGGGTTATCTTTAGGCTGAAACCCAAAGACAGTACACAGCCGAAGTTCTTTAACTTCTCAACAATACTTTTTATCCCAACAGAATGTGTCATACAAAAGCAAAACATCCAGAACATTGTGGAGAGTAATGGGTTGGTTTTCCCGGTCTTCATCACATACAGCACAGCTACCATATCAAAATGATTCAAACAAGTACTGAACATTCTACAATACCCTCTGAACTCTGACTTATCGAGGGCCCAGTTCACTGAAGATCTCAGTGTCAGATGCACACAGAAGGTGAATCATTCCCTCACCTTCAAGCATCTTACATCCAACACCACAGTAAAACCCTCTCTAGTTCAGTGTCCACATTGTAGGGCACATGGCGGCCTGTAATCCAATAGAACTGAGTGTATGGTGTCTCAAACCTAATTTAACAGCCAACACGGATGACCTCTACGCCCTTTGACATTAGAAACCTCAATGGCCTGGGTTCACAATCATTTATTTACTTTGCTAGACATAAGCCAGGCTGGAGGATTTTGTCCATATGAGAAAAGATATGTGGAACTTTAAACACAAATACAAGCAAGATTAAAATGTAAACATCCAAAGCTGTCTTTGAGGTGACCTCTGTGATAAGAATCTATGGTTAAAGTAGACCAGTATTGATCACAGTGAACCTAGCCCTCTCGTAGCATACTTAATCCATCATGTAGCTGATTTACCATCAATAAAGTCCATGTAATCAATATGTTTGAGATAAAAGTCAGCAGTAATGACAAATATATTAAGATGCACAAAAAAAGCATTGTTTCACCAGAGGAGCGTTGTACTTTTCTGTCCCACACAAAATGTTTTGTTCGAGATCATCCTGAGGTCAGCAGTAGAAAGGAGAGGCAACAGCCAAAGAGAACCCTTATTACACTGGTAATGACAAAAGCAGAAACACAGACTAACTTGTTGGCTCAGTGCCTTCCCTGAATCTTTGCTCGCTTCTAACTACCACTCTTGGGGATTACGCAACAGTGGCTTGACATATACAGTATCTTTTTTCAGGCTTCACTTGTGTAGCTATGGTTGCTTTCGCATAAACACCCAGTGCAGAGCTACAATAAAAACATGTTTCTTAAGTTAAATGGACTTTGGTACAAGCAGTGGGTTTCAAACTCTCGTTTCGCTGTTTTTTCTTTTCGTTGGTCTTTTGCGCAGCAGTCCCAGTCTTCATGCTCATTCGTCAACAGCTCACATGTGCTTCTCAACTGTTGCAGGCAGGACCCCCACCCCTCCTCCTCTCCATTCCTAAAATAGACCCAAGTTGGGCCTCAAAACGTTTGCTGTTTCCTTCCTCTCCTCTCCACGCCTGTTTGGAGGTTACAGCTGCTCTCTCTCTCTCTCTCTCTCTCTCTCTCTCTCTCTCTCTCTCTCTCTCTCTCTCTCTCTCTCTCTCTTTCTCTCTTTCTCTCCTGGCCACAGTTTCCATTGCTCATCCCTGTTTAACTTGCAGGGCCCTTCTGGAGTCCATTACCAGGACCGAACTTGTACAGATTTATCACCAGCGGTTTGACCTGCAGCAGTGTGCGTGGACTGTACTGGCTGAATGCTGAATAGGCTGTTCTGATGGCTTTCGAGAGCCTAGCGTCAAATGTGTCAGGGATTATAGGAGAGAGAAATGGGAGCTTTGTTTATATGTGAATTGTGTGAAGATGAAGGCCTGCAGTTCTGTACACTGTCTAGACAGTGTGAATGGAAACACTCTGACAGTTACGGGGGCTGCAGAACTCTCTTTCCCTGTACCCTGGCCTGTGTGATACACACAAATCAAGATGTCACGTGACTCCTGGTGAAAAGCATTCAGTGGCCAATCAGCTTTGACACTTGGCCTCTGTCATTGTCACCGTTTGTTTCCATTACAAGGTAATTCTTATCTCACATAATAGCAAATCTAAATCTCATTCCTCCTTAATTTATAGTCTAGTCACAGAGATATACATTATGCAGCTGGATTATGCATTCATAAAAAGAAGGCTTAGGAAGAAGCGAGGGGTGGTGACAAGGCGCTGGGGCACCGGTCGCCGTAGTTTTGTTTCACGTGATAGGCTTGAAGGGTAAACATAAAGAGACGATGAGCTCAGGATAAAGCCTGCTTGTCGTGTAGCCAATGAGGGAAGCGGAGCGGAGAACGGGCTCGGTGCGTTCCGTCAAACATCAAATAAAGCCTCACTTTTCCTTCCTCCCTCACATTGTTTGGTTCTTCTATCACCTCGTTTGGTGTGTTTGTTTATTATTTGTTTGATGGCTTGCTTTTTAATATGGTAAAAAGCTAGTTATGCAACAAAGTAATTACGCTGTAACTGATGAACTAATAGAGATGTGAATTATGCAGCAGTTTATCTGAATGAGAGAGAGAGAGAGAGAGAGAGAGAGAGAGAGAGAGAGAGAGAGAGAGAGAGAGAGAGAGAATGTATGATGTGTAATTACAAACTCCAGCTGCTGCTCATGCTCCTATGCAGGAGTGGTAAATTACCCCAACAAACAAAAATATTTGAATTGAAAAGATTATTATAATATTCCACTCTGCAGACTTTCTTACAGGAGCTACAAACTTTGAAGCGCTTCTACACCAACGAGGTGCCTCAGGTCTTTTATGTAATTTGATCTCAGTTTCCCAGGTTTGGAAACACTTGCCTTTGTGGTCACTTAAACCACCATCGGACTGTAAAGGATCATGCTGTCCTTAGCTCTGAGTATCATGCTCTCTCTCCTGGATCCAGTCTTGGGACATACTGTAGAAGCTGTACAGTGTGTGAACTGTAGGCTGGGAACCCACTGTATACTACGAGTAGGGTACAGTAGTAAAATACAGTAGTAAAATAACTTAATTATTATCAGTTACAACTAAATATGGAACTGTGTCACAAACTTCCTGTGGAATCTTCACTTAGGTACTTAGTGAAAGTTGATTTGGAAAAGTTGGTTTGTAGTCAAAGTGCTTTTGAGGTACTCTAAAGCTACAGTACTGTATTAAAACAACCGTATGCACCTGAAATGCCAATTGACTTTCCTGTGGATGGCATCAGTGAATTAATGGCTGTCTCAAAAGTGCCCCAGCCCATCAGTTATTCCCAGAGTCAGCCAGTCAGCCAACCAGCCAGTCTGTATCTCCATGCTGTAGTGTACAGTACTGCAGAAAACAGTGGGTCCAGTTATTAGGGTGTTTAATCTCCCAGTTCCTCCAGACTTCTGTCCGTCCCAGCCTCCTTATTAGCTCTTCGCTACCCACCTGAGATTTTGGTCTTGATTTCACTGTGAGTCTATCGGTGTATCCCAATCAGAGTTGCCATTGTTTATTGTGATAAGTCGCTCTAACGAACAAATGACCTGCCACCTGGAGCACTTAGAGGCTTGTGTTAAACTCTGGTTATAAAAACCTCTTCCAGCTCTATTGATTTACTGGCAACATTTGATTGTACCCTTGGGCCAGGGTCCTGTGAGGCCCAACAGAGCTCTTACTGTTTTACAGTCCTTATTACACCAAACAAATAAATCTTCTAACCATTAATTCACTGGCTTTGCCCTCTCTCGACTGTTACAGAGAAGGCGAAAACAGAACAGATTCGTCCCGGGTGCCCTGATGGCTTGTTAGTGTGCCATTGTTGTTTCCCCCCCCCCCCCATGCTCACATTAGATTAGCACAGCACAGACAACTTGGAGGGTTCTCAGAAGATTTCATTATCGCCGGGGCGAATGCATGAGGAAATGATTTGAGCGGGATATCATGTGTTTTTTTGGGGGGGGGAGCGACGGTCATTATTTCAATATCCTGCGAGGCGGTTTTACGAGCGCCCCTGCGGGGCGTGCTGGCTGCGTCTCCTGTGTTTTGGGGAGCTGAGACGCAGCACTGGGTAGTTAACACTGGACAACCTCAGGGACAGAGAAGAGGGGAAGTCAGGCAGGATGACTTTTACAAGGGAAGGGAACTGTAAACATTTGCCAGCCCTGACATATGGAGCTGGGAGCGCGACTGAGAGCAAGGCTGCCCAGGCCCCTTTGACCACAACCTAAATCAACTGTACGTTCTCCTGGGCTGGTAATTTGAGAACGACGCAACCCCCTTGTAAAAATGTTCACAAGAGTCCTGTCTAATGAAATCTGCCACAACAAATGAAGGATTCTTCAACATTAGGAGCGAACGGCTTTGATGAGGTTGTGGACTCATCTGCTCAGAACTGTCCACTACTAACTTGTATAACGGCTGTAGGCCCATTATTCACTGGTCTGACAGGGCTATCTTTCTTTGCTTTTCTCCTTATCTTTCTGTATCTCTCTAAAGCTCTCATACAAGTGCTCTGTCTCTTCCTCTCATTCACAAGACCACCCTCTCCACACACACATACACAGACAGACCCAGGTTATGTACACTTGTGCACTCATCTAACATTCCCTTTGGAGCCTAATTCAGAAATACAACCTAACACAGCCATTAACAAACCGCCTCCAACACCACAGGATGAAAGATAGCAGGGATGATTATTCCATGCCAACATATTTGCTCAGCTTTGAAGCTTCATCACAGACCGCTCCTGCAGACTTATATAACAGGTTCAAATGAGTCCCTCCACCCAGCCCACTGCCTGGTCTCCCTGTGGTTCCAAGGTAATTGTGATCATATGCGTAGCACAAACTCTGCTGCTCTCTCATCAAACAAACACACACACACTCTTACACGCACACACACACACACACATACAGAGACGGGCAACGGTGCCTGGCGATGGATGCATCTTCAGAGGGTGATGTCATCCTCATTGAGGGACTGATAGCTGGAGCCCAGTGGTGCAGCCTGCCAAGCCTGCTAACCTCAGAGACTGCCTGGGATTACACAGCTGGGGCACAGCATACAGAGGATCACACACACACACACAAACACACACGCACACACGCACACATGCACACACACACACATGCCTGTGATGTACTGTAGATCCAGCTCTTAGAAGTCTTCCAGCATGGAGTCCTGATGCCTTCATCAAGACTGCGGACTGTTGCTGTGGCCACCTCGCTGGCCACAGCGTGGGAATTTTTGACAGGGGGGGGGGAGAGACTTTGAACCTGTCAGATGTGTGAGTTCTATAGGGGACGTGCGGACGTGCCAAGGAGATGGATGAGGATCTGCTCGGCTGCTTGGTCACATGTCATCCTGCGTAGTTCATGGAGGTTTAACTCAGTTGTGCCAGTAAGGGTCGTGTTCACGAACC
This sequence comes from Hypomesus nipponensis, assembly GCF_054491055.1. Taxonomy (NCBI): domain Eukaryota; kingdom Metazoa; phylum Chordata; class Actinopteri; order Osmeriformes; family Osmeridae; genus Hypomesus; species Hypomesus nipponensis. Next base: position 13,091,726 of record NC_140363.1, read on the forward strand.
AATGTTTAACCCAAAAGCCCACAGTATAGTTGAGGTTAGTGTGTGTGTGTGTGTGTGTGACTGTGTGTGTGTGTGTGCTAACATGGCTACCTAACCTAGTTCAATCATAAAACAACCGTCCACTAAAGAACTGCATTTGTGGCAAACTTAAATGTAAAGTATACATGGACTATGTGTGATGTAGCATAAATAATGAATGACACCACTAACCAATTTGGAGCAGTGAACCTCATCAATGAAACATGAATACACAGGGACAGTGACTGACAGGTTCATCTAGTCAACCGTGGGAAATTGGTCAATGACTGTTCACTGTTGGATGATTTTCAAACAATGCTTTATCGCACAGATAAACTGTAATCATAGTAAAGTGTCAATGGCTCGTATGAAATCAAATGCAATTTATATGAAGTGGTTGTAATTATGTGGTAATTGTATGTATATGTGGTGTGATTAGAGTGTTTCAGTAGCTATCACAGATATTAAAAACCATAAAACAAGACAATGGAAAGAGATATTTTAGATTTTAAGTTTACCCCTCCCATTCCCTCCACATCTCATCCTTCCATTCTTCCCTCCTCCCCTCCTCCAGTACTCAACCCCGCCCCCCCCTCCTTCTCTCCTGCCCTCGCTTCTTTCCCAGTCCCAGTGGGAACAGACCTAAGCGTTAACTTTAAGCTGGGGACGTTACCTGTCAGGGTACAGACACACAAACAACCCTGACACACACACACACTCTGGTGACATCTGTTCTACTCCTGTCCTAGACCTCTACCACATCAGTCCTGCATCTGGGATGTGTGCGTGTTTGCGCACGCGTGTGTGTCTCAGTGTGTGTGTGTGAGCAATGACAAGTAGGCATCATGACGGTTGGTTGACAAAAAGAGGGCTTGGAAAGACCCCCTTTTCCTCCCTCCTCCCTCTCCCCTCCTCCCTCTCTCCCTCCTCCCTCTCCCCTCCTCCCTCTCTCTCTCCTCCCTCTCCCCTCCTCTCTATCCCTCCTCCCTCTCCCCTCCTCCCTCTCTCCCTACGCCCTCTCTCCCTCTTCCCTCTCTCCCTCCTCCCTCTTTCTTCCTCCCTCTCTCCCTACGCCCTCTCTCTCCATCACCTACTTTTCCCTTCCTGACCTTGACCTGAGCTGGGTGGTTCTCTGACAGCAGCAGCAGGCGGTGTTCTTGTTGCCACTGGCTGACGTCAGTGTGTTACATGCCATATGTATGTGAGAGCAGAGTGTGTCAAATCAAAGTATGTATAGAAGCATAGCACCAGAGCCACTGGCAGTGCAGATTGCAGATCAAACTCTGTCTGATCTTGGAGCAGTCAGTGTTGCATTGAAGCAGTAGATACCCGATGCATAAATAAACGGATTCACTCTGCTCTCTTAACCCCTCCTCTCCTTTCTTCTTCTCTACTCTCCTCCGCTCACCACTTTATTCTATTCTATTTTATTCTGCTCTGTATGATTCACTTTCCCACTGTGAGGATAAAGACTGTGTAGTGAATGTGTCAGACTAGGCCTGTTCAGCACATTGGCTCAGCTGGGTCATGGGTTGCCTGGCTCGGACTCAGGCCCAGAACAGCCTTTTGAAATCATTAAGTAATGAAGTGGTGCCAATCAAATATAAATGTATCCACAAGCCAGGACCCTTTTATGTCGAACCATAAATACTCTGCTTAGAGGGCCTTGGATTTCCATCAGAGCCAATATTTCAAAGCCGGTTCAAACATCTGTTATCGCAAAAGGTTCACAAAGAGTACAAGCCAATCATACTTCACATTGCCTTCACAGGGCAGGGGAAGTGGGGAAGTTTCGCTTACCTAAGTTATTTTATTATCTAAAATCCTTTTATCTGGTGATGGAATCCAAGGTTATTCTGTTGGGTGTATGGAGCTTGGTGGAGCTTCACCAACAGACAAGAGGGTGGTACACTCACACCCAAACAAAGAGAGAGAGAGAGAGAGAGAGAGAGAGAGAGAGAGAGAGAGAGAGAGAGAGAGAGAGAGAGAGAGAGAGAGAGAGAGAGAGAGAGAGAGACATGATACGCAGATATCTCAACCAAAAGATCCAAGTCCCTTTATATCTTTAGCTTATTGTGAGTACAGTCACCAGTGACCTTGGTATAGATCCATCATGGGTCCTCTCTCTCTCTCTCTCTCTCTCTCTCTCTCTCTCTCTCTCTCTCTCTCTCTCTCTCTCTCTCTTCTTCCTCTCTCTCTCACACTCTCCATCTCTCCAGAGTGGCCCCTGGCCTGCAGCTTATTGGGGGCCGCGATCCAATATCCTGTCCCAGACAGGATCTAATCTGGGAGGCAAACGATAAGGCTGAGGTTTACAGGAGGGGCTTTACACACTCCTCCATCATTTGCATTTAAAGGCCCTCAAGTAATCTTTAGGCTTATTTAAATCTCAGCAAGACACTCACAGGAGAGGGGGAGAGAAATCTGCAGATCCACCTCCAGTGTTTTCCCATGGTAGACCAAATCCCTGCAATAAACCAGCGAAAATGTGGATCCTGTTTGGCGTTCGCACAGCTGCCTGCCTGTATTATCAATGGCATTTAATTGACTGAGAATTATTTTTTCTCTTTCCACATCCAAATAAAACCGCCACATGGGACAAAAGCCTTAGCCAGCCGCGCAAAGCGGTTTGTGAAAAGGCACATTCGCAGGAAATGTGAAGACTATTGACATGTTCTACTGCTTTACTGGAGCTGTAAGAGGGTTTTTTAGATGTATTTTTACACTTGTCCTATTTTCTTGTGATTATAACAAAAGCTCTCAAGTTTGCATATGTTATGAAACCCACAAAAGATTATTTCACCAGTTGTAGCTGCCACCTTAACCAAGCACATTATCTATAAAAGTCCTTTTGTCAGGACCTTTTGTACAATGTCCTGACCATTCAATAATTCCAAAAGATGTTTGTTTCTGCAATAATTCATCCCCCAAATTGTATTTCAATATAATTCACAATAAATTGCATAGTTATAAATAATAGATAAATCAACAGTTGCTGGCTTAGTCTAGCCCTGTCAACAGTGCTAGTTGCTGTTGTGGTCCTGAGACGCCCATGTATATCAGTCAACTTTACCAGCACGATGTTTCTGCCAAGCCAGTTTGAGTCAACATCAGGGGAGTTATTTTCAGCATGGGACTATATGGTGCATCCTACATATCTAGAAGGGATTTGAAAGATTAATCTCCACCTTTCCGATTGGATGTATGTAATTCGGTTTGACAAACACAAGGCCTACAGGGACATTCACTTCATTAATACTTGACAATGTGCCGAGCCGTCATCCCAGGGCAGAGAGGATGTAGCACTGTGATGGACCAGAGACGGGAGGCGACCCACATTCAATCTTTACTCCCATGCTTTTAACACGGAGCAGCACCTGTGATACAATATTCAGCCAATGCCACAATGTCTGTCTCAACAACCATTACAGCAGCCAAGGCAACAAAGACCTGATGCTGTGGCACTCTGCTCTCTCTCTCTCTCTCTCTCTCTCTCTCTCTCTCTCTCTCTCTCTCTCTCTCTCTCTCTCTCTCTCTCTCTCTCTCTCTCTCTCTCTCTCTCTCTTTCACTGTATTTGGTTAAAAATGTAGATTCTCCAGAGGTGTTCTGCAAAAACCTTTTCTGATGTGATTGTTGAAAAACCGCACGCAGTATTTTCAGTTTGAGCACTTGGTTGAACTTTCCAGTACTTGGTGGAGATGGTGACTCAGAACACCCTGGTGAGGACAGGTCACATCAGCCAGTCAGGATGAAACTCAGGAGGAGGTTCAGGGAGGGCTTGACTACTGAACAAAACCCCCATCTGCCACACAAGCTCTTAGAAATGTGAGGAGATGGAAGAAAAAGACTTGTATGAGGCACTCCCACCACTGCAACCCCTCAAATCCCTCCACACCTCCTGAACTCCTCCCAACCCTTCCATACCTCCAACCGCTCCACACCTCCAACCCTCCTCCCCCTCCACCCCTCAACACCTTCCCCCCCCTACAGCCATCCACAAACCCTCCAACTCCACACCTCACCCCCCCCCCCCCCGACCCCTCCCACACACACGCACACACTCTCCCACTCCTCCACCCCTCCAGCTCCAAAAATCTAACCCTGGCTGTGCGCTCACAGTCAGCTCCCTGCTCACTGTTCCATACCACAGCCTCCTAGCCCGCCTGGCCTAAACAATGCCGACTCCATTTGGGTCTGGGTAATGGCTGACTGCTTGACATAACCCTGCCGGTTTGGTCCGGTCCGTGCTGAGTAGAGCAGAGCAGACTGAGGTGACATTTGACAGACATGTAATTGCTGGAAGAGCTCACTGACAGGTGGATGAGCTTAAAGACACTTGATATGCTGCTGACTGGGGGTGATGGAGGGAGGGTGCTGTCAGTGAAGAGGATTACACCTTAAAGTAGCTCCGTCAAGCCATGGTGTTGTTTTTCCTTGTCTTTTCAAGAGCAGAGCAGCGATTACCTTTTTTTTTCTCTCCATTTAATGGTTTATTCATGTTTTAGCTCTGATTCATACAGCAACGGAGAGAGGAAGGAGGGAGGTCAAGTTTTCCATGATAGGCCCAGATTTATTGCAAGCAGATGTATGGACACAGAGGCATATATTTTCTGGAGGGGAATAGAGGGGTTTGAACTTTATTCAGCAACACTTGTAAAAACCCGGTTGTGTCGTGATAGCTTTCTCTCCTAGGTCACCTCAGGTGATATGGCAGGAGAGACAAGAGAGATAGCACACTCACCCCTATAAATGAGAGGAAGCGAGATAAAGCTGTGCTCTCTTGATTAGGTGCACCGGGTGTGGGCTACTGAGGGGGAGGTGGCGCAATCATAGGGGTGGAACTGCAGGATGTGGGTGTAGGTGTGAGAGGGGGTGTGAGAGTGGAGGAGTGTTTTATGTGCCGGGCCGTGATGCAAATCAATGATCTCCTTCAGTGCAGAGCCGAACAGCACAATGCCTGCACACCTGTCCATCATTCAACATGCCTGCTCCTCCTCCGACAGCACATTGAAAAAAATCACTTTACCTCCAAGCTTGTGGGTGGATGGGTAGGGGTCGGGGGTTGGAAACGTCCACTCCTCTTTCTCCCCGACATGCTGCCGTTATTACAACCACAGTGACTAAATTGGAGGGGGGAGAGGGTGCCGGTGGATGTGACCTCAATTGCACTGCCACACTATCTCAACCCACGTCCCATTTCACCCAAGGAGAAGGGGAAAGAAAGAGAAATTGACAATATCTTTGTGCCGTCACCATGCATAGACACCCTATAGAGATTTGGTGATGATATAGGGGGAAGGATGAGCCACTACCCTGAAGCTTGGCTCAGTTCAGTGGGGGTATTTTCACTTGTAATTGGGGTACCTTTCATCTTGCCTGCCTGAAGACGCTGCAGAGGAGGAGAACCAAGAAGGAGCTATCACTTCCCCTATTTCCTGGTCCCAGACACAGCCAGCCAAGGCAGGCAAGCAGGCAGGCAGGCAGTCAGTCAAACAGGCAGGCAGGCAGGCAGGCAGCCAGTCAAACAGGCAGGCAAGCAGACAGGCAGGCAGGCAGCCAGTCAAACAGGCAGGCAAGCAGGCAGGCAGTCTGCTAAAGATGATGTATTTCTGATCAAAGAGTCTGAAGATGTCAGCAGTGCCGGCTAGCTCAGCAGACCTGATTGCTCCTGGATAGATTTGTCCCTTTGATCAGAGGAGAGTCTGACTGCAGGCTCTGTTTATGCAAAGAAAGGCAAGGAAGGAAAATAGAGTCGGCGTTGGTGATGGAAGCAGAGCTGGGCTGGGACATGCTGCCGCAGGACATGTTGGCTCGCAATGATACAGGATGAGATCGGTTAGAATTACGAGCTAATTAGATAACATCACAAAACCCACATCTCAGCTACTTGTTGCGGTTGTTTTTCTGCGCTATCAGCAATCTCCCTACGCATGTACATCAGTCTTGATTAGCAGACTTTTTTGTGTATCTAATTATCACCAGACAGATCAGATATTCTTGTAAGATAATACATCTTCACTAATACTTTTACAAAGTAATGGCATTGGATTAAACCGTACTGTAAAGCGTATACTGACAAAACACAAATATCCACAGGCTGTACAGCTCTGTACAACTTCAATGTATTTGGGTTTTTAAAAGGAATGGGTTTTATCACTTGTGTTATGTATATATTGATGCATATCTAGACTGTGTAGCAGAGCAGTATTAACATCTAATATGTCATCAGTCTGTATGGTCAGGATCTAGCACAGTGCCTTTACCATGTCATTTCTGAGCTGAAGGGTTTCTTTGGCCCTCAAGTGCACATACAGATGTTCCCCTCTTGAATGTCAAACACACTTGACTTGAAGTCATCCTATGGGTTGTGTGGTTGAATAGTGACACGCTCTCGGTCTACAAGACTACTGTTTCAGTCGAAGAGGTCAAATCAGCAGCACATTCAGATCATACTGTACATTACTGTACATTGCATATACAGGACGTATAGTCCAGAGTGCACAATGTGCAGCCTGTGGAGGCAACTATCTATTTGGCAGAGACAGAATGTTTCAAAAGCTTCGCCCTGAGAGACAGTCCAGACAACATCTACATAAATACATATTTAATCACCAGTGGCTTTCTGTTGCGTCTGCATTGTTGAAAAAAAAAACAACACACCAAAAAACCAGTAGGAGAAAGACGAAAAGAAAGTAGTTGAAATAACACTTCACTTGTTGTTTTTCCCTCTCTCCCAGCGCTCACTCGATGAGTTCAGGTCAGAGCTTTCAGGGGACATCATCCGTTTTTCGGTTGTTCCTGTCTTCCCTGTCATGTTAAACATTAAAAGGGTTCGGCTCAGCACGTCTCCAGCAGAGAGGCGTCACAGCCAAGGTTAATTTATGGATGCAAATACCTTATCTCTGTTATTGTGTTATTTGATTTGATTTGCTTCCCTTTTACTTTCTTCAATTGATGACAGGTACTGTTTTTGAGACGTACAGTGTCGGGTAGAGGAAGCAGGTTAGCGAGCGGTTATGTAAGCCATGATTAACATATCTTAGGGCTGAATTTGGGTCAAACAGTGATGGGAAATTCAGGTCATTTTTGACAGCTGATGAAAACAGAAATCATCGTGGCGGGCGGTGGGCATAATTATGTATTTATGAGTCGAAGGGGACCTTGGGCGAACGGAGGAGGAGTGGAGAGAGGGAGGCTCTACAGAGAGCAGCTTGCCTTGCTCTGTAATGACAGCTCATTTCCCTGTGTGGGTGTTTTTCTCAACTCGGCGCGGCGCAGAGCTTTTGTTAGTCCCACCAGCTTACTGTACCTGCCAGCCTGGGCCTTTATATACTGTACAGGAGGGTTAAATGTTGTATTATTAAGAGATGCGTACACACAGGACTCACCCAAGGGCTTCTCTCTGGCAGCTTGTTTTTTTTCTCAGAGAGAAACCCCAGGCTTAAGGCAGATTTACTGATGCACTTTATGCTCAGTAACGCAAGGTTTTTACATATAGATCTGCAAAATCCATCCCATTGGACTGGAGCCTAGCAATAACACAACGAAATAAAAAGATGGGAAGGTTGTGTGGGCTGTGTAAGGCTAGGATATCTGGTCAACCTGTCAACAGTATTTATGAGGTAGATAAAGATGTCTGGGGTTATGTCTGGTGAACAGAACTAATGGCATTATTTTATAGACATTTGGAAATGATGACTTTGTTTACTTTCTTTATTTAAAGCAAGCTATAAATTAGTCCAATTATATGCAGCTTTATACACATTTCCCAAAATAATATTAATTCATTCTGTCTTAAATCTTCCATTTAAACTCAACTACAATCGCAAATAAACCTCAGCATCTATGTTCTGGCTCTTTCCAGTCCTGTCTGTTGTTCCCAGGTCCCCCGTAGAGAAGGGATATTCTCCTCAATCTTCAAATCAAAACCATCCACACACAACAGCCACCCAGCATCTCCCAGCAACCCCCAACCCCATCTCACTGCTCTGTCGATCCACTGTGACATTTGTGATGGGAGAAACATGTCCAATATGGGCCTGTCTGCTGCATTGGCCATGTAAAGTTTAATGAGCACCTTTGTGGAGCGATATGAATAATGTATACTTGACTGCACTCTAAAACGCCCCTGGTGCATCTGTCTCCAGAACGGACACAAGCCATGTGACGGACTGGTGAAAATTAAAAACGCTGAGGGAAGGAGAGAGAGAGGAAAAGAGAGGAAGAGAGAAGAAGATAGAGGAAGAGAGAAGAAGAGAGAGAAAGAGAGATTAAGCGAGAGGAAGAAGGAAAAGATAGGTAAAGTTAAGGCAGTTTCATTCACGTGAACGCGTCACTGTGCCAGTTTTAATATGAAACAGAAATCACCTCTCCTCCCCCCTGCTCTCTTCACTTTTCGCCTCCCCCCCACCCGCCACCTCTCCTCTCTTTTCCGCCCCTCGTCTCCTCAACCTGTCTGTTTGTCTGTCAAGCTGATCGTGTGTGTCAAGCTGTTCCTCACGAAAGCCTCAATACATGCAGTGACATGGGGGAGGAGTGTGTGCATGAGAGTGTGTGTGTGGGGGGGGTTAAAGTGTGCGTGGCCCCCATCAGACACTGAGACAGGAAAGAGTGTCTGATGTCAAGGTACCAGGAGGAGGAGAAGACTCCAGCAGATGTCATTGAACTGGGACTTAAACAGAGATGCAAACCACATACTCATACAGACCTTGATAAAAAAAAAAGACGTAGGTATTGTCTGAGAAAGGTTTGTAAAATAATTCATAATGCTGTTCTTAATACACTTGCACCAAAGCTATAACAAGAACATGGTAAGACATGCTTGATTAACACGTTAGCATAGAGATTGCCAAGCACTGCTAGCAAATGCAACCTTTATAGAATAGTATGTAAGTGCGCTATTAAAGTATGGCATGAGCCAGACATCATTCATTGGCCACTGCCCTTGTTTCCCCCACTCAATATATGTACTAAACCTCCATAGACAGACCAGGAGATGAGTCTTGACCTCTTTGATCATACAGCCCTCCCCTTTTTCCTCCCTGTCCCCCTTTCCTCAACACGACCCTCACCCCAACCCCCCTATTGCCTTACCTCAGATATAACCCTTCCCCCCCCCACACACACACAGCACACACACACACCCTCCTCATCACCCCACTTCTCATCCAGACCTCTCTGTCACAGCCCTCCAGCAGAGAGACACCAGTCAGACGCAGGCAGGCTGGCTAAATTAGAAATCTTCCGTGTGATATCTGGCTGCAGCTCAGCCAAGTCAACCCATTCTGAAAGATTGGTGGGCCTCTATCTTCTGACGAGATCTGCGTCCCCTTTTGAATAAGCAATGGAGTGTTCCCCTTCTGGACTGGCCTTGCTTCGTCTGGGCTATCTCTCCCTCCCTTAGTCTGTCCCCCTTTCAGTCCCAACTCCCTCTCTCCCTCCTCCTCCACCCACCCTGAAGCTGTGCTTCCACCTCCACAGATTGTGTGTGTGTGTGTGTCCCTCCTCCCCCCTCCCCCATCTTCTTTGCCTCCCTCCCTCTCAGTCAACAGGGGCTACATGGGCACACAAAAGAAGGCTCCGGCTTAGTGCTCTGGTGATGGATGCATTTTCATAGCCCATCTCCGTTATCTTGGCCAAACAGGTCTCAGCCTCCATTCTCTCAGGGTTTACAGCTTTCTCTCTGCCTTTCACCCCTCCCTCCACTCCCCCTCTCTTCCCCCATCACCATTTTCCGAAGGTCACTCATTAATACTCCTGAGCATTAATGCTGACCTCTCAACCCTAGGCTTGAAAGCTTGGGGTCTCCGATATTGAGCACCCAAGCCCTGGTCCCTGGCCCCTCTCACCCAGGCCTGAGTGCCGGGGCTGGACCCCCAAGGTCAAGGACTGGGTGACATGGGAGCCCCTAAACAATAGGAGGCCCCTTTCTGCCCACATCTCCAGACCCGCCCCCTGGCTTGTCCTCTTCAGATTGATTGGCTGTGCAGCAACATCTCCAAGTCAATCAATTTCATTTATTCAATGTTGCAAACCATCTGAATCCATCATGAAAGGTATATAGATCTCATCCCTTTCTACTGCCAGCAGAGAACCTAAAAATGTTAAAATGTATTTTTCTGAAACCCTTGAACCAACAACTAGTCTCCTATTTTCCAATTGTGCGTTAATTCGTTCATATTAGTCCGTCTTTAAAGAAGTTATTATACTGTATTTGACCTGTTTGTTCAAAGTATAAAATAGCTTACATACTCACAAAAACAAATTTGATAAAAAAATTATAATAATCACAATGAAAGTCAAGATGCTAATTGTATGTAAAGCTGACAACAAGCCTCTCACTATTTCGAATGAGGTAAACAAGATTATTTATTTCGTATTACTGTCCTTAGTAAAGCTCCTGACGAGGAAATTAGAATCAATAGATATCTCCGCTTAATATCCATCACACTTCTGGGGAAACCTTGAAGCCTGCACAAACAGGGAATCTTGGAAGAAAATCCTCAACAATAAACCCCTTCATGTTTCTTTTCTGCTAACTCTGCAGTTTGGACTCCTCATCTCCCACACACAGGATTTTCACCGGTGGCTTGATGTATCACATATCTCTCTGTTTTTCCTGCGTGGCTCTTTTCAGGCCCTGGGGTCAGGGGGTGAAATAAAGCAGACCCCATTTTGAGTTTGACAGGGTCTCCAAAGGCTGAACTCGAGGGCGCTCTCTCCCTCACCCGCGGCCCCCCCTGCAGGCCCCCCCAGTCATGTCCTGACAGAGGCCACGTCCGACAAAGGTGCAGTTTGTTCCAACCTTCTGAAAAAAAACACAACAGGGAGGGTTATTTGGTGTTCCTTTGACCTTTTAAGCCCTCAGAGATGAAAAGGGTTTCAATTTTTACCAGACGAGGAGAGGAAGACCACTTCAGCACAAGACACTTGCGCCAGCTTCAAAGCTCAGCACAAATTTTAATCACAGCAAAACGATGTACTGTTTCCATTTTGTGCTCTACATGGTAGAAAAGGGAGAGGTTTGCTACCTAAAGAGATTACAGAGCAAAAATAGAAGAGCTTTAAAGTGCAACACAAACGTGGTGGTCTTCTGGATGTTTAAGCATTTAAGATGGTGCGGTCACTATCTTATCAAATCGTAAAAATATGGCTGCGTATTACGTCAAAGCATTGACTGTCAAAGGTAAAAGCCTAATGGGGTTGCATGTATCTGCCACCTTAAATCATGCAAGCTAAAGGCAGAGTCTACAATGTTGCTGAAAACAGCATTCTGCCTTATAAAAACATATCTATCATTTACAGCGGCAGGGCCACGTAGAACACAGGAGTTTCGCAGTGCCTGGTGCCATTTACCAAACATTATCAAATCTTACAAAGCCTGCTTAATATTTAAAGCTCCGGTCATGCAGCCTAATGGTAAGGGCCATGGTTAAGCTATTCAAGGGTCAATTGTTTTATTAAGATTAATGAAGGGTTGTGAGGGGGGACGTCATATCTATCCCCCCCCTCCCCTTCTGAGTAACGGCTGCCCATATTAAAACGAGTGAGTAGGGTTCACCACTTAGCTTATCCATATAAGTGGCTTATGGATGTTTTTGCTAGGACACTCAATTGCGACTTTTTTTTTCATCAGTTCATTTTTCACCAGCTGATCAACTCCCTCCTCTCCCAGAATACATCAGAGAAGGATGATGTCAAACATGATGCCAGGAGAGACACTGTCTGCTGCTTGAGTAGGGAAGAACTGACAAGAGAGATGGGCTTGTAAAGGAGAGGGGTTTAATCAGATTAAGCCTTACTTTGTTTGGAAAGGAGACTACTTGGACATAAACAACCAGTGGTGGTCCATATCAGTCAGAAAACAGGAACACCCTCTCACACTGGCCTCCATGGAAACTATCCGAGTCCTGTGAAAACAGGTGTGCACATCCATGTTCTAAGTGACTAAAACCCGGGTTAGAGACCAGATGGAGGGGATGGCTGGGATGGCAGGATTCAGAAGGTGATCCGTACAGTAGACCAAACACACCCCTCACACCCACCCCAGCTCTACACCGCCTCAGCACAACCTGACTGATGTCACTGTCCTAATTACTCTGATGCTTGTAATCTGGCACAATAATCCTGCCTGGACACCAATTTGGGGGGAGAGAGGGGGGGGAGAGAGAGAGACAGAGAGAGAGAGAGAGAGAGAGAGAGAGAGAGAGAGAGAGAGAGAGAGAGAGAGAGAGAGAGAGAGAGAGAGAGAGAGAGAGAGAGAGAGAGAGAAAAGTAGACAGAGATGGAGACAGAGAGAGGACATGGAGGAAATGTCTCCATGTACTTTACCCATCAGTCCTTGCCTGCATCTGTATGTTGACAGGAAGTGACCACAGCGCTAGATAGAAGCCCTGATCCCAGAGTCATTTCAGTCAAACCTCAAACAACTCCCTTCACAACCCCATCACACTGAAAATCTGCTTTAAATGTTGGGAGAAGTAAAGCTGCTTATGCCCTTCAAAAAAAAAATGCCAGTCCAAAACATGTTTTGAATATATCTGTGGTGTTTCTCAGGCGGACTGAGCTAATGGGATTTGACTTTGAACATATTCTCAGTTTAGGGGGTGGGTGAGTGTATGTGTGCTTGAGAGAGTGTGTGAGGGGGAGTGGATGGTGTGAGGACATCTTTCACATGTCTGATGTGTTTGTATGTGACATGCAAGCTGAAGGAAACGACAGTTGACATGAGGACAGCCTCAACATGTGAATATCAGAGTGCTTTGTTGACTGTCCCTCACATTGATGTGCTTTGGGTTTCAAGAAAAGTCAGTGCTGTATAAAACAGGCAACATCAGCATCCGCTCATGATATATATACATGTATATGAAATACTTTGTGGAAACGTATATAGACATACATCCCACGTACAGTATCCTGCAGAGAGCAGGTATGGCATATAGTATGGTCTGGAAAACAAAGATGTCATGCGACAGGCGGTCCTAAAGGGTCATTTTCTTTCCACTGGACTGCCTCTCTCTCCAGAACGAGCATAATATGGACAACATATTGAAGGGCCATCTCCGTCCGGCACCTCCACAACAAACAGGCCATTTCATGTTTCTTTCTGCCTCTGTTTCTCCTCTCTTCCGCCCTCCCCCTCTTCAGGAGCATGCCTGCATGCACTCTGACACATCTACAAGCTCCCAGAGTCAATGGCGTGTCTGACCTCTGGTGCTGGGGTGGTTTGCTTGACTGAGTGAGAGGTAGACAACAAAGAGAGGGGAGACTCAAATGCCTCGCTTCACCTTTTACCACACACACCACACATACACACATCTGGGAAGTAGCCCGAGAGTGAGAAACACTCACAGGAGGTGTGAGCTGGGTTAAGGCCTCCTGCCTTGGCAGGCGAGATTGTAAAAGTGACCAAAGGCTGCTCCTTACTGCCCAACATACTGTTTGGTTTACTGCGTTGTGAGTCTCTGTTCATTTGAACTCGTACATTGACTCGTTTTTTTTGATGTATCCTTTATGGCACCACAGCAATCATAGAGATACACCTGGTAACACAAACAAGCACAAAACACATTAACATTCCAATTGAAATGACCTATAATTTCACGTCGCTTAGATGATATTACAAGTGATTGTATAGCGGAAGACATTTTTTCGGAAAGTTTATTCTCTGATTGCGATACGAGATGACAGTCATGTGGACTCTCAATCAGTCCACCTGTTGGGCATGTGGAAGACAATTTTCCACCTGAAGAAACAAAGTGTACATAGAGCTTGATGAAATGCCTGATTCACGGAAAGTTTGCTCTGCTTTGCCAGCTGCAACTGTGCAATTATACAGCATCCTGTTATAAAAAAAGAAATATATATTTATATATATATATATAAGAAACCACAGCAGTCTGAAAAACACTACACCCCCAGGGGTCAGGTTGTTTGTGTTATTTCAGAAACATGTACATAGAAACATGTACATAGAGCAAGCCATGCGTATCCATTTGTATTGGTATAAAAGAGATAGAAACTTCAGACTGAGACAAACACCAAACTGATCCTGCTTGTGTTTGATGTGCGTAAGAGAAACCAAGGGAAGTGCAAGGTGATGAAGTGTGATACAGCCTCACTCTTCTGTACATACTGTGGAGGGAATCCCTGTGAAGTATCAATTTGAAGAAGGAGTATGCACTACAACCCTACTGGTTACTTCAAAGGCATGTCCTGAAATGCAATAGGACAGTTATTGATTCAGTTCTTCAATGAATCCGGTATTGATAACTGATGCTTCAAAATGCACTTTTATGTATTTTTCTTTGAAGCTTTCCATCTTTCTAAGAGGATGTTGTTTTCCTCAAGAGTCTCTATAATGTTTGAGCACATCTTAGTTTTTCTGACAGTGGGCATCCCATCACTATTGAGTGACTTGTCCTCACCCTAATCAGAAGTATAGGAATGTATTTTTTACCAAACACCAAATGTAAATGAACCATAGGTGTCTATGTGTGTGTCTATGTGTGTGTGTGTGTGTGTGTGTGTGTGTGTGTATGTGTGTGTGTGTGTGTGTGTGTGTGTGTGGAAGACAGATATGTGTGAGTCTCAGTTCCTCTTCCTTTCTTTAATCTTCAGTTGAGGTTGAGTCAGTTCCGAGGCTGAGGATCAGGTGAAGAGACAGAGAAGTCCTGCCCTCCCTGTCTCCTCTCTTTATCGTCCTGCTCTCTTTCACATGGTGCCAAACCCATCTCTCTCTCTCTCTCTCTCTCTCTCTCTCTCTCTCTCTCTCTCTCTCTCTCTCTCTCTCTCTCTCTCTCCCTCTCTCTCTCTCTCTCTCTCTCTCCCTCTCCCTCTCCCTCTCTCTCTCTCTCTCTCTCTCTCTCTCTCTCTCTCTCTCTCGTTCTCCCTCTCCACACACACCCCCAGCCCTCTTTCAAGCTCTTAACATCTGTCAGCCTTAACTACTATCCAATGGTAGAAGTGAATGTACCTTGTATAAATACAGCACACTGCAGCAATTCAGCACATCCAATGACTGCTTCCAGATATGTGGAAAGAAGTGTCTTGTGTAATTGCCAGCATTTGTTAGTTCAATGTATTTGTCTTGGTTGTTCTTATCCGACAAATCACGGCCCTGTTGTTTGTAGCAAAAAGGACTGTGGTGTTTCTTATCTTTTTCTTCCAGAGAGGAAACAGCATAGAAGGCCTAATACCAGCCAACTGTACCCTGTAACACTGTGCTAGTATGCAGCAGGCCATAGGCGTAATACATCAGTAAAAAAAAACAGGATGTTGTATATTCTTATATGAGGTTTGGGGCCACGAGAGTGATATAATTGTACAGTATGTCTGTTTTGCCTTTAGAGAAAATTCTTGTTCCCCATATGTGCCTCTAATAAAGCATACTCTCAACATGTCTGTCAGAAAACTGTAAATCTGCCCTTTAACTAGGCATGGGGGAACAGAGAGAGCAGAGGAGAGCCCAAGTGAAAAATCTCAAACGCTGTCTAGACGTGCATGCGAGGCAGAAGGCCTATTTACATGGCAGACCTGGAATAATACAAAGCCCTGGCTTGTGGGTTCTCTGACTCGTGTCACACTGCTGGAGATGCCCATGACTGCTTGACTGTCCCCGACACAGCTCAGTACCTCTCCCCTTGTCTTCCCTCCGTCAGTATGGTCTTTTGAAGCCCTCTCGTAGAAGAGTAAGGGAATCTACACAGCGCAATTGTGGTCCCACTGGAAATGTTGTTTCTGTTTGTGAGCATTTGTCCCGAATCAAACACCTGGTGTGTCGCGCAGAGACTGGCTCCACAGATGAGGCTCCTCTGACTGGTCTTGGTATGGATGCAGACTGGTAGCCATCTCCACTTCACACACTGACACGCATCTCTGCTGCTTTCCCATTCTCACAACCACCTCCATCCCTGCCAACACACTCACAAAAGCACTCCCCACAACATCGACTCTGAGCACACAAATACAAGTCTGTTGATGGAAGGCTCGTGAAAATAGCCTCCCTCTGTTATTTTTTTCAGTTTTCGGTCGGAATTGAAATTCACTACAGGTTTTGAGAGGGCTCTTTGCGTTCTATTGTAATACCCCATGGAAGGTGTAATCAAAGTAATTACTATAATACACAGGTGTTCTGCATGGTACATTGCTGAGCTCAATGCTGTGCATGTCTCTCTCACTAGATGAATTAACGGAGAAAAAAAGAAAGAAAATATTTTACATCAAGTGTCATTATGGCTCCTTTATCGACAGAAAGTAAGTGCATAAACAAATAGCTCCATTTCCCCCCCTTTTTTCATTCATCTGGCGTTTTAAACATGGCTGCTTTATGCTCCGGTTGTTACTGTTGCTTTTTACTTCCACTTTTCAATTATGGTGATATAAATGTGCTTCAGTGAATTACAAAGGATGGACATGAAATGTGATCATTAAAGTCAGGCAGGGAGTGTACCCAGGGCGACCCCTTACACAGCTGTACACAGCGTAAACATCATGTAGGCCTTCTCTGATTGGCTGAGAGAGTTCTTGCTCTCGCTGTCGTCTGTGAAAGAGCAACTCCTGCTGATGCTTCAAAGTGATCCATTCACTTCTGGCTCATTTTCTGAAATTACACAAAACACATAGAAAGCCCAATTGTTTTGGCAATGGATATGGTTTTATAGAGTCCAGCCATCAGGCCCAGATCACAGGATGCATGTGGAGGGGCACAAGATCACACAGCACCACTGACATCTGCTTCCTCACACAGAGAAGGGGGTGGGGGGGGGAGGGGGGGGTGCAGAAGTGAGTGTGCGGGAGCGAGAGATACAGAGATGGAGAGCTGAAAAGAGAGAAAGAGAAAGTGTGTGCAATTACCAGGAGCCGCAGACTAAAGGATCAACTTCAAAGGGGCTGGGCCTGCATCTTCTGCGCTCCACACAGGCCGAGTACGAGGGTTGTAAGAGCAGCTAAACACTCACGCAGATCACAAGCCTTTTAATAGCACCCAGATCTGAAGAAGTCACTTCCTTCAGCCTGCCTGCTGATGAAGGAAGTCTTTTCCTCCACACTGCCTGACTGTCGGCCTGCCTTCCCGCTTGCCTGTTCGCCTGCACTCTGGTCTGCCTGCCTGCACACCTGCTTGGCTGCCTGCCTGCCTCTAACATCCTTAGACAAGAATCATGGAAACAGGCAGAACCTTTCGAAAACTCTGAGTGAAACAGCATGAAAGGACGGGTGAGAGACTTGACTGGATTTGGCCTCCTTTTGATATAGAGTCAGATTTACCAACAAAAAAAAAAGTATTTTCTTCGAATCTCATGACTGTATGACACTTGTGTGTCCCAGCATGCCGCTGAAAAACTGTTGTACGACATGCATGTCCATTTACTGTAATGTACGGTAGTATACCTCCTCTGTCAGGTCTCACTGTACTGAATGGCCTGTGTATACAGGCTGTGTACATTAGAGTACAGTCGGGCCTCAGCCTCTCCCTGTGGACTAGATCACACAGAGATGTTCATGTAGACTATATTAAACAGCTTTAATCTGTCCTCGCCACTGGATGAATATGATAAGGATAACACAGCGGCCCCTGGGGATTGAACCACCACTAGACAGGATTAACACTCGGCCTTATGAAAATATTCATGACATGTTTTAAGGACATGCAAGAGCTAGCACTCGTACGAGGGTAGGGATCTTGGCTTCTGCGACAGAATTTACCCCGCTGGTTGTCAGCAACACTAATGGTGTAGGGGTAACCCTTTTCCCTACAGCTTTATTGTGAATAGTGTTTCACATGAATGGATGTCACAGAACAGAAGATGTCACAGAACAGAAGCTTCCCATGTGTAATGTTCCTTCCACATGCAACACTTTCTTACGCCCTCTTTCCTGTATGCATGCATGTACTGCATATGCATATTCAGTGCGTATCAATAAGAGAACCGGTCTCATGAAATGACGTCTCGACTTCAAATCATTTAGCCCTCCTGAAGCTGTACAGGAGAGACACTGGTCTGGGGTGTTCCTGACTCGTAGTTTTGGATCATCGTCATTACTCCCAAGGAGGGTAAGAAGGAGTGGGCTGTATGGTCTATGTTGCATAAGATGATTGCATTACGTTTCTAAAGTATATACAGTCGGAAGCCTGACATCTGTTGGATGAACCCTGTAGTTGCAGCTGCCTGGTCCTAGTCCAACAGGCAGACATACAGAGAGGGGGCTTGTGCACTGAGGTATGAGACAGGGAACAGAGGAGAGGACATTCTTCAGCAACCCAGGAGAGAAAACATCAGGTCACACAAAGTCCCTGAACTAGCCCTCACAACTCAACTAAGTCACCCTGAGTGCTTTTCATGTTCCACATTCTCCTTTGGTGTAATTTGTCAGTAGAAACCTGCTTCCTGCTTCTGGGAAACTGAAGACCCCGGTTTGTCCATGAACAGACTAAATGTCTTGCCATCTCACCCGCAGCTGTGAGTGACCCTATCTTGGGGGGGGGGGGGTCTTCTCTTGTGACTACTACCAACCAGATGTTGCTTTGATTTATAACTGAGCTTAGATAAGAGTAACCAAATAGTCATCACAGACATTACTGCAAACGCTGCTTTTCCACTTATCGTTGTCAGGTTACAGAGTACAAAGTTACAGTAGCAGCAATGTGTCTGTGTCTGCATGTATAGAAACGATATGGGTTTTCTCTCTGACTAGACGAGAGGACATAAACATAAGCCTCCTCCCCCAGCACACAGGCTACACACCTGCATGCCCGCCCACCTACACACCTACACACACACTCACTCACAACCCTGAGCCCTGACCTGTAGGAATGTGTGCTCTCTGCAAAGTACGATTAGCCGGCCAGGCTGTTAGCTGGTCCAACACAGAACCTCATTGTGATAAAGCCCAGTCAATGTTTGCTGACACACGGCTATCTTCCGTTCCCTCTCTTCACGCGCTGGAACAGATCTCCACCTGCAACAGCTCTTTACCACCATTTAGGGACAATTTGTTTTTCTAGGAGATGTTTACACAATGGCCACCTACCACACACACACAGGAAGGCACTCACACACACACACACAAACACACACACTCACACACACACGTGGTGAGAGAGAGAGGAGAGAGAGAGAGACAATAGCAAGCAGACGGAGGCCTTTGAAATATAAATGGCAACTTTGGGAGGAGGTGGTGTTATCTGCAACTGCTTTGCTTTGTTTTTCTCTTTCGATCGTTTCCCAATCTTTTGCATTCATTATCACGGGAGAGAGGATAAGACTGAACACGGCAGGGTTTGTCAACGCCTGCCAGTGTTTCCATGGGAGGCACAGGAACACTTATCTTGTGTGTTGTGGTGGAGGAGGTGATAAAAGAGAATATTTCTCCAGCAGATCAATAGTTGTTATTCAGACCTGCACTGCTCCCACCACATAAAGCAATGACACTGTCCCAAGACTCTGGGGCCATATTGATTTTAATTTATTTTTAACTTAGTGATGGATACAGGACACATTGTGAAAGAGGCATTGGTCAAATAATTACCAACATCTATTCATTAATTGGAAGGCAAAAGGGATAGAACATTCAATATTCATTAAGCACTGCAATGACTTTGCAAATGTGCTGTCGGACAATGTCATGGGAATTATGGCACAGGTTTGCCGTGCGACAGCTAATCATGTCATATAGAAAAAGTATTCTCCCAAAAATGTCACTTGCCACCCTTATGACTCTGGGGAGGAAGAAGATTACCACCATTTTCAGTACAGTTAATTGTCCAGTCCCTGTGATCCAGTCGTTTAACATGCTGTCGCAGTTCAACAACAGCTGACAGCATTCTTTATTCCTGGATTTACAACCAATAATAGCCAAGCCTTAGTGTAGGATGATGGGGGTCAATACAAATAATTTAGCATTTGAAAATGGAATGGCTTCAATGCTCAACTGAACGAGGCATCTTCAGCAGACGGAGCTCACGGCTGTTATGGCTCCTGCAACAGATATTAGCAGGCGTGTCATACACATGCTGCATAAATATATGATCAAAAACCTGGTGACCTGCAATAAGACGCTTGATTGATTCGGTGATAGTCGACTTGTTTCGGTTTGCAGGGCAGTCCTGTCAGACTGACCAGCAGGGCCCACAGGCCTAAGTTATTCAGTACAAACCCCCACTTAATTATTCTGTGTGCAAGGAACTGCAGCGCTCTGCCCTTTGAGAGAAGCAGCAATCAAACAGCTGACTATAAGCCGAATAATCACACTGCTTTGAATGCGCTGGGCTTGGCACACGTGTGAACTACTCAATACTGTATGTGCACCAACAACAAGCTAGCTCTCTGCATTATTTGTTCTGTGTCTGCTAGAACGGATTGCGGAGGAAGTCTGTGGAGTTTGAAGCGGTGATACTTTGAAGTGAAAGTCACAACGGAGTCTACAGTCAGTATGGTCCAACAGTCATTTCCCTGAGCAGCGAGGTTCGTGACAAACACCCATCCACAACAAAATCAAGTAAGCTGTGATCTAGAGTTATTTTGGTAGACATGTTTTTGTGTTGGGATATGGATGAGGCAAAGTGCAAAGAGAGTCTGGGATGTGCATCTGCCACAAACCCAAAGTCTTTAACCTCCCCTGCACCCAGAGCCACCACCACAACTCTGTTGTTTCTTATGGAGAGTGAGCAGGTTAGCTAGCTCGCTAGGCCAAGGTCGCGGTTAAGTTGTGATTACGGAACGCTGCACTCAGGGAAGACACGCAATAAAGAGGGCTCAGCAAACCCATAAAACTGTCGAAACACATCATCCAAGTGTCAGTCGCTCCGCGCTCTGGATCGCAGAACACCTCTCTAAAAAACACATGCCCTAGGAAGTAGGAACCCACTCTCCACTCGGAGCTATCATGCCCCTTTCAACCTGACACAGGCTGAATATTGCATTAAATGGATGTGCTGAGAAGAAGAGTAGGCCACATTGATTTGAGTGTCCCCGTTGTTGTGGCCTTGTACTGGTTCTCTGTGAAGATCAATGCCATTCCCTCTCTAACAGGAACCTTTCTTGGAACTCCTTCAACTAACTAGAACTGTATAGACCCACACGCCACCCTGAAGACTCTACTGGGTATTGATTTCATCATGGACTGTTCAGTTCTAGCTATCTTCCAAACTATCATTACACTTATCTGCCAAACAGCACATGGTTATAGCTTGGAGTTAGGGGCCACAGTCCCCTCCCTTCTGCTAACTGAACACACTCCATTTGGCTCTGCTTATACCTGCAGAGATTTCATTTCAAGGCAATTAAGATACTTATCAAATGATTTTTACTGGGGAGAAAATAAGTAAATGGCGTAAAGAAAATATTCGCAAGAGCCTACGGTGATAACATTTTGGACACACATTTCACACACAGTTTGAAAGCTCCCATTTCAAGACCAGGGAAAATCTCACTGCACTGTTGGAGCTGTGCTGAAAAACTGCACTTTGGGCCAATTTCTAAGCCTCCCCCCTCACCCCTCACCCCCGCCCAGCCCTCCACCGCCTGCCCCCCTCGCACCTCCATCCAGCAGCCCTATTGAATGAGAGGGCCTAAATGCACCA
This sequence comes from Hypomesus nipponensis, assembly GCF_054491055.1. Lineage (NCBI taxonomy): Eukaryota > Metazoa > Chordata > Actinopteri > Osmeriformes > Osmeridae > Hypomesus > Hypomesus nipponensis. Next base: position 13,113,325 of record NC_140363.1, read on the forward strand.
TCAGCGTTGGGGTTTGGCTGAGCGGCAACATGGGTATTATGTTTCAAATTCTCTCCAGCTGGAGTGTGGAGAGGGCTAACCCGTCTCCCTCTTTCTGCCTCTTGCAAAGTAACAAAAAAAGACCCCACCACCACCACCACCACCACCACCTCTTTCTTTTACTCCCTCCAACCATGTCCTCCTCCCTCCCTCATTCAGTGTTCAATGCTTAAGCAATCAGGCTCCTGAGAAGTAGAGGCTAAAATTTGAGGGCCATCAGGCAGGGTCTTAATTTAGCAGGGAGAGAGAGGGGAGTGGGAGAGAGAGAGAGAAAGAGACAGGGAGAGAAAAAACAGGGTATAAGAGAAGGAGAGGCAGAGAGGGAAAAAAGAAAAAAAAGTGAGAAAAGGAAAGAGAAAGAGAGAGTGAGAGAGCTGTTGGGGCAGGTGCAAGCCGCGCGCATACAAGGTGGCGATTAGGGGTGGAAAGTGGCCCTGTGTGAGGCGAGAGGAACATCTGTGCCTATTACCTCCCCACACAAAAGACCAGAGGGGGGGGGCTGGGGCAGGACCACGGCCTCCAACATGAGCCGGGCCTCACCTAACACCACAGGCTGAATCGCGCGGCCCAATTTGAGGCTTTCAGCGCCACTCGTCATTAGCATTTGAAAAAGAAGGCAGGCAGGAGACGCAGCTCACACAGAGGACCTCGTCGGGGTCTGAGCGAGCAAGTGACTTAAGAGCTCAGAATAGGGGGAGAGAAGGGGAGTGGAGGGGGGAGGGGGGGAGAGAGATATAGTCCGAAAGAGATAGAGAGAGTGGGACTGAATGGCTGGGGTGCCGGATGAATTGAGCGTGTTTTTAAAGTAGCGGCCTATTCTCCCTGTGGATCGTTTGGTGGTTTATAGGAGAAGTAATCGCCATAGGGGGAAGAGAGAGGGGCAGAGAGAGAGAGGAGAGAGAGAGAGAGAGAGAGAGAGAGGTGGAAAGAACGTGAGACAAAGAGAGAGAATCACTGAGAAAGCAGACAATCTGTGTTTGTATGACCTACGTCCTCTAAAATATGGTCAAAAATACCGAACATTCCCCTGAGAAAGTTACAGTACCGACCATCCTTCAGACATAGACCAAAAAGTTGTTTCAAGACTCATTTCCCTGTGGGATTCTGTCCACATTTATCCATGTGAAAAGCATCTGGCACTCTGAACACCCCAAACCTTCAGAGAGCAGTTTATTTATCCTCGCATCTCGAGGAATGGAAAATTAATGTTAAATCCATCTCGAAACAATTTGAATAACTGTACTTCCGAGTGTGTCAAGGCGGTTCAAAAACACAGTTAATGGATGCCAACAGCATGAAAAATAAAACACTTGGCACCAACACGCCTAGCATCAAACTTGTACACTGCATCGCACTCTTTTCAGAAGTGAGGGCTCTTGGGACGGGCTATGACTTATTCAGACGCCACCGGCGTATATCTGTTTGCTCAAATATTCCAATTCATTCCAAGACAGTAAGTGCCTTGCTGGAGTGAATTATAAATGACAAATCAGGATGCTGACTTATTAGTTATGACATCATGAGACTCAGACTGAGTCAGTCCTTCGAAGGGTAAGGGGTGTGTGACTGGGGGGTTGAGGGTGCGGGGGGGGGGGGGGGGGGTTGGGGTGGGGGTAGGAGAGGAGGTCTAACAGGGTCTAAAAGCATGTTTGCATTTAATCTTGCCCATGCATGCATTTAATCTTGCCCATGATGGAAACCTTTTGAAAATGACACCAATCCTATTACAGAAAACTGTGAATTAAGAAGACAGGCTACTGTATGTAGAATTCTAATTAAGTACCACCCACACAAAACCAGCTCATGTAAATCTAATTGAACCACAAAGCTCTGAAAGAGATGACCGCATAGAACACACCTACAAAGTCTGGTTTGCTGTCAAAGCACAAAATGCCCTGACAAGCATGCGCTCTACAAGAAAAGGCCCAGCAAGTCTTAATCTACGATATAGTACTGTATAGATACTGTGCTCTCCTCCTCGCCACACTTAGAAACATTTTCTCCTTGTACTCAGAAAGAAAGCACCACATCCCTCCTCACACACAAACACACACACAAACACACACCCACCCACGCATACACACACACACACGCACACTCAGCAAATCTACTACAATTCTACAGTACATGGAGACTGTCTAAGAGCTAGACCATTAGTCAGCATGTGTCTCATCTCGCCTGAATTGGAAGTGAGGTCTTGTTCCAAAATGGCCCATAATCCCCCCAAACTGTCGGCCATGTGTCTCCAGACGACAGGCAGCACCCTCCTGAGAGCTGGAATCATTTCAGACTGCTGGGCTGAGAGCTGGAGGGAGACAGAGAGAAAGAAAAAAAAGGTTGACCCTCTTTTCTTTTACATAAGTACATCTTCTTGATCTTGAGTCAGATGTGTAAAGACATAACAATCCATTATGCATGTGGCAGAAGTAATTTGGTCCTATCTGATGAAATTCTCCATTAGCAGAGATTATCCTGCAGGTGGGTTCAGGGAAGGGTTCCACACGCGACTCTGATCACGCATGCTGAAACGGATATATCAACAAGCCACCAGAATCTCTGCATGCTTTTAGTCCAGCTTTACCATGTTGACAGTGGATGGAGATTCATCAATGGGCCATAGGAAGGTGTAACAGGGAGACAAAGCACCAGGACAGTGTTTAAGTCAAATGTTTGCCCATTTTCATGTTTAGCATTAAGTGTGTTGGTCCTAAATGTTTGCTTTACAGCTCCAAAATCAGGACTTTGCTCAGAATGCTATGGCCCTGTCCAGGTTATACCTGTTTCAAATGTTCTCCCAACAAGAACCGTTCTTGCGGCTCCATTGCTTTCAATTTTAGGCACGTAGGCTGAAGGTCATCATATCTAACTGTCAGATCAGTCAACACTTGATTCCCACTCCAAGCCCCCAGAGTGGACAAGGAACCGCAGAAACTGGTCAATTAAAGACTCTGTCGTCAGCATATTTCCTCATTTACTGAAGATCAAGCAAAAAGGGGGGCCAGGGGGTCAAGTATCGTAACAAAAGCCAATAAAATCTAAATATGGTGCCGTGTGTGTGTGTGTAAGATTCCGAGCTATCCATCCATTTATGGTAAATGTGCTCATGTATGTGTGTGCACGTACTTTACGTGTGTGTGTGTGTGTCTGTGTGTGTGTGATGCTTGTTAATGACCGAGTACAAGCAGATAATTCCTTTAGCCTAACAGTAAAACCCATACAAGTGTAACAGTACAAACAATGATCAATTCTTGCTTCTCTAATCTACAGCTGCTGCAGCTCTCCTCTAAATTCTCCATCACAGCAACCAAAGCAGACACTGACTCAATATTCACACACACACACACACACACACACACACACCACACCGCTGATGTAAATAAACTCTGGGGCACATTTAATGTGATGTCATTGTACTATTGACTTTCAGGGAGAGACTGAAGGCCGTGGCTGATTTGTTTAATATCTGGTTGAGAGAATTCTATCGACTCCTCTTTTTTCCTCATCTGCTCAGATGATGAAAACATATCTTCCTACCCACCAGCCCTGACCCGCTCTGCCGCGACACTGTGTTCTGAGGAGTATGGTGCGGTATCGATGTGTCTCTAGCAATGTGCTGGGGTGAGACGTGTGTGTGTGTGTGTGTGTGTGCGTACGTGCGTGTCAATGTATGTGTGTGTCCATTCAGGACTTATATCGATATAGTAAGCCTGGCTTAATCCTTTCACTCTGATGGCTTCAATGACAGAGGCACACCATCAGATAAGAGGTCAGCGAACTGCAGCCGCCACCTCTTCATTCAGAATAAATGGGGTGCACAGAGAGTGCACCTTCCTGTGTGCCACATTGCTCTGGTCATAATGAAAACGTAATGCATTTTGGGGTTCCTGCCTCCATCGCTATTGTGCCAGACAGGCCTGATATTGTTGATATTGCCTGAATAACTTGCCAAATTTGTTCCCTGATATGGCATGTTGAGATAGTACTTTCAATGTATGAGAGTGGCAAGCCGGCTTGATACTGTATAATGCACGACTGAGACTGGTTCTTTATGTGACTTTCATCTTCACGTCTTTTTTTCTTCTTTCCACAGAAATTCAATCCAACTTGTTTGTAAGCGGCATGTCTGAGTTATTACTTTAGCTCAGTATTGATAAGGACTTGATCTGCTTCTTACTGTATATAGAAACCTTCAACCAACACCTGATTTTGTTCCCAGAACATAACCGAAATTGCATTTGGAGTCTGGCTATTGGTGTCCAGAAGCTGTAAAGGATAAGTCAAAGTCAATGAAGAGAGAGAAAGAGAGAGAGAGAGAGAGAGAGAGAGAGAGAGAGAGAGAGAGAGAGAGAGAGAGAGAGTGAGAGAGAGAGAGAGAGAGAGAGAGAGAGAGAGAGAGAGAGAGAGAGAGAGAGAGAGAGAGAGAGAGAGAGAGAGAGATACTAATACTAATTCATTTATTTTTCTATCTCAGCTCAACATGACCATATACTTTTGTTTTTTTTTCCCCTTTGGTCATCTAACCAGCTAGGTCGATTGAAACAGGTTGGACTGGAGGAGGAGGGAGTTCTCTGGTCTGTCGTTCTAAAACCATCTAAACACCACATGGGTATTTCCTTTGCTCTCTCCATCTCCAGTTCCACTGAGGCGATATGAAAAGTCAAAAAGACCACAGAAAGCATTGATTGAGGCACAGCTGAGAAATGCTAATGCCCTGATTTTGTTTTTGTTCAGAGGGAGTCTGACTGTGGCATATCATTTGATTTTTGCATGCATCGAGTCTCACTGCATGATCCCTCACAACATGTGTCTCTCTGCCAGCGGACGCCCGAGCGGACTGCTCTCATTGGCCAATCATCTGGGGACAACAGTGGATGTTTACTTTGGCACAAATCCCATCATGCATTCATGCCTATTTCCTTTGCTCCGTCTGGTGGCCTTCTCCATGTCGTCGTAAAACAAAATGGAAATAGAACCCAGACACAAAGTGGGATGGAAGTGCAGAGAGTGACTAGAAGAATCCTGTAAACCTTTGCTTTGTGGAGAGATACAGTACACACAAGCAATTTGCAGTAAACTAATTATGAGCTAATATTTCGAATCCATTTCCTCTCGTATCGGGGACTTTTAAACCCGAGGCCATTAAAACAGTTGGCACTTTTAACACTAGCCCGTTAACACAGCTCGAAAAAAAAGAAAAAATCTCCTTCGCCTTTTTCCTCATTTAAATTCAATTATCGTAGCGAGCAATTTAGACAGCCAGCAGAATGATAATGAGCAGCGCGTGGGATAAAGGTGTATGCGATGGCCGTGTAGTGACATCTTTTGTTCTGGGCGAGGATTGGCAAGATAATGGCAAGATGCGCAGCAAGGGGGGGGGGGGGGGGGAGAAGTGGAGCTTGCCACGCGGGTTATCTTTCATGGCGTACAGGATAATCATGGAGTAGGGAGACCGGGGCTGGCGGAGAGGCATATCTCCTTGGAGATCAAGGTCACAACAACTCAGAGGATGGTGGAAATTCAGTTTCAGAAAGACTCCCAGCCCCTGAAATGTATTGATCTAGCTCCTCATCCCTACACTTCCTGTCATTTCTCTGATAGGCTCAGGTAGAAATACATTATTTTCTTGTCACAAGGCCTACAATGGATCACCAGTAAGAGTTGCTGTAGGCCGGGGAGAGGAAAGGGAGGAATTGTAGAATCAATGTGTGTGGGATTTCACATGACAAAATATAAAGTGACCTCCTCGTCACTGGGTTCATCAACCGCCTTCTCCTTCTAGACTTGGGATTTGGATCGCTCACAAGAAGAAAGCCACAAATAATGTCTTTACCATGGTAAATTTCATCAAATATCCTCTACTGAATCTATAAACAGGACAAGTAGGTTGGGGGGGAAAAAAGCAGTTTGTTGGTCAAGTCTAAAACTATTACAACGGCAGTTGTGAGAGATAGATGTTTTGGTTTCCAGTCTAGACAGTCAGCTAGCCCTGAAAAAGCACTCCAGCTTTATATATGCAATCAGTGGACTGAAACTTTTACACACACAGATCAATACGCTGCAAGCCTGCTATCCTCTGAGGCATTGCAGTCAGCTCAGCCTGGAAGGAAAGTGAGCCAAGTGCCTTTACAACAAAAGGACATAGCTTAGAGCTTAGACTTTCTAATTTATATATACGTTTGATTTATGCGCTTTGATGTTGGCACATATCCGCATCATAATCGCACACCCTTGAAGGCTGTATTTACTAAATGGTTGGAGATGATCAGTTTGAGTCTATGGAGGTCAGCAGACCAGTTAGCTTTAGATAAACGAGAGGAGCATCCAAGCTAACTTGTCTCGATTAAAAAATATCTATATGAATGATGTTTGGATATTACCAGATGTTTCCCATCGATCCAGAGGAAATAATAGAGACCATACAACACGGTATGTGTGAATAATCTGCCCTTTTACTAAATAATTGAAAAACTTTAAACCAGTGTCCATTTCTAATACTCAGTTTGGATTAGACTTGAGAGAGTTTAACTTTGATGTTTTCTAAAAGTCATTTTTTTCCAGCTCTTTGTTCCTCAGCATATTTCACATGAATCCTTCTGACCGGCTGGATGTTGTTCAGACAGATGCGCTCTCCTCCAAGTCCTCCACCTCTCTGCTCCTCCTCTCCTCTCCTCCTTTATTCTCGGCACAAATCCTTCTTTTATTATCCAGGCAGCGGAGCAGGGTTGTGACCCCACTTCCCCACAGCCGTTTCCTCTGCGTTTGATGCCTGGATGCCCCCCCCCCCCTCCCTCCCCCGCTCGGATTATTGTAATACTCTATGCACTCGCTTTGATGTAATAACTATGTGCAACTTGTAGCCAGTATGGAATTTCAGCTGATGGGGCGCTGACCTGACAGGAGAATGGAGGGGAGCGGCCGACAGGGGCTTTGCTTCAGACAGACAGGCTCATCTAGGGCCTGTGTGCGATGTGTTTTCTTAGATAAGCCGTGGCAAGGTTTCCTGAACAGAGCACTATTCACTAGGTGTTTACCTAGCTGGAGATCTGGTGACGCAGACGCAAACATTCATTTTGTCGAGGACCCGTCTGCTGTGTATGTTTTCAGGTGTCCTCTGTGGTTTGTGTGCTGCAGTAATCAGTTGGAATGCAACGTTGCCGTTAGTGAAGACAGAATATAGCGACAGCATGCGGTACACAAAATACTGTCATCTTTTCAGAGGACTTCTTTCAAATAATTAAATGATGAAATTTAATTAAGTGTGGGTTGCTTAATGAATATCGTTTTCTTCGTTTTTGATGTTAAACTCATTTATTTGTCAGGAGTTTGTTGATTAATGGAAGCTGTTTTCTGTGTAAGTCACCTTACATGAATGTTCCTGGAGATAAACATTCCATCAGAGGTCAGTTCACACATTGTAAATCTGACACACACCATTAATGCCTGTGGTAATCAACTAATAAACTGCTAATGCAACATCTCCTTAAGAATGGAATTAACTTCTATTATACACTATTAAAAATGCTTTCTATCATTGTTTAAAACAATTTGTTTTATGTGGATACATTTATGCAAAGATTCTGTAAGCATCGCTGCTGATCACAACAAGGTACATGACAGTGTCAGTGAGCAGAACATGTCAAGTTTAAGATCAAATCTGGAGTCTGAAGCAAAAACAACACTGCTGTGTTCTGAGACACAAACAGAAAGCATGGCATTGTGGGTGAATGAGTTGATGTTGATGAAATTCCCTTGTTCCCCACTCTGACCATGAAGTTTGACAGAAGATCGGATGCATCAATCATTAATAGGAAGATTCTTGCTTGCCCAGTCTCCTAGGGAGTTTCAGAAGCCAGACAGACATACACAAAACTGACACACATGCACACAACAACATGCACACACACACACAAGCCTGAACACACACACACACACACACAAGCCTATGCACACTTTACAATGGCCAAAAAACACACACCCTCGTCTCTCAGTGTCAGACAGGCACACACCCACTCACACAGCCACTCTCGGACAAACAGTTCTCTCCGGTAGAATAATTGTGTGGCACCCCTGGCTGTCACAGCATGCGCGTGTCTCGTTATCCCTGGGATCGGCTCATCTGTAGCCAGGAACATCAGGAGAGGTCAGGCCACAGTCTGCACTGTCACACTGAGCTGAGAGACCTGATCTGAACACACAATACATGAACACATCCTCTCTCACTGACACACACACTGCCCTGGACACATAAACATACCCGTAGACTAGTATTGTAGAAAACAATCACCAACGATGCAAAGTTTTTCAACAATAGTCTAGTTTCCAGAGGAGGCTTTTTGAAATGCGCTTTTGACAAACTGAATTGTCTCTGAAGCAATTTGGCAAAGGGTTCAACTCCTGACAAACTCTCAAATGTTGTCACCCACAGCAGACAAAAAGTGTTTTCTGTTTTTCTTAAAAATCTATTTTGGTAGCCTGAGAAGATGTTTTAAATAAAAGTGTTTTACATCTTGTCATCAGCAACATCATCTTTACAGACACATATCCTGTGTCAGCTGACATTTCCAGGCATATTTTTCTTCCACTCTAGTGTGTTTGTGTACTTTTGTCCTGTTCCACAGCCATAAATTGACTTTGATTCTTATAAGCAGGCCGGCATCCATTTAAGTTTGTGAAAAGCTCAGATAACAGTTTTCAGAGAGGAGCAGGAGAGGCGGACGCAGAGGTTGAGAGCTGACAGGTGAGGAGACACAAACAGGAGATCCAGGCTCGGGCCGTCTCCTCAGCCATCCCTCTGAAACATTTCCAAATCCAGACAGCACCTCCTTACAAAACTACTATTTATTTCACACCACCAGGAATCTTTCATTTTTATGACGGTGCAGAGGTACTCATCAATCGCAGGACTATTAGCCGAATCACTTCAATGTGTTTATTTCCCTTCTTTTTCACTGTCTGCTCTCGTCTCGCCTCTTTCCCCCCCCAGACAGGTCAGATATTAGAAACCTGGTTTATCAGCTCTGCCCAGGATGCTGGTGGAAAAGTTGATTTGCAACGCCCGATTGAATCTCCTTATCCCTGCTCCCTATCCAGCCCCTCGCCAGCTGTCCCAGTAGACTGAACACTGAGACAGGGGCCCAATGGGCTATCTCCACCACAGAGAGAGGGAATACAAATATCCATTTAAAGAGGTAGGAAGAGAAGGAGGGGAGAAGCGGACAGAGAAAGAGAGCGAGCAAAGGTGGGGTCAATAGAGAGGGGGTGTGGGTGGTGGGGGGGGGGGGGGAGAGGCCAGTAAGCGGACATGTCAAACCCTTGGACAGCTGGGGAGTGAATAAATCTCCAAGACCCTGCCTCATCCTTCCACACAGCCCCTCCCCCACCTCCATCTTCCATCCCAACCCCTTTCCAAACCTTTATCTACTCCCATTAAACCCATTTATCAAGCAGTAAACAAAACCTGTCACCGCTCCAGCCCACCCCCCTACCACACAGACACATAGATTTACACACAAACGATGGTACACAACACACACACACACAACCCCAAGACTAAAGCAAACCATCAGTTGAGGTTCCATCGTTAACCAGAGGCGTTCCGAGTGCTGAAGGTCATAGAGGACATTCATTAAACAACTGTAACTCGGGCTAATTGAAGACAACTTGATAAAAGGGTAGAAGAAAGAAAGAAAAAAAAGCTTTGGGTTGGCCAGGCCAGCTTGGCACAAAGAGAGCCATTACTGCTTTCTCTGCGCAAATAGAGAGGAAACAGACTTGGGGCTGGCGAAAGAGAGACGGATGGAGGGTTAGAGGAGAGGGATGGATGCATTAATGAAAGGATAGAGAAGAGGAATGGAGGGATGGATAAAGGGACAAATGTGGGTCTTCAGTCGTAGGGATGGAGGGTTCTAAAAATAAAGGGATAGATGAGGGGATGAATGGAGGTATTGTGGAGAGCAGGAGAGAGAGGTGACTGATGGAGGGAGGGAGGGAGGGAGGGAGGAGTGGCTGGTGGAGAAGGAGGTGAACACACGCAGTGGTGGCAGACGGACACCCCCCCCCACCACCCCAGACCGATGCCTTCATTAGGGCACTGTGTTTGTGAATGCAATTACAAACACCCGTGTCTGGAATGCAAATCAAATCAACCCTGTTGTGGTGACTCTGTTTAACTTCATTTTCAATGTCCTTCATTCAGGGAACAGTAACTTTGTCAACGGCATCACAGTCTGACATCAAATCAAACTTTGTTGCATGTGGATTATAGATCTTTGATCTGAGTCACCGAATGGAAAGTTATGCCTTCATAGCATTGAAGCGGCTATCAATAATACATGTTGGACCATAGGTTCATAGGCTGGAGAAAGGGTAACCAAAACAAAAATGCTGTCCTTGATCAGGGTTTTAATCTATGAGCCCTCACTCCCCATCCAAACTCTTACACTCCTTGAGTTATTGGCTTGTGTGCACCTTCAATTAGAGTGACACAGACAAACTCCATTACTGTCAGTGGGCCTGGGGGGGTTCACACCAGCAGTCTCTGGCATCCCAACCAAATAATGTTTGACTTTTGGGCTTTGGAAACTTTTAATGGAGTTCGTTCTGCAATCAACCTGGTAGGGAGGCGGCGTGATCTCTGACTCTGGTATTGATCCCCTCCCATGTTCACGGGCTGAGGTCACCAAAACCCCTTCTGCACACGCCCAAAGGTCAATAATGTCAATACATTAAATGAGGTAATTTTGCTGTAAAACATCCTGAGATGGTCTATTTCCATCTGACGAAACTTTATAAGCGCGACAGACAATTACAGGACTCACGTCAACGGGTCATGCTGTCACACATCTTGGTCGGGGCGAGAGAAATTGCTTTGGGAACTGTCAATTGGATGTATATCCAAAGGGGCAGGGCTGATAAACAATCTATGGAATCTATTGTCCAGTATAGTGATAAATCACTGCTGGCTTTAACTGGGAAAATGAGTGGCAGTTAAGCCTTTCTTGTTTTTGCGCTCTGTCAAAACAGATGGTGGAAGAGGTTGTGATGCGTCCAGAGTTCATACCTAACTCACACAACCTCGCTGCTATCGTAACACCACTATCAAAACAGTAGCACGCCAATGGCTTGGTCACACTTGAGTCACACGTGACATTACAGTATGTGTTGGGTGTGAATCTGAAATAAGGAATCGGAAGGCAGTAGAGCATACAAAATTCACTCTTATCAGGACATGGAAGGAGAGAGAATCCGGAGGCACCATGACCTGGATCTGAACAACATATCTGACATTCCTGTGTGACACTGCAGCTTCCTATCAGCTATGGGAAGGAGTCAGAAGTAGAACCATTTCAACTGCAGCGCGGCGCGTTTGGTTCCGGTCAGCCTTGACACAAAGGCAGGAGCTGTGGTGCATATTGGAAAGCCTCACAATGGGGTGGGTGTAATCAGTGGGCATGGTTGGAGGCGGATGGAGGCATCAGACTGTAGTAAAGGGCTGTGGACATACTGCAGAGTGGACCAAGGCTAGGGAGATGGAGTCCAGAGAGAACACTATTGCCAAACACCACTGGGGAAATAAACAGGCTAAAATAGTCACGGGGACAGGAAATGGATTTTATTGGAGAACTAATCAAGGGGGCCGTTTTAGTGGGGCACAATTTAGATTTGGATTGGATTCCTACTGACATTGGAGTTATCAATGTGTCTCATACTAGGCGCTGTAATTTGATCTTTGATGTCCACAGTGTGGCTTGATGTATGTCCTTCTGCATGGGTAGTGACTGGTGTGTGTGTGTGTAGATGTGTGTGTGTGTGTGTGTGTGTGTGTGTGTGTGTGTGTGTGTGTGTGTGTGTGTGTGTGTGTGTGTGCATGTGCATGTGCGTGTGTGTGTGTGATCCTACCAGGTTTAGGGGTTTCTATATTTAGTTTTGTTTTCTATGATATGGTCGACCAGACGACGGACCAGGTCTGTCACACTTTGCAAAACTGTATGGAAGAAAGTTCTGTCCCTCTCCACATGAACGGTGGGATCAGTTTAGGCTCTGTGTTTATAAGTATAAGACAAATAGTGATCGGTGACCTATGCTCTTTTGTAAAGCTCTCTCTTGGAAGTCACTTTGGATAAAAGCGTCTGCTAAATGAATACATGTAAATGTAAATAACTGATTGGAATGAGAGTTTAAAGACCACCTTGACATAAAAAATGACCAGTTTAGACACACAGCAGATTCAGCTCTCTGAGGCAGGAAGGTCAGAGGATAGAATGTATAGTAAGATAAAACAAATATAACACACGCCCAAGGTGCATAGTACATAGACCCCTGACTGTGATCAGAACATAACATACTGTAGGTTAAGTAAGAACGCACATATTTGAATAAATTAGAAGACAGAATACATGAAAATATATGAATAGCTAGTCTACTGATTGTGATCAACTTACTGTAAGCAGAGAATAAATCCCTGAAATCTCTCACAACTCTAAACTTTCTTGACAAAACACTGAGTCAATAGACATTTCAACTGTGTTGATGCTCTTGAGATAGCTGGAGAATATTAGTTGGTGTCAGTAGACCTATCCTAACCTTCTTGTGGATCAATTTTACATCCAAATGCCAAAGATTGGCAGTTATTGGACATCAAATAAGAACAGAATAGGACATGAATCGGCAGTTAGTAAACAATGTAAATGCACATCTGCGAACAGTGTGTATTGATTTTATTTTCATTTGAATGCTGGCTTCGGCCCCTGACTTGTCTGCTTCGCCAGTGCTATCAGGTATAATGAAAGTGTTTTATTGAATTCAGCATCTGGAGTGCTGACTAGCAATTTCTGAACCCAATTTGGCCTGTAATAACATTGGCAAGCAAGTAGCATCCATGTTAGCTTCGGTCCAAACAGCTTGTTGTGGACATTGATAACCTCTATAGCAATTGCAACAGTTTGTGCTTGATTCAGTGCAAAGAAAACAGTGAAACTGTACAGTAGCACATTATGACTGAGCATGTGAATCTAGCATACAAATTATACACATCTATATTTTTTTACAATAAGTTGTTCTGTGGAACAACTTTAGATGTCCATTGTAGTAGGCTTAAACCCTAATGTAACCCCAGCATGTTTATCAGTCTGGACAGTTGTTGGTGCTTTTTGATGATGAAGAATCCGTACAATATCCTGTTATGTTGAGATCAAGAGCGGCACTTTTTTAAGTGTGCAACATTCTAATCCTGTTTAAGTTGCAGCCAAGATACCCCGATGCCAAAATACCATCAAAACCCTGGCTTTGATGCCCGCGCCAAGGCATTAAACAGACTGGAATGTGGTAGTGCGGTAGAGTGCCAGGTGTATACCACTGAATAATTAGGCCTGAGTTGAATTAAAGCAGCATATTAAATACAGTTGTCACTTATTAGACTCATATTTTCAGTCTGCCTTGCTGTGTATGATTGCAGTTGTATAGCCAGTAGAGAAAGACTCAGAGAGGCCCTCTGAGAGACAAAAGAGAAAGCTGCTTAATGATCAGGTGTGTCAGGAGTTCTAAATACCTCTTCCCACATCAAAGGCCTTCAAAGTACGCTGGCTCGTGATGTGTCCACATGATCAGGAGAGAAACACATATGGTCTGAGGTGTCAACAGTTTAGACCAATCTCAACTGTATAATGACTAGAAATGGAAAAGGGTTTGGAAAGGGGGGGGGGGTCAAGTCTTCAAACATATGAAAATAACTCGCCCGCGGGTCACTCTCTGACACACAATGTCATCTAGCCCTTGAAAAACACTGCCATGTGTAGCATGTTCCTGCAGGTTTTAACATTGTAAATCAACCTTACACCCCCACCCGTCACCTACGGTCTTCTTCAGACAACCGCCTGGTGGTCCCACCGCTCAAGACTGCCCGGTCCCAACACAAGCTCTTCTCCTGCCTGGCGCCCCAATGGTGGAACCAGCTCCCCACCTCCATCAGGGACACTGACTGTCTCCCCACCTTCAAGAAAAGGCTCAAGACGCACTTGTTCCGGGAGTACAACGGCACTTAAGAATGCTTGGCTGGACTTGTTAGTTTCCTCCAGGATCACTATGACTCTTATTGAGTGACTTGTTGCTATTGTAGGTTAGATATAACGAAGTTAAGTCTTGTACTTGCTGTGTAATATTTTACTGTTGATTGTTCTTTTACAGGTACAGTCCTGCACTTTTGTGGTTCATGTTGTTTTAATTTGTAACTTGTATAACTACATGCTCTTATGGGTCTTCCCTTTTGGCACTTGTTTAGCTTTTTCACAATGTATGCTTCATGTTTTGGCTGCTTGCAATGTTTGGGACTATCTCGTTGTTATGATCAGTGACCTATGCTCTTTTGTAAAGCTCTCTCTTGGAAGTTGCTTTGGATAAAAGCGTCTGCTAAATGAATAAATGTAAATGTAAATGTAAATCGTGGGATTACAGTGAACGTAAGTGAAGCTGAGATATTCATTATCCGGATTCTCAAGGACTGCTGATTAATGTCCGGCAGTTAGCGTTTCTGTATCACTGCGGAGAGCAGCTCGTCAACAGAGAATAGCCAGTTGTTTTCCTTTGTTAAAAATAAGCAAATAAAGTATGCAATTATGAAGTCAAGCGTGGATTTCCTGCATAACCGCTGGCTATTTAAGCTGTCTGCTGTAAGCAACTAGCATGTAATTAAGTACCAGAAACACTTCAGTTATAACTTGGCCGAAAGGGAGCAGAAACACGAGAGGAGAGCTGCAGCACGGTTATCAGCACGGCTGCCAGGCAAGCTAAATCACTTCAGCATTTTCATTATAGGATGAGGATTTTAGGTAAGCATTGGTTGACACGTCTACTGTATGAAGCCTGACAAATCTCTCTGCTTGCTTGTTAGCATTATCATGTATGTCCAGTCTCCTTAGTGTACTCAACACGCTACAGTTCACAGACGTTGAGTACCCCTGCTGGGAGCCCCCTGTATTCAACCACACCTGGATTGTCTGTGGTCTGGAATGAGAAGCACAAGATGCTAAATGATGGTCCAAGATAATGAGACATGAGGGCCTGCAGTCAGTACCACAAAATGGACATGTCCCCAAAACATCTATAGTGCCCTATAAGCAGGCCGGTAATTCAATGTGTGATGTACAGTAAAATCATAAATGAGAGTGGTGATCTATAGGAGGAAATGAACAATTCTCATTTTGCATTATTAAAGGTGGAGATAAATGAAATATTCATAAGATGATATGCTGCTTTAATATTCATAGAAATGAACTTTATATTAGAGAACACATTTTTATGTGAAGTACACTGGAGGCCACTGATTAAATTTCATTGTTTGATCACTATGCTGGGATATTACGAGATCCCTATGCTGGCCCCCTTTAGCAAACATTTAGAAGCAATCTTCTGGGCCAAGGCACTCTATCCTGACACATCTCAGCACGTTAATGATAGTTTAAGAAGTTCTCAACAAAACAGCTGAAAAACAGATTTTCAGAACCAGCTTTGCTCTACACCTCCCAGGTTTGAATATAAAGAAGAATGGGATGGAGGTTTGAGTCACAGCATGCCTTAAAACATAATAATACATATTCATGTATATTAGTTGTGATGCGAATATTACCTTAGGCACTCATTACTTTGTTTATATGAATAAATCCCTGAAGAGTAAGTGTCCCCGAAGAGAGGTGACATTTTTAACACCAATGTTGCTTTATGTTGTTTGGTTGTGTTTACACAGGGTAACAAAACAAATAGTCAACGAAACTTAACTGAAAACCAATAAGAGTTTTATCACTATCAGGAGAGAGGTCAGGAACACTTCAGGAACATACTTTTTTCTATTACAGTAAGTGCTACCTATCTGAAGAGCTTCATCCAAGCCCTGTATTTCAAGTTATTTACAAATAATGCAAAAGTAGGTCATTTGTACAATGCCAACCAAAATAATTCCCCGGAAGTAAAACTATGTACATATACAGTACATTGTGACAAAGTACAAGGTAAATACAAAGTGGGCTCGACATTGTTTCAGCTTCAGTAATGTGCAGGTGTATCTGTGGCCTACTGTAGAGTCAGTAGGAGTCTGGTTCCTGCCCACCTCCTTTGGTCAGGAGAGGAGGAGTAGACAGGAGGTCTCCAGCTGTGCCACTAATGAGATGCCATTCTTAGAGGTCACTAGGGTCTTTGCAGTTCATGTCTACTTTTAAGGGATGTGAAACTCTACTCTAAGGCCTCTAACGGCTTTTCTAATTGCATTAGGATTCAAAGAAAGAGGCCTCGTTTTTCATCTCTGGCTTTTGTCCATCTGACTGGAGGACGGGAGTGCAAAGGCCACCGGCTCAGAGAAGGAGGAGCCGACTGCAGATTAGCTAAGGTGTATTGACCAATTAAGACACGGGGCAGGTGTCATGCTAATTTGAGGGAAAAATCAAACCCCTCCCAACATCCATCTAACCCTCCGTCGCTACACAACCACAGTTCAGTTGTTGCGTTTATTACAGTTTTTTTTTTTGCTTCCCTCCCTCTCTCCCTGTCTCTCTTTGTTCCTTTTCTTCTTCAAGGTAACCCGAGCTGCCTTCTTTTGACCCACATCTTCCGTGGAGAGCTAATCAGACTCACCTGGAGCCTGGAAGAGGGCCCTGGGGCTTGGGCTCGCTTCGTCAGCAGCAGCTGACCTGAGCTCCGTCCCTGGGGCCAGCGCAGGGTGGCTCCAACCCTCCAACCACTCTCTGGCTCAGGAGACGGAGGGGATTTCCCAACTGATGGTTCACTGCAGCCACAACAACAACAACAATTCTAACCGGGGCGGGAGACAGGGGTTAGGAGGAGATGGTCCGATCCAACTGGAAATGGCAGTGGTAAAGGTTGGACTGGATCTAAGACGCATGGAATGAAAGATTGCCCCAGACTCTCTCTCTCTCTATAATAAATGGAAAAAAGCATTTTTAAGCTTACTAAAAATAACACCTAGACTATAACTGCCGTCACATAAAACACACCAACAAGCGCAGTCTCCACACGCAGTGCAGTTACAAAAATATTGCCATGCTCTAAAAGGGAACAGTTGAGCAGATGTTTCTGTTGTATGGAATGGTGTCTTAAAAGTGTCTCTAAAGCTGGCTAACTCTGTACAAGGTACACATTTAGAACGTTTCACTGGCACAGCCATGCAAGTGCATAATACACAATGCCATGATTCTTTTTAAGATTTGTCACAAAAAGGCAATAATGATAGCCCCTTTTCCGGGGATTTTGAATATTAAATTATTTCAATATCGCCATCGGCTAATCGTAATGGAAACGGTGACATTCACATTCTGTCCATTATAAATTGTTAAACATTGATCTATGGTTTAATATTTGCTTCCCAACAGCAATGGAGGTGTGTTATTACCATGACAGAGAGCCATAATGTGTTCTGACATGCCAGTGATTATTTAAATGAGCGGTGACAGTAAATATATCCATGTGACCTGAAAAAGCAGTCTAACCGTGAGGCTAGGGAGATGAATGGACAGATTATCAGTTACAAAGCCAGACATGAGAGATAGAGCATGAGTATTATCAACATGGTGGTTGGAGGGATGAGCTAATTAAAGTCTTTATAAGGTTACACTTGGTAATTAAGATGATTTACATCAAAAAGGGAAATGCATCAGACCTGGAATATAAACATTGTTTCCTTGGCTGCAAAAGGTGCCTTTCAGAGTGAAAATGAAACAATTGTGTCCGTGGCGGTCACAAGGCGTGGTGTTGTGTTAGTCATCTTCCATAGGACACAACATCTAACAGTTCTAATCAAATCCTCACCCACAGT
Source organism: Hypomesus nipponensis (assembly GCF_054491055.1). Lineage (NCBI taxonomy): Eukaryota > Metazoa > Chordata > Actinopteri > Osmeriformes > Osmeridae > Hypomesus > Hypomesus nipponensis. Next base: position 13,131,179 of record NC_140363.1, read on the forward strand.
CTTCTCCAATGTCTCTGTTGCTTGGTTACTCAGTTGCGCATGATGGCTCTCGTGAAGAATTGTGTTTATGAATTTAAAACCACTTTATCAACAAATAATAAATAAAATAAAACAATGCAGGTATGGTATACTCAAAGCCCAATATCAGCATGTGTACATGGACTTCTATTCAGGAGACATATTCCCCAAAGCAAAGAAACGACATGGGAGTGTGGCATTAGCAGTAAGCAGGAAGAGACTCTCTGGGCTCCAACTGCCTTGAAAATGAGTCGTGAGGGTCATGCATGCTGGCATCCTCTCCAATTAGGACTAAGGAGAAGAAAGAAAAGTCTGCCTGGACCAGACTGTGACGCCCACACACACACCTGTTTCTGCTCTCTATACACACACTCACACGAACACACTTTGAGTGTGTGGGCACACACACACACCTGTTTCTACTCCCTGTCCATCCGTACTTACACAATGATAGTGGGAGAGAGATTGTGTGTGTGTGTGTGTGTGTGTGAGAGTGAGAGAGAAAGCGAGAGAGAGAGAGAGAGAGAGAGAGAGAGAGAGAGAGAGAGAGAGAGAGAGAGAGCAAAGGAGAGGAAGTTGTTTTGTCACAGTGCCATCTTAGCTTGGGCATCGTCTAATAAGATTAGATGGCTGGCTAATGAGAGCTGCAGACGGAGAGAGAGTCAACTGTGAAGCGGAGGTCAGGGATTTCATCACCAAACCTTGCTGCTGGACTTCAGGAGTCATTAACTAATAACAAACAAATGATTTACAGGAGCAGTGGTATGTTTTGTGGTACCCCTGAGGGGTTCTCTCCCACACCAGCGTTCTCTATTTCTCTCCTAATGAGTGGCGGAATATATGGAAGCAATAATCAGAAGCCATGTCGCATCGCTCAGTCAAGTCAAGTTGTTTTGGGACAAAGGTAAGGATCTAATCGTCAAGGACTTTATTTTTGTTCATAAGCAGCACAAATCAAATATCATTTTAAGACTCTCTCAAAATATCACCCCAAAAGTAAGGCAATCAGAGAAAACTAGCTGTGCATGGAAGTTTTCGATTTATACCTTTTTCAGCCAATTTAGATGCAGTCTGTCAAACATGGACTGTACAGTAAGCACATTGTATCCATTCTGGCCCCAATAGAGAATAATATGCCTGAGTAGCCGAGACACACTGTACTGCAAAGCTCTTCAGCAGCTCCTGCTCTCTCCTCTGTGTCTCCAAGAAGCCCCAGTGATGCTGTGAGTCAGGCCAGAGAGGGCGCATGCCGCCAGCACCTTCGCTAATGTGCTGACGTGAAGTCATACATGTTTTACCAGGTAATAGAAAGTGGGCAAAATAATGATCCATATTGGCTTCTGAGACAAGGTATTAATCTCTCATGTCTCTCTCTCCCCCCTTTTTCTGTCATTTTGCTCAGCTCGGGTTAAAACAGATTGACCTTCCTTCAAAAGGAAATTAATTGTTGATGGTGCTCATTTTATTTTGTCGTGGAAAAAGCTGCCATGCTGGTGGATTGTTTACCTAAGTGTCAGCATTTTGCTTTATTGGCGCACACCTAAATGCACGCATTTTTTATCCCAGAAGGGGTTCATATAATGTGTAATACCCTGTTAACCAGTGATAAAGTGAATTTCATTTCAGCAATATCTTGGAGATGTAATCAACATGCAATTTGCTAAGTGCACAAAACTATCGTTTTTGTTAACATTGCAGATTTCCGTTGGTGGTGCGGGGGTTATTGCACTCCACAATCTGTTAACACCAGGACGCTTGATGTGACTTCCCTTCAGACCTGAGTGATTCTTGTCATGAATGCCTCCAGTAAACTGTTTAATTCTGTTTCTGACCACCAACTGCATATGTGGTTGGAAACGACTAATGTTGCTCACATTATTTAGTCATGACACTGTTCCTACAGGACCCACCAATGGGCAGGGAGCACACTTGATTCTACATCCAATTCACCCAAAGGTTGATGCTGTTGATTTGATGTGATTTTATGTTGTGATGTTTAATCTCTACTTCAACTTCTTCCTGTCGACTGGAGAGAAATTCTAAAGAAACGGCTGTAAAGATGTGATCTACACCTGGATGAATTATATTCATGAAGCCAATCCTCTCATGAGGTTGATCTCACTGACCCCCGTGGTGAAGTAGACAGTGAGAATGAGGCAAAGACAGAGAGCCATAGGGAGAGAGATGGAGAGAGAGAGAGATATATATATGGAGAGAGTGAGAGTGAGTGAGGTGATGACTTCTCCACTCACTAAGGGAACTTTGACTTATGTGGTGCACTGCATTTAGGCAGCCTAACGCTAGTGAGGGCTCCACCATTAACCTCAGAGAGGGAGGCACAGGCAGCTTGATGCATTCAGATTGGCACAGGACAATATTTCACCATGACAGGCATTACCAATGAATAATTAAGTGTTTGATATAATGATCTCGGGAGATAAAGAGGAAAGAAAGAGAGACAGAAAAAGACAGAGATAAAGAAAAAGAGAGAGAGAGAGAGAGAGAGGGGGGGGGGGGAGAACGGAAGGTAGAGAAAATGATAATTCCACAATTCATTGCCCTTAAACACAATCCAGCATTATTACCATGCATCGGATCGGGAAAGGACTTTTGTTGAAACAAATAGGTTTTTGATGGCTCTGCCGGAGTAGTTACGGTTATTAGGTCTGAGAACTCTTTCATGATGGAAGTGGCATCCTGTAGTGCGGAGATCATGAAAATTTAAGTGGGGAATTTTCACCAGAAAGACTGTGGGCCAGCGAGTCTGGGCCATGCCCGGGGACACATGTGTTTTCATTGGGCGTAATGTGCGGCTAATGTCACCCGGAATAAATAGTTAACCAGCTGGGGATACAGTATCTGAGCTCGTCTGCTTGGTAGAGATGCTTTTCTCGAGGCATTCAGCATGTCCAGGAGATGATTTAGTAGAGAGAAAAATGAAAAAAGAGAGAATGAAGTTGAGCTGTTAGGAGTACTTGTTTCTGACACAAGCCCTTAATGGAGTCAACTGCTGTTGTGGTGTGTGTCTGCTGCTGATGTTGTCAGACACACTAATGACCCAATGCATAAGCACTTTGAAGTGGATTTTTGACACTATCTATTGAATCGCTCACTCTTATTTCTAGTGTGCCAGAGTGTACATTTTCACGCAGAATCTGAATCACACACCATCTAAAGAAATGACCTATTTTAGTTTGCCTTCAACAGTGCCTCTAATTGAAGATGTTACTTGAACTCTTAGCTCCTTTTATAAGTGGTAAAACTTCTCAATCAACCATGTCCTCTAAAATGAAGTCAAGGACTACATTTCCACACCTCAGTGGTTTGCAGTCCGCCCACGCCTGCTGATGCAGTGTCTGTCTGAGGCTGTCCAGTGGAGGGCTGATTCCACTCCTCATCCAGGTGACCTATGGCATCATATATGTACTGCTTGTTGCGTGTATGACAGATTTCCATGCATATTCATACATACATATGGCTCGCCAGAATGAGGCCTGTCTCCCCACTCCAGCTATTCCCTTGTAGAGCTGCGTGAAGCCAGTTCATTACTAGATGTTCTTTAAACCAGTCCGGTCAAACCCTGAGGATTTAGTGCAGTGCTATTTGTGTGTGTGTGTGTTTGTAAGTACTTTGTGTGTTTTTGTGCATGTCTGTGTGGGGTCTGTGTGTGCAGATGTGTGTGCACTTTGTATGTATGTGTGTGTGTGTGGTGTTTGTGTGTGTGAGTTGTGTGTATGTGTGTGTGTGTGTATGTGCACGCATGGCACTCACACACAGGATTTTCTTGTTTGTGAGGTGAGAACAGAGAGAAGAGGAGTCCCACAGCATGCCTCCGCCTCCCCTCGCTCCATCTGCCTCTCTTGCTCAGTCCTACATAAATTAAAAAAGCTGTACATCTGCTCAGGGGTACATTGTTAGTTGTGTGCATTTGGTGGTTCCTCTGTTTATGAAAAATTAAACACTTTGCTGCATTCAATTATTTTCCCCCGAAAACTCCCTTGGTCTGCAGCAAACTTGACAGTGGCCTAGGCACTGCCTCCGCTGTGTGGGTAGGTAGACCAGGCATCTTCGTTCTCAAGCAAAGAGACAGAAAGAGCAAACAGGAACTGCTTAAGGAAAAAAAAAAACATCTGTTGGGCTCAATTAAAAGCACATGTGATGCCTGGAAATGCCATGCAGTATGATGTTCTATTTCCACTGCCGTAATCAGCCACAGCGCAACAATGTTCAATACACACTGGCAGCAGAGACAAAATAGGATAATTGTGTTACAGTATTTTCATGGGGTATGGGTGTGGTGGTCATAGTCATCACCTGGTCAGTCCACGCAATTTCTATTTAGCTGTAAGATTGGAGGGTTAGCAAGTTTTATGGCACCGTTAAATATCAGGATTACCCATCAACAGCAATTCTACTGTTGACATTTCATCATGGTGATCTTATTGGAGGATTGTCTAATTTTATTGTCCAGTAAACATTGCACATATTCCCCCCTCTCTACAGGGTTTCTGCTCTCCTACACAACTCTTCTGGGTTACATCCAATCATGAATAAAAACAAAAAAAGAAACATGGCGGACACACACTTCGATCAATTCAGTGTTGGCAGCGCTTAAAGAGATGGGAACCGTGGCTAGACCTTGGGGCCACAGATCCTGGACCATTCCCCTCAGACCAGCCAGTGCAGGACAGATGACCGCGACCAGAGGTTGTGGTCACTGTGGCCCCGTACAGAGACCAGGCCACGAGGGAGGACCTGTGTTTGTCTTTCACATTAAAGCTCTGGACTTGGGGCGGTCGTATTTGGCCAGGGGCCGTGGTCACAGTGATTCGCCTACAGCAGAACAGGTGTTGTGGGCCGACGGGGCCATTCATCTCTCTCCCGCCCATCTCCGTGGGATTCAGGGTTAATTATCGTCAAGCACGCCATTAAGGAGAGTGATGAAAACCGTGAGGATACAGGGACACTAACCTTGGCTGCGGAGGAAGAGAGCAGGGAGGGTTTAGATTGAGGGAGGAGACCTGGGTCAAATACAATTTGCAAATATTGTTCGGTATTTGTGGTACACTGGATTTAAATTACAATGAAGATAAGAGAACCATCCCAAACGGTACACTTCAGACCATTGTGACTTTTAAGTACTTGTTGTATGACATGACCTACTGTAGGTCTGACAAGGAGAGCTATTACTGTGTTTGGTCATTCACAGAACTAATGTAGAGACTGAAAAGGCAAAAAGGATTGCTGGATTTAAAAAGAGGTGAAAAGGGATTCCTTTCTCTGTTAGCTAAGCCACCATAAAAAGCAGGTGATTTTATGTTCTTGTGTCTTGTTCTTGTCCAGGTTGTCAGGTTCTATCCTTATCCATCTCATCCTCTGTTTCTTCATAATGAATAAATGACAACCACCATTAAGGTTTCTTTTTAATACCCAGTCTTAACATATTAATTGACATTACAGTGCATGTGAGATCATACAGTAAATTGTATCTAGTGGAGTCAGTGACACTTGACCTATTGGAGATTTTACAGTGTGCTTATACCTTCATTTATCTACCCAACGTCCCTATGAATATTTAAGACAGCCAATTAAACCCCAGCTGACCTACGGGATACAGCAGCACCAAGCGTCACGCTGTCACAGTGCTGCGGAAACACACACACACACACCCACGCACACACTCTCCTACTCTCACTCCCTCTAGCCTCCCCGTTTTCCCTATCTCTCTCTTGGACCCGTGTACACACATGCACAATGTCCCAATGTCACACTGTCGGGCACGTCACATATGTGTCATGTTTATGGAGGGCGTCTACAGACGCAGTTTGTGTTTGAGTATGGAAATGACCACGGGTGGGGGGGTGGGGGGGGGGCAAAGTTAATGTGTGTCAACGCGTTTCACCTTGGTGCAGCAATGCACCGATCCTATAGGTGTCTAAAGGTGCTGCTAAGGAATGAGTGTCCCCAACACTTTGTGTCACACATATTAATAAAGATGACTGGTTAGTTATTCTTATACAGGGGAAGCAATGCCTTATTAATTGAATCGACGTTCAGTGTTTGTGTTGACATTCAATCGACACCAACATTACCAGCACCAATCACAGGTGCCTTGTTACAAACAAGGTATTCCCACTGGACAGTGCAATTAGCAGTCTCACAGATGTTAATGATATACTCAACAGGGAGTCTGTGTGTTAACCATATATTTCTTTCTGAGTAGATTCCATGACTCGATGAGGTACGGTACTTGATCACATGAATACTTTAAAGAGAGTAAATGCGGTTAAGACAACTAAAACATGTTTTCAACCTGGTCTTCCAACTTATGTCTAATGTATGAAGATCAACCAGCATCCCTTCCTGTCAAACACGCACATTACATTTGAAGTAGGTACATGCCTGCCTACCTTCCTGATTTTGACTGAAAGCTTGCCACTCACTCTGATATGTAAGCTATGTACCGTCGATACATAATATGCATGACATTACAACAGATTGGCACAGCACTATTTAGGATCATGGGATGTAAATTCTCACATTATCATCACAATTCCAACACCAAGCTTTTGTTGAAATGCCTGCGAGGAATGAGCTGTTTGTTTCATGCATTCGCTGACATTTCCTATGAAATTAAGTTACGTTGACATGAAGAGAAGAATGTATGTTCATCTACACAGTAGAACATGTGACTGTGTGGAATACATTTGAGTCACTGGGAGGATGTCTATAGGTCAGATTACAATTTCATGTGGGATAAAATATAGATGAACAAAGGCATTTTCACCCTCTAATCAGTTTCTTATATTTCTATCACCGTTGTGATGAAAGTGAAATTACTTCCTGTTCTAATTACATTACCACAGCCTGAGGTCAACCCTACGATTTTTTCTGCTCACTACGTACACCCAAATAAAATAGCTTTAAAATGTACTGTAGTCTTTTGAATGTCCAATATATCACCAGTGCACATATTCACATTTATGATCAAACTCATACCCATTATTATGTAGAATGAATCCCCTCATTCAAATGACCGAAATACATTAATTTCATGTTACCACTTCCGCCCAAAACTCATACAAAAACTCTGAACTCCAGACAAGTACATTTCAAATCCTGTCAGAAATGGTCATCCTTCTTTATAGTGTGCCAAATACTGCATTCTATGACTTTAAAGTATTTCCAATCCATTCTCTTAAAGTATCCAAGCACCCATGCAGCAATTTAGCCAAAAACGTTTCTCTAAATTGTCTAAGACATCCTACAACCACTACTTCTCCCGCCTCGAATCAGGCCCAAATCCAAGTTTCCATTTATGAAAAATGCCTGGTTAGGGCACTATCATTACAGCAATCATTCTTTCGTCTGTTGTATCATTTCTTCTTAAAATGCATCTCTAAGGCCTACGTGAGGCTGGGATTTTCAAAACCACTATCATTTCGCCTCAGACTGTGATCTCCACAGGCAATCTGCATCTAGCAGCAGTACACCGTTTGCTGTGGGAATAGAAATCAGACACCTGTCGTTGCAGAAGGGATTTTTTATTCTGCAACACCCCTCAACCAACCAGGCATATCAAAGCAGCGGAGGGTGAAAACACATCCTGGAATGAAGGGAAGTTAAAGAAAGCGGACATATTCCAGCTCCCAGGCTTCCAAGGGGACTAGTAATCATCACACTCGTCTTCCTCGTCATCCCTCCATCTTAACCGACATCTGGGACGGTAATCACATCTTAAATAGAGTCGCCACAGTGATGACAGTGTTTTAGGTTTGGTATTTTCTTTAAATACCCTGATATCCCTGTGTCTGGGGGTGATAGTGTCAGATCTTTTTGTAGTCTGTGAGGCAGAGTGACAGAAGCAGACAGCACCGTCGGTTTGGATGTCTGTCCTGTAAAAACGTCCCCAGGGGATCATTAAAACGTGAATACAACTCCAAGGGGAAATAACAGCAGTGGCTCTATCAACGCTGTGTTGATTATTTTCACAGTAAGATAGGAGGGTTCCCTGAATGGATGTAAACATATCAGGGCCAAAGGGACCATTAAACACACAATTCGATATTGTACATAGATGATTGATGGAAGATGTCACTCAGATCTGGTCAGAAAACAGTAAAACACTAAGGCAGTGTTGTAACAGTGTCGTTTCTCTCATAATCAGCTAGCTCAATCCAGCCAATAAGTAATGCTTACTAACTGTACCCGCATAAAGTGAAATACCATCTTATTGATTTAGGAGAGCTACAAACCTGTATGAACAACACACACAGTGCTCCTGTTATGGGGTCTACAAACGACCTCTAAGCACTGAGTGCACTGAACACATGTAAAGGGTAATTGCATTGATTAACTCATGGTAGTCTTATGCAAAACCAACTCACTCTTAACAGTCCTACTTCATTAAATTTGTGGTTTCATACATCTTGGCCCTATTCCTGGTCCGACTGTATCGAAGCCCTCCTCTCCACTAATCAACCTCTCTATCAAAGGAATATCGAGTCTGCTTTGAGGCAGGTCGGGGAGGACCAGAGCCTCCCTGTGCAGCATCTAGAAGAGGACAGCACTTGTTTAATTGGCTCGTGTGCTCAGGTTGAACAGATGCTGCTAGCGTCCCTCATGTCCTGTTTTTCAAGAATATGAGCACTTCCAGCCTCAGCCTGGCCACCCCAGGAGGGAGCGCAGGAAGTAAATGGATGGTCTACTTCAGATAGTCTCTAAGTAATATCTCCAAACGCAACTGAAAGAGGGCTTTTTTTAGTCTTCATTTTGAGGAAGGACGCTCGTTGCTATTATGAAGAGAGAAAAAAAATTACATTATTAGCATTCGCCATAAATTACCTCGAAGGAGCAAGAGAGGGCCACTATATCCAGATGGATGCCCCTTAAATCTGTCTTCAATTACTCTCCACTAACTTCCCCTTTCTGTTGAATTCTGATGAGCTGATCTGGAAATTTACTGAGCGGGGCTTGAGAGCACTTGTTCCCCATCCTAAGTGCAACCTGGCTCTATTTGAGTAATGTGAACCTTTGATCAGAGATCCTTATTACCTATAAAAGCCCATACTGTCCAATTCTACATTGCCTTTTCCCCTCTATAGTGCTTTTCTCCATTCATATCTGGCTGGGTGATAGTCTCTTTAAAGAGACACCAAAAATCCTGTGATCATAAAGAAATAAAATGAACGATAATGTATTTTAGCCGTCAATATTCCTCCTACCATCCTGCTGTAACCTCTCTGTGGGCTGCTCAGGGCAGGAGAGTGAGTAGCTAGCTACTTCCCTCTGGTGGCCAGCTGAGACACCAAAGTGCACTGCCTGCCGTGCATTCTGCTGAGGTCAACATGTTGAACGCCCGTCAGACACCCGGAGAGAACGAGCTATTCCTCTGGCGAAACCTGACAGCAGACAGAGCCTGTCCAAAGCAGGAGGAAACAGAACGATGGAAAAAGGAAATAAAGTCGCGAGACATCGGATGCATTCTCGGTTTGAGCTAACACTAAGATAAACGCTGCCCAGCACAACAAAGCTCTCTCGCTGGTTTCTATTCTACATCCGAAACTCTTTCCCCTCTTCCCACAGCTCACTCCCCCTCCCCTCTTCGATAGAAAGGGGAGCACCAGGGGAGCTGCACCAGGGCCATTAACATATATAGAGTCTTTATTTAAATCCCATTCTCCCAGCCATCCATTTAGAAGAGCGATGCCGGCGGGGCTGCGTTACGTGACACACTGATTGAGCTTCAATTTGATCATTTGATCTGATTGTGGGGTAAACAGAGGGGTGATGGATAAGATCTCATTACAATAGGAAAGTGAGAGTTTAATTTCCTGTACATGTTCCGTCTTTATTAATGTCAGAGACAGCAGGCCGTCAATAGCATTAAGGAGCCGGCCTCCCTAGCTGAGGCATCCGGTCTGACACAAACGAGAAGCCCTCGCCAGGCTAAAGGGATTACACTTGGCACACCCTATTGGGGTCTGGTTTCCTCCAGGCATTAATACAGTAGAAGGACTTAACCACGTAAAATGCAAAATGACTTAATGGATATCAAGTGAAATTGAATCAGGCGGTCGTTAAATCAGGCCCATACAGACCTAGCAAGAAAATGATTGTAGCTCGTCGTTATCTAAATGAATGTTTCTCAGAAACCGTGGGGATAGGTCCATGGAATACAGAGTCAGGGGAAGACCATGTGTGTGTTGTTGTAGGTATCCATCAAGCAGTGCATGTGGAGAAACCCTGTGATTTGAGCATTTCTGAGGAAGGTTCTCTACCCAGGCTAAAAACCTAGGCTAACATAATAAACCTGTCAACACTCCAGTGTGAATCCCCGGAGCCTCTGGTGTCCCTCACACCCCCCCCCTGTGATAGTCATCATCACGATATCTGTCCTGGGAGACAGCATCTCATCTATCAGTCACTCACTGACACACACACGCACACACAAATACACACACCCAAACGCACGCACACACAACATATACATACATAAACACAAAAACAAACAAATACATACACACACACACAGTGCCCTAAACGTATCAATCCTGTCCTGTTTACATCTTTAACACAGTCTATTGTATTTCTGCTGCCTCTGAAGGAGGACGGCCGTGCCTGGGACTTCATTTGGCGGCAATGCTGTCTCTCTGCCGGTCTTTCTATCTCACTGCCAGTCTGTCTGTCTGTCTGTCTCACTGCATGTCTGTCTGTCTGTCTGTTTGAGAGATGGCAACTGAAGAGGAGAGAATAGAAGAGAGAAAAAGCTTTGTTTATGTTCCCCTCGATCCTCTGGGGGCCTGCTTGCCACAGCAGAGAGAGGGGCGCAGGAGAGTTATACCCCGAGTGCACAATCATTACCATGCTAAATTTATATTGATTGCTGTAGCTTAAGAGCTAAATCTGAGTTATTCCCCGGACGGTATGCCCGTGTGTGTACAATCCGTGGTGAGCTGGTAATCCTGGGTACAACATGTGCAACGCGTTTGCCGTAGATATGGAACACGTTATGCAATCCCCTAGCATGAAGATATGAACCTGCTAACCTCTTCCAGTTGTGATTTTTAAGTGGATGATTTGCAGAGCTCTTGGATTCCTTGTTACATCCCTTCATCACACACGACTAGAACGAGTGGACGCAGGGAGTGAAGGATGGAGGAAGGGAGGGATGGAGGAAGAGAGGGATGGAGGAAGGTTGGAAGGAGGGAGGGAGGGCGAGGGTGTGGAAGGGGAGGGGAAGGGGAGTCTATGCCAGAGGTGGTTAGAGAACATGCTGTTTCCACCAGTTCTTTTCCCTGCGTGGCTAGCTGGCTGTGCAGCATGGGTAAAGTTGTGCGTCTCCCCTCCTGCAGGCACATTTCATCACACATATGCATATGTGCTTGCCCTTGACATTATCATCAGCACATTTGCTCCGGGCCCCGAGGTAAGGTTGAAATACTGCTGAGGCTTCCCAGACTCTGCGGCCTGCTTCAGAGCCGGCAGAGAGACTGTCCGTCGGCTAAATAAGCACCGAGGGACGGAGGAGAGGAAAGGAGAGGAGAGGAGGAGAGGAAGGGGAAAAAAGCTCAGTAGCAGAGCACAGTAGAGCGCCCCTCAGGGGACGCTAGTAATTAAACAGTGATTAAATTAAGAGGCGACGCGAGCAAAACGCCGTCTGATTGACAGACTTGCTCCTCTCTCTGGCGGAGCATTCTCTCTACCTCAGTGAATTCAGTTCAGGGTGTGACTCACGAGTGACTATGAGAGCCTTGGTTTCTATTGACCTCCAATTACCTCTTTATTCGGATTCTTCAAGGTCTTTTCCAAAAGTATTTTCTTAACAGTGGCTCACTGCGACTGAGAAAAGCACATTTCCTTGGGAAGAAAAAACAAACACTTTAAAAGGAACGCATGCACGGCGCTGGAGCCTCTGATACGATCAGTGTTTACTTCAGATAAACTCACAAAGTACAATCACTTGAGAGAATACATTACAGAAGCTGTGTCTCGAGTGCCAACAGTGCTCACTTCCACCTCAGAGAGTACAATCACCAGTCACTACCTGTCAGAGGCTCTGAGGTACACTCACTCAGAATCTAAAGCGACCATGGCTCTCATTTACTAGTGTGTAGTCGGCCTGCTTTAGGAAAAGCCTTATCCCACTCTCTCCAAAGGGGTGAAAACACCATATATTACCTCTGGCGACTCCTTAAACCCAAAGCAAACAGACAGACAGGAGGGCTGAAAAACAGCAATAAAACCAGCTTTTACAAAACAATCAGAAAAATCGAGACACTGAAATTGCCTTCCTCTTTCTGGCTTCTAGAAGTCTCCACACGTCCCTCCTCTTCTCCCCTTCACTGGTACCACGACACCCAAGGTCCACAGGCCTTTTATGGATTTTTATAAAGCAGGTGTTGTGCTTATGAAAATACGTACTGAAGGTCCTTAAACAATCCTTTAAGTCCTCTGATGGTAAAGAAGGTCCTCTTACCGTGTAATACAAATTCAAATAGCCTCATATGGAGATAGATTGTGGGCCAAGCAGCGAGCGAGAGAGGCTACTTTGGAGGATGACTTCAAGATGACAGATATTGATTAAGTGCTCAATGAGAGCATGCCTATGAAAGCCTGGCCTCCACACAGCTCATGAAAGAATCATACAAACACACACACACAACCATCAGCAAATACACACATGGACCCCCCCCCTCTCCATTACGAGATGGTGCAAGCACATTTTTTAAGTGACACACTTGAGGACTGAATATCAAGTTCTAGATTAATCTGCATCCTCTCAGAAAGTTAGTGAAAGTGTACCATTTGTGTCAAATTATAAAGCAGTCTGTGGGTTAAAATGTATATTTTTCAACTTCAATTATATTCATCATTTACATATTTGAAAAAATTGCTTGCATTGCAAAGACATTTCAACGTTTTGGTGTTTTTATGAATTATATATGTGAATTTGCTTTCAGAAAAGCCTTGTAAACTGTCCACAAAGTCAGTTTGCTACATTTAAAAAAGACTGAGTCCATTACTCCTTTGTTTTACCAGCACAGTGTGACACCTTGTATGTCTGCGCTGGCATCGGGGGGGAGTGATGCAGGATGTTCTCAGAGATAAACATGTGAATCTAATTTCTGTGTGAAACAGCGGGCCGCTGAGGCAGGCTCACAGACGCGTGCATTACCGCCTCTGACTGTGGTTGTCAGAGTCTGTGATGATGCCATGCAAGCAGCGCTGTAATAGCAACAGCACTGCCAGCCTGACCGACTTCATCAGCCCTGACATTTACCACAGCCCTGCACTCCATTTCTCTCGTTCCCCCTCTCTTTCTCTCTCTCTCTTTCTCTCTCTCTCTCTCTCTCTCTCTCTCTCTTTCACTCTCTCTCTCTCTCTCCCTTTCCTATGTCAATCTCTTTTCTTTCCCACAACCGTTCTCTCTCTTTTTATCTCTCTTCATCTTTCGCCTCCCTTCCAGCTCCCTCGCTTCCTTTTCCTCCATTCCTCCCTCAGCCTCGCATGCACAATCTTTGCAGTATACAAACGTTTTACCCTGATTCCTGATCAGTTGAATATCCAGAGGGGCCTAGAGGCAGTAGCTGCTGGAGGAGAAGGAAAGGAGAGGAGGAGGAAGCCAGGCCAAACTAGGCCAGCTCCCACAAGTCAAAAACAGGCCAGACCAGACCAGACCAGACCAGGAAATCGAACGAAGAATCGAACAGAGGGGCATCATCAGAGGCTGATTTCACAAGAAAGCTGTCAGGTCCTCGCACACAAGCACATGATGAAACCAGGCAGTAAATGGTTCATAAAGCTTTCATAAATATGCAACTCAGGGGCTAATAGTCCCAGCTAGGCCCTGGCCCAGGCCTCATTATCTAGCCACTCCGCTGGGAGGCTGCTGTGCCAAGGTAGGCCAGGATCATTCCCCCTCTTACGGAGCCTCACAGGAATACTGATCCTGCAGCAGAGGGGAGGAAGGCTCTAAAATCAGAGGGTGAAAAAACCTGTCTGAACATAACACTGCGCTGAGCTAATATAGTCTGTGGCAATGCTTTGATAATCATGTTGGCTTTGAATTAGTAAAGGAGAAAATCCATCTGAAAATGGAATTTAAAAAAATATTTGTAAAATGTAGAAGCAAAGTTTTAGGGTTATCGTGTTAAGCTAAGATGAGGAACAATAAACTTGGAATCCCGGGGGCAGAAATAGTTTGAATATGCAATGTGTGACCTCAGAATTGCTTTGTAAAAAAGGCACATTTGACTTGATTACCTCTTGACATTTTCTTTCACGAATGAAGGCGGCCGCTAGATAAGGCAATCATCATTGTGACACAATGTAAATATATAAATATGCGTATTTATCCTTCCCTGTCTGCTGATAAAGACATAAGGCCACATAAACGCATGAATGGTCCAGGTCTGGCCTTCCTGCCTGCCTTCCTGCCTGCCTTCCGCTCAGCCTTCAACGGCCCACACTACAGCGCCGTGCCCTTCATTATCAACAAGCAACGCTCATCACAACGCCCGGCGTTTTCTCCATAAACCCAAAGTCTCACACAATGAGACGTGTGGGAGATAAGGTGCGGGAGACCATTTCTCCTGACATTCACCATGGAAAAACTCATCAGTCATGCTGTCAGAGCCAGTGGTCTGGGCTAGTTTGGGATTTATGAGAAATAATGATGGCTTGAAAATAGCTGTAAGCCGCCCTTTTGCTTTTGCTTTTACCTGTGGTGTGGATGGGTGTTGTGCGTTGAGGCACGCTCTGCATAAAACCCAATCTCTTTTGTCAGTGACCCTTGCACTGATTTCACATCCCATCTCTCCATGTTTTGGAGGGCGAGGGTGTTCTCTGTTTGAGCTGGCTTTCTGAATAATGACATTTCCGCCTCAGATGATGAAAGGCTATGCTGCTGATCAGTTTATATTTAAAGTAGGGTGAAGGATGAGCGCAACATGAGGTACCTATGTGGTACTTTTTCTTGTTGTAGACTCAGAGTACCTTGAGTACCAGAGTACTAGTCATGTTCAAGCTTGACTGTTACCCTCTCTGATTAAACATTCATCAGCCAAGGTCAGACCCTTTAATAATGGATTTCACATTTTACAGTATACGCCAAAAGGAGTTTGTTGTTTTTTCTGTTGCAGCCATTTACTTAATCAAGTCACAACCCACAACAATTAAAATTGCTCTCAGGATTAATTGAGCGTTAATTCAAGACTAATTCCATTGTGTATGCAGTCTTTGTTGACGTCCATCACTCCTGCACATTAACTCCCAACACAACAACTCAGGCACAGTAATAGCTTGTGTCAAATTCTGCTATTTTCCCTTCAAGGCCGTGACAGCCAGTCAATGACAGATGCTCCCAGAGCGATTCAGCTAGTAAACATCCTAGAACACAGCACTATCATCCATGTAGGAACAGACACTGTGATAACACAGTCATGACTGAATACAATATCACAGCTTCAATGTCATTTGAAAGTGGGTGTTGGTGCAATTGTGGAATTTTCTGGCTAAACCATATGATATAGCACAGCTATAGATTCATGTGGTTGGTATTATGGGCTCCCTATGGGTTTACACTGTAAGGATGTCCTCAAGCGTCATATTATTAGTCAATTTCAGGATACTCTGATTATCAGGTTTGTTAATTGCATTTCTTAATATATCTGAGAATTCTGCCAGAAGACATAACCTAACTACCTAGTCCTTCCTAATTGAACACTCGACATACATTTCCTTCCAGTCTGTTAATGAGTTACCATATTGCCTGGGTGTATGGCTTAAACTCCTTGTGTGTATTTTACAGCCATATACCTGTAAGTGTTGTGAAATTAGTAGGCAGGAGAGGTTGGTGCAATTTCAAATCAAGTGCAGCAGGGAGGCCTCTTGAAGCTCGAGGGTTCTTTCATCAGACAGGAAATGAATCTGCCGGCTTGTTGCCGAGGAGACGGTGGATAGGCAATGACATCAGGCTCAAGCCCAGGTGAGCTCTTGATCATTGCTGTTGGGTCTCGTTTTGCACGGTAAAATGGACTGACGGGAATAGCCAATTACAGCGTTTTGAACAGAAGCGAAGTCAGGGCTATTTCTAAAGTAGAGGGGGGCACTAGGTGTGAGGAGAGTTTGGGAGATGGGTTTTAGTGAGATAAAATGAAGTGCTTCTGTAGTGTTTTGGCTAATGGACACAAACCAATTTCCGATTGAAGTCTTTTGGTGTGTTCATGTTCCATTGTATCCAGTCCCTTGACACAAGTTTACTCCCTGTTCTTAACATGTGGGTTATAATAATTATATTCTACAGAACTTCTATTACCGATATGTACCTTTTGGCGGATTTTTTTTTGTTTTATGATCGTTATCCTCAGGCTTTGCGTTGTTTTTAGTTGTTGTTTTTCTTAGTATCGGATTGTTTGTTTTCTTTCTCACCAGGGTTCAACAACACCATATTGCTTTGCCACAGCCTAACCTTAATGTAGACAAAGCCAAGTCGGCACATCTCAGCAAGAGCAAAACACACATACATGTACACACACTCTCACACACACACACACACTACGACAGGAAGTACACAGGAGAGCAAGGCGTTTTTCAATGCATTTAGATGAGACCTTTAACAAAGGTCCCTAATGCAGATATCAATGATCCAGGGGAGAAGCTATCGGAGCGAAATTGGCTGACAGAGGGATGTCACCCCTCTGCATGAAAAATGATGGATCCCATTTGTAAACTCTTCTCCTCCTGCCTCCTCCCCTCCCTTGGTCGCACCCAGCCCTGCCATTGGTCATTAAAAAAGGAAGCAGCCGAATAACTCTGCAGGCAAATAACAAGTGCACCAGTTAAATTGGCACTTTACTGGCCGGTCTTTCTGGCTGTCAAGGAATGCACCAAGGAATAGTAGAATTCAATGATGACAAGATAGATTAACATCATGGCCTTTGTTTTTCATCTACTTTTCATTTGTTGTATTCCCCAAAGGGAGGAAAAACAATATGCAACCAATATCTACGGTCGCCTACCGAACAGCTGGAGATCATTGCATAAATATAAGAGTGGGGGTATAGCCGACTGCCACATAGTGATTTGCTCTCCTGCACGGTTTGTTACAGCCCTCAACATGTCCAACACCAATACACACGGCGCTATGTTCTCCTAGAGCACCAAGCCCACTGCTCCTACCCTACAAGTCAAACTCATTAGAGGCAGCTAGCACTGTACAGCCTGAACAATATTGCTGAGACCTTGGAAATGTTCATTGAAACTTCAGGTACAATGTCCAGCTCTCTTTAAACGCTGACACGGTCCATTTCTATGATGGAGTGACTTTGGGAAGCTTCCTGCTCAGCTACTGGTCTATGCTGTGCCCTTGAGGGGAAGAGGTAAATTTGCTAAGTTAATCACATAATGAGGCCAATTAAACATAGGAGAGCTTAGGTGAAATGAGAGCCACCTCTGAGCCTTTTGCAAATGAGTGTGATTTCCCTCTCTGGGCAGGGGTGGAAGGCCCAATTCCACCAGCTATACCCTCAGCTAATCCCTGCTAAGCAGACACTACAAAGTACATGCTTCTTATCACATTAACCTTTTGATCCTGGATTACGCATGTGTTTCCAAGTGTTTTAAGAAGAGCATGTATGTATGAATGTATGTAAACATCATTCAGGCTAATCCAGATTAGCGCGGCGGTTTCGAAGTCCCTCCCATGTCAGTCAAAACTTGACTCTGCTTTGACCCCTGTCGTACCGATGGTTGAGTCATCAGCAACTCATGGCGTGCCATAAACAACACTTTTCTTCAGCGGCAAACTCACACCTGGCTCCTCTAATTGTGTGTGAGGGTGCGGGGTGTAGATGAGAGTGACTGCATGAGTGCTCTTGGAGGGCCAACAGGTGCATAAATCACTTGAGCTGCACTCATCGTCCCCGAGTGGCTCCCCTCCTTCAGCTCAGCGAGCTACGCGGCGGCAGAAACAGAACTCTAACCGGAGTCACAGAGAGGGGCAAAGGTCATGATGATGGGCTGGGCTCTGAAGGAGAGGAGCATGGGTAATATATATCCATATCCTCGGCTGACAGCCTGTCCTCTCAGAGAGAAGAGCACTTACACTGAGGTCCTCATCAGCCCTTGGCCAACAGCTATTCCCAAGATGGACACTGCAGTGGAGCGGACATGGTTGGACAGGTCGAACCATTGAAGGTCTCGTTTCTTCTTGCCTTGTGAGAGGCTAGCAAACGCAAATGTCCACTTTATTGACATATGAAGGATAGTCCTATAACTTAGAGGGTAAGAGGCCAGGATCAGTTATAAGGCTTAAAACTGGCAGGTGCCTAAACAGGTATCACCTTGGTATCAAACAATACAAGCTTGGGATGAAAGGAGTATATTTACAGTAGGTCTGCAAAAAACATATATCATTATTCTGAACATGATGGTCCCAGATAGTCTCATGTACATGGAACTCATGTGTCCATTCTGGGCTGATTCTAATTCCATGATGACATCATCCCCAAGAAGCAATTAAGCATGTGGGGAGAGCAGGGCATTAAAATATGAACGCATAAGGAGATACAGACCATAATAAGAGGATATTTCATCACCATCAAGGGTTTATAAAAGGCCCACCGTGTTGCTCACAGCATATCCCCTAATCTGGATCAGGGGAGATTCACAGAGAACAAGATGGACAAGGGAAATTAAAGGCAGACGCATTTTACCAGATCATATTGCGATGATTTGTTAATAAAATGCAAAGCAGGCAGCAGGATGTAATGCAGAGACTAAACCGTCGCTGTGATTTAGACTTAATCCGTCATTATCCCGCCTTTGAAGTGACCTCGTCGGGGCATGTTCACACGGTGACCCAGAAGCTCTCTCCCCATTTCCTCATTAAGCAGGATGAATCTGAGGCAGCGAGCGCCAGGGCTTTGATGTCCCCGACACCCACACCAGCCCCGGCAAAAACATTATGGTTCTTAATCAATTATGGCACTCACCTTTAGGGCAGTACATTCATTAGATCTGATAGGAACAGCTAAGGGACAATATTCAGATTGCGTGCTGAGATTGAAATGAAGGTTATGGTAACGGTAGGTCCAGGGGAAGGGAGGTTGGAGGTAGACAAAGACTGCAATTTCCCAGAGCACATCAGTGCCTTCTGGAATTTACATATGCACCCACAAGAGAGGGATATATAGCCATGGAGTTCAGAGGTATAATTTACGTCCATGGTGTGATTTATCATCCTTAGATCATCACAGAAATGTAGCGCAGATCACCTAAAGAGGTCCACATATGTTGCAGGTAAATGATAGCTGTTATAAAAGTTTATCACGGCCGTGAAATGAAATGAATCTATCAAAAAGACATGGGTCGCCATTATGCAAAACGGCAGCCAATCAGAGAGGCTACGCTGAGGGCGTGAGGATGATGGAGGGAGAGCGGAGGATCTCAACAACAGTGCCCTTTGAGAAGAAACCAGTCAAAACCATACCGTAAATGACGGGTGCCTGCAACATTATACGGTGCATGTTGTTAACGCCCAATAGAAAAAGAATGTGTCTTGTGAATAAGGTAATCCTGCACCCAGGAGTGCATGTTAATGTCATTTCCAGATAACAGGGGAGATGTTATAAATCCCAGTGATTGCAACCATAACTGCAGTGCAGCACAAGAGAAAACAGCTTGTTCTCTCAGTACTGAGCAGGGTAAGGGTCATATGTTTCGCCTGTAGTTTGTACCCACTTCAAGACATTCAGTGTGCCTGATAACATAGTGTTGACAATAATGTTGCTGAACAGCGGAAAGTGTGTCCCTTGAAAGGTAATGCACCTGTGTTTGGGCATATGTTGGAGCATAACACCCCACCCTTAAAGGTGTCACCGCCCATGCGGGTAGGAGCAGAGCCACATGCTCATGCTGTGGTGCAGTCATCTCCCCAGGCAGTGTCTCGTCAGGCTAGGCAGGGAGGCAGGAAAAAAGAGAGAGAGAGGGAGGGAAGGAAGGAAGGGAAGAGGAGAATGGGATGGTGAGAGAGGGAGGGGTGGAAGGGAGGGAGAGAGGGATGGAGAGAGGGAGGTGAGGGAAGGGAGGAAGGGCGTTAGGCAGGCATGCTGGCTGGCTGGCAGGGAGGGAGGGAGGCAGAGAGGAAGTCAGGCAGGCAGGGTGTTAAAGTGTGTGCTCGATACACACAGGAACAACATGACCATCTGCCCTGGGAACACAGGCATCCATCTTACTGAGGACAGGAACACAGAAGAGGGGAGAGAGAGAGAGATAGAAAGATAGAGAGAGAGAGAGAGAGAGAGAGAGAGAGAGAGAGAGAGAGAGAGAGAGAGAGAGAGAGAAAGAGAGGGAAAGAGAGAGAAAGGGGAAGGTAGGGAAAGAGCGAGCATTAGAGGAATGGAAAAAGATGTAGGGAGTAAGCTGGTTCTTTCTGCATGCGCCATGCGGTACATATGACTTTCAGCAAAACAGTCTGGTTCTTGTTTCAGTCTTGGGTAATCTAATCAAGGACTGAAGGAAGGTTTAAATTGTAAGCAAAATACAGCACAGTTTGAGGTTGAGCAAATTAGCATTAAGTCACTTGTCTTTTGATAAACCTTGCATTTGTGATGAATAAAATAATCCATGTGCATACGCTATAGTCCATGTCTTTCTCTAGTTACTGTCCCCATGCAGCCAACTTCCCTGAAGGTCAAGACAGTTGAGGAGCTGGAAAACCGCTCACACAGTACACACATACATGAACGCGCAAACTCTTGTCGCTTCCCCCCCTCCTACCCTCCCTCACCTCTCACACCCGGACTTTGTGTCTACAGTCACTCCACAGCAGTCATCAGTCTGAGAAGGATATCATCTTGCCCTTTTTCCATTTGTTTTTATTTTTAGCCCATGTCCTCATCACGGCA
The DNA here is from genome assembly GCF_054491055.1 of Hypomesus nipponensis. Taxonomy (NCBI): domain Eukaryota; kingdom Metazoa; phylum Chordata; class Actinopteri; order Osmeriformes; family Osmeridae; genus Hypomesus; species Hypomesus nipponensis. Next base: position 13,152,106 of record NC_140363.1, read on the forward strand.
TAATCAGTCCATGGCCCATTGATACAGTCTCCATCTGACTCACATCTTATCACACTGGGAGCTTTTAGACCCGCTCCCAGCCATTAGCACTGGCCACTGGCTGGCCGGCCGGAAGAGTGAGAGGGGAGAAGTGGCCTCCTGGTGCTTCTGGATGATGTCAGTGTTAACAGGGCTTTACAGGACCAGCTGTCGGCTAGGGGCCTTCTCTGGGTGTCTGGTAGTACACACACTGCCCTCTATCTTTCTCCTCTACTTGCCGGCTCTCTTAAGTGCACACATCTCACACGTGTTTGCGCACACACCTTGTTTTTTTTTTTTTTACATGTTCGATGTCTAACGTGTCACTCAACTCAATGGAGTTTTTCTATTTTGCTCTCGGTGCTGACACAGGTCTGGAGCAGACAGTCTTCTGCTCCTCAGACTGCCCCCGCTCGCTTTGCTCTTTGACCCACAGGAACTACTCCCGTCTGTCACAACCTTGAGCTGAGGGCGGATGTTTTCTCACCACAGGTCAAATGGACAGGTGTTTTTCCAGAGTGCATTGCCACAGACGACTGACACATCATTGACAGGCAGTCAGGCGCTCGCCCGGGGGGAGAGATCCAGACCCAACACTGCTGGACACCCTCCGCTAGACCTTCGCACGTCCATCAACAATCAATTATTTAGCTATTTGTGCTGGCTTGCAAAAAGCTGCTTGACTGTATTCCCTAAGTGTGAGACTGCCATGCATTTTGTATTAGGGAACCTACCTCGTTTCTGAGATTCTAGAGTGAAGTGAAGAAACTGTTCACACTCACAGTGCAACATGGAACTAAAATGAAGCGGGTCAATGATTCTTATTGCCTTTAATAAAACATAAGGCCCTATGGATGATTTCTGTTGGCTACTTTGTGTGATTTCAGATGGTATGCTGTTTATGCACTGTTCAGATACTTGGGAATAACACTCTGAACTCCTCGGAGTTAATAAGAACATACATTTTGATTAAAAAAAGTACTTATTGCACTCCGGCTTCCATATCTTATAATGATAATTATTTAAGATGGGTACGAGGAAGTTTGGGTCGTTCCATCGGTCCTCTTCATTGCCACAAGGTCTATTGGTGCTTCATATGAACAGGACTGTAGGAGTGACGCTCCACTGTGCTGGAGTTACCACACACTCTTGTCTACTAAGATCTTCAACAGTGTTCTCTCCATGTCACACAGAGGAATTAAACAGGCGCTATGGGGTCACCGTCAACAGCCCTCCTCCCACTCATCACCATGCCTCTATGTTCTTAATGGCCACCACTGTGAGCCGACCGAGTCCTTTTTTTTATCCACTCCAATATCATTAAGTTATTAGTTGATTCCAGTGGATTTAATCAGCATAGTAATTCCTCTCCACGGGCAGATAAGTCTCTCTCCAGAGCAGTTACACTGGCCACTAAGCCTGCTGATTAGGCGCAAGCCCCCAAAATAATTCATCAGAAAACTACAAAAAATAATTTATCAAAAGTGCTTCTCGAGAAAGCCGCACAGGACCTTTGCTTCTTAATAATTAAACTCCACAATTAGGCATCTTACCATGCGCTCAGTGTGAGACTCCATGTAATATTCATAACCATACATAATTATGCAATATATTCTTGAAATAAGAGGCCATATATCCACGGCTGGGCTGTCAAAAGGCAAGACATTTTTATTTGGTTTATAACACTGTTTCATCTTGTGGATGAGCCGCCGCTGGTGACTGAGGGGGGCGCGAGGTCCTGGCTTCTGTCAGACGCTCCAGCCCTGCCCCAGCTCCAAGAAATCTGACGGCAGGGACAGAGAGAGAGAGAGTGATTCAAGAAGAAAAAAACACACAAACCGACAGACGTAGATGGACAAAACAGGTTGAAGACATGAGGAGAAAAGGGAGGGTGGAAGAGAGCGAGGAAGAAATGGAAAAATAAAGAGGGAGACCAAGAGAAAGAGGGGAGGAGAAAGAGAGAGCGAGGAGTGCAGAAAGAGACATAGCATGGTGCTCCATTCGGTGCCACAGGGGCCAAAAATATCAAAGAACATCATCCCAACACAACAAAGGCATACCTTAGTGGTAACATAGATTGACCACACTGTCTGTCAACATGAGACGCAATGGGGAAAAAAGTCAAAAGAGAGAGATTAGATTAAAATAGTAGCAGAGATGGGCGCTGTCTTGAGATGTATTGTATGATAAATTATACATCACGTCCCGGCATGTAAAAAAAAAAAAAAAAAAAAGACATACAAAAGTCTACAAAGCCCCTGATGGGGCCTGAAGAAAATAAGCAACAGCAGCGTGTGGAGTGGACACGCCGGACAAGGTTGGCTTTCATCTAGTGATGTGGTTCAAAGCATAGCTAGGAACAGAGCAAACTGGCAATCAAAGCTAATGTGTAACTGGGCAGTGGCGCTCTCAGCTCTTCATAAGGGCCCCTTGTCAGAACGGCAGACAAGATCACACGCAGGCAAGACGCCTCTCCTCACGCTTTCTCTCTCTCCTCTCTCGCTTACTCTCCCACCCACTCTCTCTCTCTTGCTGTCTCACTCTCTCGCCCTCCCTCTCTCCTCACATCACAATGGTTCATTCTCCACGCGAGTGTCTTTGGAACTTATTATTTTTCCGTGTTAAAAACGCAGTGCTGGTGGAGCAGCCTTTTGAAGGCTTTTCATGCCATGGATGTGATGAATGAGAAGTAAAACCGTACGTTTTCACTCCAACTTTGCTGTAGTTCACAAAGGTTTTCTTTTCCCCTTCAAGTTCCCCATCCCCAGGGGTACCTACTGTATCAGAGTGTGAACTAGCGCCCGAGCGGAATGAATGAGTTCGAATAAAACGCATCTTGAAATGTATTGTCGGCTCAAACATGCATGGAACATGCAATTACCAATCTGTCACGGATATCAGGAGGCCTTTTGTGCCGCGGGTTCACTACCATTTAATATCTTCTCTCAACATTTCATCACATTTCCAAATGGACTGCATGGGGAACTTGCACACTGTACCCTGGCCGTGGAGCAGCCAACAATGTACAATGTTTCAGTTCATCACAAGTTCATCAGACTCAAAGTGACTCACCGCTCACTCACCTGACTGAAAATCATACAGTTGTGGTTCCGGCTCATTTTTTACTTCTCTCTGGAAGAATCATAAGGGGAGAGACATTAGAATCGCTAGGAAGAAAGTACATTTACAGACAGTTTTTTTCTGCCTAGTAAAATCCTAAATGTTTTGGACTTACTGTGTACCACACAACAACGACCTTTCATGGATATGACGTTTTTCACACCGGCATTATAGAGAGGTGATTAACATAGATAAGAGTTAAAGTCAAATAGCCGTAAAGGTCGTCATTCAGGCCCTACTCCCACAGTTTCGAGAGTGATTTACAACACATTAATTTGGTGCAGGGAATAATTTATCCGTGACACACACCCAGCCACACGGCAGCACGCATGTAGAATGCGCACGCAGGGGACAATATACCGTGAATGCACACATCTCATATCACCAATCAATCAAGATGCTTTACAACTTCTGTCAGCAGCTCTAACAGACATCATAAATTACAAAGCCATTGTTCATGTTGCCAATAACTTTTGAAGGAGAATCTCAGCAAACTGAGAGAGCACAACAACATTGTCTCTGCAGCGCGTTCCACGGGAGGCGTGACACTGCACCCCCAGCACAGGAAGGCATACCTAATCCAAACCTGCCTGCAAATACGGAGGAGGGAGAGGAAAGTACTTTGAAGGTAGATTTACATTTGCGAATAGGTTTCCTATTTCCCTCAACTGGAAAATTCCCATCAAGGATAAGGATTGGCATGGACAGGGACATTCTGATGGAAAGCAGGCAGCGGTGGGCTCCGTTAGACTTGGTGATCCCTTTGCATTTCCTTCACAATTTCTAAATCCTCCCCTCGACTGCAGTCCTGAGGCCCTTCAGTCGGGGCTTGGGCTGGAGTGGCGCCCACAGATCTGTGCTGGCTGTGACAGTGAATACGAGCCCTCATTCAGACCCACTCAAACCCAGTGAGAAAGATGTAAACAAGCGGCGGTGTGCATAAGGAGAACAGGGACACAGGGGTGGAGTGGAGCCACACCAATATCCTGAAGCGCTGATTGATAACTGGGACCCCCTAATGTGAGCATTTCTATTCAGGCGGGGGAGCAGAACTTTACGGGGCCATATTTCCATCCACTGACAATCTACACGACAGACCCCAGGTCCATTCAGTATATAAAGAGAGTTTGTGTGCGTGCATGTCTCCATTTTGTGTGTAATGGAAATAAGACAGTGTTAACTGTTGCTTGTGAGATTGCCCAGTGTGTTGACAGTGTGGGGGCTCCAGGGGAGAACAGAGGAGGAGAGTGGAGGAGAGAGGTGGGTACAGGAGAGTGGAGGGGAGAGGTGGGTAGAGGAGAGTGGAGGGGAGAGGTGGGTAGAGGAGAGTGGAGGGGAGAGGTGGGTACAGGAGAGTGGAGGGGAGAGGTGGGTAGAGGAGAGTGGAGGGGAGAGGTGGGTAGAGGAGAGTGGAGGAGAGAGGTGGGTAGAGGAGAGTGGAGGGGAGAGGTGGGTACCTGCTGTTAGAGTAGGATGCAGTGATTTTCCTGGTGTCACACCGTGACAGGTCTCAGAGCTAGGACAGTAATAACCACCTGGAGAGCCAACTCCTTCTCTATTTAGTCACCTATGGAATTCTCCCTGGGACAATAGAACATCCTGGAAACGCTGAGCGGTAGCAGCCTGAAGCCTATGTTTTCAAGCCAATCAGAGCCAAATTGCCTGAACTAAGTGCAAGGCACATCCACTCCCAGAGGAAAAATGTCATGCTTCCATTACTGGTACAAGTATTGTAGGACTCCTTGTTATCATTCAACAGTATGTTTCTCAGATTAGGAGATGGGCGTACAGTGTGCTTTGGACAGTCATTGTTCAATTCATTTAAATCTATAACGAGTCACATGTAATTGTTGGCCTATCCGTGGCGGCAGCATGACAGGGGAGTGGTGGGGGTTAGTCCAGAGTGGAGAGTAATCCTTGGGCTTGGTAGGAGACACCTTGATGTGCAGGTGCCTTTAATACTGGACAAAGTCATGTGAGAGGGAGGAGTGTAGGCCCTGGAGCAGATGTTCTCCATCAGCCTGAGAAGCTGTCCCAGATGTGGAGGCCGTGGATCCGGTGACATGTGAGCGAGAGCTACTAATGCCAAGTGTATTAGTGGTCTCTTTATGTCTACATTAGGCTCAACGGTGTTGCAAGGAGCGGGGGGAGTCGACGCAAGGCCGGGCTTTGCTGTTGCTACTGCTACTGCCACTACTACTGTTCTTACTACTATTACTAGCAATACTACTACAACAACTATTATTACCATACTGCTACTTCTACTACAGCTGATACTACTATTTTTACAATTAATACTATTATTACAACTACTACACTGCTACTATTACTACTATCACCACTACTACTTTATTACCACTATTCCTATTATACTTTTACCAGCCTACTCTTATTACTACTACTACTACTACTACTACTACTACTACTATTACTACTAGTACTTCTACTAGTACTTCTACTAGTACTACTACTACTACTAGTACTTCTACTACTACTACTACTAGTACTACTACTACTACTACTACTACTACTACTAGTACTTCTACTACTACTAGTACTTCTACTAGTACTTCTACTACTACTACTACTAGTACTCGTACTTCTACTACTTCTACTACTACTACTACTACTGCTACTACTACTACTGCTACAAGTACTACAAGTACTACTACTACTACTACTACTACTACTATTACTACTAGTATTTCTACTAGTACTTCTACTAGTACTACTACTACTACTAGTACTTCTACTACTACTACTACTACTACTACTACTAGTACTTCTACTACTACTACTACTACTACTACTACTAGTACTTCTACTACTACTACTACTAGTACTTCTACTACTACTACTACTACTGCTACTACTACAAGTACTACTACTACTACTACTACTAGGCCTAAATGCTTTGATGAACTTACCCTTGAAGAACTTGGACATCCGTGACCGTATCCCGTACTGCTTTGAAGAAGCCTCCTCCTCTCTAGTTTCCTTGCAACATAAATCAGAGTGTCCTATCATCATCTAGTCATATTCAATGCATATGTGGCCTGATTCAGTAAATCTGTCAGCTTTCTCCTCAGAGTGATAGATCATATTCCTAATCCCACTCCGCACATGCACTATATGTCACCCTACACCCTCCCTTCCTTACATTCAGAGATATAGTAGAGGTACAACAACAGAGAGAGAGAGTGAGAGAGCGAGAAAGAGCGAGCGAGAGACAGAGAGACAGAGGAAGGGAAAGAAGTAGAGTTGGGAAACACATTATAGATAGCTAGGTTCCCAGCAGTCTTTTTCTTTGTGCTTCAGTGTGTACCCTAGACAGGACACAGGAATAAACAGACAGTGTTTTTTTTCCTGCTGGTTCAATGTCCCTTCTGAAGACTAGAAGTACATCTCAGTCTGATTAATGGCAGTACACTAGCTAATGAACAGTAATTGAATGGTATAATGCAGTAGGTCCTAAAAGCCCAGAGGACCAGTCTTCTGTTGCAAAAGGCTGGTGACATTGTCTGGGGTTGATTATAGTTGACCTTGCGTGAGAGAGAGGGGGCCCTTTGAAACAACCAACCAGAGCTGGGGGAAATAGAAGCCACAAAACTGTCGGAGACAAATGAAAAGAAATTGCATTGGTAAAGAATAGGAGAGGTCGATGGCCAGATCAATAACTATCTGATTTCTTATCACAAAATTCTTAAGGAGAGGAAGACGATTGATCAGACATCCCTAGTTGTATTGGCACTTCTAACAATATTAATTAAGAAAAAATGCTTAGCTGACTGGTTGATAAATCAGTCTATATCGTTAAATCAAAACAAACGATAGTAGTAAACAGAAATCAAACCAACTCAAACAACCCTTAGCCTGAGCGTATCCGACCACTGCTAGCCTGTTAACATTCTTACATGAACACATTCCAACTTGTAAACAAGAGAAAGGCTAACGATGTACACTAACTGGTTAGCAGAGTGCACAGCTAAATGCAGTGACTTCCAGCTCTAGATGGACTATTAAAGAACTGCCTCATCTCACGAGATCAATCCAGAAACACTACAAATGCCAATCAACGCCTTAGGAAGAGACGTCTAGCTCTTAAGATGTCCCCAGCCTCCATGCACAGGGTCTGTCTGCTGGGCTAGGCTGACAGACACGGCCAGCCCCAGACAGCCTTGCCAGCCAGCTCTGCTCATTCCTCATAACTCTTTACTTTGTGTGGCCAGGTCAATATCACACTACCTCACCACTGTAACTATTCACTATCCCAACCCCACAACCATGAATCATCTAAACAGAGGCAGGACGCTTGGCTGGGAATGCAATCATGTAATTGAATTTGGTCATCAATACACTGTATAAACGGCAGCAGTAGCATGAGAGGTGCATTTCACAAGGCCTGCCAAAGTGGGAGGCAATCTATTCAAAACCCAGTTCAAACTATGAGTCATAGAGGTACATATATCTCTTATTATCATTCCCAGCAGTGTACATGATGAGGTGGCAGGAGAGACGCAGGAACAGTCTGCTTCTCTCCATACAGGACTGGGGCGGGGGGGCTGAGTAATGGTTGGATGTTGGTTGGCCAAATAATTTGCTCAAAGTCCCCACCTGCCATCATTTCCACTCTCAGTAAATCTTCCATAAATAGCTCTAATAAAGGTAGACACATATATAAAAGTGCAGCTACAACACCTTAATTATCCCTCTGTGACATTTTGAAATATTGCAAGTCACTCCTTTTTAATCACATCAGACTATCCAATCGTCAGCCTATGAAGGCGCAACTTTGTAATGTTGAACACCACTTGATACACTGTTATCTCTGATAAGGGGTTAGCTCCAAACATTTGTGCAAACTGATTACATCAAACTATTTAAGTCATCACATAAGTAAGCAGTAAACAATAAATATACAATTAATACAATCAATCTATAATAGATTGTACAAATTCTTATTTAGTAAAAAAAAAAAAAACTAACTTTTTATGTACTTTAATGTAATCAGTTTCTAAAACAGTTGAGTATTCTGAAGTTAGGGAGTTAACAGTGTGTTTGCTGTCGTGCAGTATGTCTGGGTTCTATTGAATATGGGATATGAAGTAAATTAAATACCACAATCATAATATCCTACTGAATTCAGTAGCTGTCTCCCATCAAAAGAGGTTTGGAGCGGTGGTGATGATGACTGCTCAAATGAGTCGGAATCAGAAAACATTAGTACTGCTTACCTAATGGTCATTCCAACAATCTATACACACTCTGATTCAGCAATATCCATGCAGGCTTAAAAGCGATAAGTAATGAATTAGACTATTGATGAGGACTTTAACCGGGTCATAAGTATCCCCCTTGTAGTCAATAATTATTCAAATAAGAATATCTTTATTGCAAAAGTGCATGCCTTTGCAAAAATCATTGCAACACACAAAATATCTCCCTGTGGTGCAGTTTCATTTGCTTGGACCTGGTTTCATTACAGAGAAATGTTTTGTTTTATTCATTGCTTAAATCAGACTCAATATCTTCTTATTTTCAAAGCTGAATGAAACGGCGAGTAATAGTAATATGACCAAACTACTCTGTGTGTTCTATCACCATTATGGGGCTCGTTTTACGTCCTCTTGAGGATTATTAGAGCTGAATAAGTGTATTTAAATGAGTGTAATTTCTGGAAAGCCCCCATCCATGCAAAAACATCTGTACACACAGTGGTGCTCCATTCGTTACCAGGCACATAACAACCAGAATAAGGCACAGATATGAAAGCAGAGTAAATGTGGTGATGGTCGCTGCTTGACATGAATCAGACAGTCTTCTCTGCTGGTCTGCACGCTCATGCTGTAGCTGAGCCACAAGCATGGTGCTGCAGATAAGCCTGCTGCCTGCTTTTTGTGTGTGTGAGTGTGTGTGCATGCATGTGCGTGCATGGGCGTGTGCGTGTGTGATGGGGGCAAGTGTGTGTGTGTGTGTGTGTGCGTGATGGGAGCAAGTGTGTGTGTGTGTGTGTGTGTGACGATGCTGTACCTGGGTCTCTGCCAGAAGAGGAGACTTGAGTCTTCCGTGTCTGGAGCTGGTGAGCCCAGTGCCCCTCCCTGACTCCTGGCCCTCCCCTGCTCCTGACGACTCCTGCCAGACACACAGACACACAGGCAGACACAGGCAGACACACAGACAGACACACAGACAGACACACAGACAGACACACCGGCAGACACACCGGCAGACACACAGACAGACACACAGACAGACACACAAACAGACACACAGACAGACACACAGACAGACACACAGGCAGACACACAGACAGACACACAGGCAGACACACAGACAGACACACAGACAGACACACAGACAGACACACAGGCAGACACACAGGCAGACACACAGACAGACACACAGACAGACATACAGGCAGACACACAGACAGACACACAGACAGACACACAGGCAGACACACAGGCAGACACACAGGCAGACACACAGAAAGACACACAGACAGACACACAGGCAGACACACAGGCAGACACACAGGCAGACACACAGGCAGACACACAGACAGACACACAGGCAGACACACAGACAGACACACAGACAGACACACAGACAGACACACAGACAGACACACAGGCAGACACACAGGCAGACACACAGACAGACATACAGGCAGACACACATGGCAGACACACAGACAGACACACAGACAGACACACAGGCAGACACACAGGCAGACACACAGGCAGACACACAGACAGACACACAGGCAGACACACAGGCAGACACACAGGCAGACACACAGAAAGACACACAGACAGACACACAGGCAGACACACAGGCAGACACACAGGCAGACACACAGGCAGACACACAGACAGACACACAGGCAGACACACAGACAGACACACAGGCAGACACACAGGCAGACACACAGGCAGACACACAGACAGACACACAGGCAGACACACAGGCAGACACACAGGCAGACACACAGGCAGACACACAGATAGTCACACAAAACAATACAAAATGAAACAGACAAAAAAAGGTCACCATGCTTGTACTGTTTAGCATGTAGCTGCTGGTCCAGAAACCCTTCTTTTTAATCAGGTTTTCCTTGAAATGAAGGAGCTTGTATTTATTGAAGTGCCCCAAAACAATAGGTCTCCTCATCCACCCTTATGCCAGTGCTAACCATCCTGGAGCAGGCAGACAGAGGCCTGTTGGTGCTGGGGGTGTTGCAGTCCTGGAGGAGGGTCCTGTATGGGCTCTGGGCTCCACTGCCTGGTCTGGACGACCTGCGAGTGTACTGCTCCTCATCCACCACCTTGGCCTCAACCTGGAGTGGGGCAAGACAGAGAGGGTGTGTGTGTGTGGGGGGGGGGGGACAAGATGGGGGGTTCTCATACTGGGAGCTTGTTATTGTGTTTAACAGCCATTGGAATTCTACATGTGTATATCTTGTTCGCACAGTGACCTTCTGACTACAGTCTCTAAAGACTATTGAATGTAGCATTTAGTCCAGGACTAGACTGAACGGGAAACCTTGACCTAATTGTTTCCTGGCCATATGCTCAGGCTCACTGGGCGAGCGCGAGGCTGCACTTTTACCTGATCAATTGGCAAGTCCACCTTCACCTGGTGATCCTCCTGCACCTCGCGGGCTCCCGCCGTCTCCCTCCGCTTGTGCTTCGCTTGGAACACGCTGCCCTCTGAGAAAAGTGATTAATCACAATTACCCCTACTGCTGGCAGTCCCCCTGCCACTTTCCACACACACACACTCACACACACACACACACACTGTCCCTTTCGCTTCCTCGACTTCAGAGGTGATCAATGATCCTGTCAAGCAATTTATTTATTTAGAGAGAAGCACACACAGAGCGAAAGGTTACTGAGGGTCGAGGCCCTTCTCCCACCAATGTGGTCCACCTGCCTGTACAGACACTCTGCTGTCCCTGGGCCCCTGACACTGGCTGGTCGCTCTCACCACACCTGGGGAATATGGATCTCACACTCTGCACACTGCAGTCAACAAAATCACATTTCTTGGCGGTCGCTGGATTCACGAAGGGGGACGTGAATAATGAAACAAGCTATTGGGACTCTGGGAGATCTATTATTAAAACAGAATTACTGGACCCGTCCCGAAGTTCCATCTAAGTACTATTGATAATCAGTGATTAAAACAAAAAGGTTGTCTCTGGAATATCAAGCAGTGGGCCCCGGGGGCCCAGGTGAATCACGGACAGTGGGCAGGCGTGATGTGTTCTGTTTCACGGAGATGAGATTTGGATGCGATCCGAGCGCCTATCAGGTTCAGAATCAAGACAAGTGATGAAAGTGATCCACAGGCAAAGCCTGTGCTCCTGCTTGCCAACAACAGCGCTCCGAGAGCCACCGTCCCCCAGCGCCACACACTGATGGAGTTAAGAAGAAGGCTATGGATTTTCCCCGCGTTTTTCTTAAACCATTAGTAATGAGTTTATGAGGGGAGCTAATGCCACCGGGGATGATCAAGTGTCCGAAAAGTGTCGGGAAACGCGGGGAGGAGAAGGGGCCTGCAGACAGACAGTCACCCTGCTCATGCCGGGCCCCAGCGTGAGCGGCGGAAGCTCTACTCCATCACCAGGAAGGAGTGCTGGCTCGGCTGGAACGTGTGAAGCCACGGCAGAGCCGCGGGAGCTCGGCCGCTCCTCCTATGATGTCATGGTGTCTCTGAACGGCGGTGCATACTCACAGTTTAGATGGCGCCGGGCACACACACGTTACACGCGTGCACGGACACACGCGCGCGCGCGCGGCTACGGTGTAACATGTATTGAACAGCTGGCTGGTGGAGGCATCGGTGCAATTACTGTGTATTGTATCCACTATATATCACATTCATACCGCATAATTGCCACAACGCTAAATACCATCAATCTTAGAGACTGTTTTTGTCAGCTTTATGATCTCCAGTCTATATTATTGTGATGAATAACTTATGATCGTTTTGATTCCCCCCCATCAGGAGTAAATTGGAGCATTTTGTTTTCCTGGCACAGTTAACGAGCCTTTCTGGATACATATTCAACAAAATGGCCCGATTGAATTCATCTATGATTTAGAGGGCTTGATGGAGGTTTGAAGTCTTGTTCAGTTTGAAATTTACGGCAAAGAGCTGCATTCTCTCAAAGGTGCAAAACGTGTTTCTCTGATGTAGTTGGACTTTGGAGAGCAGGTGATTCCAGAGAAAGCTCTTCTGTGTACCTGTACCTCCTATTGCTAGCACTCCACTCAAATACTGACATGCACAGGCAGACATACAGAAAAGAATGCACACACACACACACACTCTAAGTGCTAAACAAAATACTAAAAAAAGATGGAGAAAAAAACAACAGGTCCAATTCATATCACAAAGAGAGTGAGAAAAGGAGTGGGTGGTGGAAAATCACACATGTAACATTGGGAAGCATTTTGATATAGTAGCTATGCTTACCCCCCGTGGTGAGGAGAAGTGGTATTCTGGACACCTGCTTCTGTTGTTTAGCTCTTTCAGGCTTGGCATAGAAGTAAGAGTCCTTCTGCTGCCTTGCTTGCTGGCCTCTGGCTGTGTCCTCCACAAACCCTGGGTGAGCAAACTACAGAAAAACAAAGGCTCTGTGAATTGAGACGCTCTGCTTGGATTTCAACGCGATTCATCAGCCTCTGTTGTTGTTGTTTTAAAGAGACAAAACACTGTGGTGGGGTCTTACACCTAATGTGCTTTTAGTACACAACTTGTTCTTGCCTTCTTTCAGTCTCTCAAGCCTTCTTTTTCCCTTATTACATTTTCCACTGACCTCAATTTTTCATGAGCTGATATGCTTTGTAGTCTTCCCCCCCACCCACCTACCTCTCCCGCCCCTACTCCCAATGTATTGAACTCATCTGGTTCCAATGCATCCTGTGCACAACCTATCAATCATCAGGGAACACAGCAAACTAATCATTTATTGATGAAATGGGGCAGCCATGAATTTCTAACTGCATTCGTCTTATTTATCAAGCCAGATCAAACAATGAAAATCCAAACAAGCTTAAAGGGAAAGGAGAGTCGCAGGGAATAACTTATTCCTCAGCAGACGGTTATTGATGGAAAAAAGGCTGGATGGCAAGAAAACAGAGGGGGGAGGGAGAGAGAAGGGTGGAGATAGAGAGAGACAGAGAGACAGAGAGACAGAGAGAAAGAGAGAGAAGAAAAGAGAGAGAGAAAGGGAGAGAGAGACAGAAAGCAGCGTGAAGATGACTTCAGAGTGATGTTCAGACAGCAGGGTACACATCTGAATTAATGCTTCCCACAAAAGGCAATTTTCTCCTTGCAGACTGTTCATCCCCTCAGTGGGTAGCCAGGTGAGCTATGTTTCCCCTTAAAGGGAGAGGAGAGAAGGGGGGAGAGGCCGAGAAAAAGAGACAGGGGGAGAAAGGGAGAGATGGCCAGAGAGCATTTCGATGGCAGTGCTTTGTGCTGTGGCTGCTCCAGTAGATCCCAGGGCAGGCTCCAGGGTCTGTGTAGTGATCTCAGGCTTCCACCAGAACCCACTGCAGGCAATGGTGTTTGCAAGCACACTAACACAGAGTCTAGGGACTAGCAGAGCGAGTTTCTTCTCTTGTTTGCATTCTTTAATGCAACGGCAGAGTGTGTTGATATTCTTTTGAATTGTATACAGCCGTTGGTGAGGGAGAAAAATAAAACAACACAAAGAAGTTTTTGCCTGGGATATTCTGTTAGGGAAAGTTGAAATAGAGTTCACTGAGTGGTGTCCATGCCACTAGATCAAAGACAAAAGTGCTTCTGACTGTGGGAGTGTCATGCTGTTAATCCAATTTCAACCCTCTAATTTGGTTTTGAGTGATGTGCACAGCACCATCCTTGTTTATGTATATCTCAAGGTCCACAATCACAAACTTAATCTATCCTACCTATCAAACAAACAAACACCATATTATATATGGAGCCTCATAGCAAAATGTAAATACTGCAGTTCTCACTTAAATCAACAGAGTGCCCCTCCAGAGAGGGGAGAGAGGGGGAGGAGAGGGGTTGGAGAAGGGGGAGAGGTATGGGGGAGGGGGCAGTGCTGTGTAGCAGTGGGAGTACAGTAACAGTACCGGCACCACTGAGAGAATACCGCCATGGAAAAAGCTGAAGTCATTTGCTCCTTGTTCCGCATTACATATCTGCCGTGTCCTGTGGGGACGACGGCTGTGTCTATCAGGAACTGGCGAGGGGGAGAAAGAGAGAGAGAGAGAAAGAGAGAGAGACAGAAACAGAGACAGAAACAGAGAAACAGAGAGAGATCGAGAGTTTAGAAAGAGACAGAAAGAGAGACAGGGAGAGACTCGGGGGGAGACGGGCAGCAGCGTGTAATCTCTGGCCCTCTCAAGTGGCAGTGTGGAGGAGTCATCGGGAGGACACTGCCTGTGATATGATAGCATGGGTGAAGTGGGGGGGAGGGTGTCCAGAGAGCCAGCCACCCACCGCTAACCCCAGCACAGCGGTATCACTGAGCCCCTCCCTGGGTCTGGTCCTCCATGGGCAGACTTGGAGGCAGCGGCCAGGGCGTAGCCTTCCTCTGGGGCTGGGTATCGCCTCTCCCACCCTGGATGAGGTCAGAGGGGAGCAGAGGTGTTGCGACGGGAAGAGTCGGGGGTTGATGTCAGGGGCAGGATGGGGGAGAGCGGGGGCATCATGGGTGATGTCAGACTGAGGGTTCTCTGTGGAGATGCCCTATGCCCAGGTGACTGTGTGAGCCAGGCGCCAGTGTCTCCAAACAGCAGCGCCAAACACAGGAAATGAATCAGAGCAACAGTTTCCTCTGGTCACTATAGAGTCACTACAGCCACACCATCCACATCCAGTATGAGATCAACAGATCTAGATAGCAGCACCCCTCGCATCCTCCAAGGAAGAGGGCATACAGGAAACATTTACCACACGTTACACAACTCCGTTGGCCCACTATGAAAACAAAACAAGCCATACAGTCTCATCACCACAAACAGCACCTCCATTTGCTTGGCTGTAAAAACTGCATGTAGCATGGAGTCCTGTCCCTCTACCCTCCGCAGGGCTTTGTGTGCTGCGGAGTCTGGTGTCTGATCTGATCTGCACCAGCTGTCCCAGTCCCAGGCCGGGGCCAGACGGACACCTCTCGTGCCCAGCAAGGTTGCTGAGCAAGGTTACGTTTTACACAGCCTCCACGGACACGTTAGCAGGCTTTTACAGGCCTTTCACATCAGACCGGTGTTGTTTTGTGAGGTCAAATCGAAATTAATGATGGACGTGACCCTTATAAACGTACACGTGTAATCAGTAAGCCAAACTGATGACATATCCAGCTACACTGAGCAATTTCCCCTCCCGTGTATCTTTCTGTGAAAGGTCCTCATTAACTGGTCAAATCATGTTTATGAATTCATGAGTGATCAGGCAAGAGGAGTGCTGGAGAAGAGCTGTTCCAGACAGTGAATGAGTAATAGTGGATCAAATAGCTCAGACAAGTGACGGCCATTGTGCTGTCTCTGTCTCCCCCTTCTGGCCAAAGATAGTGTTGCCACTAGTCTGTATGTCTAACTGTTCCTTTTGATGACGGCATACATTATGATTCCCCATTGGTCCCTACACAGTCCAAAATGTGACTAATTGAAGAAATTAGATCTTTTGGGGTGATAACAGTTGACATTGTGTATGTGCAGTACAGATAAAGTAGTGTGCTTTTTTTATCTTCTTACACTGAAGACATTTCAATCACAAGGTGTACTTCAGTTTATTTTTTCTCTCTATCTGATCATTGACATATGTCATGGTGTCTGTCATCTTTCATGGTTAGAACAATCAGACACCAAATAGATAGGCTAGGTTCTCTCACACCAGCCTTATCTCGATTTAAGCATGCTGAGTGGGCATGTTCTTTTCTTACGCCTCTTGTTTGTACGTGTTTGGTGTTCATCTCTGACTCTCTCACCGTCTCACCTAATCACAAAACAAATTGTCCTGGTTCTGGTACAATGCACGGCCCCTTGGTGAATATGTTGAGTCTATGAGGCTGGTTGTGCTTGATCAAGTGGGCCAGGCTGGTACTATGGGGATTACCCCTCATAGTGGAAGGCTATGGTAACTCAATGTCTCCCACAGACAGTGATGGATGATAGGACGGTCTCATAACCAATCACACAAGGCAAGACTCACGCCTCCGCTGGAAATGTTAATTGAAATGCTGTGTGCGAAGGCATGCTTTTCAACTGTATTCTGCTGAGGTGTTAAAGCAATATTCAGATGGAACAAATATGTAGGAATTTAGGAGAACAAAAGCAATAACTTAGCAATCACTGAGCTGTTTCCAGCAACTGCATGGATATCTTAGGTTAGGTGTTACATGATTCTGCACCAGGGCACTCACCACATTCCTGGAGTAGCGGCCTTTCCTGACGGCTGGGAGGCTGTTGTTGCTGACTCAGAAGAATACAAAGCAAAGCAAGAGCGAGAGGATCTTCAACTAATTCAATATAAGTGGACAAGCATTAGGCATGATGGATTCATACCAAAATATTCATCCGATTCTGATTTGGAATGGTGACAGATTAGGGGTTGTATGATTAACAGATGAGGGAGGGTGTTTGTCTCACCCATGACCCAGCAGGTTGAGGTCCCTGATGATGCCTTTGCTGGGGACCCAGTGGTAGTATGGTATCGACCTAAACTTCTCTGCTCCCACAGCTACATAATACTGGTTGTTTTCCAGCTGCATAGGACCCTGCAGAGGAGTTCCATCTACAGCACACAGCCTGAAGAGAAAACGTCAAATGTTATATTTTAAACGAAAATATTTACGCCACAATACAATAAAAGGCTACCTCATCCTAAACATAGTTTCAAACTGAAGCAAGGCAATGGGGAGAAAAACTGTAGAATTGTAGCCTTTGTATTTTGTCTCTTTGTAGCAATCATGCAACATAATGGCCAGTCAAAGTGCTCCCCTACCTGTGCACTGCCCCTGTACGGAGATGTACTTTCTCAGTCACCATGGCCAAAACACTTTCCCAGTTTGTGAGAGTATACTTTGGGATGAGTATCCGAGCTGGAGGACCCATGTAATCTCCATTGGTAAAAACACTAAAAAAAAAAAAAAACAACACGTGCCATTTATTATAGTATAATAACATGATGTCTGACAATTATTCAGTCTTGGACATTTCTAATATTAGGGCTAAAACGTATAATTACCTTAAAGCCTAATGTATTTTAATGTAACATTTTACACTGAAAGCTGTAACAAATAGGATACATAGTACAGTACTCTAACCTAACAATTACAATATAAGTACAGTATGGGGTTATTTAAATCAATACTCACTTGATTGTGCATGACTCATTAATAATTTTTCTCCAACGAGCTGGAACAACTATCCTGCTGTGAACCACAGGCCGGATCTGTGCATGGAAGGACAGGGTAAAGATGGTGCATTTTCTGAACAACACAAGATGATTAGCTATGTCTATGATAAAGCAGACAACATAATAGTAAGTCTGGCCTTTATACCTGTTCATTCTTCTTTTTCTGTGGTTTCTTGGTTGTTATGTGATGATAACTGGAATGCAAAATACATCTGTTGACTGACAATACATCTCAAGGTGTAGCCTAACTATTATGTAGCCTTCAATACACAGTAACCCTACTGTACAGTAATTCTGCCCATTCTGACTGATAATTCTGCAAATTAATTCAAGAAATGTCATCATCGCAAAATGGTTCTTAATTACAAGGTACCTACTCCAGCTTTTTGAAACGCTCTCCCCCAGCTGCAACGTATCTCTCCCCATGTTGCAAACTGTCCAGGTCAAATATTTTGTGACCGTCTCTCGGAGTGTAAACGTTCCTCACAGCTCCAAAAGAAGCCTCAACTCCGCGTGTGACAGAGCTTAAAAAACTGCCAAAAGTTGACACATGTCGCTGGTTGACGACAAACTTTCGTCCTGGAAAGAAAGCATCCCCATTCCTGTACACGACAATCGTTTTAGTTGGAGGCTGAAAAAGTACAGCTCTACCTGATGTGCCAGACATGACAACAAACTAAAACGATGCCAACGTTCACGAACTCTGGTCAAATTACTTGCTAGCCTTGGATTAGTTGGTAATGATACAAAAGATCTGCTAACAAACGGACCGATGTCCAGATAAGCGCAGAGCATTTAATCAGGAATCCGTTAGTCAAGTTGTTGTAATTTGCGTCTCTCCTTTTAAGAGTAATTTGTTCATGGATTTAAAAATCTAGTTAGCCGCGACTGGCTGATTGCCCAGTCTCACAATTGTTGTTTGATGTGTTGCCATGGAAACCAAGTGGAGGAGAAAGCACTCGGGTTGCTAAATTGATAGTGCAGGGAAATGTCATGACTACTGTAATTGGATGTCCTTTCTGATATTTATAACATTTCGATTTTTTTTCACATACGATTTTTATTATACAGCAAGTTACAAATAGTCTTATGTGACCTGAAAACCTTTTCTCAGGTTGATAAGTAGCCTATTTAAATACTAATTTAGTTACGTAGCAGCCTGTGTTTTTTGATCACGGACTGTCAGGCAGTGATCTATTTTTCAGAGCTAATCAAATTGTTTACTAGGATACCAAGGTAACTAGAGATTTCACCATTGCAAAGGCAGCTAATTGGTTTCTACCAGACAAGTCCTTGTCAATGGAATGCATAATTGATAACTGTATTACTTATTTACTACTTGAGAGCCTTATGCCGTGCTTTATTCCACAAATCATTAATATTGAAGATTCTCCGAATTTTGTTAATTCACAACACCTCTTCGTCCAATGCATGTGATTTTTTTTTCTTTTCTTTTTTTCTCTCAAGCATAACATAACAGAGTGAACATTTGACATCGAGAAGTTTACTTGGATATAAAGTAGGCTATAATATGAAACGTTTGTATGAGCTCTCAATTCCAATTAGCCCTACAGGAAGCATTAGCTTGCCTGTCTGCAGTCCACTAATCAAATACTGTGGGAAATGTATTTGAAAAAAGAACCTGCTCTATTTTAAAACAGTCAATGCAATAACTTCAATCATTTGACTTTCAGCAGGTCATACATCTTATTTTCAACTTCTTCTAGATGTAATGAAGACGTTTAGGTGACAGTGTGCAGTCTTCCGAACCAATGATTTCACTGTCTGGTCTAGTAATACCAGTGGCAAAGCAAGGTTTCATTTTACAGGCCATTGCGTCATTGACTAAAGGGAAAAGGTCATTTTAAGACTCCAACAAATCATTAAACAGTTTGTTTATGGTTTGTGTATCGTTAAATACTGCATTTGTATTATACTGCAATACTGCTAGCCACAAAATACACTAGGAATACAATGTATTTAGTACTATATTGAAAATAAATACTGTCAACTTTTCACATGCAGTACCATAGTCCTACATCTCAAAGGAGTATAAAGACACATGTACATTTTATCTCACTTCATCCACAATTGCTCAAATGAATAATTAACTACAATAAAATGAAACACAGAACTGGCAACCAAAAAACAATGGCAGATAAAAACTGTAAAAGAATATGCAAATAAATTCCATTTATGGATTTTGCCTTAAAAACCATTCAAATCCCCAAAGAAATTGTGCACGTTGATGTAGTATGTAGATATGTAGTCCAATAAGGATAACACTAGTGGATTACAATGGTTTTAGATGTAGACAGAAGGAAAATATCATCCTTGCATAATCAAAGCTCTCTCTGGCTTAGTGTGTGGCAACTCAAATCAATACCCTCCTCTTTTCACCTCTTTCCACATTCAGACAGTGTCCTTGTCAAACTCACACACAAAATACATGGTGGGATTGCAGGACACGTCTGTCCACTCCCCTGCTGCCACCATCTCAGCACAGTCCTCATCCTCGTAGGCATCATTGGGTTCCCCTTCCCGCCATTTACTGAACGTGCTCATGGGTGACCGATCCACATAGGTAAAGTGACCCTCACGGTCCATGTCGTTGATACCGATGTACACCCTGCTCAGGCCCGCCTCCGTGATGTAGCCCGCGATGGCCGTGTTAGCGCCCTCGTCCTTGGGCATGGCTAGGTGTCCACCTCTGCCCTGACAATAGGCCTCTGCATCTGTGTAACGCTTCTCCTCTTTGACCAGTAGATACACCTTGCTGTCTGTCTCTTTAATGCCGGCAACAGCTGCAGGGGAGGGCAGTGCTGAAAAATGAGCACTTGAATTTCTATAATCACATGACATCTGTTCCCCATCACTTACATCACTGCATGACAGCAGGCAAAGCAAATAGGCATTGATGAGAACATTTATTGGAAGATGGTGTTGAAAATGACAGCATTTCGGCTGGTAGATACTGTATAGACGTACCATTTTTTATGAACTTGAGCTCATTGGTTAACTGAGCTACAAGGATGTCCATCTCACCAAACATCTTTCTCAGGGGGGAGAACTCACATTGTAAACCTCATGTAAACAAAAAGGAATTTAATCAATATTCACACTTAATGAGCACAATATTAAGTTATATTGTAACAAAATCAATCAGTCTAGCGGATCTACGAAGGGCTACAAATTGGCTTTAAAATTGTTCTACCTGGATCGCCATCAGGGCCTTTAGGCCCAGGGTCTCCCATGTCTCCCTTGACCCCTGGGGGTAAGGAGAGAAGATTTAAAAAGTAAAATTCTCATGCATTCTACATCTAAAAAAATGTAGTCTAAACATGTATAGTATGATCTACCTTTGAATCCGCTTGGGCCCATTTTACCATAGCGTCCCATGGTGCCCTTCTGTCCTTTTAGACCAGGCTGTCCTAGAGGAAATAAAACAGATCTGTTTTTAGTTTTTGAGTTAGTTTTACATGGTATAATATGCTGAATTAAATAATTATATGAGCATTTTCATTGTCAGGGTTAGATCTCTTATCAGTTACTATTCTCATGTTTTGTGACGAAGAGAGTATAGAGTAGCACTTTATTTCTCTGAGGGAAATTGAACTGTTACAGTCCCAGGGCAATGGTGGAAGTAAAGTAGATCTGAACACTAAGAAGTCTTTTCAAGGAAGAACATGTAATCTCAGCAATGAGGACAGGCCCCACTGCTCATTACGAGCAACAGTAAACACTTGTCATCTAGCAGTGGATTCTGGGTATGGTTTCTCACATGGCCCCTGACCTTATGTAAACACGGCTCCACTTCTTAGTGCTTCTATGAAACTGCTCAGTGGTGCAACCAGGCTATAGAACCATTGCTTTGCACACACTTACATACCAATCTCTCCTGGGGGCCCTAGTCTTCCTGGTCTTCCAGGTGCCCCTTTCTCTCCTTTCTCTCCAGGCTCACCTGTCAGATTGGGAGAGAAAAACAGAAATAAAATCAACAAATCAACCTTAATTCACCTTCGATCAAAAATGTGTGTGTGTTGTTTTTGTGTGTTTCATATGAAATATGTGCCTTTGAGTCCTGGGACGAGGATTTGGACATTGCAGGGTTCGTCTGCCATGTGCTGGCTGTAAACTGACTGCATAAGTGCCAGACCAAGCACAGTCAGGAGCACCCAGGGCATTGGCTCATCTTCTCTCATCCTGATACATGGAGTGGTTAATAGACTGGAAGACAGAGAGACATCAAATGGAACCATGGAAGAAATCATGAATAATTGTACAGTTGAACAAATATGTTCAACTGTACAGGGTTTACTTATAGCTTTACTATTGCAATACCAGTCTATCTTCAGTTTGAAAAGAAAACAGACTCCTTCTTTCCTATTATACATTCCATGACTACACCCCACTGGTGTAAAAGAACATTTGTTGCACAAAGGAATGGAAGAAGGCAGTCTTATCTACACCCTTGTGACCTCAGTGTGATGGATATCCAGCCTGACAGATTCACAACAAGACATGGTTCACTTTAATGTCCGTGAATGTTAACATGCTTTCATTGATTACTACTGCATATCATTAAGATTGATTGGCAAATTCTTGGGTAGACTTGTTGCTGCCATGGTCGAATTTACAAAGACAGCAGATTTCCCCATTGTATTAGGTATGGGATGAAGAGAATATGTTCTTGACACACAGACCCATATAACATTAGCAAACTAAGCACGATGTTCTTGAACATAAAAGATGTATTAACTTAAGCATTAATAAAATGTGTACTATAATTAAATCAAGCATATAACTTTGAGGCTTTTTAAATCTACCAAAACAAAGTTTTTTTTAACAACTGAAACAAAGCTATTCTGGTTATTGTAAAATGCCCAAAGCACAAGAAAGGGCATGTCAATTACTTTCATAATTGTGTCAAATTGGCCATGCATGTCACAATTTGCGTATCAAATTATATCAAAAATAGGTTTTAAACCTACCTACAGTGGATTTTTCCGGTCCCCAAAATCAGCAAGCAGTCTCAGTTTAAGGAGTTTCCCAAATTATCCACATGAGGGGCTTGCACAATGGTGGTCTCTCTGAGGAATCTAATTTTCCTCCTCAGGAACCCCAGAATGTGTGAGATAGGCCACCCATAAACAGTTTCACAGATAAAGCCCAAAAGCAGCTGGGGCCTCAAGATAATTGCATGGGAAAGCACTGGGGTCACTGACACCATACAAGATGATAACAACAGCACAAACTGAACATCAAAGGGAATAAGAAAGTTAGGTCCACTTTTGAAATGCTTTAAACTACAATACGTTTAAAGACTAATTAAAATGCTTTAAAATGTGCTTTCAGGAAAGTGAATTGGAGTCCCCAAAACTGCAAGTCTTGCACTTGATGCAATGATAACCTTTGATACTGTTTTTGAAAAGTTGTCTTATTGACAAATAGGCTGTAATGCTTCTTCATTTATTTAACCCCAACGCAAATTCCATTTATCAACAACTCCAACGCAGATGCCGGCTGGTGCTAGCGTCAATAAAGTGAGTTATATTGTCATCTACTCACTCGTTTAATAAAATGACATATTCTGCGGAAAACCCAGTCAACATTTTCTGCAGTTACAAATAACACAATTATTTCCTTTCGTAATAAATTATGCTAAAATAATGACGTAGCCTACTAACAGATCGTTGACATAGCAACTCAGACCTTACCGCAAGTTTTAGCCAGGGGAGGTGGCTAACTTTTTTACCTCAAATGAAGTCAGTCTTACTATTTATGCAACAGACACGCTAAGTTAGACTAGTCTAACCTGACAATTTAACACAGTCTAAGGCTAAGACTAATATTAAAGTTTATTCAACTGGCCCCTGGTCTTGTGGTATCTGAACTCTGCTTTTTGCGGTCAGGATGAATGACTAGTTGTCTGGGTAACGAACAGTGTTCGAGTTTATGACTCGACTAGGTAGTTTGACATGAAGGATGATTGCGGTTCTCAGGTGGGCGTTTTAACGTGTTTACTTCCACATCAAATTAGACACATCAAATGTCATTAAATTGGTGCGAGTATACACGTGTTGTAGTTACAGAAAAGTCAGTGCTAGCCGTGAGATAGTCAATTTGAGGGAGTATGCCAACGCTTGATTTTGCATTTGTCATTCATTTGTGTGCGCGAATTCCATCACGTGCAGTTAGTGCTAGCTAAACACTGCAGCTACTGCTATAGCCATGTTTTAATTTACTTTACTAGAATTGTGACCATGAGGTAGCTGTCTTTTCGTAGCCTATTATTGTAATTAGCAATCTAAATTTGTATATAGGAAAAATATTGAGCCAAATGACAGATGAGATTCTTAAATAACTACTTGTATTTTCTACAACGTAGTGGGTACTTTGAATTAAGCACCCTGTAGTTAACACGCTATTGAAAAACTCACTGAATAGAATTCATCATGTTGGGATTTTATAAAAATACCAGGTAACTAATAGTACAAATTTGCCTCACAATGTTTTGTATTCTTAGTATTTTTTATTGAATTTATTTGTGGTGTGTTTGCCAGCTTTCAGTCTGGAGCCCAAGTCCATTGCAGCTCAATCCACAACAGGAGTAAGTACTTCAATTGAAACGATAATGTTCTTTTTCAAGGGGTATATCCATGAGAGAATCTTTCATCATGCATTCAGCCCCACTGTTCTGGTCAAAATGGGTTGATGCTATTCATGGTCAAATCTGTACTCATAGCTAAGATGTGTTGGTTACAGCTGTTGTTCCCTAGATTTATTTTATTTGACTGATAACTCATGTCATTTTAACAATGTTATCAGAGATTGTACAGGTATATTTTGGTCATTTAAACCAGGAAGATTCTCTGGAATGCGTATTTTAGGCATGCAGTCTTAATTTTTTTTTAAATGTTTTGCAAGTCCTTAAATGTGGGCTACCCTTTGTATCTGTATAAAGGGAAAATGTTAATTGCATGTTTTTTCTTCTGTGATCCAGTGATGTTATCCAGTGATGAAGAGACTGAAGCACCACCCTCCACCAGGATGGACTTTTCATCCTCAGAGACTGCCCTGTCTTCTCCATCCACAGCTGGTGGCAGCATTGAAAAGGCTCGGGATAATGACACCAGTTTTTACTTGGACAGTAAACCCTCAAAAATCAGACTACCCAGGAAGATGCTTATGAAAGATTCGGTACTCTTCAACTAGGCTAATGTATTCTATGTTATTGTTAATTATGAGGTCAATTATGAGTTCATTATTTGACTTTGGCTGGGGAACTGATACAAACAACTATTCACTCCAAGAATTTTGTGAATATCAAAAGATTTAACTGTACCTCAGAATTGTGTTGGAACATCTAGCAATCTTCTTATGCTTATTCTTTCAGTGATTTCATATATTTTCTCTGGGCAGCTTGGGAAATTGGTGCCTGAAACACAATCTGCCAAACCGAAAAAAAGCAAACGAGATGATGCCTCATCCACTCCTTCTAAAAAGATGCCTTGGGCTGTGTCTGAAGTCACTGTGTGGTGTCGATTTGTGAGAGTGGGGACAATGCCGCTTACTATACAAAAGCCAGTGACAGTAAGCAAATTACAGTTACTTTAGTGTATTCCAAAACACAGATTCCCTGACACACTTCCTATATTCTAACCTAAACTTTACTTCCTGTATTAGTTCACAACAGAAAACATCAAGATAGACGATCAAGGTATGAAACTCTTCTCATTTTCTTGTTTGTAGAAATGGGCTCTCGACCACAGATTGGACGGAGAGTGAAACCATCCGTCTCTAATCCTGTCTACTTCACTCTACTGTGCCTCTACTGATCAGTGTGTGTGCAGGCGTCTACTGTGGTCAGCTGTGAGATGTGTGTCTCCGAGAGGCTCCCCTCCCTCCTCCTGAAGGCCACCCCTGCTGAGTGTCTGCGGCTGTGCTACCTGCTCAAGATGTCCCGCTCCCATGCAGGCACCTGGGTCGACAGCCACAGCCCAAGTGAGAGACCTGGAGCTCACCTTTGGTTTTCAGGAGTTGTTATCCTGGCTTGTGAAAGCCTAATTATTTGAAAGTGGGTGCAACCTGATTTGGTTGTGATCTTAGATTCGCGTTGATCTTCGGATATCTTAGGTTCCTGCTTGTCTTAGGTTTACGCTGAATTTAGATTTGCTGCGCATCCTGACGTATCCTTTTCAAACCTCAACATCCTGTTTTCTATTCACCATAACTTCCGCTCTCTGTGTTTGAAAATTTCAATCGCAGATCTTGGAGAGAACTACATCATCCTAGTGTTTAAGGATTTGCTACCACAACAGGACAAAGTCCTGCTGAAGGTTATCTTAACAGAGATCGGGAGAGCAAAACAGGTGGATGACTTTATAGGCGAGATTACGTTTGAGGAAGCCAACAAGATACTAATGCATGGCAAGAAAGATTCCTCTGAGGACCAGAGCTGCACTTCCCAGTCTCTGCTGCCAGACTGTCACGTCTCCTTGCCAATCATTTCTGCCACTGCACGGTTCCCCCCACAGTTTCATCCTAAAACATTTCAGCAGATGTTTTTGGACACCTTTTCGACACAAACTCGGCCTGTTTCAGTAGTTCAGCAGAAGGACTCCAAAGGCGTTTCCCACCCACTAAAGAAAACGGCACCTGAACGTTGTTTGCGCTCCAATACACGAGCATCCTCCCCAACAAGCCTTTCTGACGGCAATGACGCAAACAATGACGTAGTGGAGGTCCTTTCAGTCTTCTCTGACCCTGTCCAGAGGTGAGCTCTTAGGTTCTCTGAATGGGTAGATGTTGAACTGCAGGTATAAAGTAGATGTGTGTCCTTCTCTACACTACCTTTTCTGTTGTCGTGGTTAGGTTGATCCTGTACCCCCCTCCACCAGCCAGAGGGGGAATATCTGTCACCAACGAAGACCTTCACTGTCTCAACCAAGGAGAGTTCCTCAATGATGTCATCATTGACTTTTACCTGAAGTGAGTGATGGCCAAAATCATGGCTAACAGTTTTCTCTCTGCAGTGAGTTAGCTCAAATCACAAATCCAATGTGTGTGTGATGCTTGCAATGCAAAGGTACCTGATGTTGAAAGAGGAGAACGCGAAGAGCAGCCACGTGTTCAGTTCCTTCTTTTACAAGAGACTGACTCAGACAGAGCAGGGACAAGCCCAGGCACCGGAGAATCTACTGTGAGACAATTCAGCGTGTATACAATTATGTACTGACTGCCTTTTAGTTATTTTCTAGCATACTGTACTGTAAACTGAGAGACTATGTAGGACAAAATTAATTCCCAGCCCTTCACATGCCATCATTCTCTCACGCTCACTTATCATATTCAGGCTGCCCATATACTCCAATGCAATTTGACGGTTTCCAACTGTGTTCCAGCGAAAGGAAGTTGAGACACAGTCGAGTGAGAACCTGGACCAGAAATGTGGACCTCTTCCAGAAGGATTTCATTTTTGTCCCCATTAATGAATCGTGAGTCTGGCACAAACTAAATCATCTTGTCTGGTTCTCTCGCTATCTTTAGATTTTCACGGCAACTCAGGATTTTTAGGGATTTGTAATTTATATATTATTTGTAATTGATAAAGATCCAGAAGTTGTTGGTTTTTATTCTTGATAACTATCCCTCCCTTCCTTGTTCCAGTGCCCACTGGTTCCTGGCAGTCATCTGCTTCCCAGACTTGGCAGGTGCCCAATCTGACCCTGGACCTCCCAGCCCCTCACCTCTCTCTTCAGCCTCCCCTCAATGGCCCAGCCCGGAGCCTCTTTCCACCTTCCAACAGGAGGAAGCTGAGGAGGAGCCCAGCTATCTAGATCAGGGCTTCCTGTCAAGTTTCACCCCTCCAGGCCCCAACCCAATGTCTCTGTTCTTTCGCCCTAGCTCCAGCCCTGGCTCTTTTCCTGAGGGTGACTTGACAATAGGGTTTAGGCTGAGGGTGTGTTCAGACCTGCAGGAGAAGGAGATGAGAACAGGTGTGAGAGAGCTCGGTGTGAACTCCTACTTGCTGACCCTTGGACAGAAGGCTGGTCAGACAGGTGAGCATTGAGTAAGACATCATTTTGCCGGCTCACTCTTTTTCAAGTGTTTTCACTCCTGTTGTTGGACTTTGCTATCTTGTTAACACCCAAAACCTGGTGTGATTGTGTTTTAGATCGAAATCATGACTTTTTTGATGTCACCCCCAAAGCTGCAACGCATAGACGGTGAGTGCTGTCTGGGATCTCAATTAGCCGCTTCCCCACACTCCTTCACCATGTCTGTGAAAATCCTGTCCCGTGTCATTCCCTTCATTGACACTAGATGGCAGCATACATTCTATCTAATCTTTCATTTTCTCCAACAGACCCTGCATCCTAATAATGGATTCCCTCAGCGGCAATGGCAGATTGGATGTTGTGAAGATCCTGCAAGAGTAAGAACCAAGTCGTTTCTATCAAGGAAAAGCTTTTTTATCAGCACATCCACTAGAGTGTACTAAGGTAGAAACGGGTGTTTTGTACATGTGTGCCTCGTCGTGAACGTCGTGTCGAACCGCGCCACCAAAATCCTATCACGCTCTGAAGAAACTAGTTCTGCATAAAACAGACGCATCGACAATCGACTGGAATTTCAGCGACAAACGTTCTTTTTTATGAGCTAAAGATTGTGTAGATGTCAGACTGTGGAGTGTGAATCATTTTCTAAAAGAGTTTTCGTGGTTCACCTCGCCGCCTATATGTAGGTACTTGGAGGTGGAATGGGAGCTGAGAAAGGGGACTAAGAGAAGGTTCAGCAGAGACACCATGAGAGGTTCCAACCCTCGTGTTCCTCAGCAGGACAACTACAGTGACTGTGGAGTCTACCTGCTCCAGTACGTGGAGAGCTTCTTCCAGGTAAGAGGGCCTGGTGGACAGACGATACACACACTGTGTCATGTTATTGAGGGGTGCAGGAATCAGAATCGTGTTTAATTACCAAGTAAGTGGTCACAAACAAGGAATTTACTTTGGTGGGCAGGTGCATACAGTTAACATAATTAACAAGATGAAATGTACAACAAAATACTGGCAGAGCTATACAATATAATATAAAATTACATAGAATAAAATTATACACAACGATACACAATGTTAAATATTTGTATAATGTATTTTAATTTGTTTGCTGTTCTTCATTGTTAATATAGAATCCCCCACAGAGTTTTGAGCTGCCCATGGACTTAAGGAAATGGTTTCCACTAAAACGAGTGAAGAGAAAGCGAGCAGAAATCAAGGAACTCATCGTCAAAATTCACCAGCAGCAGGAAAGAGTGGAGTGACAGCTAATCACCACAACAGGGACACCTTTCCTTGTTTAAAATGAACAGCACTTTGTTAACATTACATGAATGGGCAGTTATTGACTAGAGTTAATCTTGTTGCACTTTTCTCTGATTTGTATTCTGCCATAGTACACCTGTCCATTTTTTGTATGCCTTTTCCTTTAATGGTAGCACTTGTTAAATATGTTCACTGTTAACGTTTTTATAATTGGCAGTTTTCTTGCCTTGGCTGGAGATGACCAATTACCCTAAGTTGTTACCTTTAAAATTAATTAAATGAAAAGAACAAAAATAAATGGGTGTGGTTTTGTTGTAAATTGTCAGCACGCGTTCTTAAGGC
Organism: Hypomesus nipponensis; assembly: GCF_054491055.1. Taxonomy (NCBI): domain Eukaryota; kingdom Metazoa; phylum Chordata; class Actinopteri; order Osmeriformes; family Osmeridae; genus Hypomesus; species Hypomesus nipponensis. Next base: position 13,181,334 of record NC_140363.1, read on the forward strand.
CCAATTCAGAACTCTGAAGTGTTCCAAGTGTTTTTACTACTTATGTTAAGTTCTCTTTTGAATTGGTGAAGCTTTAACTCTTTGGTTCTCTTGGCACTCTTCTCAATTATTTGTGAGAAGCACTCTGTTAGATTGGCCACCTGTTGAGCCAACAGCCTAAACTAACATATGGAGAAGCAACCCCCCCCCCCCCAAAAGGATCAATCTAACCAAGACAACAGTAAAGGTACTGTCTCTATGTACATGTAGTGTAGAGTTATGAAGGACACGCATCTACTTTTTACCTGGCCACATGAAATACATTCAGTTGACATCTACATGCAGTTTAACATCTACCCATTCAGAGAACCTAAGAGCTCACCTCTGGACAGGGTCAGAGAAGACTGAAAGGACCTCCACTACGTCATTGTTTGCGTCATTGCCGTCAGAAAGGCATGTTGGGGAGGATGATCGTGTATTGGAGCGCAAACAACTTTCAGGTGCCTTTTTCTTTAGCGGGTGGGAAACCCCTTTGGAGTCCTTCAGCTGAGCTACTGAAACAGGCCGAGTTTGTGTCGAAAAGGTGTCCAAAAACATCTGCTGAAATGTTTTAGGATGAAACGGCTCCCCAGATAATCTGTGTTTTAAACCAGAATTCACAGTTTGCAAATGTAGCTGACAGTTACACAAGTTTCATCCCTGAGTTTGACTTGTGCTTCCTTAGACATTTGTGTGTTGTGACTCATGATAAAGTGTTAACAATGTTCTCAATTATTATGAGTCCAGATCTATCTTTTGTTGGATAAGGCATAAAGCATTAGCATTATAATCCACTCTTTACAGCATTCTCAGATATGCCTGGGGCTGGGGTCTCACAGCTTCCTGGGGCTCAGCCCCAAATGATTAAATTGCACTGTATTCCTCAATCCCATACAGGAACGTCTGAAGCCTCTAAATTGTCACTTGGTCTGGTTGGAAGGGCATAGCAATGAATGGATGTGATCTTCCAATCATTTTCCTATACCAGATTTCTGTTATTTTAAGGGGGAAAAGATCTAGTATCTTAAGCGGTAAATCTGTAGATTAATTGATCATCTGAGAAGAGGAATGGGAGATTACACAGTAGGTCCTGAGTAGGATGTAGTTCAAGTAAGTATTTCCTTAAGGCTGGCATATTGCATCACAGCTGTTGCATGCAGTACAGTATGGTTGCATGATAACATTCACTTGTGAATTTAGGCATTTTGGTCTGGATTCACTGTAGGATTAAACAAAATGTAAACATCAAATTCCATGTTTACATGTCTTGGCCTTTTGTTGGAAAGACCACTATATCAGATTTCCTAATTAGATTTACAAACCCAGTATAGACTTTCAAAGAGCTATCAAATATCTTCGGGAATAATCCCAAAAGTTTTACATTACCAGCTTTTTAATTATTTATAGGTTTCAAATTAGCATTTGTTGCTAACCTTTATCGAAACCGGTAGCGCTACTCCATCATCCCCACCCATGAAGGTTATTCATGAACATAATATTAATGTTTCATACAAGCAAAATTCAAAGGCAAACATTCATTTTACATTTCCGTGTAAGAACACTTTAACACAAACTAATTAAATATTGGAAGTCATTGTTTCTATTACAGCATGTATTTTTTTTATTATTACTTTGGAAACTCTAAATAACATAACATAAATTGAGTTACCTATAGGTATATACCTATGTCATGAAAGCTAGATGCAAATGCATTTTAGAGTTGGTGGTACTAACCACGTGACGTCACCTCGGCTTTCCTGCCTTTGCTTTGGACTTCAGTCATCCTCCAAGGCTTGCGTACTGGGCAGACCAAGGAGTGCTGGGCAGGACAGTGTAAACCAGCTGGAATATCTCATCACCACGGAGGATCTATATGCGGTAGCTTCAGACACATTCTGTTGGGCTACGTAAAGCTGCTTGACCATTTGAAGACCACTGTAAGTTTTTCCTTTTTTTAATCGTACAGTTAGCGATACTTGTCCCACTTGCTAGCTTGCTAAACTTAGTGCTACAGTATCCACACTGTACGGGCGAGAGAGATGGAGCGATCACGTTTGACCAGTATTTTTTATGGTAGCAATGTTCACTGTTTTAACTTAGGTGGTTAGGGCAAGCGATCTTGTCTTATTGTGTAAATTGCTGTCATTGCATAGCAGCCCATGTAGCTATCCTACTGTTGACTACTACTGTACTAAAGCTTATGCTGTCATCCCTTAGTTTTCCCGGGATGACCATTACACAATAGCAACAAGTAAAGTACATAATTAAAATGAGAAGAATGTGTCCTCTATCAGAAATAAAAGTCTGTCATATTTATTATTTGGACAGCAATTAATTTAGTAGGCTAAGGCTTTTATAATATTCGACCATTGAGATTATTGAAACAGATTAAATCTTCAACAGATTATAGCCACATTATAAAGAAACTAACTCAACGTAGCCCATTTATACATATTCTGGAGAAAGGTGCTTTAAATGCACGACACTAATAATGCAAACCAAATGATTATGATGAATAATGTAAGTCAATTTTTTTATTGTCTCTTCCTGATATCAGAGACCACACAGTAGGTAGTGGAGCTCTAGATTTTAGAGCTAGCTATGCTCGAGTCTAGAAGACTTTATTTATACCCAAGAAGCCATATGAAACTTTTTTGTGTGTGTTTTCTGCTTACTTAATGAAACCACTGTCTAGGGTGAATGTTAAGTAGTACTTCTTATATCCTGTTGGGTTACAGGAGACATCCCAATGTATTTTCCATATCCTCTCGCCTTACTGGGAGCAGGAAGTGAGAGGGAGGCAGCTCAGAGTGGTGTGTATGTGGTTTTGTATGTGTGTGAGAGAGGGAGTGAGTGTGTGTGTGTTTGTTCCAGGAAACAGTCTGTAAACTTTGAACTCAGGTCTTCTGTATGATTGTACTGTTGTATCCTGTCACAACACAGCACACCTGACTGACCTATCCACGATCCAAAGGCTTGCATCCTCTCTGACATCATCATTTGTTTGATACGTCTACGTCTCACTTCAGCCGGCCTGACAAATATCTCATGGCCGGTCTGGATTAGGAAAAAAAAGTCTAAGAGGATTAAATGCAGAGTCAGACCTAGCTGTACCACGTGGGAACAGGAAGTTCTTGGTTTGTTGTGACTATATCATTTCTGATGCAATCAAAGGCTATATGCATACACCTTTAAACAATTCACAGAATGTTAGGCTACTCTGTACAGTAGCTATTTATTTGTGACGCTTCCTGTTGGCGTCACTAAACATGGCAGCCTAAGTGAACTGTGGAAAAGTCCATTGATAAGCTCTCTGACAAACTTCAGACGAGACCTCAACATACCATCGTCTTGATCTTGGAACAAGCAGCTGAAGATCACAGACTGGGGAGAAATACACTATCATCAGATCTGTTTCCTCTTACATAAAGATGACTTCCTATCTTGTTTTTAGATATTACAAAAATGGAATGTACTATATAGCTTTAACAGATGTAAACATGGCAATGCTCATTTGGTGCCTTACCAAGCCAGAAGCTATCCTGGAGGCCTGTACTACAGTGCCCTTAAGACAATAAAATAAGTACATTTTACCTATTGGATGTGGCCTAGCTCAATCACTTATCTCTTATATTGTATGTGTATCACGCTAAAGGCTGGTTGAGGCCTGTGTGCGAAAGGGTTAGGCTGTGGGACAATGGATATTCTGTTCTTAGCATTGACCTCTGATGACAGATTTGGACTCATCTGTCATTTGAAGCTCTGGAAAAGGACTTCATAGATGTGCTTACTCAGATGTTTTCTCAGAATCACAGAAAGACAGACAGAGCCAGGCCCATCCAATGTCATATTGGATAAACTAGTGCTTGTTGTTTGCAACCAGAGAAGTAAGGTATGAATCCAGAGGTAGGCTAATCGTTTTTGATGGTTTCCTGAAGCTAGACAACAAAGTTGTGGTGTGGTTCTATGCCTCAGTTTTATAGTTCAGCCTTCATACAGAGTTCACAGATATTATAGATAGTGTAGTACAGAAGGGCCATAAAAGTAAATAGAACCTGGTTTTCATCATAGCTGTAAACTGTTTTTGAACAAAGCCTTCCGTTGTCCTATCATGCACTCTTTATGGTAAATGTTCTTTACAGTGTGACTTCAGACGTCACATATTATTATGTATAAAGGCTTTTACAGACTCAGATGTACAGTGAGTTCCATTACTGTAGAGAAACATACTAACTGTATGCAGGGCTCGCAACTGTTTTTTGTTTACTGTCACAAAATGGAAATTCATTTTGCCATTCTTACATGGATCTCTTGGTGTGGCTGTAGTAAACAAGTTTAGAAAAGTTTAGAAAAAGTTTAGAAAAGTTTTGAAAAAGGTTTTATAAAAAAGGTTTGATAGGTAGATTTTTTTGGGGCAATTTTTTTTTTTTTTTTATGCATCATTGATGAGTACTTTATGAGGATTCTAATGAATGCAGACGTCCCAAGGTCTGTGTTGAACTGTCCAAGACATATAACGGTACACTGTTAATTTTGAGCCCTGACTGTATGCTGCATTTAATTCAACTGTAACTTACTACAATGTAATTTACATGTAAACGCGTGTAATCACATGACTTTGCGTTATAAGGCTATGATCTGTGTTACCATAGCATTAAGATAAAGGAAGATGCTGGGTAGAGAAAATGGTTTGATGTCTTGCATTTGGTTTAGGTCACTTTAGAGTCAGATACTCTTTTGTCCTGGGTAAATCATTTACCAGTATTTGTTGATCCAGTGGACATGCTCATTGTTCCATCCATAAAGAGATGATAAGTGTTTGGATGATTCTTGATTCTCATGAAACAGCCAGGCCCCGCAATGGCCAACTGAAACTCTAGAGGTAACAGGTTAAAATCCCCCTCTATTCTGGGTCAAAATGTTCCCTGGACATGGTTGACCCAGGGAAGTGACCCAGGGAAGTTTATAGGTGCTGAGTAACCCAGCTAGTGAACACTGAGTCAGCCTCTGAGCATCAGCAGTTTCCAATCCTGGTCACTGGTCTTTGACCTCAATCCCTGATAGGATAGTCTCCTAATTGGATAGTGGAGCCAAGCAAAGGGTACGTTCTGTATGGATGGTCCTCTATCACTGTAGAGTAAAGGCTGGGGAGAGATCCAGCTCAAAACACTGGCACACATTATAGTCCAATCAGTTGGCTGTGCTTGTTGATGTTTAAGATGAAGGATTGATGCACTTTAATAGCCTGCCTTTGGGGAAGGAGAAGCAGTTGGTTCTGCTCTGGTAAACACACATTATTTTGGCCATATTCCTCCCTCCTTTACTGCTGAGACAAACAAACGACTGGCTTCAAAATTATGCTCAGCAGTGATATGCCATATTTGCTTGTGTTCATGGATATTGAATCATTAAGGTTCTTATATCTACTTCCAAATTATGGTAAAATGTGTCCATGCCAACAGGAGTTCATGTGACAGTAGGTTACTTAAATCCTTCTCCTGCTCTTCATTGTTGGGAAGCCATTGTTGTTCAAACAGCTGGTATACCCTAAACCTTACCCACAGGCGCTACATAGGTGCATTTACATTACATTTAGGAATTTAGCAGAAGCTCTTATCCAGAGCGACTTACAGTAAGTACAGGGACATTCCCAAGGACACAGCGTCAATTTGCACGGCCAAGAATCGAACTGGCAACCTTCTGAGTAATAGCCGGATTCCCTAACCGCTCAACCATCTGACTCCCTGGCTTACACAGTACAGTAGTTGAGTAACTTGATAGCTAGCACCTTCCTGCCTTCATGTAGAGCAAGTAGCAAGTGTTGCTCATATTATACAACTCATATTTCCAAAATGGTAAGCACTAGGCTCTTTTGTTGAAAGTGTGAAATTGCACTTGACTGCAGTTTGGGTTTAGTCTAAAAGTGAATAGCACTGTCGGTCTGTCGGTCAGAAGCTACTGTTGGCTGGCCTCTGCATTTGTTCTGTCTGTTCCCAATGGTACATTCCTCTTTATAGGATCAGTCAATCATGATGGAAATAATAAGATCATTGAAGGCAGAACATTCTGTTTTAGTCCTTGGCCCAATGGACATTACTGAATTCTTTACATCGGCATGTAGTCCTGTAGGCTGGGAGTAATGTGAGATTGGTATTGTATGATAGATTAGGCAACAGTGGTGTTTAGAAGCAAAAGCTGATCTATATAGCCAAATATGACACTGGAACAATCTAGTGAACTATCATATTTTGGTATTGTTGTTGTCAGAAATGTTACAGTTAAGAAGTTGACTTAAATCAAAAACAAACTGACCACCACTCTCTCTCCTCTGTGGAACCTTCCAGAGACTGCTGGGTCGCTGTGGAGACAGGTGAGCCATGGAGGACGGGAAGCCAGTGTGGGCTCCCCACCCCACCCACGGGTTCCAGCTGGGCATGATCGTCGACATAGGAGCCGACACACTTACCATCGAACCCTTGAACCAGGGCAAGAGCAAGGTCAGGCACACACACACACACACAACGACACACACAGGTAAATAGATAAACGCTAATGCACCCAAACACACACACACACACTCTCTCACTCCCCCAGAAATGTATTCTCTTGAGGTTGCAATAACACTGCAATAACAAGTTCCTCTATATTTCCATTCATCTTATAGTTACTATAGCAACTGTAATAAGGCACTTCATGTGTTACGGTTATGGTTTCCTGGTTCTTTGTATAAACTCATTAAAAAAATTGACCTGTAAAAAAACTAAAATCGAAGAAGCTGGGTTTTTGTCAAGTTACATTGTGTTTGTAAAACGTGAGGAACGTTAAGCAGCGCTGGTGTGGCATGTCCCTGGCAGCTCAAGGCATCGTTAATAGATAACGAGAGCAGCAGGTGTGCTGATTGTGTTACCTGCAGGGCCGGCTCATTAGAGAGGAAAATGCCACCTGTTGCATCCCTGGTGACTTGCTTTCACTGGAGCAGCAAGCACAGTCTGGTGCTCACAACAACACAAGGCCCTACAGCAGGAGTTTGCCTTTCATTTTGGCCCTAAAATTGTAAATGTAGCCATTTTAAAGTTTCCGTTTCTTGAAAACATTAAAAGACTTGAAAATACGAGACTTCTAGAAAATGTTAGATTTCTCGAAGGCATCAACACCAAGCAGACAGTGGAGCAGCGCCAAGGCCTGTGAGGGTCTTAATGAGTGTGTTTCACTGTTTAGTTGAGCTCATTAAAGCCCAAGCTGAGTCTATGACCCTGTCCCCAGACCAGTCAGGCCCTGGTTTATCTAAGGCTCTCCTGTGTCCTCTGTAGAAAGCTAGCCCAGGGTGTTCTCACACATTGTGCCTGCCAGCCCTTGTTGTTGAGTTGAAGTGGCAGGCACACAAAGCATATTCTGTTTGTGCTTACTGCTTGTTTTGTTCCAGTAAACCACATAACTCTCTCACACATACACACGCACACACATACATGCGCACAAACAAGGTTGGAGAGATCAAAGGCAACAACAAGGGAATGTGACCGTAGATAGAGGGGGGCAATTTTTGATAGGATAGGCCTATATTGTAAAGCTATTAATACTACTACGACCCCATGGCAATTAGGCTACAGTGCATTGTATACTGTTCTGTCCGTCTCTGTCCTAGCGGAGGGAGGTATGTTGGCCTATATTAGTGTGTTACTGTGAGAGTTGTGAATAAAAGGCTTTATCTACCTTTAACTATGACTTCATAATTTCAGTCAGTCGACATTTTTCCCTCTCCCTTCAGTCTTTATTCCTCTCTCTTTTTCTCAATTCTTTAGTGTTCTGCACACAACAAACACAGAGGCACACAGACACCACAGCAACTCAGATCCTGTTTCTCTGCCTTGAAATTATTTATTAGGCTGCCATGTCAGTCGCCGTGTTTCTCACACACGCTGCGTGTTCCTTTGAATTTATTTCCATGAACTCAGCCACTCTACAATAGCTACAGGAGAATAGCTGTGACTTATTGAGCTGGGGAACTCTGACAGAAACCTCTATCACTTTGATCTGGAAATCAAATGAATTTTTTATGTATATGTTGGCCCCTTTTCAGTTGGTAATTCATCTTTTGTTATAGATTTGTGCTTTCTAAAACGTAAACTGCAGTTAAACTTAAGACGCTTATCAAATGGGAATGCAGTTGTAAGTGTATGTGGTGATAGTGTATGAACTGATGATCTACAGAAGCCCTGTTAAAAGGAACACACACAGGGCGTTTAAATGGAAGATCTTTTACTGACAGGTTGTGCATTTCTGATGTTGCAGAGCTTTCTGGCTCCTATGAACCAAGTCTTCCCTGCTGAAGAGGATGTCAACAAGCATATGGAGGACAACTGTAAGTTCACATACACACACATGCACCACACACACACACACACACATGCACCACATACATACACTGCACATACAATCATATTTTATCCTCAAGCAAGCATTTTTAGTCTTAGATTATAACTATTTTGTTCTGTTTTGCATATTTCCTCTTTGCAGGCTCTCTTATGTACCTCAATGAAGCCACACTTCTCAACAACGTCAGAGTGCGGTATAGTAAAGATAAGATATATGTACGTTTACCTGCTGTTAACTTGATATGAACCTCAAACCTGTGTCTCAACAGACATGTTGAATACACACATGAACAGAAGATAACACAGCAACTGCTTTTTTCACACAGACGTATGTGGCCAACATCTTGATAGCAGTGAACCCCTACATTGACATACCCAAACTCTACGCTCCAGAGACCATTAAGTCGTACCAGGGGCGGTCCCTTGGCACCCTACCCCCTCATGTATACGCCATCGGTAAGATCCCTGATAGATTTGCCAAACTTACAGCTTGTTACTGATTAATGGACTTGTCTAGTTTGGGTCGGCTTGATTTCTAAGTTAAAGTCAGTGAACTTGGTAAATTGAGATTTATTCGATTTTTGCCATCCGGAAGAACTGAATGGTTTGTGAGGTATTGACGCGTTCATGATGATTTGGTATTCCTCCCCTCAGGCTTTGACAGACCAATGAGGGATGTTGTTGTTTCTCTTCTCAGCTGACAAGGCCTACAGGGACATGCGTGTGCTGAAGATCAGCCAGTCCATCATCGTGTCTGGAGAATCTGGAGCTGGGAAGACTGAGAACACCAAGTTTGTTCTCAGGTCTGTTCCCAAATGTGACACAATTGTAATAAGACAGGGTGGAATCCAAGTGCAGAGTTTACGTCATAGAGTAATCAGTGTCAGGCAAGTGTAGGAAGAGCAGGCAGACAGGGAAGTACAGGTTATTCAAAAATGTTACGCTAGGCAAACTATCGGTCAGGAAACCCACTGGGAATGAACAACAACAAAACAAGACTTTGCAAAGAAGGTATATATACACACAATATTAAACTAGACACAGGTGCCAGCAATTAATCTAATACTCCTGGGAGACGGAGCGCTGTGTCCTGGTAGGTTGAGCAGAGGACCCTGGCATGACAACCCAGGCCTTATTAGAACGTCATACTGGTTACATCTGTAACCATTAACAGTGTTGTAGCTACATTTTAACCCATAGTAACTTAATAAGATAAACTTCATACTCACAGTATTGTGGGTTGTCCCCATTTCTTTGTTGCTCTGTAGATATCTAACTACGTCATATGGGACTGGTCAAGACATCGATGAGAGAATTGTTGAAGGTATGGTTTAACCCATGATGTGACTAATATGCATTGTCATCCTCATGTTTTCCTATCACCTAATGTTTGTCTGATGATGGTCTAGTTTGAGACATAATTCATCTCGAGTTTTGATGATGTTAACTTTGTGATACCAACTTCCAGCCAACCCCCTGCTAGAGGCTTTTGGAAATGCAAAGACCGTCCGGAACAACAACAGCAGTCGTTTTGGGAAGTTTGTAGAAATCCACTTCAATGAAAAGGTATTCATTTATCCAGCCTTTCTGAGAAAGCCACACATCAAACAACAGTAGAATTTCTAGCTCACTTTCATCATTGCTGTTTGTTGCACCTGTGTCCTGTTTACTGGGTGTGCCAGAATGCAGTGGTTGGTGGCTTTGTGTCTCACTACCTGCTGGAGAAGTCAAGGATCTGCATGCAGAGTAAGGAGGAGAGGAACTACCACATCTTCTACCGGCTGTGTGCAGGAGCCACTGAGGACATCAAACACAAACTGCATCTCGACTCCCCTGACAGTTTCAGGGTCAGTGGTCCAGCATGGAGCTGAATGTGCCCCCCCCCCCCCCACACACACACACACACACACACACATAGTATACACACGTACACACAAGACAAACACACTCCCCACATTCTTTCTTTCTCTCTCTCTAACTTGAGAGAGTGAAATGATGGCCCCTTCAAAGCTGAAAATAGTACAAGGATGTCAACGCTAATATGTCCACCCTGCTTGATCGAGCAGTAAAGTAGTGATAAACAGAATGAGGGAGGGATACTGTAGAGAAAAAGAAAAAGAGTGCGACAGGGGTCACAACTGTCTGTTCATCGTAATGAATCTGCTCAGCTGCCAACATTCTTTAGCAATCAGACAAACTGTTCACTGACGGAAAATCCATCCCAGTCACTGTGAGACAGTTCTCTAGATGACCACTAGGTGTCACATGAAGATAAAAATCGTCCAGCTGAACTTAGTGACTTCAGCCATTCAGCATGTGCTAGGCAATGTGCCTGTCATTGTGCTGCTGTTCCCATTGGAGTTGGTGAAAAAGTATTTTAATGACATTAGTGCTTGTGAGACAACAATCCTAGACACCTTTCCTGAGGTGATTGTTTTGTGTCACCTCTCAAAACAACTTTGAATTCAACATTGTCTCGCCTTTAGCGTTGCTTTTGTTAGCGGTGCTTTTGTGTAACAGTGTCATTATTGCAGGTCTCTAAGGCAACACCCATTTCAACAGAGGCAATTTACTCACACACAAACCAAATCAAGTATAAAACAATACTGGGATATATGAGACACTTTTCTTTGAAGAAAACAATACTGATGTACCTCCATGGATTCCACCCCAGTCAACCACCCCTAGTTTTAAAATACTGTAGCTTTATGTGATTAATACAAATTAATGTGTGTGTTTGTGTGTTTTGCTCCTCTTGAAGTATTTGAATCGAGGATGCACCAGGTACTTTGCCAGTAAGGACTCGGATACGCAGATCATGCAGAACCGCAAGAGTCCTGAGGTACTGTGCCCTTATCTAGCTGTCTCTCCTACTGTCTCTCTATTCCTCCGACTGTCTTTCTATCCCACTCCCTCATATTGTGTCTCTCCATTGAACTGTCTATCTCTCTCTCCCTCAAACTGTCTCTGCCTCCAGCTGTCTCTCTCTACCTTCAACTATCTCTCGATCTCATCCATCTGCTACTGCAGCGATTCCCAACCTCTGGGCAGCAGTCCACTTGTGGTCTGTTAGGGTAATGCAGGTGGGCTGCCAAACAAATGAAAAATAAAATATGAAAAAGAAATACATATCTTATTATTTATACTGCTTGTAAATGATAATTAAGATTCATACTAGCTTTTAAATGATATTTTGCCTTCAATTCATCATGACCGAAGCGACAATAGTTACGCTTGGCACGTTGTTGGAAGCCCCTTCAAAAATGAAAAACTTTGACGGTAGCCCAAATGACATTTCCACTTGCCAACATCCACTATGCACGCATTACTTCCACATATTGTATGATCTAGGTCAACAACTTCCGGTAGCTTGCAGTTAAGTTAGTTCTGGCTCACAAAATGACGTTTTTTACATGGAGTTCGGGTTAGCTATTGGTAGTAGCTAGTTAACGTAACACGTTCTGCTTATTAAAAATCATGTTTATATGATGTGAAGACTTGGCACTAACTTGAGGGAAAGCTCCTAGGGTGAATTTCCATTATTAGATAGAAGTGGAGGTTTTTTTTATAAAATGATGCATCAATGATCATTTGTTATTCCAAAGAAATTGGCTTGGGTCTGTCTTGATAAATTATGAAAGATTGGTATCTTTATCACGGTGTGCCTTGTCCCTTCAGGATGCGTAATTATTTTTGTTTTTAAAGCCTTGAAGAATAGGCATGCTGTTCTTGCCCTTAGGGCATTACAGACACATTATTTTTCCGTTCTTGTTGTAAAAAATGCCCTCTTGTTTGCTGATGAAAGTTTTGTGCATCTAAAAGTAAGGAGGAACTCAGGTAAAGGCAGCAGGTGTTTTGTGCTAATAGTGTTCTTACCTAAGGACCTACAAAAGAGGAAAGAGGCAACACTTCTTTGTATACTAACCACACACCCATTCTTTAACACCAGTGTGAAGGGAGCTTGAAGGCTGTCTGATGTCACTAATCATAATTCTTTCTGCCCTGCCTCGTGTGTGTGTGTAACACAGGATGATAAGGTGATAAGATGCTATTATTTCCTAACAGGAGACGCTGCTCTTTGTGATAAATTCTATGTACTGTGAACACTGTAACGACACAGACTCAGTTTTACATGCTTTGAAGCCGTAGTGCTAACAGGGACTCTGCATGCGGTGTCTTTTTCTCTCTGTTTCTGCATGGGTGTTTGGGTGAGGTGGGGACTGGAGAGGAGTGGAGGCATATTTCAAAGGATGTTGAATTGTTCTGACTTATCCACCATAGAATGTCACTGTGTGGCGCAGAATAATAATAATGATAGCGATTTAACAAACGTGATCATTTAGAAGATGCTTTATCCAAAGCAACGCACAGGGGGAGCTTTGGAATGTACAACCTCTTAAAGGCAGGGTAGGTAAGTTTTTGCAAAACTAGCCATTTTGGCTTGAGTTTGAAAGTGTCGTACCCAAATTAGCCCACGCCCTCCCTTTATTTAATCAAACATTCTCAGAAACACGACCTACCCTGCCTTTTAGCTGCAGTTAAAGGATCTACCTTTGGGCTAAACTGAGCTAGTCCCTGTTGGCATCAGCCAATAGAAACAATGGAGACGATCAAGTACTATTTAATATTCTAAGCCATGTTATACAGTACTGTAGATGGTATTAAATATTAATATTAAATATTTCAGACATTCCAGTCTGTTGCAGTATTATCCGGTGACATTTTATGCTTTTTGCTTTTGCACTAATATAACCCTCACTATAACCATAAATATTAGATATATATAACTGTCACAGTTTACTGGAGTACAGAAACATCTGTTCTTATTCATGGACAAACTATATCCAATGGTGATTTCTGGTCATTCCTCATCATTTCTGGTTGTAAGAGAGGGGGAGTGGTTTAGCATGTGGCTAAATCACACAAGGCTACTGTAGAGCAGAAGCCTTGGTTTTGATGGCTGTGTGTGGTGTGGTAATCTGAAACTAAACTTGTGTGTGCTTATCATCAGGCTCTATAGATATGCTACATTTGATTAAACTTAATGCTTCCCTTCAAACGTTGAAGGAAGCAGTTGAGCCATACTGTTTTTCATAATGAGCGTGGAGCTTCCAGTAAGAGTTTTTCCTATTTGTTTCTGCTGTGGCCCCCAGCATGTGAAGTTGGGTGCCCTGAGAGACCCTCTGCTGGATGACCTGGGAGACTTCAACCGGATGTGTGGGGCCATGAAGAAGATCGGACTGGACGACACCGAGAAGCTGGACCTTTTCCGGGTGGTAGCTGGGGTGCTCCACCTGGGCAACATCGACTTTGAGGAGACAGGGAGCACCTCAGGTGAGCTTCAAAGTAGTATGCTGGCTCTTCCAAGAAAACACAACTCAAGCACACACCCTGGATCTCTGGTATACAAACACACGCTCACACAACGTCACACAAACACTCATCCTCACATGCAGGCTAATTAGTGCTAAAGCCGTGAAAGAGCTCTTTAAAGAGTTGCCAGCTCCGTAGCTTAGACACACTGTGGACCTACTGTGTCTCTGAGGGACGGTGAAGGTCTTCCTCATCAGGCACGAAAGCCCATCACACACAAACACTGTATGTGTTTCTCCTGGGTTCTTCAGATCTCTTCCATGTCACAGACATGACAGTGGCTAACTCGCATCAGACCTCCACCCACACCTCACAGTGTGCTCTCCAGGCTTTGGGAGCTCTGTGGGGGGCCTAATGATGTCATAGGCTGTACCTTTGTATTCCGCCCCCCTCCACCTTCTCTTTCCCAGCATCAGTCTTCCCTTGCTGACCTCCATCTCTCTTTCTCTACAGCCCCTAGTAACCCACAAGCACCATTTCAGATACATATGTTGTGAAAATGTCTTTGTTTATTTGTTATACACAAAGGATAATTCCAGCATGTTCCAGCAAACCTCTCAAATCTGCCAAAGCTGGATTTGGTCTTTCATCTGGAAAAGAATGCATTTTGGCAGCTAATCTCCTCCCATCTGTGACCATCTGTCTTACTGTTCCAAAAGAAGCAGTACAATATGTGTATTTTGCGGTCTGCTTGGATTAAACCTTATCCTGCAGTATATTCACAGTATGACACGGATATGCTTCTACAATCCCTTTGCAAAGCATTCTGAGAGGAAATGCTACCTATTATATACTTGTTGTCAACACTAGATTGTAAAGTTATTTTGTAGACTTTGATGACTGACTTTGTAGACCAGATTACTGGATCTGACTGCATGTTTGTGGTTGTGTATTTGCATGTGTGTGTGTGTGTGTGTGTGTGTGCCAGGCGGCTGCATCCTGAAGAACCAGTGTGGCCAGACTCTGGAGTACTGTGCTGACCTGCTGGGGCTCGACCAGGAGGACCTGCGGGTCAGCCTCACCACCAGGATCATGCTCACAACAGCAGGGGGCGCCAAAGGAACAGTTATCAAGTAAGATCCGCCACTCCTCTGAAGCAGCGCTCCGCCTCATTATTGCTGCTACGCTGGAGCCCGGGGTCAGGGGTCACATGGCAGCGTGTGCCGGGCTCACATCATGCAAATGAAAACCATGGCTGAGAGCCAGTGTTGAGACTTCTGCTCTCAGTTGATTGTTATGTCATTGTAATCAAAATTCCTAGCTACTTATTGATATCTTCACCTTAGCCATTGTAGTATTGCTGTAACTACATATGGGTCATACACTACCATTTTGATAGGCTGCACATTGGCTGTGACTATTGGCACTGACCAGGGTCTAGTCTCTGACAGACTAGTCACATGTCCGACTCATGCTGGTCAATGAAGGCACTATATATAGCTAACGATGGCCAAGTCTTGATCTAAATTGTTAAATCAACCCTGACACTCTTAAGCAGCTACACTCAGTCACTGAGTGTAGCTGGCATCTAAAGCCAACGGGATCCCAACATGGTAAGGAGCTACTGGATACTTTATATATACAGATTGCATAAGAGGGCAAGACTTAAGACAAAGTCTGTTAGATATGTAGACTTTGAGGGGGGACAGTAAAGTATTTGACCTGCAGGCTAAGCTGAAGGTTGCACCTAACCCTACCCTCATGTAACAACCATAATATCCATTTAGATCCAGTTAAGAGGCAGACTAGGTTACCGTTACTATACATGCCTACTGTAGGTAAACAATACACAACATGTGGATGTTGTGGAAGGGTGGAATGTTGTGGAAGGGTGGGATGTTGTGGAAGGGTGGAATGTTGTGGTGCCGCGCGAGAGCTTAGATGAGGAGGCCACAGTGGGGTATTGATACGACTCACTATGGGGTTTGAGTGATGGGGTCTGGCCCGGCATGGCCTACCAGATGAATATTTCAGCAGGCCCAGCTGCTGAACTGGCCTGGAAGTGTTCTCTCCACATGAATAATGCAGCTTTATCTGAGGAGACTGGAGATGGCGGAATGGGTGAGAGAGAAAGGGGGAGAGAGAGAGAAAAAGACAAAGAAAGAAGACAAAGAAAGGGCAATGTGAGCCTGATGCCTGGAGAGCAGGTGGGGACGGCCGAGACTGGGGAGGGGTGGTGGAGGTACAGGGGGGAGTCGCATCATTAGGCCGACCGACAGCACTCTTTACCCTGAAGGACACGGGGGGCGGGGGGGCGCCAGGGTGGAGGTGGAGGTCTGCGGGTCTGGAAGGAGTCCCTAGCTGTCATGTCTGGAGCATGGCGAAGATCTGAAAAGCAAAGCTCTGGGGAGTCACATGTGAGGAGGATGAACGATGGATTCCCTCAGGCCTGACGCTGAAACCAAGTACCAGTGCATTTTCCTGGGATTGGCTGATGGCCTAGAGCTACTGTAGATTATGGATGACATTGACTTGAAGCAGATTTCGAGCGAATAGATGGGAGAGAGGGAGAAGCAAATGAAAGATGGCGTTTGAAGCTAAATACACTCTACTTCTTCCTTCAAGGGCCATGCCTTAAAGCTTGGCCAAATGCTAAATGGCATACCACACCCTATCAGAACTCCCTTCAGAGCTGCTCGTTGTTCATGTCTTAAACCTCTCTAAATATTTAAACCCATAGTGTTGGAGGGAACCGACTGACAGCCAGGCAAAGTGCAGGGGCCACTTTCAGCTTTAATGGAGCGCTAAGCCTCAATGAATTGTAACTGCGTAGCAGTTCCTATGTAGCTACAATGTTGTTTTCTATAGGTATTGTTTTGTATCTCTGTCGTAGTTAATGTGACCATGACAACATGTGAGCAGAGAGAGCACTAAACAAGGTCGAATTTGCAACAATTTAAAACTAGGTAAAATGTAAGAAATTCCAAAAACACGTTTCTATCCATGAAGAGGTTTAATCAAGACAAGGTGTCCCCCAGTTGAAGCTTCCCATTGCCCCACTGCACTGCCCCTCAGGGTGCCTCTGAAGGTGGAGCAGGCCAACAATGCCCGGGACGCGCTGGCCAAGGCTGTCTACAGCTGTCTTTTTGATCATGTGGTCAAAAGGGTCAACCAGTGCTTCCCCTTCCAGACCTCCTCCAACTTCATAGGCGTGCTGGACATTGCTGGCTTCGGTAAGTCAAGTGTGACAGAGGGGATTTGTTAGCTGTTAGTGTGTGAATATTCCATTTTTCTATCCTCCTGTTCTAATGCCACAGCACAAGGTAAACAGGCTGAGGCAGTCTTGTGGTGTCTAGGAGATCTGACTTTGAACCTTGTATCCGGGTTTTTTCCTTTTGAAAGTGCCGCATAATTAAATTATGTTTCTCCCCCTCCTCTCAGAGTATTTTGAGCACAACAGCTTTGAGCAGTTCTGCATCAACTACTGCAACGAGAAGCTTCAGCAGTTCTTCAACGAGCGTATACTGAAGGAGGTGAGGGCCAAAAGGACCAGGCCTGCATATCTGCCTGGTTTTCTGTCTGTGTCTGTCTCTGTCTCTGTTTGTCTCTTTCTGCATATACTTGTCTGTATGCCTGTCTGTGTGTGTGTGTGGGTGGGTCTGTCTATCTCTCTATCTGCATGTCTATCTGCATGTCTGTCTGTCTCTTTTGCCTTGCACACACCACCTTTCCTCAGCATCTGTCGCAGTGAAGTGAGTGGTGTCATTAGATCTCTGTAGATGACGAGGCTTTTTTCTCCCCGGGGATCTCCTGTTTTATTCATATCCAAGTTCTCCAGTTAAACACCAACAGTCAGTTCCAGATATTTCATCTCTGCGTTTGAATCACTCGGGGGTGGTGTGTTTGAAGTACAATAAAACGAGAGATTGGAAGTGAATTTGTATCCTCATAAAACAAAGATATACCACAGAGAAGCATTTTAGATCATGGACAATACTTTCGGGATGGTTAGTTTGGGTGATTTTTGGATTCAATATTGAGAGTGTTGATGATATGCCTCTGTGTCTCCAGGAACAAGAGCTGTACCAGAAGGAAGGACTGGGAGTGAATGAGGTCCATTATGTGGACAACCAGGACTGCATAGGTGGGTAATGCTACTCAGTCAAGCTCTCAGTCTCAGACTCCAGTAACCACATCACACACTCAGCACATTTAGCATGTCCCTGTTGCACACAAAACTAGTTTGAACACTGTAGCAGTGAAAAATGACACATCCTAAGCAAGAACTTTGCACTTTAAATTTCTCAACTTAATAATTACTCAAGGCCAGTGTGCAAAGTCAAACTTCCCAAGAGTAGGCTCTCTCACAAACTACGTTACTGTAGGAAATATGGGTCAACAGTGTAAAATATAGTTTATGGGCCAGCTCACTGTATCTGGATACATTCAAGGTCGGGCTAAGGAAGGACTGTTATAGAAAGGAGAAGAATAGAACTGTCTGGGAAGACTGCTGACTGGAGAGTTGGTCAGGAGGGAGCAGAAGAGTGTGTAGGGTGTGTGTGGCTGTGGCTGCTCGTGTGTGTTTGTGTATGCCAGCAGCTGACTGGGTTTGAATGTCTGCAAGCGTGGGTTTTTTGGGGGTGGCTTTCCAATGGGCATCAGATGGCTGAGCTGTTAGGGAATTGGGATATTAATCAGAAGGTTGCCAGTTTGATTCCCGGCCGTGCAAAATGAAGTTGTGTCCTTGGGCAAGGCACTTCAGCCTATTTGCCTCGGGGAATGTCCCTGTACTTACTGTAAGTCACTCTGGATAAGAGAATCTGCTAAATTACTAAATGTATAATGTAATTTAAAGATTGCTAGAACATTCCCAAGGAGGTTTTCCCCTTTTGAGAGATCTATCTCTGCTCCACTCTCAGCCACGAGAGACTAACACGCATTACATTCTCGGCAGCTCTGTAATTACAGATTAGAAAGGTGCAAAGCACTATTCTGGGCCTTTAGTTACTTTAAGTACATTTACTCCGCTTACGTTTTGTTGCACTTGACAGTACTAGGGAGCCTCTCAAAATCTGGCATGAAAACAACTTTCCCTGTCTACCTGAAGTAGGCTGATAACATCACCCAGACCACCTCTGTTGTTTAGTTTGATTTGATTGATTTGGTTTTCACAATCCCAACAACAAGGAATGAGAGTGAACACTGAGGACTGCAAGGTGAGGTGAAGCATTCACATTAGTATTTGAAAAAAGGCTGATTATTCAGGTGCGAGGTTAACTGACAGCCATGAATAACATTTATGACTTGCTAATGACCGGCTGCCTGTCCATTAGTTCGCTCATCAATCCAGGGGATTTATTCACAGGTGCTTCTTCATGCAAATCTATCAGCACCCTCCTGTCAGATCCTATTCCAAACAGTGTACCTGTATGAATAATTCAAGTGGCATGATGATAATCCAGATAAACATGTATTGTGTCTCTAATTGCATATCCAAACTCTCCTGAAACAAAACATTGTGGAAGTGCAACTTATAATGCTCGTCATATCCAGGAGAAAAAACATTGAGATGATAGTAACATCATGTCCCTTCCATTTCTGAGAACAAGCAGAGAATGTTGTTGTTGTACCATGTGGAAGTAGCCCACTGCAGTAGACCACTCCGTCACATGAGCACTGGTATTCATAGTATGCATTTAAAGCATGAATAGCATTTAGACCATTTTAAGTCTATGTCTACGGTGACTGAAATGAGTGAGTGGCTAGTTAACTACTGTAGTATGACAACAATGCACAACATGATAAGTAATAAATGGGTCAATTCATTGTAAATCTGAATTAGTCAGTGAACACAGGCCTTTGTTATTCTTAAAGGTCTCGATTCAGACTATAATCCCAGTGTGATGTGTCTTTGTAGACCTGGTGGAGGCCAAACTGGTGGGCATTCTGGACATCTTGGATGAGGAGAACCGTCTGCCTCAGGCTAGCGACCAGCACTTTGCAGACACAGTCCACAGCAAACACAAGGACCACTTCAGACTGACGGTGAGATGCTCCATGCATTTATTAAGTTGTTTTTCCCTTTGTTTTGGAATTGCAGGGTTCGCCTGTCATAGAGACTCCTGGGCTTTGTAGGAATACTTTTGTTCAAATAAAGTTATTTCTCTCTTCCCACTTCTTGTTACTTTTCTACTCTGCTTTTAATTGATGCCTTGATCATCCTCAATGTTCTTACCTCACCTCTCGGTTGTTTATGCCTCCCACACCAAGCCCACAGACTTTGGCAGATAATCGTTTTTTTTCTTTCATTTTTATGCTTGCCTGCCTTCAGAAAAGAAAAGACAACATAATCTTAAGGCACAGCCTCGGTGTTTCCCTTTTTCTCTCCCTCTTTCTTTCTCACCCTATCTCTGGAACATTTGTTCCACACTCTGGAAGTTTGTCTGCAGGCGTGAAATCCTCTTGGAGATTCAGTGCAGCTATCGATTTGCATCCCGGCAGATTATTCAACCCCTGTCAGCAGATGGGCTTATTAATCATAGCTTTCATATTCTAATGAGGTCTGTTCTTTACATTTCATATAGTCATGCAATATTAATCTTTGTCTGGAACACTATGATAATTCAGGGTTGGGTAAGTATCCAATTGTGTCCTGAACACAATGTAAAACCATGAGAGCTTGCAGTGGTTCTTTGGCGTATTGCTGAAACGCTGTGCGGCTTAGTGAACACTGACAAGGCCTAATTCTAAACTACTGCACGCCTTTATCCATCATTGAAGTTTTATATGAGACACAATCCACTTCCAGTAAACTCAACCTGCAATAAAATACACTCAACTAAAGATGTTGGTTGCCACCCCAGGTCCCCAGGAAGTCCAAGCTTGCGGTCCACAGGAACGTCAGAGACGACGAAGGCTTCATCGTCAGACACTTTGCTGGAGCTGTGTGCTACGAAACGGTAAACAGCATGGAAAACATCTCTCTGCAGCTGGGGGGCCTGATTCTAAGTGGGTGCAGAGCTATGAGCAATCCTGAAAATCCTGTTATACCTGGAACACAGGGTGAACACTTAGCAAGTTTCATTAATCTTCAACATAGCCATAACTGTCTAGCAATTCAAAGTCCTCGGTGGCTGCCAGTGTTATTGTAGTAAACAGTATCCCTGACTCATTTATTCAGTGTAAACATGGCTGCTGGTAATTGTTTTCTTAGCCTAAATATGCAAAGGAGCCTGTTTAGGTGTCTGATATGGGTTTCAGTTGTCTCAGTACACAATTTGTTTGATGTGCTGGATTATTTGTATACTCTGTATTCATTTCCAACAAGAGTATGTCTGTCCAAATATGGACATAATGACATATGTATGTCAACATATCTGTGTGTGTGTGTGTGTGGTGTGGACTGTATGTGCATGCCCCATGTTTCCAGACCAAGTTTGTGGAGAAGAATAATGATGCCCTCCACATGTCCTTGGAGAGCCTGGTGTGTGAGTCCAAGGACAAGTTTGTCAGAGAACTGTTTGAGAACTCCAGCAATTCAAAGGACTCCAAGCAGAAGGCTGGCAAGCTCAGCTTTATCAGTGTGGGGAACAAATTTAAGGTGAGTGACACTATTTGACTGCCAATATGTTTCTTCTGTTCACTACTATGTCAACCTTACTAATATATCCATATGTCTATGAGTTTTTTTGTGTGTGGATTTATTCTAACCTATGTTGGGAGGTGATGGTGTGTCGCTGTCAGGGGTCTGTTTCCTCCTGCTAATGGACCCGACCACTCTCCTTTCTTCTCTTCTCTTCCCCCTCTCCGCCCAGACCTTCTCCATTCTCCCTCCTTTTCCCCTGAGCATCCTTCCTGGATGGATAAAAAAACTGGATAAAGTCAGTTTGAGGTATTAAGAGAGGCTGTGGGAACTGACAAATTGAATAAGTGAAAGCAGATAGAAAGTGGGGAAAAAAGAACTTTGAAGTAAGCCAGGAACAGAAGGTGAGAAGGCTTATGTTAGGCTAGGAACCCCGTCACTCGCTCAGAGCCAAGGATATCGTCTGCCTGCTCTGTTACCCTGTTCTCACCAATGTTCTAAGGTGTGTGTGTGTGTGTGTGTGTGTGTGTGTGTGTGCAACAGGTTGGATCTGTCAGGGTTTCTATGAGAAACAAACCCAAGATTACCAGAAAATACAAACCTGCCCCGATTGTCTAATCTCTCCAGCTAATTAATACAATCCTCCACACTGGGTACAATGTTTCTTTTTTAAATGTTCCCTCCTCTGAATACATCAAGCCGCAGTATTGTCTTTGCTCTATTGTCTATGTGCTGTGGGGCTTGTCCTGCTGTCTTCAGTCTATCACTAATACATAAGACATGCAGACAGCAAAGATCAAGCCTCACTGCAGTTCCGTTTGCACTGAAACATCGACATGCTCTCACGTATAAGTTGTCTTTCACCAAGTTGTGTTTGATGACGTCAGTCATTATCACCTCCTTGTTGCCGAGTCCTTGAATCCCCTTGGTTTGCGGAAACACTACAAGTGCTTGGACCCCAAAAAAGTGCCGCCTGCCTGCCTATCCCCCCCTCCCTCCCTCACTCCTCCTTCCTCACCCCTCTGCCTGTCTGAGAGCTTCTGTCCCTCACCTGTTGGCATGGAGGCGAAGACAGCCCCTGCAGTTTGTCCCTGCATTTACACGCACGCATCAGGGATGTGCATGATGGAAGTCATCCAGTCAGTCATGCTGCGAGCCTAACAGCAGTGTACAGCTGTGCGGGGTGAGTCTGTGATGCCACGCTGGTAACCAGTCTTCCTGTCTCTGCTCCTGTCCTCAGACCCAGCTCAACCTGCTGCTGGAGAAGCTTCGCAGCACTGTGAGTAGCCGCACCCGCAGCCAGCTTCTCCCACACGCACCTCATCGGCAATTACTGTCGACAAAAGGAAGGTTTTGATCAGAGCCTGTTAGTGTGGCTCCTGGAACTCTCTCTCTCTCTCTCTCTCTCTCTCTCTGAGGGCTTTTAAAAAGCATCCAAAATAGAGTAGAACTTTGATACACCAACAGCCAAACACTATGGTCGCGTAAACAGCCTCTGATATGACTAATGTCTCACCAGGATGAAGATGTGTAGATGTTCAATAACTAATGTTTGACTCTGAAGGGCTCCAGTTTCATCCGCTGTGTGAAACCCAACCTGAAGATGGTGAGCCACCAGTTTGAAGGAGCCCAGATTCTTTCCCAGCTGCAGTGCTCAGGTATAATAAACCAGTGTAGTCATATCGGTCATTATACCACAACATCACAAAGGAGAAGCTGTGGAATGGCTATGATCAAGAGCAGTGTGTACACAAGGTCTGTCTTGGTAAAAACAAGTCGATATGATGCTGTCTCATCATGGACAGTAGTGTGCAAAAGGCTTCGGCCACTTTAGAAAAAAAGATACAACGTAATTAAAGGTGATTAAAGGGGTCACCTCTCTCTCTCTCTGTCTCTGTCTGTCTCTCTTTCTCTCTGTCTCTCTCTGTCTCTGTCTCTCTCTGTCTCTCTGTCTCTCTCTCTGTCTCTCTCTCAGGTATGGTGTCAGTGCTGGACCTCATGCAGGGCGGCTTCCCATCCCGAGCCCCCTTCCATGAACTCTACAACATGTACAAGCAGTACATGCCTGACAAGCTGACCAGACTGGACCCCAGACTCTTCTGCAAGGTGGCTCTCCCAAACACTAGCTTCTTACTCTCACAGGCTGGGCCAAGAATACATATGCATTAGACTTGGGTGGGTTGGAAACTGTATGGCTGATTGTTTGTTTTGGTTGCCTGGTACCATGTTCTCTTTATTTTCTCGATAGGCTTTGTTCAAGGCACTGGGCCTGAATGAAAACGACTACAAGTTTGGATTGACCAGAGTCTTCTTCCGCCCTGGAAAGGTAAGATTGGCACTGTGTCTTATTCCTTATCCTTTTATATTTTATTTACAATAAGCTTTTATGAAATGTTTCTTTCTATCTTCATCTCACCAACTGTACTCCTCGCATAGTCTGGGGGTTGCCTTTTTTTGTTCTCTCCTCATTATATGCTGAAGATTTCTTGCCGTCCTGTCTACCCCTTTGTCATGTTTGGGTATTAGGAACTGCAAGTGGCAGCTTGGATCTAAGATGCATTCGAGAGACCGCAGATGGAGTGCGGCTACTTAGATCAACACTTATATTATTGTTTTTGTTGATTTTATGTAAAGCACTTTGAGCTGCAATTCTTGTATGAAAAGTCCTATATAAATAAAGTCTTACTTACTTACTTACCAAGCTTTCCTCGCAAGCCACAGAGCTTTGTACCGAACCTCATCTTTCATTTATATGACTAATAAAACTAGCCTGTGATATGAATTGAGTGAAGATTACTCTTTGTGTGTGCGTGTGTGCTTGTATGTGTGTGCGTGTGTGTGTGTGTCAGTTTGCAGAGTTTGACCAGATCATGAAGTCTGACCCTGACCACTTGGCTGTGCTGGTGCAGAAGGTCAACCAGTGGCTGGTGTGTAGCCGCTGGAAGAAGGTTCAGTGGTGTTGCCTCTCCGTCATCAAATGTACGTAGTCACCTGCTCCTCATCCAATCACACGCACCCTGCACTCCCACACTGGACGTACGACATGCCGCACCACTGTCCGCTCTAAACGGGGATTCAAAGTCGACGCAAACTTGTCAATGAAAAAGCTTAATCTAAATGGCATTCAGATTTGGATTTGGATTTCACACTGATCACAATGAAAATAACAATAGTTGATCTATTGATTTATTGGAGGGAGCTGTGATGGTGTAGATTGAAGCTTTGAGAAAAATGTCCATCCCAAAGTGTCTTAAAAACAAAGGCAGCTCTTCTCACTACTTCTAGGGCTTCAGGTGGAGGGATGCAGTGCTGCAGCAGATTATATGTTCCACGCTGTCAGCTCCAGAGCTCAAGCCTCATGTTTCAAATGCTTCCTGCTGAAGGCTGAAGGCTATCTCTGGCCAGCTAAGAACGGCTACGCTGAAAGCTGTTCCCTGAACCATTACCCATTGTGCCCAGCTACCACATTGACTTGCCCAATTTAACAAGGCAATGACGAGTACTGCTCATTGGCTTGAAAGCATCAAATGAGATCACATTTTAGTCATAAATGTTGACAGCCTCGTCTCATCGCCATTTCCTGCTTTTTTCTCTTGAGGATGGATAGTTGATAGCACGACCTGATGGCTGGCTGAACTTTCCATTTAAATTTCCCCTAACTTTTACATGACATTATAAGTTTAGTCATTAGAGTATGATAATGGGGACTAGAGCTTTGTCTGTGTGCTCTCGTTTGAATAATTGTGCCTAATCCTTTTCTTAACCCCCTCTTTTTACTTGTTCTCTCTTCTGTCTCTCTCTCTCTCTCTTGCTCTTCTCTCTCTGTCTCTCTCTCTCTCTCTCTCTCTCTCTCTCTCTCTCTTGCTCTTCTCTCTCTCTCTCTGTCTCTCTCTTGCTCTTCTCTCTCTGTCTCTCTCTCTCTCTGTCTCTCTCTCTCTCTCTCTCTCTCTCTCTCTCTTGCTCTCTCTCTCTCTCTCTCTCTCTCTCTCTCTCTCTCTCTCTCTCTCTCTGTCTCTCTCTTGCTCTTCTCTCTCTCTGTCTCTCTCTTGCTCTTGCTCTTCTCTCTCTCTCTCTTTCTCTCTCTCTCTCTCTCTCTCTCTCTCTCTCTCTCTCTCTCTCTCTCTCTCTCTCTCTCTCTGTGTATATATATATATATATATATATATATATATATATATATATATATATATATATATATATACATATATACACATATATCTGTCACATGCTCTTTTTCCTTCTCCCTGGTGCGCTCTCTCTCATCCACAGTAAAGAACAAGATGAAGTACCGAGCGTCTGCCTGTATTAAGATTCAGAAGACTGTCCGTATGTGGCTCTGCAAGAGGAAGCACAAGCCACGGTGTGTCTCTCTCTCCCACTCGCACACACATTTGGTGTTTTCTCACCTCTTTTTGGGTCTGTTTTCTCTACCACACCCTTGTTCCCCGTAATTCAAACTCTTTCACACCCCATCGGTCTAGATGGCTTTTCCCTCCTTGTCCTTGTAGGGCCTCAAATCAATCTAAAGAGCTCAGCCATGACGTGACTTCCCTCCTCCTCGCTGGGCAGCCTGTGGAGATGTGTCACCATATTGCTTTTGAAAAATCCTGTATGTCTTTTTATGTAGTTTGGTCTTTGGAAATATGATGCCTCTGTAGCCACTCAGCCAGATGATGAGTTTTTGGATTGTCTCATTATCATGGTCTGTTGACTGTGTGTGTGTGTGTGTCCGTGTTTGTTTTGTGCGACGTAAGCTGGTTGTTATTCGTCCTCACGTGCTCCGTGTCTTTCCCTTCTACTCCAGCATCGACGGTATGGTGAAGGTCCGTCATCTGAAGCAGCGGATGGAGCGCTTCACCCAGGTGGTGGCAGGCCTGAAGGAGGGCAAGCAGGAGATGGCCAAACAGGTCCAGGAGCTGGCCACCTCCATAGACACCCTCATGACTAAGATCAAGGTGAAGACATACCACTGTGGGGCCTACAGCCCAAAACACACACACACACACACACACACACACACACACAGGAGCACGGAAATACACAAACCAATATGAAACTTGAAATTCGAGATGAGGTACTCTACACACTAGTACACACAGAAACATTGCTAACACTACAAGTATGCTGTATGTAAATTTGTATTTTACTGCGAAGCAGTAAGCTGTAGTGTTATTTGTAGTTGCTAAGGAACTGCTATGCTTATGGTGCAGGTGCAGGTTTTTAAACTGCTGAAGGACTTGTCTGCTTTCCTATGTTTTACTCCAAACCTTAGAGTTCTGAACTCTAGTTATTAAACTCCCAACTCTCCCAATGCAATAACGGTCTGTGTTATTGGTGCCTCTCAGAACTTCACGTTGATGTGACATGAAGCACAATATATTCATACTGCTGTGCATTTTAAACTCCCTGACTATTATGTGTCTGGTAACCAGTCTGAGGACTGCTGTGATATGTTTGTGCTTGGAAAGGTTAGAGTATTGGAGGCCTTTGCAGCCCATGTGACTGGCAGTGGTGCGCAATAACAATCCTGTTTTACATTTGAGGAAGACCATATCTCACTTTTTACTTTCGTTCCTCCACTTTTTAGTTCGGCAATCCCTTTAATATGCACATTTGCAGTCTGTCAGCATCCTCACCCCCTGTGCCTGCCCTCCTTATTTCCCCTCATCCGTCCTTGCCTCCATGATGCCTGTTTGACCATTAGAACTTTTCTGTCTGTCCCTCAGCCCCCTGTTCTCTCTCTCTCCCCCCAACTTTCACTTCCTACATCCCTTCCATTGTGCTGCTGTCAATCAGTGTCATTCTTTATCTGGAGGGTGTCATGGCAACGGTCAGATTGGTGCTAGGTCGGAGCCTAGACTCTTTCTTCCTGGAAGTGTTTGTTTTTAAATTATAGATGAAAAAAGGAAATTGTGTTATAATGAGTCGTGGAAATTTAAATATTTAACTTACTAAGCCTCCCTGCAGTGTTGTTCAGTTCTTTTCATCTGCATATATTAAACCCAGTGTGCTATGGGGAATATTGAAGATGACACTTATTGACAAGCAAATGTAGTCAGTGGCTGGGAATTTTCTGAACGTGAATTGTAAATGTGGAATTTAAAAGTGTAGAGGGAATAGTGAATACATATATTCTACTACTAAACGGGGCATGTCAGAACATGATTTGTATTCATGCAAATGGCCTGGTGTCGGACGGGAGGCTGGGGGAGTCGTCAGCACAGAAAGGTGCTCAAAGCTAAGAACTTTTACCTCATCCTCTTGATCTAACAGTCTCACCTGTTGAATCTCCCCCCCCAGACCACCGTGATGACCCGGAAGGAGATAGATGCTGACTACCAGGGTCTGGTGAAGCGCTCCGAGCAGCTACTCTCCTCCATGCAGAAGAAGAAGCAAGAAGAGGAGGAGCGAGAGAGGCTGAAACACATCGAGGAGGAGATGGAGAGAGAGAGGAAGAGGAGGGAGGAGGACGAGCGGAGACGCAAGCAGGAGGAGGATGACAGGAGGCTGTAAGTGTGGAGGGAAGACGGCGCTGAGGCAGCAGGGCCCAGGGAGGTCTCTCACACGCTGACTCGTGCATCATCAAGTTCTATTGTCGGTTTATGTGTTTGGTGAGCCTTCACTTCTGAGCCTCTTTGTCCTTGCTGTTGCCAGGAAAGCAGAAATAGAGCAAAAAAGAAAGCAGGAAGAAGAAGAGAGGAAGAGGGGAGAGGAGGAAGAGAAGATACTGCAGGTGTGTGGACCAACAACTCTTCTAATCCACTTTTGCACAAGTATAAACCAGTGAAGATTCAGTACCAGTCTTTTATTTCCAAGACCAGGCATCTGTGTCTCGGAAATTGACTGATAGGACAGTAACTATGATATCTCAGTGCTCCTTCTATGGCAGGCCCCCATAATCAGTTCCTACAAGTCTGTGTGTAAATCTCTCTATTATTGGTCTGCAGAACTGAAAGGCTTTCGCTCACGGTTCTCCCGTGGCAACTGTGGGGTCGTGTCATTGGTCAGATTCCCCACTGGGAACGTCCTTGCTTTTGATGGATGGTTCCTGCCACGTTTCTCCTTCCTATCGCGGTCTCCAATCTTTTTGTTTCACCTCTCTCTCTTTCTCTCCTCTGTTCCTCCTCCATTCCCCATCTGCCCTGTGTTGCTAGCTTTCCTTCTTATCTGTCCTGTATTTCCACCGACAGACCAGCTTTAACCCCGGGTTGGCCCCAAGGTGTCTCCTCCCCATCCTTAAGCCTTCACTTCCCTCTTGTTGACTTAACCAGCCTCCTTATTCCCTCCTCAAACATTGCTGTTGCGGTGTACCTGCATGTTTAGTTTGTATTTCGTTCATTTATGCCCGCCGCCCACTTGAGCCCTCTTCCACTTTTCCCTGCCCCTTTTCCTCTCCTCTACTTTAGTCACTCCATCCTGAGGGCTGAAGCCTGTGTCTGTTTAAAGTTCTGCCGGAGGAGAGAGTATTGTTTGACAGACGGCACCGTCTCCCTTTCACCTCCTCTCCTCCTCCCCCTCTTCCTCCCTCTCCTTTCCTCATCCCCTTTCTCACCTCATCCCTGGCTGGTTGTCCGTTTCCTTCACAGATACCGTTGGTTCCAGGGCTTTTAGCAGGGTGGTATACAACGGGTTCCTGTTA
This sequence comes from Hypomesus nipponensis, assembly GCF_054491055.1. Lineage (NCBI taxonomy): Eukaryota > Metazoa > Chordata > Actinopteri > Osmeriformes > Osmeridae > Hypomesus > Hypomesus nipponensis. The sequence goes on from NC_140363.1 coordinate 13,210,258, forward strand.
TTTGTTTTGTGGATCAGAGGAAGTATACTTGAACCTCCAGCTCAATTTGGAACCAGACAGCTGTTAAAAAGCACTTTGTACAGTTTATACTCTAGCAACAGTTTATGGTTACTCACTTAGAAAGCTTTCTCAGAGTTGTGTTCCCCGTGGTATTTGGAACTCCATTTCCGTCTTTTTTTCACTTCTCTTTTGCTGTGTCTTTTACTTCAGTGTTTTGGCCTCTCTTCCGAACCAGCCTTTCAGTTGCTCTGACCCTCCCAAAGTTTGTCCCATGTGATGAAATCACCTTGTTGTTCCTGGAGACTGTGTTTGCACACCCGTATGTCTAGACGCGCACAATCAAACGACAGCCTTGTTAGCAGTCCTGTAACCTGGATAATATGTCTAATCGGGCCTTAGCACACAGAAGGACTGTAATTACCTATGTTCCTGGCAGCAAAGGGCAGCTCTGCCTCCAGCTTGCCAAGGGACAGGCACTCTCCTCTGGGTAGATTGCTTGCGATGTGGCCTCGAGACCTGGACTTTCTTCTAATCTCTGAAACCAGAGTGGTGGATTTTGGTTTAAAGAGACGTGCCCTAGAATTGGTCTTTGCGGCTGTATCTATAGATTAAATAACACTGTGTGTGTGTGTGTGTGTGTTCAGGCGGAGCTGGATATTCAGCTGGCTCTGGAGAGAGAGGAGCAGGCCCAGAGGTCGACCATGGTAGAGCAGGAGAAGAGAGACAGGGAGCTGGCCATGAGGATCGCCCAGAGTGAGGCTGAACTCATCACAGAGGAGGCCCAGCTGGACCCTAGTCTCCGCAGGTACACCACCTAATGTACAGAGCACACACACACTTACCTACACACACACATACCTACCTACCTGCACACTTACACACACACACACACACATACCTACCTGCACACTTACCTACACACACACACACATACCTACCTGCACACTTACCTACACACACATACCTACCTTCCTGCACACTTAGACACACACACACATACCTACCTGCACACTTACACACACAGACACACATACCTACCTGCACACACACATTTACCTACAAACACACATACTACCCGCACACTTACCTACACACACACACAGTACCTACACACACATACCTACCTACACACACATACCTACCTGCACACACACTTATCTACACGCACACACATACCTACCAGCGCACACACACACACACACATAAACATACTGTACCCACATAGACACCCATATACACACACCTGCAGGACGTGTACACACAGAAGTGTAAATATCTTCTCTGGAGCAATAGTTGAACAAAGGGATTTACTGTCTTTCACAGTAACTCGAAACCGTGTGTGTGTGTGTGTGATCTCACTTTTGTTGTTTTCTCCCAGTGATGGGTATTTCTCAGGTCTCTCTCCAACCACGATCAGAGCCATGTAAGACAACACTAGCCTTAGCCTCCTTCTCCTCCTTCCACTCCCAGCCAAAATGACCTAACACCACCCAGTAATCACACACAGACCCTTCTGCCTGTCTTAATGTCAACCTCCAATCTCTCACCAACCTAGATTCTGGATTTCACCAGCAATGCAAAAAATACCAAATACAATATACTAATTATTTCCTTGACTGACAACGTCATAAGTCGATCATCCGGTGTTGTGTGTTCCTGCGGCATGAAGCAGACAAGCGTTAAGATTAGCCTGTCTGATAATTGGTTGCACACCAAGATTGTGTGCCAAATCAAAATGGAAGAAAAATGTGAATCATTCTTTCTCCTCTCCTTTGTATCTTCATTCGTCTTTTTCTCTCTCTCTCTCCGCAAAATTCCCCTCCTACATTAACAATCCCACTCCACAGGGATGTACAATAGAACTGACTCTATTCTTAGAAACCCCCGTCTCTAATGATATCATTAGGCAGCTACCCATTGTGATAAGACTCCAGATGTCAGGAAGTGTATTGTACTACTTAGACCTGTTTACCATGACTGGGTATCTGGGTCTTCTGGAAAGCTCTGATGGACACCTGGAGCAGGAAGCTTCACCCAGGATGCTCCCTACTGGGGTGACTTGACTGACTTCCCATCCAGGGACACGGATAAGCAGCTTCAAGCTCACAGCTGTCACATGACTGTCAAACAGGTTGCTAATGGTGTCACCGTTAAAAGTCCACTGTCGCAAACTGAGGCTAGATTAGAGAGCTCACCAGAGCTGGGTTTTGATATTGACATGGCTCGGGGGTGGTTCCTCTGGGTTGATACGGTGGTTGTGTGCAAGCATTGCGTACCGTGGAGGTATGTCACAGAGAGAAAGCCCAATCAACTGCTGTTACAGAGGATCTCCAGTGCTAACAGACCCACACCTGGACTCCACACCTCGATATTGCTGTTGTTCTACCTCATGCCGTTCTTATTGACATTTGAAATATAGACTGTAGTGTTTGGTTCTTGTTGTTTCCGGGTGATTGTGATGCGGGGCATGTGTAGGGAGGAGAACAGTGGAGATGTCAGCTGGTCTAGCTGGGGCACAGGGGAACAGGCACCAGGTAATGAATGATTCACCTGGAAATCAATAATCAACTGGACCAAATCGGCCAATCAAAAGAACGCTTAAACAGATCAGAGGTGATTGTTTGCTACGCCGTGGAGTTGAATACCGACGATTTGGCGAAAACCGAAACGTCTTACTTAGCAGACTGTCAGAAGAGGCCGTAGCTCAGGTCAGCACTCCTCTCGTCTCAGTGCAGCGGGTGCCAGGTGACATTCACGCCCTTTATCCTTTAATCCCAGTGTTGGCACACGCCATTAGCAGTAAAGTCGCTCCTCAGACTCCATCCCATTTACTCTGCTGACCCTAGGGGAGCTCTGAGGGGCTGATGGGACCAGCAATCCCCCAAGAGTCTCTCAAGCTGCCACAGGTATCGCACACATGCAGTATAATAACACAAACACACACATACATAAACACACGTGCGGCCACACACAAATACAATGCCGTACACGTATGCTTACGATCACATGATCACTCTCACGTGCACACACAAACCTATGACTGTATAATATTGCTGTCACAAACTCTGGCAGCTCTCCCACAGGGATTTTAACAAGCACCTATTGGATTAGCCCCAGATACACAGAGAGGCCCGTCCCTCTCTGTCTCTCTTGATCTCTTTCCCTGGCTGCCCAGAGCTTGGCCCTGTTCCTGGAACCTGGGCAACCCACCCAGACCTGGTGTTGCCTCCTGTTAATTGGGGAGAAAAATCCGAGCAACGTAGGTGCACAACAGGGGGTTTGGAAATGGGGCTGACATCAGCTCTGGCAATACTGTACACAACATGACGAGAATGAAGAAAGGTTTTTTTGGTAGGAATAGTCTGAGTGTACCGTTACCAAGGACTAGAAGGACAGCCTCCCCCTCTTTTCTAAAACAGCCGAGTTCTATCCAAACCAGACTGTAGCTGCTGACAAATATACCCGGTGTTAAAGTAGTAGGTTCTCTTAGGGGGAATCCCATCAGGCCTATCTGGTGGTTGCCTGTTTCATCCATGTTTAGTCAAAGTTGATAACGTCTTCTCTCTCTGCTGTCTTCCCGTCTCTAACCTGCCTCACATATCCCCATACCCCCGTGATTCTGTCACTGTCTGTTTATCTAGAAGGCCTGTCTGGTGCTTCTGTTTCCTGACTGACACTTTTTCCTCCATCCTCTGCTCCATGCCGGGCCGTAGGGGGGCGCAGGTGCAGGCTACAAAGGCCGCCGCAGGCGTCAAGAAGTACGACCTCAGCAAGTGGAAGTACGCCGAGCTGCGTGACGTCATCAACACTTCCTGCGGTAAGCGTGCCGCCTCGCTTCCTCCCTGACCGAGGAGCAAAAGTCAGCGTGGCGCTGCTTCGATTCAGCGCCACCCGCCATCACCCCGCAGAGGTCCACGCTAGGGCCCTCGGCCTTGTTGTCAGAACTCAGGCCACCGCTCAGCACGGGACCACATTGATCCATAGCGCCCCCCCAGGGCACGCCTATCATCAGGCCCAAGGTAGCAGCTCTCACGCGGCACAGCTCAGCACGAGGGCCCATCGACTCACCCTCCCACTCCCACCACATCCACCCCCACCCCCCAGAACAGGTCCTCTGAACCAGGCCCACGGCAGCCACGCAGCGAGCACCTCTGTGTCGATTCATCCCTCCCCTCCCTGCTCTCCATTCCACCCAGCTCCACTTTGAATAATTCAACGTCTGCTCGAGTTTTCTGTAACATGGCCTCTCTGGAACAAGCAAGTTAGCACCGGTTTCGACCCAACTCTCCACTCTTTTCCCTGGCAGTGTCAGATGTGTATCCCCTCCCTAACCCCCCCACCCAATGTTCTGGGACTCAGGGTGGGTGGTAGGTGGTGGGACTGCAGCTGGAAGGGGCTAGCTGTGGATGACAGCAGAGAAGCACAGAGCGACTGTTAGGGCAGAACTCACAGCTGCTGCGCCAAATCTCAATACCGCCTGGTGCCACAACGGAAATTATAACTATCACTGAGGATGGTGAGGGGTGGTTTCCCTGTCATGCTGTTTCATCACAAACATGAGGGACTTTTGAAAAACCTTTTCATTCTGGGGGTGGCGTATAAACAACTGAATGGACCAGCTGTCAATCAGCGAGCAGTCTGTAGAATGGCCTCACTGATAGACATTGTCAGCGAGTGTGTTTATGCACTTGTGTGTAAAGTGGACATCTGGCTGCTCAGTCTAATTGCATTTATTTCTTGTGGAAGTAGGCCTCAGAAGGCTTTTAAGGTGATCTTTCCAATCGCAAAGCAAATGTGCCCTTTTCTCTATGGCGTATGCATTATTTACCATTCGCTTTATCCTTTTTAACCCCAAGTATCAGTTAATTGAGTACTGCATACTTCATTTGTTTACGAGGAGACTGTCATTTCTGATACTGATGAACAAATGGCGGCAGGCAGGAGGGCACCGCCATGTAGGATATGCGTGTACTGAGGAGCCTGTTGTTCCTGTAGACATCGAGCTGCTGGCCGCATGCAGGGAGGAGTTTCACCGCAGACTGAAGGTCTACCACGCCTGGAAGTCCAAGAACAAGAAACAGAACGGAGAGTCAGATCAGCGGGCCCCCAAGTCCATCACTGACTACGGTGAGTTCCACAAGAACAGCTTCCTAATCACAAGTGGTGAATTCCATGAAAGTAGAGCAGATCAGATAACGTGAGGGACAACGTGAGTGTTATATACAATGATTTATTTAAGGAAATGTAATTATAATGAACAAATACCAGAGAAGTTATGGGTTAGTCTTTGAGTTGAACAGTACAGTAGGTCCTTAACTATAATGAGAGCGGAATACAAGATGGTAAGTTAAGAGCGCGTGGGGAGGGGCAAGGGAGAGAGAGAGATTCTTTAGAGCAATGGTGGACAGTCTATTGTAACTAATCCTAACGAAAGTTTGGTTAAATCATTTGTAAACTAAATCAAACAGACCAATTAAATCATAACATGCCAATGTCACAAGTAAGAAATGTAGCAATATCGCAGATACTCTTGTCAGTTTGAAGAAGAAGAATCAAAATTCCGTTTGTCGTTGTCAAACGGTTAGAGCAAAGGAATCTTTTCTCAAAGTTCCTGGTGGTCCAGTGAATTGCTGATTGAGAAGGATAAGTCAGAGGTGTCGCGAACACTTCCGATAAATCCTCACAAAAAAGCAAGGTTTGCTTATGCGTCAGGGTTTTATAATCCTTGCGAAAGGGGGTTATCCTTTTGAAGGTGAAGTCTTTGATTGGTCAGTTATACCCACCTCGGCGTCATCCTGAGATTGGCGTATAGGTGTGAAGTGGTTGGTAACTTTTGAGTTCAGCTATTTCAAATGTCCATGTATTGCTTATACTTCAAAATATAACAATACCACATGGATAAATGGGTTGGTTAGTAGATTTAAATCATTTTGATACCAAGATTGACAAATGTATCATAACAGGAAAGGAAGTTACATTAAAACATCAAATTACATCAACACAGCATTAAAGGGAAAGCATACATTGTCACACACAAATTCGAATAATCCTTCTAGTGTCCACAAACAGTTTTGTCTTTGAGAGATGTTTGTAAATCCATTAAATGTCTGTTTTGGATAAATCCTTTATATTCCAGAGCTTTCTGGAGTAGAGAGAGGTTGAGAAAGTTGGGCCATTTGGCTGGCTTTTCTGCTCCCCCTGGGAGAAGGAGACGCCAGGTCTTGTGTCAGCCCTTTGAGGCTTATCCAGAAACATCGTGGCATTGTATGAGGCGTCATATAATGCAATCGGTTGTCCTGATGTCATCAGTGCTGTGTCTTACCGAGTGGATCAGAAATGGTTGTGTTAATGGTTTGACTCTCTGCTACACAAGCTTACATAACGACTTACAAACTCCGAAACGTGACACACTTTTTTAGTTTCTAGGTTTTCAGCAGTGAAAAATATTACACACTTACGCAGGCATCGGACAGGTTTTTTGAAGTAGCATCCGTGGAGAAGCAAACTTCTGATAGGGTGGGCCGATTGCTTGTCTTTACGTGATTTGTCAAGATCTGAGGTAAGTCACGTAGTGCTATTTGCCTTCTGGGTAGAGTAGTTTATGTAACATTAGGGTCATTACCAATCTCTCTGACACTGCCACTTTCTCTGTCAGTGGTAGAGTACCGGGCCGGCTATATGCGAGAAGTAGCAGTACACAAGACAAAGTGCCGGTACGCTTAAGGGTAAAATGTAGAAGTGCCGGTACTGCGTACCAGTGAGTACCGGCCCACTTCAAGCACTGTTTACAAAGCGACATACGGGAGGGGAGAATTTGAACCTGCAACTTCTTGACCAGGTGGCTCTACCAGATGGATCAGATGGATTCTCCTCTTTTCATCATTTTATTTATGTGGTTGTATTTCAAACTGTAGGTCAGGACTGGACTAGTACAGTCTACAGTACACATACACTGTTTCCCAGCACAGTTATGAGTCTAAACCATAACATTCCCTGAGCTCCTCTCTCTTAAAGGCCTCCTTTTCATCTCGGGTTCTACCAGCCAACCACGCTCAAAGGCACGTTCATACATTTGCATTAATAGCTCTTGTTTGAAGTCGCCCCAGTGATCATATGCAAGGCTTTTTCCTCACAAACAGACGAGTCACAGGTAAACCCAGACTGTTTGTCTCTCTTGAGACAGATTTACATTTACGCTCTTATCCAGAGCGACTTACAGTAAGTACAGGGACATTCCCCCGAAGCAAGTAGGGTGTCCTTGCCCAAGGACACAACGTCATTTGCACGGCCAGGAATTGAACTGGCAACCTTCAGATTGCTAGTCCGATTCCCTAACCGCTCAGCCACCTGACTCAGATTAATGACTTGTATGTAGAAATACCCATTCGCCACTCCCTGAAATGTAATAAGATGCTGATGTAGGCCTTGCGCCTGCCTGCGTCAAATTTATTTGTACCAATTAGTGTCAGGATTGGCTGCCAACCACGCCTGGTCAGGCATGGTGTTGGCAGTTGCATAGCTGTGGCTGGCTGCCTAACCAAGCATGGTGTATTCCTCTCACTAAGACACAGGACCTGGGAGGTTGGGAAGACAGTTTAAAACAGGATATGATTTATTTAGTGACTTGAAAGCTACCCCCTTTTCTCTTTGTAGACCTTAATTTCCATACTTTTTTATCCCGAGAACAAACAACAGTGTATGGTGAGGACAGTGGAGGGTTTCTATTTCTCTTTCCAGTCATTTTCTTTTCTTTGCTTCTTTTGATCTGAGTTGGACGCTGTATAAGCATGTGGGTCCCATTTAGTCTTTTGTTCAGTTGCTTTGCTAATGGAAGCAGGTCTTGGCAAGTAAGCCTCTACCAGCCCATGAAACTGCTTACTTTGGTTTTTTCTTTATAGTGCGAGGTTCTTTTGCAGTTGCTTTGATGTCTCAAGTTGTTGAAATGTTATTTGTTGCCTATCTTGTTGTGATTCCAGATTATGACATGCAAACACTCATTTGCAAAAAATGTTTGCAAAAAAGACTAGTAATGCCATTTTTGAAAGTACTTTGCAAACGACACTGACTATTCAGCAAAGCAGTCAATCTCATGCAGATCTAAACAAGAAAGAAACGATGATATCATGCACAAAAGATGAATGACATTAACATCAAAGTAAACCTAACCTCTCTGAGTTGAAACATGAAATGTGAATGAATCCTGACACAGCCGAACAGAACCCCGCACCGCCCATGACGGACCAGCAACAGGAAATAGCCATGAACCGCCATCAGCGCTACTTCCGCATCCCCTTCATCCGGCCAGCCGACCAGTACAAAGACCCCCAGAACAAGAAGAAGGGCTGGTGGTACGCCCACTTCGACGGCCCCTGGATCGCCCGTCAGATGGAGCTCCACCCTGACAAGCAGCCCGTCGTGCTGGTGGCAGGTGAGCATCAGAGCCGACGTCTTCACCTTCTCCGTACTGTGGAAATGAGCTCTCAACACAAGCTACGTAGGTCAGGAGGTCCGTCATAGCGGTCGCTTCTGTTCTTCACCTGACCTTGAGTATGTGGCATTGTCCTCCAAGCTGGGTTTTGCTTGTGCTATTAGAGATGTGAGCTCAGAAATGTTTGTGTAGTTGATATAATAGGGTTGACAAGCTATCTATTTTAGTAGTTAGTGTGTGTGTGTGTGTGTGTGTGTGTGTGTGTGCGCACGCACGCCTGCCCGCCTGATGGAACGGCATGTCTCCTCACTCCAGTACGTTGAACCCCAGACTGAAGCGCTGCTCCTCTCTCCTCAGGGAAAGATGACATGGAGATGTGTGAGCTGAGTCTGGAGGAGACCGGCCTGACCAGGAAGAGAGGAGCGGAGATCCTCCCACGGCAGTTTGAGGAGATCTGGGAACGCTGCGATGGGATCCAGTACCTGAGGAATGCCATCGAGAGCAAGCAGGCCCGGCCCACCTACGCCACGGCCATGCTGCAGAACCTCCTCAAGTGAAGCTGGGGAGGACGCTCCGTCATGGGCCTGCTGCTGGAGGGGAAAGCCTTCTGAAATCTGTCACTTCAAATGATCAGTCGAAATGAAAATTTGCATTTATTTTTGTGCAGGGCTCCCTAATTGGAGTTGTAAATTGTGCTTGAGGTTAAATTGATCACTTAGTCCTGTGGGTGTTGTAAGTATGAAGTCAACACATTAAGGGAAGACACTCCTTAACATTGAGTGTTTTTTTCATTTAGGACATTTAACATTTAGTTGTTTGAGTAATTTGACTTTTTTTATGTTGATTTGTGATTTTTCGTTTTTTATGTGTGTGTGAATATACAGGAATGTGCACCGCTATGCATTCTCTCCTCATGCAAAAAAGAATTATGCTTGAATAAAATGTCCACACTGAGGCCTTACCTACGATGATGCTGCACAAGACAAACGCATATTCATATTAAAACATCACTAAGTTATTAAATAATTAATTGAACATAGTTGCAACAGTCATAACAACATTGTAAAATTGTTTTGGTTCTTTAGAAGTTGTTAAATAATAATGCTTGTTTGCATCTGAACTGGACATTTTTGCCATTGTGTAGTTTGAATAGTGGGCTGTTTAGAGGTAAAACAGAGACATGTTTATTGGTTTTGTTTATCACACCCTGAAGGATGTTACATCAGTGATGAAGGATGTTACATCAGTGATGAAGATGGTCTGGGATGAAACACTCCTCTTTAAAATGTCAAAACATTTCGTCAGACTTTTACAATAGCAATAAATCATTCAAAGGTGTTTGGTCCTTGATAGATAAAAGAGATATCTATTTTAGTACGGTACCTTGTCTTAGACCTAAGGTAGGTATGGCATCATTGGTCTCTTATCGCTATTCCAATTGATAACTGAATACCAGTCATATGATCCCTTTTCTTCTCCTCAAATATCTTCTATTCGAAATATATTGAGATGTTTTTGTTGATCTAAAATACTATATTTGGAATCTTTTCTAGTGTCAGAATGTTCTTTTAAATTAATAACATTTGAAAAATCTAATTTATACAGTAGGCATTTGTAACATGTACTGTATGTCTTTTCTCAGAGAATAGACTAAATCCATGCACCATGAATACAAGAAACTGCTGTTCTATCACCTTCAAACCTGCTCCTCAATATTATTAATATCAGTTTTTGTCAGTCACCTCAATGTGGATGTAATATTATTTGAGGAGTTGCATTGTTTGATTGTCTGTGCTCTTATGTACAGAACAAGAATAATACTGACCATACCCTGTGCAACCAAATCTTGTATTCTGTTTTCTGTACTGCAACATACATGAAGGAAATAAACATATGCTACCATACCGTATGTCAAAGTTTGGTATTGAATAATGGGCAGGTGTGTAGGTTAATGATCTGACTTGGCATTGAGCTAAGGTTCTTTGTTAGGGCTGTTCTAAATGGCTCAGAGAAGCTTATGATTATAGACCTAACAAGATGGTAGAGTGGATAATGAAATAATGGATAAAAGATTTGTTAATCTGCTTTTGCTGTCACTGTCTCTGCGGATGATTGACAGCTTCTAAGCTATTGAAAGGCTAGTTCAGTGCTGGAGAAAAAGTTTCGAAACAAAGTACAGGAAATTACATGCTCTCCGTGGGAAAAAAAAAGTTTTATTTTTACAATGAAATGTAAAACTGTAAAAAAAAAATCGTCCACATCCTCCAAGTGTGTTTTGGTTAGGAAAATCACTCAAAAGACAAGTGATTGGTGTAAATTGTTGTGTACGTTAGGACTGACTTCTTTGCTGTAATTTTGCTAGAATAATGTTTGTTTTTACCTATACATTAGATGTTACAATCAATTACTGGAATCTTGCTATACACAATAGTATGATTAAAATAAACAGCTTGTGTTTTTTACATTCATTCTCTTTTTGGGACACTGAACACAGGTTAGAATAACATTAACATTAAAACAGCATAATGTTCAGTCATCTAAGATCCAGATACCACTATGTGTATCATTTTGTAAATAAATACCTCATTGTGAGGAAGAACAATAACCTCTGCCAAGGGTGTACAGTACGTGATCCTAACCATAGATATACAGTATAAATATATGGGTATTTTAAAACATCTTAGTCCAGCATACATTGGTATTTTCACAAGGTAAACTGGTATTTTTACAATTTCCTTGTCCAGAATATACAATAATATCCATTCCTAGCCATCTGCCTGTAAAATACACCCAGTCGTGTGGAGACATGGAACTTGCATGATCATTGGTAATTCCGGTTTACGATGAGTCCACTGCCATGAAACGAAGTTCAAGTGATTACAAATATCCCCAAAACAACTCCAGTTTAAGATCTACAATGCCCAGCTTCTCTAAGACACTGTGTGGACGGGCAAGGAAGGTGCAATCAAAGGACAGTTACTTCAAAGCATTCATTGTCTGAAGTTCTTAACAAGCGGCGAGTTCGGTATTCATTTGGTGGTCGCCACGTCTGGAACAATAGCAGAAACGGGGAAGAACATAGTCGGTGATGTTATTAGTTGTCACACATTTAGAAATGCATTTGAAATCATGACAATAAAATGATTAGCCTCAAGGTGAGATTCAAAATGAAAGTCGACATAAACATGCTGTAAATTATTGATATAAAAGCATACTAGGTTTATACAGAATGACATTTAAGTGTTTGTTTGAATTATTAAATGGAGGCATAGAGGAAGCTTATATGAGACTCCTATCACTGTGAAGTTAATAATAGTTGGTTAAAATATACTGCATATTGTCAGATCTAGATGTCACACTGTGGTCTGTTTGAATGGAGCCAAAAGGTTATTACACACATCATGATTTGGTTAAGATTTGTGGCAGTGTAGGTTTGATTTGTTCAAGTAATCATAATTAGTTAAACTGAAACGTTATCTCACCTTTACAAGCGTCATAAAGCTGGAAAATATTTCATGTATACACAAGATAAGAATGTACTCTTATCCACCTCTTATCCACCTTACAGAACCACATTTTTTGGTTCCTTAACATAAAATTATATATTTATTATTTATTATCATTTAATTGATTCATAATGACAAAAAAAGAGTCAAAGTAGCAGACTTTAGCCTCACCTCAATATGTGGTATACAATTATGGAAGTCTACCATCTCTGAGACTAACTTGTCTGGTCTTGTTGTGTAGAGCTGTCTGGGCATCTGAAAAAGAACCAGAGAAACATAGATTCACTTGGTCACAAACTCCCATTTTATAAGGGTTAGCTGGAGGATTTTTAATTAAGTGTTTGGCACTAATCTAATATTAGGGGGGAAACATAATTAAGTGTGAAGTTTAATGCATTGGATTTGGCTGCAAAAAAAGATGAGTAAAAATGAGAGAATTAGGAGAATTAGAGAGCGTGTTGCTACTGTAGCTACAGAACTGGATGTGAACTCATAAGGATCTCCCAAGCATGACTTGAGAATCCATTGAGTATCCTCTTGGTGTAGCACCAAGTCTAAGTTGGGTTTTAATGTCTGACAGAACATTAAAACATGAATGGTTATACAGCAGTTAAACCCACTGAGATGAGTGAAGGATGTCAAACCCAAACAGATTACGTCATCCCAAAGAAAGTCACATATTGGTAATGCTGATGGGAGTGGAAAATTTGTTTATGGAATCACCTGAAAAACACATAAGACACTTAGTCTCTGAAGGATGCATGGTTATCTCGCTCAACTCATGGGTTATCAAAAAAGGATAGTCGGGCATGGGTTCAGTGTCTGAGTTCAAACTGAGTCTGTACCTATTAGTCTAACAGAGCATGTCTAACCAAGATTCAAAGCTATACTTTGAGACAATTATTGTAAGTATAGAATTAGTGAGTTAGTTGATCACTTTGAGGTTTTAGATTAGTAATTTAGAAGTCGCCAATTTTTATGCACCAATTACCTCAATACTGAGATGTAAATTTTCAATTGAGGGAAAACTGCTTTGATCTGATGGCTGGGAGGAACTCGATGCACACTCTAAGGTGGATACTTGAGTCAAGACACCATCGTCATTCTCAAACACAGGGTTCACTCTCAATGTGTTCTCAAAGGCATAGGGAGCAAGAGTGTGCCTGTGATAAAAAGGAGAAAGTGGTTGCAGAAACCAGGGTTTCAAAACATCGCCTCGTTAAGCCAAATGGACCAAACAGTGCGAAAACATAAAAGAAGGGGTCCAAAAAAACGCATTGCTTACACCAAAGTCACGGTCTTTCGGGTCTGTATGCATTTCTTGTTAATGAATATCAAGATGCCTATGATGGCACAAACGAGGGTGAGGCTTCCCACAAGACAGGCTACGATGAGGGAAGGGTCTAGCGGCATGGACACAAGCTCGTTGCAGCGCTCGCCGTGATAGTGCCAGTATTTACCCACGGGGCATCTGAAATGGTAAAGAGGAAACAGGTTACACTCCCACTCCCATCAGTGGCTTTTTAATACCATACAAAGCACAATTGGAGTATACTATATACATATCTTAAGATAAAGTTTATGTTCGGTTTCCGAAGATACTGATAAAATAGCAGGGCAGGAATTGAACCACGTTTTCCGTAAACTTACAGCCCTGAGCTACAGGACTGTGTCTTTGTATTTCTATTGTGTGTGGTTGTTCTGAAGGTCAGTTTGTTGTGTACCTGCAGGTGGCTCCATGGCCCTGAATGATCTCACACAGACCTCCATTCAAGCAGTATTCAGGCTCCATCTCACAGGTGCTCTGGCACGGTAGGCCGTCCACGGTACTGTAGCCTGGGTCACACAGACACTCCGCCTCCATTGTCCAGCTGTTCACCATACACCGTGAGAACTCGTTACATGCTAAGAACTTGCAAGGATCTCCTTGGTCAGCTGGGGGGAGAGAGTGTGAGAAAGAGGATAGGAGACTCTTTAGCGTGCATTGCATTACAAAGACATTCGCCTGTCTCTGTTCTGTCCTCCTGCATTTTCCTCACACACCGACAAGCAGCTAGAGGACATTTTGATTGATGTTGATGAAGATGTCTGTATTCAATAAAGTATGGTTAATGAGGTCGTGGAAAGAGATGTGCTAATCAGGAGATGTACAGTCCTTTTCCAGATTAAAATGATATTGGCTCAATACCAGTGAACAGCTGAGGGCATTGTCAGTATGCTGCCGTAGTAGGCACTATACTCACTTCCTGAATAGTCTAAGTTGGCATGCTGGTCAATAACAATTGCTCTGAGTGACACTTTTGCTATATTAAAGCCTTTCATGGTCATTACAAAGCCTTTACATGCAGACAGTATCATGCAGTGTACTGTATACAATAGTCATGCCTTTCTTACATCTATAACACTAGGTAAACTGTTATTGCAACAGTAAAAAAGCCATTTTAGACTTTGTTTCTTACCAGGTTCTATATCCAGGGAGCGGCTGTCAATCTCAATGTCCAGGCGTTTAGATGCAGCACTGCAGAAGTCTTCAAGCACACAGTGCACAGCTTGTGTAACATTGTATGGAACCGCCTTGTCTAGTTTCATCTTGCTATTCACCACAACACTCCCATTCCTGAAATTGAGGATTTCCAATTGCTTAAATCCTGTTAAGTTTGACTGCAGGTATGGAAGTAGCTGTAAAAGAGGGGAGAAAGATCAAATTAATATGTAAATTTCACCAATAAATTGATTCAGTACTATCCTTTCATCCTTTTATCTGATAATGTTCTCCTCATGATATGCTTGTATTTCATGGAGAAATGATTGAGCTTGTGTTATTATCTGCTAAATGTTTTGTTTTTCATTATGGCAGGACTAGTAAAAATGTTAACTGAGAATGGTAAATGCCTTGATGACCTTCAAGACAGACAAGTGTTCACCAATATGGTTTAAATTAATGTCTTGAAACCCCTCCAACATTTTGATGGAGTATGTGACTTTATCTTGACCATAGGAGGATGATGAATGCAAGGCTGTCATTGTAAATAAGAATTTGCTCTAAATGACTTGCCTGGTTCAATAAAGGTTGAATAAAAACAATTCAATAAAATAATCAATAAAATGTTTATTAAAAAGTAATCTCTCAGATTTTTAAAAATTAAGTATGTTTGATAAATTATTTGTTGAATTGTGTAACTGTTTCCTCCTAGGACCAAGATTTTGAGAAAGCCTCATCTCGCATGTACTGGATCACAATCCCTAGAAGGAGTATTTACAGTCTGCTATGTTAGCAATCGAAGTGAGGTTGTCATTAAACTGCCTATTGGTCAATAGCAGTGCTGTCTGCATCATTGAATGTGGTGTAAAACGTGTTGTTAGTAAGCATTCATTTCAAGAAAATCGTCAGCACAGTAAACATTTGACTGAAGTCAATAGAAGACCAAACTGATTTTCAGACCTTTACAATAACCTCCAAAGCTGACTGAACCCTACTAGTAGAACACAATTTCATCCTAAAAACAACAAGGCCAGAGCAAAAAAATACAGATCAGCCAGGTCAAGTTAAATTCCCTGAAACTTTCTGCTCAACTCAAATCTTAATTGGATTCTATCTCAAGTCTGGATAATTTAGCAGGCAGATCAGGATAGACAGATTCCCAAAGGAGCATGAATGTTAGGTAGACCAATCTTTTAAGCGGTGCCACAACAAACATCATGACATCCCTTCTCTGCCACTGCGCACACCATCAAAATTGGAAAGCTTTTAGACGTAATGGACCTTGTGAAAACCATATTCATACATCAATGGGTTTTCAGTAATAACTGCTCTCATTCTGCACCTGGGTTACAGACTAATATACGAGGCAGCAGGAAGGCGCTACTGTGAGAGGGGAGATTATGTTGCCTTAGTTCAGCCGTTTCAGGCCTGTATACCCAAAGATAAGAGGCATTAAGGGGCTCTCCTCTGATCTGGTTACTCCGCTTATCACTGGCAGGCAAAGAGAGCCAGCTCGCTATGGCTTCAATACACCTTCAGTCACACACGCTAACAGAGAAAGCGAGGGAGTGAAAGACAGCAAATGAGAGAGAGAGAGACAGAGAGAGAGAGAGAGAGAGAGAGAGAGAGAGAGAGAGAGAGAGAGAGAGAGAGAGAGAGAGAGAGAGAGAGAGATCCATGCTCTATACTGTAGTACGGCCACAGTAAAGGGCAAATGAATGGCTTTGACATTCAGCGTTTGTTAAACATTTGTCATGTCCAACATGTTAGCCACCATCTCCTAACAAACAGCTATGCACAGACTGGGTCAGAATGTCAGCATATTTTACTTTGGAATATTCCTAATTGTTCTCTACTGTAGTATGAAAGGGAATTGAAAGCAATCTTGCTCACATCAGACAACAGAAATATATTTCTACTGAGTGCATTCAGTTGGATGCAGAAACCGAAATTTTAATGTTGCAGTTTATGACAAACTCATACTTGTCCCAAGGTTACACTTGTATCTACTGGTTATTGTTTGTTAGTCCTGGTGGAATCGCTGTATCACATTTTCAGATATTGAATATGTTTATTCAAACAAATACTGTATGTTGTCTTTTAGCCTCCATTTCCAAAGTTATTTGGTTGCTACACCCACCAGTAGGTACAGGAGTAAAGGGGGAGTATACCAAAGCAAAATCAGGAGACTCACTGTACATGAAAACTTCTAACCTAACCTAGAATCACAAAGGGAGGTGAAGAGTTTTTTTTGACTAAGTTTAAATTACACATTTTTAGTTACATACATTGTACATTTAAATGGGCTGCGTAGATTAACTTAAGTATTTTTGACACTTTGCAAAACATTTTAGGATCAGAGTTAGCACTAAATTCTAGACTGTAATTTGTGTTGTTTGTCCTGAAGATCTATTTAAAGCCCATTTAAAAGACAACTCTAACACTGGTTGTACACAACATGTACTGTGAATACTTACCAGTGCCAACTTCTGACCACATTAGTGTTGACAGAAAACATTGAAACTAGACACACTGGTTAATAAGTAACGTTATAGACCTCTGGTTTGGGCAACCACTAAAAATTGGAGATGGAGTATGGATTTTAAGATTGAATTAAATGATTGAATCAGATATTTTGTCATCAAATTATTCAGACACCTAAGCTTTTTCTGTTCTTATTTCAGTTCTTAATTTTTCTTATTTCTTAACATTATTTAGTCTAAAACATATATTGAATGCAGCCGAGTTCATCTAATTTGTAAGGGAAGACATTGGAATATTGTTCATGCATTTTGTATGACATTGCAATGCATTAATGCATAACTTGAAATTCCACAGTTTGAACAATAGTATTTCTAAAGTTTCATCTATGGAAAGTGTTTAAAATGTTGAATAGATCTAAATTGCTTAGAAAGTGACAGCTATCAACTGAAGTTTTAAAATGAATTGTAATTAAACATTTCTCTTCTTAGAATATTGAATCATTTTGTTGTGGCAACCAGAAGACTTTCCCTACAATCTTCACTTTTATTACAAACCTATCTGCTTATTCCAAAGAGCAGGCAATCCCATTTGGTTGATATGTTTTCTCAGTTTAAGGCTGAGAATGTTACATAACACAGTGCACAAGTCACTTCTTAGGAACCCTAAATACTATACAATTTCCACTGGCAACTATTTGATTTGGAACTAATCGATATGACAGTATATAAAGAATTATTTTTCATTGCTGTTTCTTAATAGAGGCAGGCATTGCAACACGTAAAAATCCTTGTAACCTTGACAACAGTGTCCGGTTAAAAAATGTAAAATGTAAAAAAAGGTTTTAATGAAGAGCATCAAAGATTTCCGTTTGGATATAAATAATAATGTATGGCACATGATGGACCAGAGCAGGACTGGACCTGCTGTATCTACTAATTACAACCTGTTGGATAAATACATTTCCTGTAAGTTCTCCATCATGTATTGTAACCAGCTGCATGACTCTTTAAGCAGTAAGCCTACCCTCATCCTGCAAAGACGTGCCTGAGGCCTCATCCAGGCATGTTTGTGCGCACGCAAAACCCATTCAATTGACTGATATTGGACTAAGCTGATTGGGACCGCTAATTATGCCCTGTTAGAACTCGTCCGGTGCCTGCACTAACCAGAATTACCTAAAGCCTCTTACCCAGTCTCAAAGCCCAGAGCCACACAGTGCAGAGACCACAGCAAACACTGGATCCCATGATGCAGACCACCCTGGACTATGCACATGCGCTGAGCCATGTTCAAACGGAAGGGTGTTGTGAGCAAAGCTCACATCCGTCAATACAACTAAAGACTGCATGTTTCCGACTTCAGTAGTATCAGGGCTGTGGTAAGCCTCTTTTTTATTTCATCACAGCATCAGAACTATTCATTTGTACATTCAGTTTCTCAGTCTCAGTTCATGAACCATCATCAGTGATTATAATTCACAAACACAGGCACCCAACTTATTAAAAAATATTCTAATTAGGTTTTTGAATCATTGAATCAATGAGCATAGCTTAACTTTACTGCAATGCATCTTTCATCAAAATGCACTAAAGTAAGCTAAAGCAAGCCATATGCACAAATGTCAGAATTTATTACATATTTTATGACACACATGTTTCTGTGAATATAAAACACCTGGAAATACATCTATCATCCATAACTCAATAATAAAATTTTCCCAAACTCTAACCAATGCAGCAACTATTTGACTTGCTCTGTGGTCTCAGAAAACCTGTTGACGAGAATGAATTTGATATCTTATTTCCAATCAAGTTAACATAAATGAAAAATGATGTTTAACATCCCAGCTTGTTTAACATCCCAGCTTACACCCGACACATCAAATTATACTAGTTAGTCACCAAGTTTGACCAATATCTATTGGAACTTGACATTCCTAAAAATTCTATAAACATTTCAAAACATACTGTGACTATCAAACTAACCAAACTGAGTCCCTGAGAAACCAAATCTTGATCAGAGTGCACAACATTTAAGGCAATACACCCCACACTCATAGACAAAACAAACAAGGAATATGAAATCAGTTCAAAGGAATGGTTCATCTCTGTAATAACAACTGACTAAACAAAAAGTGCATTTCAGAAACTGCAGGTACAGAACTGTTGGCATTTGTTAGACAAAGTTGGTTATAGAGATTTGAACCGTTGGTTAATGCTATTAGTTGGCAATTATTGAATGAAGAAAATGTTGAATTTTGAGAAGAAGACTAACTTCTAGGTCAGTTTCCAAGATGTTAGTACCTACACCAAGAACTGTTAGACAAGAAAAGGTTTGTGCTCTCTCTGAGGCACGACAGATATAGTTCCAATATGGAAATAATACCGGTATCGAAGCTAACGTCCTCTGAGTCTTAGTCCTAGACTTACTGGAAGCTCCAGGATTTGGCGAGTCTCTGTGCTCAGAGAATTGTGTCTAAGTAAAACAAAAATATTTAAATCTTTATCAGACCATGTGAAAATAAAAGCAAAAAAAATTACCAATAAGCTGCAGGATTGTAAAAATTGCTTATGTTTAAGGAGAATAAGACATCTGCAGCAAGAACACAGCTAAGTGAGGATAAGGCTCTCAGTGCATCCTCAACTGTGTACAGTGAAGAGCCAAAAATGTAACAACTATTACTTTCAAACCCAAATCACTTATTGTACAACATTAGCTTATCAAGTGGTGTTAACACCCCATCTTGGAGCTAAGAATACAAGCACGAGAGAAAGGCATGCATCAAGATGACATCAAGCACAAAAGCATGTTTACCTACCAGCTCGAGAAACGTATTCTCCAATGATCTGTATTCAGGGGAGCTCTTGTTGAACAGGTCATCAGAAAACATCATGTTAGTGACCCTCAAGCTAAAGAACACCACTAACTCTTTGCTCTTGTCCACGCTGGTCATCAGGGGGGTGCTCATGTGTCTGAGGGCAGGAGGGGCGGTGGACTCAGAAGGCTCTTCGTCCCCTGGGAACCCACTCCCGCTGTCCTCCTCCAGTGTATTCGTGGCCTCCGTGCCATCCTGCTCACTCGGCTCCACATCCTCCCCCAGGTCCGATTCATCCCTGGGCACCTCCACGGGGG
The DNA here is from genome assembly GCF_054491055.1 of Hypomesus nipponensis. Lineage (NCBI taxonomy): Eukaryota > Metazoa > Chordata > Actinopteri > Osmeriformes > Osmeridae > Hypomesus > Hypomesus nipponensis. The sequence continues at coordinate 13,230,290 of NC_140363.1, forward strand.
CGGGGGGCACCGCTCTCTCCCAGGCCTCATCTCCATCTCCACGGGGGGCTGATCCAGGTTCAGGGCCTTCAGGAATGAAGAGGTTATCATCTGTCTCCTCCATGGAATCCATTGGTTCTTTCTCTTCCGCGGCCTGTTTGAGGTCATCTTCAGGTGGTGGGATTGGGTCAGCTGACAGGAGCTCTGTAACCAGGGGCAGGACCCATTCTGGTTGGGTTGGGTCTTCCTCCACTGGTGCAGGGATTTCTGGTAAATCAACCTCTTCAGGTTCTTCTTCTATAGATGCCGTTGTAGGAACAACTTGATCTTTGTGATCTTCGTCATCTTGTAGCTCCTCCATGTTGTCCTCTGAAGCCATCTCAGGGCCTTTTAGTGGTCCTTAAAAAAATAAGTAGAATTTCAGATTATATTCACCTCAACTGTTTTACATGTAGAGAACCAGATTTTACTACCCCATCTCAGTCACAAAATACACAGATACATCTACTCTCTCCAATCGAGATGGCCGGTTACATGTCCTCATACTCTTACCTTCCTCCACCTCAGTCTCAGGTGTCACAGAGGATGCAGTCTCCTCCTCCACAGACACTGTGATTAGTTCAGTGGAGGGCTGCTCTGTAAAGGCCACCAGCGTGGTGACAGGTGGCATGACCACAATGACTTCCAGCGGAGAAGCCACCTCCTCAGATGCCTCCATGGATGAAGGCTCCTCCTCCAGGACTCCCTCCCCAGTGAGCTCCTGTATGGGGGGAGCTGGGAGAGCCTCCACAGCAGGTGAGGCAGTAACCTCCTCCATGGGCTCCTCGGGAAAGAAAGGCAGGTAGGTGTAGGTATGTGGTCTGACCGTGAAAGCCTCCAGAGAGTTGTCCTCCACCGCTGCCACCGTGGGGAAGAAACCCCCAGCTGGCCCCACACCCTCCTCCAGGGAAGGCTCCGTCTCCGCTGTCAATCCAAAACCTTCCGAGACAAGGGTCTCTAAGGGTGTCACACCTAAGACTCCCACTGGAGAAATGGTGACATCTAAAAAAAGGAAAAGAAAAGGGGTTGAAAAATGAGACAATGTTGATTATTTAGGAACATCTATCCCCTTCAGTATTAACTGTCATTCATACTCAAATAATGCTGCTTCTTGTATTCGTGACAGGGCACGGGGTCTGTCACTTGTTCAGTTTCAGTGCATACCTAGCTCAAAATGTAGCGAATGGATGTCCGCAAGCAGTGATGTCTCTTCACTCAAAGCCTTGGCAACCATGTCCTTCAGTAGAGAGCCATCTGCCCCTGTGCCTGGTTCAAGAGCACCCATGGCGTCATCGCCATTGTCCGAGTCCCCATCAAACACCACGGCATAGCGGACAGACAGATCCTCGGATCTGAACAACAGGGGGAAGGTCAGATTACGACAGTGTGTATCTCTTTGCAGCATCTTACATCTGTGTAATGAGTTGCAAAGAGGGCATATACAATAGGGCATGTTCAATAGAAGGACACATTTAGCATAGAAAGTAGCACAGCACTCTGTTCACATCACCCACCGAAATCCTAGCACTCGGATCTCTTTAAATCCTGGCAGTTTGTCAAAAACATGAAGCATCTGTGGAGAAGAAGAGAGTGTAAGTTACCTTCAGGTAATGCATCTATCGACATTTTTCCAGAACGCCTCCGGATGTGATGTTCACTCTCAAACAAAACAACATCACAGAATGTGAGAGATATCCACCGAACAGAAACACTAAAAGAATATGAATTTTCATAAATTCCCATTTGCCCTGGGCTCTTTGATATTTTAAATGTGTTCTACACACAGCAGGCTCTTTTCCAAGAATCATTTATTAGGTTTACTTATTAGTTTACATGCACTCCACATGCAGTCTCTATTCAGTCTTTAGATGTTGTCCAATACTTGGATTTCCTCTTGCTTGGACCCTTATCATAAGATTCTTTCAACATCAAGCTGATTGGGGAAGTCAGGTATGCAAGACCAAGTAAAGGCCATCATTGTGGTAGATATGCTTTGGGCCTATCAAATAAATTCTTCCTTTTTTAGAACTGGACTAATTAGCGCTATTTACTCCTCACGTTTCTCTCAATGGAATATTGGCATTAGCATGGAATACAATGTTGATTCAGAGAACCATTGGCTCACCCAAACAATGGAACTACAGTCACAAAATCGTACCACGGCAACCATTGCTTTAAGTGAAGGTAAAACCTCAGGATTATAATAACCTTTCACACAAACACACAGTAGCCTTTAAGAGTCAGATTTGTAAAGCCACAGGACCAATCGTGCTAATCAGGTTACACAATCTATAGATTTCCACTTTGCTTTAACATTTAACATCATTCCCCCTATGGCAGACCTTACCTTATCCTGCAGTTCTTGTGTGATGTCATGGTACAGTGGGGTTTCTGGGTCATTCAGCAGCTCACTGTAACCAGGGTCCACAATGGTGACGCTGAACTCCACCACCTGCTCCAGAAGCTCCTCAGAACCGACGTTGGGACTGTCCGATGACTGGTGAACCCAACAGTAGCCATGCAGTTGTCAATGGCAGTGTGAGGCCAGACTGATCCTTTGGAATGAATAATGCTGGTCCTAGTACAGCCAGCAGAGACTGTGTCAATGTCAACCTACCTCTGCAAATTCAATTGGAATCTTCAGCAGGGAAGATGTCCTTGAGCCTGAAAGAAAGATGCATTGTAAGCATTTTTATGTCATTTACTCATTTCATTTTCATAGGAATTTTGATAAAAGGGGGGCACTTACATTTCTCTCCTTCAGGCCTTCCTGGCTCAGCTGTTCCAGCACTGGAAAGCAAAATGTATCATTCTGATTGATGTGTTTCAACAATGTATTCACGATACATTGACTATACTTCCATAATTTCCTGGCCCTTAACAAGAATCTTAGCACAATACCAGAGATTTGGTAAAAAAGTGAAATCCAAGTATTCTGGACAGTCATCCACACTCATGAGAACAACACATTTAGTCATTTAGCAGACGCTCTTATCTAGAGCAACTTACAGTTAGTACAGGGACATTCTCCCCGAGGTAAGTAGGGTGAAGTGCCTTTCCCATGGACACAACGTAATTCGCACGGCCGGGAATCGAACCGTCAACCCTCTGATTGGTAGCCCAATTTTCTAACCGCTCAGCCATCTGACCCCACAATACATTAAATAAGGCCATCAAAAGTACAGGAGTGGATGTATCTGTGTTGAGGCGACTGGGGCATGAATTGAGTGTTCCATATAACACCTGGCCTGGTCTTAAAAGCGTTGAATGGGTGCTTCAGAGACTATCTGCAGTAGATGGCTCTCCACACAGTGTCCTGTCATCACATCCTCATCTTACACTTCTCAGAGCGCTTAGTTTCTCTGAGTGCTTCTCAACAGATGTTTGGGATTGGCTTGTGTACAGTATTAGCCTCCGGAGGAAGAGACTGTTGGCAGTCCTTCCAACTCTTTGTAGTTGACACAAAAATACCAGCGGGGTGTGAAACTCTAATTTCCCTTATCTGCTCACATCTAATTATCACACATATCTGGCTTTCATCAAACTTTTTTCAACACATTATGAAGAGGAATAATAATTCTCTTTACCTACCTCTCACGTTCAGCTTGCTCCTGTGCAGCTGCCTGCACTCTCTAAAATAAAACCACCACAGACATGCATGGTTATTACAACGTTGTTTTTGTGTTGTAGCACCTTTTACAAGACTCATTCCGGAACCACAAATCAAGTCTTAAGTTTAAGGGTCAGAATTAAAGCTATGTGAAGACCCACTCTGGCCACCATGTCTAGGTGTTCCTGGGTGCTGCTGAAGTTGCGCGCCAGGTCGTCCAGACAGAGAGAGCCGTGATGGCAGGCGTGGACCCAGTGTTTGTACTCCTCCGAACTGGGAAGCCTGTCCAGAAAGACACGGAACGCCTCCCACACCGCTTCCTGACAAACTAAACACACAAACAGACCACCAAGCTCCTTAAAAACCTAAAACAACCCTCTGGAAGCTCAACTCTTGAATATTGGTCATTCGTTTATCCCATGTGCTTTTCTTAGATTCACCACAGTAGTTCCTTCCATCATCACTGCTGTATGTCTCTGTGTTGAGTACATTAAATTAGAATTTTCATAAATTTCTGTTTTTTTTATGAGAGGATTAAGATGAAATTCTGTTTCTGAAAACAGTCACTGTGGAAACTTCAAAGCAAGCAATTATTTGTGTAACTAATTAAATCTGGAGACAACAATATTTTTACTCAGTGCTGACACAATGTTTTTGAAAGGGCTTATTCTGGCACAGCTCATCTGGACAATGAATACGGTAAGCTATTATCAAAGGAAAACACTGGTTAAGTGTCAAGAGTGATCTCAACATTCAGTCACCTCCAAACCATATTCTTAGTTTTTACTTCAATACTATGTCATTCTTCAGTCATGTTCCATAACAAACAATAGTAGAAATCTTGCTAAGTGACTGGTGAGTCAGTCACTGCATTGTAAGATCATCTAACAACACTTACTTCTGAGTTTGTAGTAAGCTCGATGGCTGGTGATGACCTCTTTCATACTCTCCTGAGGACAGACTTTGACCCCAGTGGTGAAGAAGGTTGACCTTTTCGTCCGATGCCTGGTCAGGTCCTCTATCGTCTTGACATTGGTAGTGTGCTTAATTTGTCTGGATGCCTCCAAGAAGTGCCTGTACTTGACATCCCTGATGTCTGAGAAATCTGGGCCTTCTAGGTCTACAACAGGAGAGTAAAGATTGTTTGTCTCTGATCTTATGAACAGCTTTTTTTGTGTGTACTTTCATGCATGGTGTGCTTAACTATGTTATTATGCAACAGGTTAATTTGACTAAAGAATCCCAGACCAAATATATAGCAGCAGAGCACAATATTGCAAAAGTGAGAACCTAAAAATGAATCTTTAACTTCACAAACAATGACTTCTTCACAGTGATCAGTCAGCAAAATCGACCATAGTCATTATGCATTTCTCCTCTGAGCTACCTTTCTCTGCCTCAGCCATATCTCCGGTGCTAACCTGATCTGACACAAAGAGTGTTTAAAATTCCAGGTACTAAAACTGTCAAGGCTGTTACCTAATGGCAGAAGTCAAGTCCCAGTGTTTTAGAGGAGCAATTGGCCTTCACTGTTAGAGGTTAAAAATAGATAGAGGTGTGGCCTTGAGAAGATTAATCTCTCACATTAAGGATACGTTAAATACTTTTTGGGGGCTAGGCACTGCACAGAGGAACTTCAGACCAGCAGTTCAGGCTGGCCACGTCTTCTCAGAAGGGATAGACTCATTTTTTGTAAAATTAAAACAAGTGACCTCATGACCAGTTGACAGATAATTATCTAGAAATATTTGTGACTAAAGTACTTAAGTAGCTAATTGAATTTATTGTGGTTTGTAAAGTCAATCCATGTTCCCATTCAGAGCTGTTGAGTGTTGATGAGCCCCCACTGACACTAATTGTGATGTAGTTGACTTCACTTTTACTGTTTAGTTGACAATTTCACAATTTAAAAGTCTCAGCCTTCGCTGTAAGCTAGTGTCATGAGGTTAGGCAAGTCATTTAAGCCTGTGAATTCTGTCACTCATTTAGTATGAAACAAGATGGCTAACTTCAGAGACACAGCACACCTCTTTGTTTGGTTCAGGAAGCGGAAAGAGAAGGAATGAGTGTTAGGGATGTAAATGTTTGATGCTTTAGAGTGGAAGTCTCTCGAATTAAAGGGTTCAGTTCAGTGTTTTTATGATAACCATACGATTGACCATTTGTGCCATCTAGACCCCTGAAGAGCTATGGTGGGTGGACAGATCCTCCTAAACTGGCCCAGGGGCAGGGGCGGACTGGCCATCGGGGATACCGGGGGGATCCCTGTGGGTCGACGGGGTTGGGATGGTCCAAAGTACCGGCCCACTTCCATCACCTCCCTCTGACATCGCTGGCACCTCCAACTATTTTCCAGTTTACACATCTTGAACAAATATAATTTGCTCTAAGACCATCCAAAATCACTGACTTTCACTGAGTTTTATGCTCCTCCTTGCAATCAGTATTCACACTCATGGTGCCTCTTTTTTTTATTATTCTGAAGTGTCTTCTGAAATGTGTTCTTATGGACTTTGGACGTTCAATGCAAGAAAAGATATATATGATGTAATTTCTTTGTACTTTGTACATCCAAACTAATGTTAAGTGTATGAGTATTTTTCCACGTAGGCCACTGATTGGTTGATACGTGCGATGCATTGATTGGGAAACTCGCCGTGTACTGAACGAACCGCGCGCCGTGTATTGAGTGGGCCAGTCTGAACAGTAATTCCCGGGCCACTTTTTCCCCCCAGTCCACCCCTGCCCAGTGGTCAGCCTCTCTGAGGTGACTAGGTGACTGTGCTGACACTTTATGCTCATGTACTGCACAACAGTGACCTCTATCAATCCAATGACAAAAGGAATATCATATCCCTTCTTGGACAACAAATGGGACTAACAGGAGTCACGGTTCAAGAAAGTCAAGAATCAGTTTGTGCCCTGAGTCATGATCTAAATAGTGTCCCATTGGTGGCTTTTTCTGTTTGCTTTAGGACTGATGTATCTCATACATCCGTAAACTGTAACAAGACATACTTTACTGTACATTTCATACTCATGGATCACACAGCCTGGTCGAGAAAGAAGCAATGAATAACTTGATAGGAACAAGCTCACAATAAAACATTTAGTTATGTTTTCTTTTTATTGAGGTAATAACTGTAATAAAGATCAATAGCGGCTTCAGGAATGACCTATTTAGCTCATTACTAAGAATGAAAGTGCCAGGAATCGGACCAGAAACGATGCAATGTTTATGCTGCCACGCATGTACAATCAGTTTCCATCTCACAGCATCAAAATCACCCTCCCCTCCCCCCCAGTCACCATTCAAACACTCCTTTCAACACTAAACCATATCAGAGCAATCATTTCCAGAACAGTGGGTTATGTGTATTGATAATTAACTGAGTATGTTATTATGAAATGTTATTATACTTCCCAGTATTAAAAACCAGAGGACACAGATTGAGAAATTGGTCTCAGAAATTCCATGGCCCCAGCCTCAGCCTTGGCCTCAGCCCTGGCCTCAGCCCCTACGCTGGGTTGCACATGGCCAGACATGGGGGCCTGAAGCAAGGGTAACTGGTCTCTAGTACAGAGCACAACAGCAAGGGCCTCACAGCAGAGTTACAAGCCAGAAAAGATTAGCGTCCTGCGCTACCGATTACAGAATGCTCTTTTGTTTTCCACTGTGGTAATGAACTCAGAACTCAGCAGCCATCACAACCAGAACTGAACTGAACACAGCCCAATATTCTACAGAGCTGTGCTGCAGAGCTGTGGACCAAATAAAGGAACAAAATAAATCAATCCAAAACTGTATCTAGGTATTGTCTAGCTCAAATCACATAAGAAAATACATGACTGTGATCCACATTAACACAGTGTCACATTGAAATGTGCTCATTGAAGTGTCCCGGTAAGTAGAAGACAATTACACTCCATCCAACACCAACAGGTGTGATTAACGTCTACTCTCTAGACAGGAGCATCTGCTCTCAATCCAGTTGTCGAAGTGAATGTATGTTGCCTTTATGCACCAAACAAGTTCCAACATTTTTCACAAATGTTCAGTTCCTACTCTACTTTGTGAGACATCATAATGATGACCAAAAAGTTGGGCTCAGTGAACAACTCAGAATTTTCGGAATCAGCATAGTGTGTTCTGAGAGTGTTTCTTCTCGCCTAACTGAACTTACATCTACTCAAGCATGTAGCATTGTCTGTCTCCATACTGAGACAGCAAAGGACATATTAATGCAAAGACAGGAAGCAAGCAAACAACACAGGCAGACAGTAAATACTATTACAGGTCCCCTGGAGTGGGGACTGGGCTTACCTCTGATTTGACTGGCTTGGAGTGTAAACAGAAACAGGGTGAGGAACAGCCCCGCTCTCAGTAGCATGATGGAGCTGTTCAAGTTTTCATTTGTGCAGAGACAGAGAGAGAAAAAAAACGTAGTGAAGTCCAGGATGCCCTGCCAATGAGCCCCAGTCCAAGAGAAGGAGGATGGAGAAGTGTCCCAGTTCCCAGCTTCCAGCCACAGAGAGCCAAAAAGGGGGAGTGTGCTCCTCCGCAGGGTCTGTGTCTGCTGCAGGTCAGGACTCCTGGTAGAGCGACTCAGGCTCTTATTGACAGGGATGCCTGGATAGAGAGTAAGGAATCCTGCAGACCTGAATGGATGGATGGATGAGAGAGGTGGAGTGGTGTGTGGATAGATCTGTCTCCCTCCACGGTCAGAGTGACAACAGTGACGAGGTTAAAAAAGCAGGTGCTGTTTCGGGAATAATCTGTTTACCTTCGGCTCGATCACGGTAATCCCTCCTCACCCACGTGGTGGCCCGGCCTCATCCTGTTAGCAGCCTTCTGGACTCACATCTGTTGGCGGGGGCTTCGATCCGGCGGCCCCACTGACAGCCACTGGCCCGCCTCGAGTCTCCCTAAATCCCCCAACGATCCTCTGAAACCCCGGTATTCAGTGGATCCCTCCCTCTCTCTCTCTATTCCTCCTGGAGTGAGCCTCTTACCCCAGCCCTCCCAGTGCGCCCTCATCCTGGTCCAGGCTTGCACCAGATCCCGCCACACCTCCCCCAGTGCCAAGATCACGGGCTGCCAAGCTGTTGGAACAATGCGCTTTATCCCTGCTCTGAGAGAGTAGTGGAGCGAGGTTGGGGAGTCTCCGCTGCTGGGGGTAGGGTAGCCTCAAGACCCACACAGCAGCTAGACTCTTTATTGGTGGGGTGTTTTGTTGAACTCTGAAATACATTGACCAGTTTCACTTTTGTGAAGTGACAAGTGACATGGCAAAAAAATTGCCATGTTGAAATACGGTGATGTGAAACCTGTGTGTTCTCAAAGCTGCACTGCCCACTCCCCTCCACCACCACAACCCTGCGCTTCACGTGTCGGCATAGGGGGGGTGGGTGGAAGTGGGGGGGGGGAGTGTCCTACAGTTGTCAGAGAATTGCTTTGCTCCTGTGTTGCTCGACTGCCTCCTTTGTGAGTGTGTTATGATGGATAGAACGGATGAAGTGCTGTCTCCTTGCCAGGCTGTGTGCCCCCACCCCCCCTGCTTTGTTGGCTGCACATGGTCAGTTCCGTTAGATTCCACTCAGACCCATGATGCGGACAGGAGACACATTCTTTCTCCCTGTCCTTGCTTTCTCCAGCAAACTATTCGAAAGTTTCATCTGTCAGTCCTTTCCTCTTGCCATCCAGGCTAAATTGACAGCCCATCGAGACCCCAAATGAGTTGTTTTGTGAGACAAAGTGCCTTCCCTCTCACTGTCTATTTTGATGGCCCTAGTCCTATCTGCCCCACTGCTGAGATCGCTCCTTCCTGCCTCACCAGCCTGAGAAGAGGATTACCAGCTCTGGTCTCTTGTTAACATTTTACTGAAGTAAGCCTCTGTCCTCAGGACCAAATCCTTCAAGGGGTTCCAGTCAGCAGAATCTCTAACCTTTGACCCAGCAGCGCCTTTTGTGGTTATTGAATGTCTCCGACATTAGTAGAAGTAGATGCCAAAGGCTAAAGTATGTGTTTTTTTCAGACTTTTAAATTTATGGAATGGAAAATGGAAATGCTCTAAACATTGAGATTTATCCTGGGGAACATGAGTTGTTGTTAAAATGCCCCCCAGAAACCAATTACCCCAAATCTATTTAACAAAATAATCCCAAGTAATTTGCTGCTGTTTTTGTCATTCACATTATAACATACAACTAAATAATTGTAAGACTGAAATTGACTCAACAACAAGGTAATGAAGTTGCTGCGCATTTAAATACAGAGTATGTAAAAACTTTTGATTAATTTAGAAATGTATTCAAATTAATTTTGTATTATTTATTTTCAATCTAAATTTATAAAGACACATTCAACATATTTTGTGCTCTGAATAAAATTTCTCCAAAATAGACTTTGGCTTTCATCATCATCCTCATCCAGCTTTAAACGCCTAAATGCAAAAAAGAAAAAAAAAGAACAAAAGACACATCTTCGAGTGCTATGTAGATTGGTCACTGCAGGGAACCTATTAAAAAGGTTCCAGATGGAACTCTAAAATGGTTCCTTTTGACCTGGAAACGTTTCTACGTGGAATATTTATCCAGAGACAAGCTGTCACTCTTCACCTGAGTGTGTCTTTTACCCAACCAGCAGTCCCTTTCCGAGGGGCAGGTAGAAATGTTTTGGATAAAGAGGGCCGTTACAAATTTGGTGGTGCTTGCTCAAAAGTGCGCTCACCATTATGATCGAGGTTAATCTACTTGTCTTTCTTCTTTTTTTACCTTCCTCAGCTTATTGTTTTTTTTCTTGGGATCAGGGTCAAGGGTCCCCTGTCAGTTTGAGGTCAAGAGGATTGAGTTCTAGGTTCAGATTTAGGATTAGGGAAGGGTCAAACTTTTCATTCTTACTGGGTTCAACACATACATGCATACAGTGTGTGTCCTTGACCTTCAGTAGGTGTTCATTGCGTATTTTAAACAATGATGAACACATACTAGATGTGACAGCTGGTTTATATAGCCCACAAGTGCATTCGATATTTTTCAAAGTCATAAAGGCATGAGCAACCACCCTATACATCTTGCTTCATGCAAAGCATTTGATGGCCTAAATACGTCCATTGATTATTTAAATCAATTATTTGATCAATTGTGCAATTAAAGGGGTCTACTTTCATTAAGCAAAGGGTCATAGCGCCAGCTGTCTGAAAATGATGACCTCACTTTAAACAGAGAAAAGGTCTCTTGGTGTAGCTGCTGACAGAGTGAGCAGAAAGGGATGCTCTTCGACTTAAACACTTAAAAGTGGTCGGTCAGATGGACACAGGGAAGGGCAAATCAGAAGGTTTCAATGGTTGGCTCAATGACATGAGTCAGCTGTCAATTAATAGACAATCAATAGAGGATCAGGGAGTCTGTTTATTCAGTTTGCTCGAACAGGCACATCCCCACTCTGAAATCCCCTGCACTTCAGCCCTGAGCCTTTCCCCTGATGGCTTCCCCTTTTCACCCACCAGTGACCACCCTCAAGTCTAATATTAGAGAGATAGACATCAGCCTCTGGTGTAACTCTCTCCACTTTTAGAAAATCCTCTCAGTTGATTACCAGCCTGGCCCAATGCCGTTCGAGTTGCTGACTGGTGGCAATGACACATTGACACCTGTGACATCATGGCGCCTCCTCTGTGTGACCTGGCTCCAGCTCATGACCCAATCCGGCATTCTTCAAGAGGCGAGATGTTCTCACTCTCTGATAATCTTAGATTATGTAGTTGTCCAACTCCACTTAATGTCTCTTTCATTAAGCTGAGCAGTCATTCACTTTCCGTCTGACTAGCAGGCTTTGCTTTTCCTGTTGGGTTAACCACCCCTTCTGCTGATCCTGCCTGGGAGCTTGTTGGATGTGGAACTCTTCCTCAGCTCTTCCTGCTCTACCACGAGGTACACCGCCGACCTGGAGTAACGGGCATGTGTGCAAACATCCAGCAGGGGGCAGAGTATCGATGTGTACTCAGGTCGAGACTGATGGAGGAAAGCTACAAGAATTGTTTGACGTAATTCTCTGAAAAGGACACAGGGATAAGCTATATGGACAAACAAATAACATATTGAGAAATAAACCTCTCATTCCCCAATCCCCTACTTTTGACTAAAACTCATGAGCCTCTGAATTCTCTGAGCTGCTGTCCCACCTTTGACCAACTAACTGCTGACTGTCTTACAACATCCATTTGAGTCAAAAAGTCATTGGTACTGCACACAAATAATCTCTAATTGACCTACTTTTTGTATTATGCTGCTATAGTATTGCTATGCATGTGCAAATGGAACAGCACAGAAGTTCCCTATTGTTGGACTCTTTTCATTCAGAACGTGTGTTACCACAAGTCTGCTTTTATATTAACCATTAGTTCGACCCTCCCTCTGGACTGTATCTAAAGAGCTGTGACCGCCCCCGCCCCCACCACCACCACACACACCTTACCCCACCCCCGAGAGGTAGCCGTTGTTGCTCAGCTAGGATAACTTCCTCTATGATGAGCAGCCGTGAGCCCTCCCTTAGAGGCTCCATATGTGCAGACCACCACTTCACCGCTGGAGGAAAAGCAATTCACTTTGATTGCAGCACTAAACGTCCAGCTGGCCTGCAAACCAAAGGTAAGAAAATTGCAGGCAGAGGAGATTGCTCTGAATGAGGGGCAACGGAGTGTAACCGACTAACATAATGTATTCTGTCAGCAGTGGAGAGACTTGATGCTGTAACATGGAAATGAAGCACAGGGCTGCTGTAAAGCACACCTCACTGGTTCTGTCAATATGGCAGGGCCACAGATATGCACACAAACACACATGGAAATGTACACACACATGTATTCACACATACACACACAAACACACGTTAATAGACAAAGGTCAACAGAAACCTATATTGAATACTGATGTCCACTTGGATGTCTGTTGAGTCCCCACAATAGAAAAGAATAGAACAGGATGTGTGTCTCTTTTGTTCTTCCTACAAAAACTTGCTTTTGTGAAGACAGACATGACACCTAGAGGGAGATCTCTCCTTCTGAAAACCAGAACTCCAGAACAAAAGACAGAAAAGAGTGAGAGATGGAAGTAAATAAGACAAGGTAAATAATTGATTCTCTTGAAGATGCAAAAAAAACTGGAGTGTTGTTCTGCCATCTGAAATACTTTAGATATTCAGGAGTGCTAAAACAGAAGTGCATTACTTTTTGCATAACAAGTTCTTGCAGGTTAATCTACATCACAAATCACAAACATAAGTGCAATCAGTTAATGGCATTAGTTGACTTGGTTTACAAGTAAGAATTTGGTATTTATAGATATACTGGTTTTTATTGTTCAGAAATCACAGAACACACCAGGATTTGGCCCCACAAAAATGTTATCATCTCTTGATATAAAGTGCCCTTGTGTTCAGACAGTCCAGAGCTGACAGTAAACTCCAGGAGATTAATTGGCTCTGTGTTCTCCTTCTGAAACTGCCCTGGAGGGTCTCAGGAGAACTCTTCCTGATGTCCCTGGAGAAAAGAGAAGGTAAAAAGGCATCAGAAATGGGAGACTGGCAGACAAGAGGGCTGGGTCTCCAGGACTCCAAGAAAATGGAGCCCATTTATCACACTCTCCGCAGCCAGCTGTGATGACTAACTGGCAGGGAGGGGGAGGAGAAAGAGGGTCGGCAGGTGGGTCTGGCTGACTGGCTGGAGGTTGGAGGCTGGGGGAGACTGGGGAGACAGGCGAGGGTGCTCAGGTCTGCTGAGATTAGGGGAGATGGTTGAGAGAAGGGGGAGGCAGGCAAAGACAGCGGGGAAGACAGGTGGAGAAAATTAGGGTTTGAGGGGATGGGGGAGGCAGAAAGAGGAAGAGGTAGGAAACCAGGCGAGTAGGAAAAGTGGAGGAAGTTGATGAACTGAGTAAAAAACCTGGAGAATGGGGCAATGGAGTGAGGTGGGCCAGCTGTTAGCTTTTCAGAGACATGTCTGACCTGCAGGACAACACTCTGCCTCGCTAGGGGAACAAAACTGCAGTACATCAGCTCCAACCCCCAGAGAGACACCAGTATAAGGTAACTATACCCTCCTGAGACCCAACAATTCACTCCCTTTCCTCAATATTTGGACATTGGTTTTAGGCTACTAACTTTGCAACCATGCTTCCCTTTGTTTTTATTTCTTTGGTCAACATAAGAAGGCATTATGGGATTTTTAATTATTTTATTCATGTAAACAACCTCAGGAATAGCTGTGTATTTCTAGTTAACTAAGTTAGAGATGTAACACTGTAACAAATAACAGTATGTTGTGACATTTCTTACTCTTTAACTATCTAAGTCAAACTCAAGAACATTATTGTATGTAAAACCTAGAAAATATTTTTTACTGGTCCCAGGAAGTTTAGGAGTCTGCCCTCCTCTGAGGCTGCTATCGGTTTGCGTCGGTGAAGGTTTGGTGGTAACTGGTAATAGAGTGATGTTGATGCCTCTAAACAGGAAAGAGACTGTGTGTGTGTTTGTGGTGGTAGAGGGGGGGGGGTGTATGGCAGCTCATATAAAAAAAGAGGAATGGCGTTATCCAGTGATTAGTGGACTGATGTAATGCACATGATCAATCTGTCCAGTCAGAGAACTAAAGTAAAGTAAGAAATTATTTTGGGGGGTATCTACAGATCTTTCAGTTGCTCTGCTGTGGGTGAGTGCACTGAACTGATTTATGAAGACCTTGGATTAACTGTCATTCACACAGCATAACATCAGTGTAATGCAGGGTTGGTCGTTTCTCAACCTAATGGCCTTGGTCTCCAAATGTTTCAGTTCACTACAGTAGTTCACTACAGTAGTTTCTTAAAGTAAATATGTTGTTCCTTACATAGCAGAAACAATCAAATGTATATTATTAATGTTTCCTCATTGCATGAATAAAGTATTTTGTCACAAGTGGCAAACCTTAGTAAAGCAACCCAAAACAAATATATACAATAGTTATATACAATATATGCACACAAATGTGTATTTAAAGGTCAAAATACATTGTCTACAACTGGAATACAAAGTAACCTCATTTATTTAAACCCCGTCTCGCACGCCTTGGAAAATGGAATTACCTTTCTTACCTTTTTTCAGCACTAATAGCTTCTGTGACATTTTGTGTTCTTATCGTTACTTTGAATTAGGATCCACAGTGGAATATGAGCCTCTCATCTTTGAAATCTAAAGGTTAATAGACCATGTGTTATCAATCATTCACAAAGTGAAGAAAGAATTACATTTGAATAATACACAGTTCTTGTTGAGGTGGAATTATATCTTTGCTCTATATTTTTGTGTATGAGCTAACAGGATTTTCACCAGTGATCCATGTATTTTGCTGTTAAAGGCAGACAGGCAATCATTACACAACATGCCCCCCAGTCAGTATTGATCAGCCTAAATTCTGGCTGTGAGTAAAGACTTCATCTTGTACCATCGTAAATGGCAGTCAACCGTTTATCAAGATGTGCGTAGGTGTATGTGAAAGAGTCATAAATAGTGAGAAAGTGTGTGTGTGGGGGCATGTGTGTGAGCGTGTGTGCGTTGGTGTGTGTGTAAGCGTGTGTTTGTGTCTATTCTTGTGTGTGTCAGGCAGAGAAAAAATAAAATAAAATAAATGAATCTCAGTAGCCTATCCATAGTGATGTTCATTCCTCATGCACAGATGTGGACAGACAATATATCTGTCTGGGGTAGTGGGGTGTTGAGAGGAGCATCCCTGCTCATGGGCCTCATCCCAGGCTTGAAACAACCTGCAGTGGGGCCCTGTGGGGACAACTGTTAAAACAAATTGTTGTCTAAACGCTATATTCATCATCCAGATGTTCAGTGAACCAGCACATGGCCTGAAAGAAATAGTTTTGATGCATGAAGTTGTAATTTGGTGCATAGTTTTTCATTTTAAAAAGTCTCTGGTGTAAACATGATAGTTAGAAGGATTGAGTGTTTGTTTTGTCTCTTATTCACGTCGATGATATCTGTTTTAATTTTGGTATTTAACTTGAAAAATGTGGGACCTAGAGGGCACTTAGGCATCTCACATACCTGTATCCAGGGCCGAATTAAGACATTTTGAGGCCTGGGGCTAATTACCAGAATGAGGCCCCTATATCACCCCGACGCACATCATGACACGCACACACATCATGACACGCCAGGTGCCCTGACACTTCAGTGCTTTAAAGTCCACAGAGCCACTCTATAAATATGATCAGTTTAAACATGTGACTCACCATCACCGTCATCACATCAGTGATATTAAAAGGCCCGTTTTTGCTCATTCTCAATGCAAACTCATCAATGAGCTCTTCAAAGTCCAGTTGGCGCAGTATGTCATGCTCTATTGACTAGGGATTCACCGAATCTAGGATTTGGTTTCGGCCGAATATTGGGCTTTTTGACGGGAGTAGGTTTCGGCCAAACCTTTGATTTTCTTTCCACCGAACCCGAACCCTACGCTTGCACATTTACTATTGTGTTAACATTTTAAATGCATGCATTAAATGCATGTTCATCTCGAAGACGAGTTTGTTCGGAATCAGCTACGTAGCAGGTCGACTGACTGATTTCCTTCTCATACAGTCCAGTAGCGTCACAGTGCATTTCCCTGTTGAAGCCCAGCTTCAATGGTCTGCTTTGAACAGTTTTTTTCAGTACTTTGAAACTATACGGTCATTGGATGAATGCTGCGAAATGCTACTTCAAATCAGATTTTCCATCTGGTTGTGATGAAAGAAAGCAGAAGTGACTTGTCGCTGAAGTGCTCTGAAAACCAGGGTGTGCACCAAAAACCGAGTTGTGCTATAGGATAACCTAATCATAGAATTCTATAGAGGCCTCTGAGTTCCGATGCCTGGCACATTGAATTTCAAAGCTTTATTAATCTGTCAATGGTACCAGGCTTCTGAGAATTGTAAATGCGCTTTATGAGATCAGAGAAAGCACACACCATCATTACCACAGTCCATTTATCAACATTTGGGAGCAAAATGGGTCCAATTTAGTCACAATCAGGTGTGCTTGTAAGTGTAACTGGCCAGAAATAAGACAATGATTGGAACCCTATTCCAGGCCCCACCCACACCTGTTACTGCAAGACTTTGGATTTACACAGTCAGAGGTATAGTCTCTCTTTGCTGCACCCTTCAGAATTACTCAGATGGTGCTGATTATCCCAGAGTGCTTTACTGTAATCTGGTCGTTTATCACCACAGACCATAGATTGTATTTGTCACCATGCCTCTACCCTTTGATGCAACACGATGGGGTGAATTATTTACGTGCTCGTTCTGTGTCAAGGTCAATTGAAATTAGTCAAGGGATAAGGAGGGTAATATTGTGGAGGCAGACGGAACTTTGAGAGTCCATTGTTCTTGATGAACGCTGCATTCTCAAAGGACATGGAGGGTGAAACAATAAAGCTGTTTAGCAAAGCTGCGTACCAGATAAGCATGCTTTATGACTTCATTACATCTGCATGTCTTTCCTGATTCATTCTCCAACACCTTCCTTCAACCTACAAACCTACCTCAGAGAGCGCCTGCTGCAGGAGACTTAAGTGGAACATAAATCATGGTTGTGAAATGAGCTGTTGTGCTTTATGCACATGTGCATATTTCTGCTGGTAAGGCTGGAGAACACTAGAGACATTGATTGGCTCTATAACTTTATAGATTTAGAACTATTCCTTCATTGAAATGACATATTGTACCATACTACCCCGACTGCAACTACTCTCTCTCTATAAAATATTCATAGTGCATGTTCTAGGTCAACCAAGTCTTAACATGAGGAAGCCATGTCTACCATGCTGAAGTAGCTGTCATGTAATGTTGGGGATCCCCAAATAGGTTGCAAATCAAGTCAACCTGTTAACAAAATAGTTTTCCCTAACACACTGTTCCCATAGATATGGTGAACCATGTTGAAAATATTAACTTTGAATAAATATTATTATTTATTATCCATACATGGAGAAAAGAAGAGGTGTTTATTGGTGCACAACGGATGTTATTGATTAACTCTAGGTGACACCATCTAGAGCTTGCCTGAGATGACTGGATGCTACAGGTGAGGCCTCGCTAGTGAGGGTACAGTTCATGGAGACAGACAGGTAGATTTAGGGGGCTAGGGGCTGGGGGGCGGGGAATTTGAAAGGCAGAGATGTGAGGTTGAAGGAATTGGGGGAGGGGTAGAGAGGCGAGGGCAGGGTGGCGAGGGAGGGAGGGATAAGATTTGGGGGGCTTGCATGAGGTTGGAGGGGAGTGTAGCGAGACGAGGAGGAAAGTAATGTGTCGAGGGGGAGGGGAGTGATGTCGGACCAGGTGAGAGTGGTGAGTTCACACTTTAGTGAGGATCTCAGATACACAGATGATCTCGTTTTGTCTGGGAACCAACCAGTGATGTGCTGTTCCAGCGAACAGATAAAGGGACATGGATGGATGGATTGAGAGTTTGACATCAGCCAGTTTTCACTTAAGTGCTTCCTTTCACCATGTTGTCCACAAGAGGGAGCAGAGTAGCTCCTCCAATACCTTCTGCCTAATAAGGTTAGGTTAAATTTAATTTAGTTTTCTGTAAATTAATGGATTTGAAATGTAATTAATTCTTTACATTTCCTCATTACATTTCTGAAATAGAGCAGTTGGAAACAAACATGTCTTAGCAGCATGCCTTTATTTAACAGTTTTTCTCAGAGTGAAAAGAGGACTTCCACACTTGGAGAGATTCAAGCAATATATTTCACCAATGTCAACATGGATTTCATAAATACTCTCATAAAGATTTATCATTGTTTCAGTTTCTCCTTTTTTCTCATATAATGTGACTCAAGGCAGTGAATTGACTGGCTGAGCGATACAGACACAAACACAGATAAACACACTTCCTATGTGTGAGGATACAGTTCAAACACACTCACAGGCATACAGTCACACTTAGTTAAACATCACATGTTTGTTCATTAAAATTGAACTTATTCATCTGCTCTCAAAAATAACTGGGTAAATATCACCCATAATAAAATCTGTCTATGCCTGTGTTTGACATTCAAGTTGTATGAATCTAAATCCTATTTATACCTATTACACAACAAATGACACCATTACAATTGCGAAGATGATCATTTTAGCATTCTGCATTTCTTGGATTAAAACGATATTAGCCTACAAATGAAACACCACAACCTGTGAACCAATGCTGTTGATTGATTCAACCAGATGAAACCTAAGCTCTTTTTAATAATTTATCCACAGAATAAATATACATACATCAATGTTGAGTTTTGCCAAGAAAACAAAAAATATTTTTACACACAGAAGTATGCAAAACAAAACAAGATTGAACAAATGTAACAAATAAAATACATTATACCGTACTTGAATTCCCAGCGCACAATTAGGTTTATGGTTTAATATCAGATTGGTTGGTGGGAACAGTCTTTAGAGATATCAGCCTTGTGCAGCGCATCTGAGGCGCATTAATAGGTCAGTCGCCATGGGAATAGCGCGGAATGCGCTGCACCAACATGTTCCCCAAATGGGAATCCATGCGGAACACAAACCACCCATTTCCGTTTCCCAAAGCAATTGCCGATTAGATTTGTCGAGCCTGTCTAATCATTTTACACAAATTTACATCAAAATGTCTTTTGCGTTTAGTTAGTTTTATCCAATCAACCTAATGACCATAAATGGTTGCCAAAAGATTTTCATTTCTGACACTCCTAACTGATCGTAAATCATTTCCAGGCGTTAAAACTTACATTCTGTACTTAAATCCTATTTCTTACCATATAGGTATGTAAATAAGAATCATTTACAATATTGAAAGCAAAGATAATTCTCAAGACATTTTTCATAACTTGCAACATTTGAAGCGCACGAGTTTGTGGAAAGCTTTCTTGAAGTCATCGTTGGACATAGTGTATATGATGGGATTGATCAGAGAATTTAGATAACCAAGCCAGTTGAAGAAGTCAAATAGCTCTGGGTAAAAACAAATTGAGCAGGTGGCTACCACCAGTGTGTAAATGAAAAACGGCAACCAGCATATGATGTACGCACCTAATATTATCCCCAAAGTTTTTGTGGCTTTTCTCTCTCTAGCTGCTGATATTCTTTTCTTTTCCAACAGCGCATCTGACACAGTTACTTTCACTTGATTGTCACTGGCCAGAGATCCAGTATCACTTGAGTGCGCATCGTGCCTCCCGCACTGCATAGAGGTAGTTGACGCCACAGATACTGGCGAGTTGGTGACCAAGTGCGCTGAAGTGAGTCTTTTCCCGACCTTTTTGGGTGACTGTTTCAAGATTCTCTTACGAGCTTCAACGTAAATCCGTCCATAGAGCACAATAAGCAGTAATGTGGGAATATAGAATGCCCCAAACGTGGAGTAAATCGTGTAGAAAATATGATCCGTGTTCACATTACAAGTCGTTAACTCCTCCGCTTTCACCTGTCGCCAGAACAGAGGCGGTAAAGAAATGGAGATGGCGATGACCCAGGCGGTAGCGATCATCCCCGCCGCGCGCGCTGGGGTGCGCTTCTTGGAATATTCGACCGCGTCAGTTATCGCCCAGTATCGATCCAAAGCAATTACGCACAGGTGCAGGATAGATGCAGTGCAACATGTTATATCAGAGGATAACCAAATATCACATATTACCTGCCCCAAAGTCCATACGTGGATCACCGTGTAAAGAACGCATATGGGCATCACCAAAATTGACACCGAAAGATCAGTCAAGGCTAATGAAGCTATGAGAAAGTTTGCCGGTGTTTGCAATTTCTTAGACTGAGAAATCGTGGCAATGACAAATGCGTTTGATAAAGTAGTAGCCAGTGTAATAATGGAAAGAATTACGGCCAAACTAGTTTGAAAGACAAGACTCTCCGTGTGCTCATCCAGTTCAGGTGAATCTGTCATAGATGTATCGTTTGTTGTGTTCATAATTTGTCCATCGAAACCAGGCGTTTTCTTTAAATTACTTAAATTTTCCATCTCCTCGGGTGATTTTCACATCATTGGCTGTTCTTGTTTAGTTTTTTTCATTTTATGAGGCGTCTTTCTTTATCTTTAGAAGTATCGAGCATCCCCTTTCAGTACTTTTGTCTCTATTCCTCTTTCAATCCATCTGATCTAAATTTGTAGCCTATTATTGTGGGAAGGGAGAAAAATAATTTGGTCCGTTTCTTCTTCATTTTCTGTCATTGCACTTACTATAGTATAATTTCAAATGAATAATAGTTGGAAAGTATCCATTTAAGTCGACGAATATACTCACGTTGTTGGTCGTAATACGACTCAACGCAATGTCTTCAAAGTTTGCATACGAATTTTGAAAAAGACAGCATACTGATGTTGCAACACCAGACAGAAGCTCCATATCCCACCCTTTGCGTACTCATTTCAAGGTGAGGTTGTGCTCTCTGCGTATGTCCAGCGCCTCTGTAGTTACTGCTGAGAGAAACCTCAAATCTTGATTTTATACAGCTGCAGCACCTGACGGCAAACAAGCGGCATTGATCACAACTGTTGTCTTCTGGGGTGTTAACATTTACTGGGTCATAGTGCCCCAGATTTCCTAATGGTCACAGTCAACCTCTTATCAACACTATTTTTGAAGACTACTTCATAATGCAAAATATTTTGCTTAAATCTGCATCCATGTGTTTAGCTAGCTGCATAGTTACGGTGTTTTTTATAAAGTGTTGTCCTAATTCAATCTTTCTATCACCTTGGCTCTCATTTTTGGTATCTCTCATTCATTCCCACCTTCTCCTCAAGTGGTGAAAATTCAAGCATTTTCTTTGACAGGGTTAATACATATTCACACCTCTAGGTATAGTTTTACTGGTTAACCATAGCTTTGCCTTGTAGGCTTACTGCAAAGTCAATTTTGAAGATACAGTCAGGGGAATAATAGTGAGCGTGAAGGTCATGTGTTTTGTCTGTATAGCAAACAATGTCTTCCTGGTTCCTTAAGGTACTGGGTGTATTATATCTGGGCACCTGTAGTGTATGCATTTTGGTCTGTGAACTCGTAGATGTATGTGTGTGTGGGTGTGTGTTTTCAGCACGTATCAAGTCTCTGGAACACCTTAAAACCACAGAGAGTAGATTCTGCATAGATGCTAGTAATATCAGCTTCCACCTAGATACCACACCTAACACTCTCTTTGTATTCTGAACTGCAGCTACCCAGGACCATGGAGAGCTACCCACTTCGAATAATACAAATACTATCTGCAGTATACTGCACAGATCTGTACATGGTAGGTATCTACAGTTCCTCCAGCTAGGCAAGAGTAGCACAGTACTATACTCCTGAAATCCATTCATGTACACTGTGGTGGACATCAGTTTTGGGCTACTAACCTTTCAGCAATACTGTTCTTTATTTTTATTTTTTGTCGAATTGAGAAGGCTTTCTAATGATGTCACAAAATGTGATTAACCTCAGAAATATACTTTTATTCTAGTTAGTTAATGTATAGATGCACAACTATGATAAATAAGAAAACTATGTGATCTTAACCTTCAAAATGGATTTTGGGACCAGTGCAGAATTTTAACAAAGCTTTCAATGACACATTTCTGATACATTTTATTTACCGATAAATACTGGATGTCTTTCTACATCACTCCATCAAGCTTCTTCATAATGTTTTATGTAGGATGTAGGTTTTATACATGACATATACATTTTCACAGGCCATAGCTTGCTTTTCCAGCATGATTTGAAGATCAATGCAATTGATCTCATTTGGGCCCTTAAACATTCAGTACCATAACCAGTCAAGGTTCAAGACAGACAGATGAAACTTCCCCACATCTTTCACAGACAAATGAATATTAGGTCACTACCAGCCAGATCCTAACGGTTACCTAAAATTTTGATGCCGCTAGACCTTTGTCTTTTTAACATGAATATGGGACCTTCAAGAAACCTTAACAATGAACAAGCTCAACCACTTCCCCCTGTGATATTTCTGTCTTGTACAAAGTCAGCAGAAATGTCAGGAAAGATGAGTGTTAGGTGCATGGAGTCAAGTTTTTGTTTGGTATCTAACAATACCCTCAGTTCTGACCTCCAGCAGAGGCAGACGCCCCTGTCTGCCACGGGACAATAATCTTATGTGAGCTGCAGGACAGATTAGATGCTGAAGCCTCTGTTATCGCATTTCAAAAAGGAACACATGCACTAATGTATTGATTGCGAGTTGTCTAGCCATTGGGTTAGTGTGGGTAGTGAAACATTAGATCCCATTCACTTGTTTGAATGTCTGCCGTTTATCCTTCCTGTCTTGGATAGCAGATACACAGAGATTTTGGACTAGTGTCAGGGTCATTGAGTTGTGCGGTTTCCTGAACAAAGAATTGTATCAGTGATTGAGCTCTGACAGGAAGCATGTTCTGGATTGCCTTCTAACTCTAACTTTCCTGAGAGAGTGTAAGAGATTACAATTCCATGTAAGAACTTCATTAGGAATCCTAAAACAATGACCTGTGCTTCTTGGCATGGTTTTTTGACCTCAAGGCAGATTCAATTCTAGTTTATCAAAGTGCTGTACTATCTTCATGTTGCTCACTCTCAACAAACACAGGTTAAGTTGAGCAGTGACATAGCTTGTGTTGTGATACCTAACAGCCTTCCATCCTGACTGTTGGGGGCCCGACCCCAGCAATTTCAATCAGACACAGCCTAGGCATGAAGTGTCAAGGTGTCTGACCGTTACACTGAGTTAGATACAGATTAATGAAGAAGCCTGAGATTTATAGGGTATTTAATCAAGCAAACTATAATGGAATGAGTAAACAGGTTATAAAGGTCAGTAAAAAACATGACCAGCGATGATGCTTCTAGAGTACTTTAACTCAATTGAAACACAAATTGATGAAAGTGATGATTGTCGTTCCTCAAAATATATACAGAATGCATACACCTGATCAATAAATGTACAAATGAGGAGTCATTGTGCCCTGAGTGACAATTCACATCGACTTAAGGTGCAACATTTCTTATCAGGAGTGTTGACAGTAGGGCTGTTTTTTCTCTGACACCAATAATTGTTTCAACACTTTCATTTGGAAAAGAGAGTGCATTTAAAAAAGCAATTATTGATTTTGTTCTAAAATGTTTATTCAAGTCGATACTACTGGAAATGTGTTACGCACCCTCAGGGAAATTTGCAACCTTCATTGTTTTTATGGCTTGCTGTGCCCATGCCTCATGTGACATCCTGTTCTGTCAGGTTTTGAACTGTTCCATTTCTCACATTCCTCCTTCTGTGAGTATGTCATCATTTCAAACTTTGTATAAAAGCATCCACAAGGTATCTGTCTGCTCCACAGACAGCCATCAGTGAGACAGTCTCTGTGAGTTGCTGATTGTGCCTCATGACTGGCTGTAACAACCGTTAACCGTTAAACCACCCAAGCTTGGCCACAATGCTCCACCTCAATACCCACTGGGCAAAATGAGGTATGCCAGACTTGATATGTAACCACACATCTGAAAACACACACACACAAACAAACACCTTCAATGAGTTTCAACACTATTGCAAACACGCACGAGCATAAGTGCACTAACAATCACACAGAAAATCCCTCACAAATCACCCATATCTAAATGCAGTGCGCGCCATAGTTGTTATTCAAAACTCTTTGTCTAAATCTGAAATCCTGAGAGCTCTGCTTGCTTCTTAAGCACACACATATACACACATCCAGACACACACATACACACATATACACTTACACATATACACACACTGTAAAACACAATAAAAATTCAATGGTGATCTCCTTGCTAAAAGCCCTGCAGTAAGAGAGATTAATATTTGTAGAAAGCAGTATAAGCAGAGATTTATCTTGCAGATCAATGATTGGGGTTAAGTTTGTTGAATTATACATATTTGTGTGTGTGCGTGACTGCATGTGTGTGTGTTTGGGGTACTACCACTACTACTACTACTACTCTACTCAGACTGAATGTTGGCTTTGGGTGTTGTGACCCACATGAGGAGCAGTAGAAAACAGGACCCCCAACACCATGCCTCGTCCTTCCTGTCATCACACAACACGTTACAGCAGAGCAGAGCAGAGCACGCACACATCCAATCTCCTGCAGGCCTATATTTAGTAAAGCAATAAGGTGGCCAGCATGCCTCCTTCTACTCATATCAGACCACATGCAAGCAGACAAATAGAGGATTTTCTTCTCTCTTTTTTTGTCTTCTTCGGAAGA
Source organism: Hypomesus nipponensis (assembly GCF_054491055.1). Lineage (NCBI taxonomy): Eukaryota > Metazoa > Chordata > Actinopteri > Osmeriformes > Osmeridae > Hypomesus > Hypomesus nipponensis. The sequence continues at coordinate 13,255,218 of NC_140363.1, forward strand.
CTGCACCTTCTGCTTGACGTTTCACATGAGTTTATGGAGCATGTGACCTTTTTTTCTAAATGTGTTGCTCACAGTTCTATACATATTTCTGATATTTGGAGTCTCTTTTTTGTTGTTGTTGCTGGCATGCACATTTATTGGTCGACAGCTGTGAAAGCTGAAACCAAATAGGGCAAGCCCAGAATGAGGGCAGATCCCTACTGTGAGGATGTGAGGCCCCACCACCCCCTCAAACTAATCACTCTGGGAAATGGTTTATTCCAATCCTAGTTTAAAATATGAGACCTGCGAGAGGTGAGCAAGCTGAGCGGGGTCAATCTTATGGAGTCTAAACCTAATGGCTTGTTATGAACCCTGGATGGAGAGAGAGAGACAGAGAGAGAGGGAGAGAGAGAGAGAGAGACAGAGCGAGAGGGAGAGAGAGAGAGAGAGAGAGAGAGAGAGAGAGAGAGAGAGAGAGAGAGAGAGAGAGAGAGAGAGAGAGAGAGAGAGAGAGAGAGAGAGAGAGAGAGAGAGAGAGAGAGAAAGGGAGAGCTACAGCGAGAGAGAGAGAGAGAGAGAGAGAGAGAGAGAGAGAGAGAGAGAGAGAGAGAGAGAGCTAGAGAGTGATTATGACAGGTGATCTCAGCTTTGCTACACTGAGGGGTTCAGACATAGGTCATGTATGCAGCTGTGCAGCCACGTTACTCAGCAGAACACAGGCCCAGTCGGCATGATGTCATTTCCATGTGCTGAGACAGTGGGAATCAATACTTCTTAAAGTGTTTACACCATTGTTTTTTAATTTACACATTCAAGATATAAACTCCTACACTCTATGTGTTATGTGTGCTTCAAGCTGAAGAACAGGCTGCCAGAGGACATATGGTGCCTGTTGGTGATCTGCCTGTCACCAAGGCCACTCTCTAAAGATCTGCTGCTAAAAATGTGACAGGAGCCAGAGGGAGAAGCCAGGATTCTTTTTTTCCACTGGTTGTGTGTTTCCAAAACAAATGCCCGGACTAGGGATCCTCAAGCTTTCCACATTGAATCCGGTGCCTCTTTAGTCTGTTCACAGATTCCTGATTCAGGTTCATGGCGTGCAGGATGGAGGTTCACATGCCAGTATACGACGTGTGATCCATCAAGAATTGAATGAGCGTTTACTGAGTGCTCATTTTCTCCTGACCAGTGTTCTGTTTCCTGGTATCAAGTGTGTATGACTTATAAGAAGTGGTGCTGGGGGTTGAATGATAAAACAAATGTTGCCTATTGAGGTCAGACTCCTTTTAGTGTAATAATGTCTCTCATGATAATGAGAGATCATGGAGAGCCTTTAGGTGGTGGATGATGGAAGATGCCTGTCTCAACAGGTATCCAGTGTTGGAATTAGTCCACACTTACTTGAGCCATTGATAAAGAGTGTCTGTTTGTATCCTGTATTTTGAAGAGACTCCTTAGCGCGTGAGCCATCAGCAATGTCTTAGGCATGTTCCAAGGTATCTCAAGATATATTCAGTTATATCTGAAGATGTTTAAAGACATTCTATGAAACGTTCAAGCTGTGTCCAATGAAGCACCTGAAAGATGGTTAGGTTATAGCCATCTTATGGAGTTTTAGACATTTTGTGGGGTTGATAACACTTAGTATCAGCTTAACATTGTGTTGGCAAAAGAGATTTTCACAGTTGCCGTTCAGAAAAATCTTGAACATCTGTGCTTTTAATGTTTAAATATTTTGAGTTTCTCCACTCTGCGATAAAGAAGATGGACAGCACCCAGCCTCCACAAGCAGCTGATATTGTCTGTAGAAACCATCACTGAGAGATAACACTTTATCACCTCCTAGAAGTAAAAGCCTCGGGCTGTGTGTGTGTGTCTGCGTGTTTGTGTGCATGCACAAGCGTGTGTTTGTGTGTGTGTGTGATAAATCCTTAGTGGACAGAGAAGTGCTAATAACACATCTATGATAATGGGTGGGATGGGAGCATTGGAGGGCCAGAGGATGTTTGTCTTGCCAAGAATAGACAAACATAAAACAACATTGATATTCAACTGATGCCTCTTCTCTGTCTGCAAGAAATGAAAACCAAAGCTGTGAATAATCTCGGCCTGGCTAATTGATGAAGGACGGCTGTACGTTGTATATCAAGGATTGTAGGATAGCTGACACTCAGCTCTATGGCCCTTTTCTTACTTCCTAACCTGTCTGGCTCATGGGTAAAGAGGGATTTCTTGCGTGTCAATTTTCCCTTGCTGCTCTACAATGTTAAGACTGCTGAGTGAAGCGAAGACCACTCCCGGTGTTTACTTGTCATGGTAACGGAAAAAAAACGGTGCCCGCTCACTTTCACTGATGAGGCTGAGATGGGTCAAAATAACAAAGACTGATGTAGAGGCTGCCCATAGCGGCCCCTCTTGAGTTTGGGACTGAATCCAGACTTCTAATTATGAACAGAAATATCTAACACTTAGATGTAACTATGTCAGTTTCTGTGTCAATTTCGACTGGAATAAAATGTTCATGAGGTGCGTAAGGTGTTATGTACCACCCCCTGCCATGCAGCCTGCACATCAAAGTTTCCATCTTTACTTTTAATGAGCTGCGGCTTCTCTCAGCTCATGACAAGGGTCAGGCAAAGCTAAGCTCAGGGACTTCATTTCAAGCAGTGTTTGAAAAATATCAAATAATGCAACCATGCGCTTTGTTTGAAGCCCTTCAAAACTAATTGGGAGAGAAAATAGATGTTCAGAGGAATCACAATTTGATCGCATGCATCAAGGACAAACGTCAAAATTGACATCTTGACACATCTACCTTGGAAGAAGGCTTTCCTGTAGTGACTCATCTGACTTGTGATCATGTGATCTTGCACAGGTTCCGGGATTTTAAATGGCATGTGAAAGCCAAATGCAAATGTTGGAGAGAAAGTCTTGATTTCCTGCACATTCTATCCATGGCAATAATTTATTAACTTGAAATTCATCCGTTCTCTCCCCTTCGGCAGAAAAACAATTGATTTGGTGAGGACAAAACATGCAACTAAACATGGAAGACCAGACTTTGCACAGAGGAAATAAGATAAAGGTTTGGAAGAGAAAGATTTGTTCAGAGTCCAATTAGTCCACAGGTGGGACATAGGTCAAGTTTATAGTTAAAAACTGTAAACTCAGTAGAAATGCCTCAAATGCTCACATTGAATCACATCTGAATGATGGTATATTACGTTCTTTCCACTTTGGTCTTGGATCTTTAGCTCTCCAACTGATTAACATTTGTTAAGTATAACTGCTACTACTACAGTTTTTTACACTTGCTATGACAATTCCTTCAATACTTCTAACAAGTTTCCTAAACTCTTAAAGCAACAACATATCTACGACACACAATTGGCAAAATGGTTAATTTCATGCTCAAAATCACACATTGTAAACTAGACTCAAACACTAATTTTCATAACACTAAAATACACTAAACAATACACCATGTCTACCAAAACACTAACACACGTTCTCTTTTAACAGGAACATTTAGTCAATCATAGCACAATGTCATAACAACACTAACATCAGATGGAATTACAGAAACTGCATCCTTTTATATATGACTCAGGTCTCACAGTATATGGATCATAGATTGTGTTTTGCAATGCAGTTTCTTTTGAAGCCTCTTTACATTTTTGTTTTGTTAGGTTTAGTAAATGCATGCATTTTGTTTCTTTTGCTGCAGAAATTTTGAACAAAAAATTAATGACCCATCTCAGAGTAGCTTTATAGAATGTATGGTTACTGTATTGAAAAAATAAGACGGAAACATAATTGATGCAGTAAAAGCTTCATTTACAACAGGACATTACTGCAAGAAATATGCACTATAGCTGCCATTGTCGGAGATCTGGGTTTTTTTTTGATGATCGAAAAGGACGCTCAGTCATGGTGAAATCAAATACAAGTAGTTTTTTTTTTAAACTTCAATACAGGATATACACACACTGGGCCGTATCTTGCACCCAGCGCAATTGACTTAGTCCACGACGCAAGTGTCATTCCTAGTTTGCACTCGACGCAAAGCCGACTTTTCCCTCCACAGACGCACGTCGAAATGACTTTGCGCTCCCTTGGGCGGTTTCTGCGAAAAAGGAGGCGTGTTCCGGCGCAAACGTTCCCTGGTGCTATTTTGCAGTTTCCGAAAAACAATACCGCCACTGACCGGGAAAAACGTGGTCTAAAGTCAATGGCGTAATATTCAGATGCTATTTTAAGGGCGCAAGCTTGGTCCGTGCGCACTGCTGGCGAGGCCAGGGTCTTCTTTCTGCGAAGCTAAGTTACTTTGTTTTGATTTATGGCGTGTTACATTTCTTCAATGATTATAAAAATATTTTCCTAAGAAATTTCTATGTATGTGAACTTCATTTGTAACAACGGTGGCAATTTCCTCCCATGACTATTTAACCAAAGCTAATTTGGTTAGGTTTCTTCTCCCATGCCCATCAGAATCAGAATTCGGTTTATTCGCCATGAAGTTACACAAATACGCAATTTGCTGTGGTAGGAAGGTGCAAACAATAAACATATGCTGGTATAAATTAAGTATATTACTTAGACTAATTCTAAGAACTGAACAACTGAAAAATTAAATATATGTAAGAATAATAATTTGAATAAGTAGCATGAGTGGGCAATTTAGTGAAAACTGCTCTGCCTTTCTCATACAATGTCACTTCTCTATCTTTTACGGCCCTGACGACAACGTCGATCTCCTCGGCTGTGAACCGCTGGCGTGCGCCTGGCAAATCCGCCGTTATAATAGCAATTCGCCATGGAACAAGCGCTGCTCTTAAAGGGAATGTGAGATGATGCTCTTATTGGTTTATTGCACGTTACGCTCAAACAACACCCATTAGTAATATAGCTACTTCAGACCAACCCTTTTTAGATCTGCGCCAGGCGCAAAGTCATTTATCCCGCCGGTAAAATAACAACCAAGCTGAAGTCACGCCCACAAAGTTACTTGCGCTTTGCTTTTTGATACTTGCGTTTCAGATCGTCAAAATAGGGGGGACTGGGTATTTCACGCATGAAAAGCTCAACACAGAGCACAGCTTGCTTTATACTCATAAAACGTCCGCCCCTTTCTAAAGGGCGGAAATGTGTTGCAAGATTGCCAGTTGATCAACTGTCAATTTCCCTCTGCTTCTTGTCAATATGTTATATGCCAAGGGGGCCGGCCTTACATTTACTGTAACTCAGGGGTTGCAGCGTTCTAACGTCCTCATTTGGTTATTAGATAGAGCCCATGAGTTCCTTACGTATTACTTGCTTATCATGTTATAACAGGCCTCCAATGGCTGGAGCAAAGTTCATGGTCAGAGCATGTGTCAGCTGTGATTTCCAGTTTTTGCATAACTCGATGATGCTGATGTTTCTCAGTAGCAATGGAATACAATACAGGGGATATATTTGTGTTTCAATTCACAATATGAACAGCTGTTCACTTTGGCTTTAGCCAATAAGTTAGGTTTTGAACATGATGTTATCTGTTTTGACATACAGTGTGAAAGCATTGGTAAATTGGGCAGTACAAATCGATAGTTTTGGTCTTAGTTGAGCTTGTGTGTAAAAGAAGTTCAAGCATTTTAAAAGTGTGTTTATTCTATTCGTTTTGTGTCAAAGCAACAAGAAATGTGTTAATTGTAGAGCCAACACAGACGAATGTTGTGCAAACTGTGTGAAGAGTTTAGGAAACATGTTTTAAGTATTGAACAAATTGTCATAGTGATTGTATAATACTGTAGGTAACTACGTCTTCTGTCCACTAAGGGGCGTGACTGAATGTTCACTATAACCAAGTAGGCATGGTTAGATACAGCCATGGTTTCGGAACGAAGTTTTATGCCTCCCTATGTAGGTGTCGCCGTTCTATTCTCTAACAGTAGAGATAATTCGTGTTTTTTACACAGTTTGCTTGGGTTATCTCCTTACGTTACAATCAACATAAATTATGTTGTTCACTAGACATAATTTGGTCACTTAGTGAATTTGTTTTAGCAACAAACCAAAAAATACATAAAATGTGATCAACGCAAGAGAAAAGAAGGGAAGTAAACGATTTTGCAGGATGACGTTTATAATGTCACATAATAACAATTTGTAATAGAAGAATTTGGACCTGAACGTATGCAAATCTGTTCTCCTTGAATCACGCCTACACACTTTGCTCGTTTAAAAGTTCCCAGTCTGCTGCGCTTTTACGCACACTAAGATGTGCGTACGTGTATCCTTGTGTCGGTGCGCACAGTGGGCTTCATTCTTTTTGCTCATATTTATTGAGAGTGTTTTAACTTTCGAGATTACATTGCTTCACACCAATGATTGTCACGCACGTATTGAGGAGACCAGCCGGGACTCGGGAAAATGTGACCCCAAGGGTCCTTGCTTTGCAGGAGTTGCCAGGAGGTACACTAAAATAGAAGAAATTCGGAATTTGGAACGGAACGTGCTGCTTTTGGACGCGGGAGATCAGTATCAGGGGACCGTGTGGTTCAACTATTACAAGGGCGAAGAGGCGGCGTATTTCATGAACAAGCTCGGATATAATGCCATGGTGGGCTACGGCATGTTGCATTTTGAAATTGCGTAGTAGTACACACCTTACACAAAAGAGTCATATATTTATTTCATATAATCATTACAAGATTAAACAAAGGAGAATGATGCAGAGTAGAGCCAGTTAACTTCTGTAATTACAGAAAAAGTATTTTTGAATGGAAAATTCCCGTTTCTTTCCTGGTCCTACATAGGCATTTGGGAACCATGAGTTTGACAACGGAGTGGAGGGTCTCGTCGAACCCTTTCTGCAGAAGGTAAACTTTACTGTGCTCAGTGCCAATATCAAGGCAGACCAAGTCCTGGCCCCAGCCATTAGTGGCTACTACCAACCCTACAAGGTGTTTACTGTGGACTCTGAGAAGGTGGGCGTTGTGGGTTACACCACAGCAGAAACCCCACAGTTATCCTTACCAGGTAAACATCACTTTTCATATATCCTTAAACTGGTTGTTAGTTGAACATCTGTCAGCATAAACTAAGCTCAACACCCTAGAGATACATTTCGACATGACCCTAACCTGACACTGCTTAACGACAGTTGAAAACGTTGAACCATACCCTTGTGTCTTTCATCTTATAAGGTCCACACCTGAAGTTTGAGGATGAGGTGGAGGCTTTGCAGCTGCAAGTGGATAAACTTCTAACCCTGGGGGTCAATAAGATCATTGCCGTTGGTCACTCTGGGTTTGACATGGATAAAAAGATTGCCAAGCAAGTGAGAGGAGTAGATGTTGTGATTGGAGGACACACCAACACTTTTCTCTACACGGGTAGGTCATTGTAGCTTCTCTCTGTAGTTCGGATAGAGGGGAAAACCTCTCAGAGGACAGTATGAATGTACATGGCCCTGTTTCTCTAAACACAAGTCTGTCTGATCTGTCAGGCAACGCCCCATCCTCAGAGGTTCCCGCGGGTCCCTATCCATTCATGGTGCAGTCAGAGGATGGGAGAGAAGTGCCGGTGGTCCAGGCTTTCGCTTTTGGGAAATACTTGGGATACCTTAAGGTGACCTTTGACCCAAAAGGGAACGTGCTGAAGGCTGCTGGGAACCCCATTCTGCTGGATAGCAACATTGCCCAGGGTAACCTGCCACCCTTAGATACCAAAGCTTGTTAGACTGTTGACAAAATAGTGCTATCATGCTGAAGCTGTGGTACACCCAAATATGTTAGAAAAATATGTTCATCTCTTAAAAATTGAAATATGAATGTATTTCAATGTAAAAAAAGAAGTTGAATCCAGGTGTAGCTGCAGGCAGTCATAACATTGTCAATGATTTGCTTCAATAGTAGAGGTTATAACTACTTCTGTTACTTGGAAACACTTGTTTCAGACGCGGGTATTCTGGCTGAGGTGGAGGAGTGGAAGAAGAACCTGGCCCAGTACTCTTCCAAGTTTGTGGGAAAGACCTTAGTGTACCTCAATGGTACCTTTGAAGAGTGTCGCTTCCGAGAGTGCAACCTTGGAAACCTAATCTGTGATGCTATGGTGAGTGACAAGTGTAGAGTCTTCCTCATTATCATCAACCAATCAGGTTTATAGATTTGTTAAACTGAGGTCCAATGGCTGTGTATTCTGGTTGGACAAATGACAGACATACTGGAATCACAAAAAAACAAAAGAAATAGACAGTCGGGGTTGTTAGAAGTGGTCAGAAAGTCCACACAGGTGAGGCCGAAGCCATTCATAGATTCATTCCGTTGGATGCTTCATTGTGCAGCAACAAAGTATGATCATAAGTGATACAGAACTATTCAAACAACTGTTGCTGCTGTGTAGTGAGTTTGTAAACTTGTTATGGATGAACCGTCCGTTCAATATTGTCTGAAAATGTTGAGTGTACAGCCAAACACCCTGCTGTTACCATATCCTCCTGAACTCTTACGTTGTGTAAAATGATTAACAAAAAATTCCAGGTCTCAGGGGGGGCATGATCATGGTTGTGCCTTTTCCTGTCAGAATAACATAAGAAAGTCTAATTCTACAATATGTGTGTCCAATCAAACTTTGTACTTTAGTGGACATATTTTCTGTTTCCTCAGTGGCTGGAGCAACAAAATTAACATCACTGCTGTTGGGTGACTTTCCCACCATAAATCAAGTCGTTCATTAGTATCTGACTGAGAAGCGATGCGGGCTTTTGTATTTTAAAATGTAGTTTCCAAATTGCTCTCCCTAGATTAATCACAACATCAAGTATTCAGATGAGGTCCAGTGGAATCACGTGGGCTTGTGCATCCTGAACAGTGGAGCCATAAGAAATTCAATAGATGAACGCTATAAAAATGGTAAGTCACTTCTCGTGACTTATCTCATAAATAACTCATGTATCTTGCTAATGTCGATGCAAAGTCTTGTGATAACCCTAACACTGCCCTCTCCCCCTTCACATTCACACACAAACACATACAGTACTGCGATTTATAGTCCGTAAAATACGGTATACACCTATATTGTGCATTGCTGGCAATGACGGTGTATTGCTAGCAGTAACTCTACATAATACATAAGTCCTATCTTTGTGACATTCCATGTGACATATAAGGCAAATACTTCAATGTGTTTCTGTGATGCATTGCTTACAGGAACCATCACCATGGAGGAAGTTCTTTCAGTCTTACCGTTTGGCATTACCTTTGACCTTGTCCAACTGAAGGGCTCGACACTGAAGAAGGTTTTTGAACACTCAGTCAGGAGATATGGCAGTAACTCTGGAGAATTCCTCCAAGTTTCAGGTCAGTCTGGTCCATGTCAAGACAGTAAAGGAGAAGTAAGTTGAGGATTGGTCAATAATGGTTCAATTTGTCCACTTATGTCTTATAATTATGGCTTTAGGGGACGTTTGCAACGTATATTATGTGAGTATTATGTTTCTGAAGGATTATTTCAGAGCACAATGTCTTAATATCCTTATTATCCTTCTCTTCAATTTTCTAAAGGAATCCATGTAGAATTTGACCTTTCACGACCATCTGGGGACCGAGTGACATCCCTGAGCCTGCGATGTACCCAGTGTCGAGTGCCCACGTACGAACCCCTGGACCTAAACAAAGACTACAAGCTGGTGATGCCATCCTATATTGTAGACGGAGGGGACGGCTTCTCCATGATCAAGGAGGAGAAACTGAGACATGACACAGGTGAGTTTAGTGTCTGACACGAAGGGCTTGTCCTACAAAGTGTAAAGTCTGCAGTTTGCTGTGTTTACTTAATCTAACTGGCTTCATTCCATAAATAAACAGTTTACCATATTAAGCTAATCATTGCATTCCACAAACACATTGTCTCCTCTAATTAACTCCTGACAATGCAAAAAAAAAAAGTTTGAGGTAAAGATGTATCTGTGAATGTGATAATCAGTTTTCTAGTACATTTTTTCTTTGTGAAAGGAAGCCAGTCAGACTAGGGAGACGGCTTAGCAGTTTAGGATGGAAGAGAGCATGTGGAAATATTTACATCATGTGTCAGTTTATGTCCATATGTTTTACATTTTAAGGTGCCACGTTTTAGACTCATGAGTTACGGGCTCAGACCTCTCCAGCAGAGCCAGATATTTTCAAACCGAGTGATAATGACATTGATTGGTGATAACTATGCATAAAAACATGATCCTGTTAATTCGATTATCATACTGAACAACTGAGTCTCACTACCTCATCTATGCATAACCAAGATTCAATGTGGAGAGTAAATAGTTTGCACTGGATGTAATGTCTGACTCTCAAGTTGACCAGAGTGTGGAGAAAAAGTGCCTGTTTCCAGATAAGAGCAGGCCTCATGGACACATGAGCAGCAGAGGGAAAGAGCTGACTGATTACAGTATTTATATCTTTCGTCTGCCCTGGTAGGTGACATGGACATCAGTGTTTTCTCCAAATACCTGTCGGAGATGAAGCGAGTTTACCCCATGGTGGAGGGACGCATTCGGGTCCAAAACTCAGTCTTGTCGGCTACAGCCAACCACTGCCTGGTCCTGGTTCTACTGGGCCTTCTGTCGTCCTTGTCCACAATCTTTTAAGTGACATTCATCTTTCTACAATAGTATTGGAAAAGGATAGCCACTGTAATTAATTATAATAGCACATTGGGGATTACAGTGAACACATATGTGCCGACTAAACCTGTGTCACTTACTAATTAAAAAATACTGTTAAGATCTTAAAAATGGTTTTAAAATGCTGTTGTATAAATGTTTTTGCAACGTCTGGTGTAGATCCTAATAACCATAAACTATGGTTATCAAACCATTGTTGTACTGGGTTTGAATGCCTCTCTTCCACTGTCATATAATGCCAGTAAGGATTCATGGGATGTGAAATTATCATTACCAAGTGCAGAATTGTAAATCTACCTTGATTAATTTGTATTTGCCTATTGTACTGTCACTTTTATACAGACCTTTCTACAATTGTCTTTTATTTTAGTTGTGTCTTGTTCATTGAAAGGCATCTCAAATGTTTTAGTAGTCGGTGCACAATCATATCAATTTTAGCCTGGAAGTTCACTTGCTTCTCAGTCAGATGGTTAAATAGAATGTAATCATTGTAAAGATTTTAGGATCAGACTGTGGAATTCGAAAAATACCAGCCAATTTCATCATAGAATCGTTGTGCCTGTGCATGTCCTTTTCCCAACAGTTCAACTTTCCTCTTAACGTAAATCATCACAAGGCATTCTAAAAGGGTCCGAGGTATGCACTCCTCCTCCACTCGACGAATTACAAGCCTCAGAAAAACATGCCAATTAAAATCTGCAAGGCTGACAGAAGCAATCTGCTTCCTTTTTACACGCAGTGTTCCTCCTACACAGTTTAAGTGTCACTCTTTCCTGTTACTGTAAGATTTCTTCGATCCAAACATAGGGCTTTTATATTAAATCTTTTATTTGCTTAAATACATGAAAACTGAGTTACATCCTTAATTTCCTGCCCTATTCTCTCAGTATCCTAAGTTACCACGTAGGTATAAAAGGAAAGGTTATGAACAGTTAATAGTAAGAATGATTACTGGGGCAGTGGCCATAGACAAAGATCAGTGAAGTACAGATATACACAACTCCAGCTTTTCCGACACATATAAAGTCTAGTTGTGGAGCAAAACAATAAATACATTCTCAATTGAAAGATGCTCTCAGTCCAAGACTAGGCTGTATCCAGGAAATCAGATCATATCACACATGCAGAAAGGCAGGAAGCAGAGAGTGTTGATAGGTGTTCCTCTCGCTACATCCAGGGAGCCATGAGAGATGCCTCCTTCTGGGCCTGCTAGTAAAAACACCCACAAGGCAAAGGTTAACACACCAGAGGAAGTACATGAAACCAGAAATGATTCAATCTAATCAACGGCTGTTCTTTTTTTTTTTACAGGAAAACAGGAATTTTCCCTCCTTCTGCTTCGGAAATACCAAGCAATTAAAGGGCTACGGTAGCTTTCCCTGACATTTCGAACTTAAGTAGTTGAAGTAAAGAGTCAAATCCTACTATGTTTTTAAACTTTATCTAGGGCACCAGCCCTGGATATATACATTTTAGTCTTTTTTTTATATACATATAAACTATTTTCATTAATTCAGAACTATTTACCTTGTTTAGTTCAGGGAAGAGCTCCTGGATGGCAATATCCAACAGCACATAAGTCAGCTGTGGAATGAACCAAGCAGATGAGGATGAACAGCGTGTGGACGCATTTCCTGTATATGCTGAGCAAGATTAGAATGTGTCTGTGTTTATGCAGCGGTACAAACAGCATAAGACAAACAGTATTACAAATCATGAAAAAAATCTATTTATGGCACAAATAAGACATGCATTCTGTAGTGTGGATTTACTGTCGTCCGTCTCCATTAATCACAGCACCTCAGGACACTGTTTCTCTGTCAAACTTGCTGCATGTGTTTATAGGCAATGGCAGACAAGATGTTTATGCACTTGAGTACCTGCTTGTTGAGGACGGGTTGTTGCAGTCCATCAAAGAGCAGACGGACTCCTTCATACTTAGCCTCTTCCCCAATACATTTACCCAGGAATTCTAAAACATATTTTTTTGAATGTCAGTTTACCACCTACTTATAAACAGGGATAGTTTTCTTTTTGTTACTATTTGGTTACAAATGGTTACTGACACAATTTTGCTTTCTGGAAGGAGTATGAAGCAAACAACATGAATAGGTCATGGTGACTGGTAGACAAACCCTTTACTTCTACAAATCATGGAATTAACTATGGCTCTTTGAAAACACAACTTTTGTTCAGCCCACAATGTAAATTCCATTTATCACAGCACATTTATAAGGAAAACATTTTAGTATTCAAGAACAGGAAGCATTTTGCAATACTCACACTATAAAATGTGGTGCCAATGATCTCACCTGGGATGTATTTCATCATTTCCTCAAATGTCTTCTTGGCCCTCTTCTGCTTGTCTGGTAAGCAGCGTGGCTCACTGGTCTCACAGAACACTGCATCTAGTAAAACAACCCACATGATTGACATATTCACATCCCGATCAAAGCCAGACCATTCCATTGAGTTCCAGGGCCAGGAGGAACTGGATGTATAGAAACCAACATGGTTGTATATAGGATCTGACCAATAAGCCATATTGATTTGTATACGATTCTCTGGGAATCCCCAACCCATTGCCTACTTTTTATGGTCCCTGGTCACAGGCCAGCAGGTGTGGCTTATATGGTTCTGTTTGGGTTTGAGGATAGTTACCTCTGAGCAGTGTGATGAGCGAGACCAGCCGGTGTTCCTGGACCACCTGGTCCAGTTTGAGCTGCAGGTAGTGGTCTGTGTATGCCTCCAATGTGTTCTTGAATAGGATCTTCCCGCCCATCAGCAGGTGGTGTAGCCAATCAGGGATGTGGAACACCACTCGGCCTGTCAATCAAGGAGTCATAAGATAGAGTGTGGTGGCACTGTACTGTAAACGTAATGTAATACGGCTGATGGGGATGGTTATATATGTGAGAGTGTGTATGTGTTAAAATTGATACCACACTTACCAACATACATTAAGTAGTCATACACTCCTTCCACAGTGATCATCTCCATAAAGTAGTTCTGATTGTGCCTTTTCTCGGCGGTCTCCGATCGGTTGGCATTGTTCTTGAAAACCTCATTAAACAGCTATAAAACAGAAGAAAAGAAGAACTCATAAACTGGATGGAATATAAAAAATCATATTATCTACAAATCTAGACTACCTTTGATTCACATTCATACTGCCAAACAGCGTCAAGCTGGTTGAGAATGTTTGTAGATGAATAATGCCAGTGTGGATGTGACCAACCTTCTTATCGTTTTCTGATGTGGGGCTCAGGATGGTCAGCTCCGGCCGGCTGGGTTTGGGTTTGGGAGACTCACAGGAGTTAAAGAAGGACTGCAGGAACGGCTCTAGATGTTGTCCTTTCTGAGGAGTGAAGAAGCACAGGGGTTATGAAACATGATTTCCATAAACATTTTGTGACATTCACTCAAACACAGGGTCGTTTCTGTGTATTCTCTCAGTCTCCCTTCAAACTAAGATAAGACTGCCCAACTTACTTCTTTAATGAGTTTGCTGGGAACCGATTTAATAATCTTTCCTGAAATACAAAAGCAAAAGCATTCCATGATGTTCTTATAGTGCTTCAAGGTTACATTGTAGTGTAAATGTGCTTTATGAATAAATGTTTTTTATTGACAATAACCGTTGTTCTATGTTCTAGATCTGAAACTATAAACCACTGTCCTGGGATCAAAGGTCACAATTTGCCTAAAATATATTTGTTTGTCTTTTAAACCCACTGTTAAATTTTGACTCTGGTACTTAATATTGTTTTGTTTTTACACCTACTCAGGTCCTACCTAGATTAACATCAGGCAGCATCTTATCCAGGAACTGGGATTCCATACTATGTGGAGACAGGAAGTCAGCCAGAAGTTGACTGTTACTCAGTTCAGGGTGCTGGAGAAGTTTCTGTAAGATGGAGAGAAACATGACACCCCTCTTTCTTTTGTTAGCTGTGACTAGCAGCACTATAGCTCGCTCTGTCGGTCGGTCCAAAATTGCATGGGTGTACATAGTTGCAGCTATTGCAAATATTCTCTGGTATTTATAGTACTTCACATGACATCTATATTTCTGTGTAACTGGCCTAGTTACAATGTATATTTTTGTATAGATCTTAACTAGTCTGTGGTCATGTTGTACCGATTCTATTTTTGTTACCTGAAGATACTCCTGGAAGTCTTGACGTTTAGATGTCAGAAATTCATAATTCTTTGGGCCAATGATTCTTTTGGAAGGTAGCTGTGCATCAGGAAATGATCCTATTGGGGAGTACAAACCACAACCAGGGAAATCAATCCTCTGCTAAATAAATTCTACATATAAATGCTGAGGGTTCTCATAATAATGAGAATGAATGACTGAGCCAAATGAAAATACATGTTAACCATAGATAAACTGTGATTCTATGAGTTTGTTGTATGAACTGGTCCAAGGATAAATTCTATTATACCAAGAAGCAAAAACAACCTACCATGAAACTCAGTCAGTTTGGATTCCAGGACATAGAATTCCAGGTATCTCCTGTATACGGACCAGTGTTCTGTCTCATGGCCCACTGTAAAACACAAACAAGATAGATTACATTACATCAGTTTTTGTGTGTGTTTATTTAATTTGATCATAAACTGTGGATATAAGTCAGCCTAGCAGATAGCCCTGCCATTTACAGCGAGATCTGGTCTTTCTCTCATCAGATTTAAGTCTCTCTCTCAGTCACACACACCCTCACATTCTCCAACACTCACACTCACTCTCTTTGTCAAACTCGCACTCCCTCACCTGCTTTCCTGTCATTGCGCTCCACATCAATGCAAAACACAGGGATTCTCTCCCTCTTGACCTCGTCATCATACAGGTCTATATAGGGGATGGTAATACTCCATGCGGCCAGGTTACGGGGGGTGCTAGGCGTGCTGACCGCTTCCATAGGAGAGTCATCTTCCAGGACCATCATGGCCTCTTCTACCTGAAGAACAGAGGAGAGCTTAATGATGTGAGGACAACAGAATGTCAGTTAAAACTGAGGTAAATCAAATGGGAAGCATAGGAGCGACACAAGAAGTCTACCATAATACAGGAAGTGCAATACTAGATATATCCACAAACACTAATACAGCTAGCCTGGTTACTGGATCATCTAGTGCGTTAGCTAATGGAAAAGCTAGAGAAGGAGAAAACAAACACATACTGAGGTTTAGAGCTGGAACAATGCTGTTGAAGAATGAAGAAACACTGTCAAATTTCTGTTCTGTTCAAGTAAACAGATGCATACATCCTTTTTTGATTCTGCATTGTCTGTTCTTTTTCTGGGTTTGTTCAACTTATATTTAATCAAAACAGATTTAGTGACTGAGACATTCAGGAGATGTATTCTGATATCCATCTTAAAATCTAGAATTATTTCCATTCAAGAAATAACCTGATCAATGTAGAACAGTTATAAACAGAACATTTCAATACAATCATGTTAACCCCATAGATGATTCTAGCCTCTTGTCCAGTCCAGTCCAGCCTATAAAATCAGCCCCCAAATATCACCTGACACCTAGAGAAAAAGTTGTCAATATAATATCTGTGACATCCTCAATTAAACACACCAAAGAGCAATCAATTTCCATGTGTCCCTTTAGTTTATTTCCTCCTGCACTGCCTCTATGTGGTGGCTACTGGTATCAACCTGGTCCAGATCCACTGTTTCAGCCTGAAAACTCAGCCTGAAAATATTTCCTTCAACCACTCCTTGAGGTCATTTATGATCAAACATATCGAGATGGATGAAACCATATGCTCCTACACAGCTGTTTCCAAACCAGTCACATCAGATTAGTTTGGATCTAATTTAAACTTCATATCAGATTAGTGGTTTACCCAAGGGAGGAAGGACGGACAGGACTGAAACATTTTCAGAGTGTTCAGACGGTGCCCTTGTTCCTATCCCCTTCAAACATCTGATGTTAACCTGGTCGTTCCTGTTGCTGACTCACCATGTCATCCTCTCCCTCTGCCAGCCCATGTGACGGCAGCATGGCCCCTTCCATGGTGGTGCTCTTGAACACACCCTTGATCTTGCTGCCAATGCGGCTGATCCCAAACGTCTCGCCCCTCTTGGATGTGCTCCTGCAGGTGACAGGAGGGCAGGGGTCAGAGTGCGAGTGGCACCAGGATCAGCATGCATGCCCTTTACACAGCGCATGCAGCGAAGCGAAGGGACCGGAGAGGAAGGGGTTTCAGGGAAGATCGAGGGGTTAGGAGGTCTAGGCAGAGAAGCTGGTAGGGGTAGCCATCTTAACAGACCAAAGCAGCACATCATTTCAAAGCCATCTCACAAAGAAACGCCTGTGGTTTCTGGTTAAGGACTTGCGGGACAAACTGCTACACCAATGTGCAGGAACAGCTAAGAGCGGAGCACAATCACACATTTGATCAAATGATTGCGATGTTCGAATAGCAGCAAAAAAAAATACAATCAAACCAAAATGCATAACCAATATAACGTATTTTAAATACTCTCCATGCAGTGAAAATATATGTTTGGATCTACTGGTGCATTATAACAGACTGTTTGAAAACACGGTACACGTTATACTAAATCCTCCATAACGTTAATTCTTTTGGAGCAGACTCAGTAAATCCACTTTGAAGACAGGTGACAAAAGAGGGAGGTCCCATGCAGAGGTAACAGGAGTCGGGTGATCAAGGGGTGTTGATTGGGATGAGGTTGGGAGAGGGACGACAACATCAAATGGGCTGGACATGGACCCTGGACACTTACTTGGGCGAGGCATGTCGAGGAGTAAGATAGCCAGGTGGGAGGGGGACAGAGGACTGGGCATGGAAGGGGTTAACAGATGCAGGTGAGGAGGAGCCGGTGGAGAGTGAGGACGGAGACTCAGGCCCCCAGAAACAGTCCCACTCCCAGAAACTAGACAGGCCCAGGGACAGGAGAAGTCAGGCAGGCAGGCAGAGTGAAGGTTAAGGAGATACACCAAACCAGGCCAGGAAGTAGACAGAGCCACAGAGCCATAGACACAAGCACAGTCCGTGGCAGCGATGAATAAATGGACGAGCGAATGGGCAGATGAAAGAGAGACAGAGGAGGTTAGCCGACAGGGCTGATGGTGGTGTTCACGCATGGGGTGCCGCAGAGAAGTGCCATTCTTTACTTCTCCTTCTCCTCCTCCTCCTTCTATGTATTCCTCTAGCTTTAAAAAACATAAGACTGATCTTTCTACAAAGTTAGAGGGCAGTACTGTGCCTTCATGCCACACGAGGGGTAAACTTCACTTGTGTCTGGAAAACTAAACCACAGACCTGAATCTAGATCCCTTTCTTCATCTTGGTTGACTTTGCTAGAAAGGCACCATCGATTCCTTTCACTGCCGTTGGGTGTATATCGACATATCTCATAAGTATATGCTGTTTAGTATACTAGACAGCTGTGTATATCTAGTATGGAGTGCTGACCATAGACCCTATGCAGTGGATGTAGTCACTGACTGGACACCATACTGAAGGCCAGACAGAACTATACTCACCGGATGTCATCCAAACTCAGGCTATTTCTGGAACAATAGGCACAAGGAGTTAAGCCTCTTTAACACCTTTGGTAAACCTTTGGTACATCTGATTTGGTACATCTGATTTGGTACATCTATGATATGATATATAATAGATGTACTAGAAGGATGACTAAATTAATCTATGGATAATGGTCCTATGCTAGGTTTAAAAAAGGAGCCACTCACACATAAACACCATGTTAGTGCTGTGGTAAAGGTGCATGTCACACACACATATCTCTGTACATTACAGGACATATACTAAACAACAACAAACAGTGAAATGGTTTGAGTCTTAATCTGCAGCGAGTAAAACAGTGACACGCTGCTGCAGCTGTGTTAACCAAAATGAGGAAGAACGCTGCTGTTGTTTCATCACCACAATCAGATGGCCAACTGCAGCAACAGCAGATTATGAGTAAAATAACTCCAAGGGATGCTTTGGGTTTCCCTTCCAACTAAAACCAATGTAGCTTTCTATCATACAGGTATGGGGAGAAAGAGCACACCTGTGCCCCCAGGGATAACCAAAGCTTCTCTGTGGCTTCCATCTATATGAACTATTCTAACAGAGTAATGGGTACTTAATACAGAAAAGCTGCACAACAGTATAGTGAGGAGAGTAAACACAGACAACTAGTGTTAATACAACAGTTGAACCCAGACTGAGGCTACAGACAATTAGAACAACAACACCACCCACCTACTCAGCTTGGAGTTCCTAGCTGGGGATTCAGCCCCTCTCAGGAGCTGCCGGAAGTACTGGTGAACAACAGACAGAAAGGCAGGAAATCTCGGTGAAGGACATTCTCGGTCATTCGGAACTCATTGATTATCTGGACTACTCTTTTTTTGCAGTTCATGAAGACAACAGTTTAGGTGTTTTATCATTAATTTTAAAAGAAAAAGATAAGTTATTTGTCTAGTTGTTTTTTAACAAGAGACTAACAATAGTGGCCATGCTTCATGTTACGCACCCTCCATTCAAAACTAAACAATGGATCAGGACATATAGGGGATCCTTTAAAGTATCTTTCCTTCCCAGAGCCTCTATTCAGACAGGGGTTTGTGGTGGACAATAGGGGCTGGCTGGGTCTAGGCGTCCAGCTGTATTCAATGAGGGTGTCTGTAGAGAGGGTAATGCATGTTGGCAGCTTGGCAAGCAGCCAGGGTGAGCTCATTTGCCAGTGGTGTGTCCAGTGCAAGTGACACAGTCGGCAGCTGTTGGGTTGCGGAGGGATCAGTGTAGCACAGAACCGTGTGTCTGAATCCTCAAAGGAGATGCTTGGCCCAATACCTACACCCATAAAAGTGGGTATTTGACATAAGAAGTGTATGTGGGATCGGGGATTGTGTCTAGGAAGTTGAGACAGAAGGATGCGTGACTCGAGTGGTCATTTGTTTGCCTGTTGGGTCTGACCTCATCGCTGTGACAGAACATGGGTGTGAAGACATTCTCCAGCAGAGAGAGGACATGCTCATAGGCCTCAAACAGGCAGCGCATGGTCTGCAGCTTCACCACACCAGCATAGGGCCCCTGGGCAACTGGAGGGAGACACAGAGAAAGGCAGATTGCAGACCTGAAAACAGGCCCAGCAACCTGACAGCTTTCGAATCGTTAGGATCAACTTACAAGAGAAAGAAACCCAAATGTACACCCGACAGAACATATTCGAGCAGGCACATGACAAACACAGAGCAGAAACCCCATTTTGTATTGAGTAAATGAATCAAACAGCAGGAAACCAAATCAAATATATAATCCCTTCCGCTCACTGTTTCGTATCTCCTCCACTATGAAGGGGTCAAAGCGGATCTTGTCGATGCTCTCGTCCAGACAGTAGGTCTCATATATCTGCTTCACCTCCTCGTGAAGCATCAACATCTCAGCATCCGACAGCTCAGGACACAAGATCTTATCGTTGAACTCCTCTGAGGGATGAGTTCAAAACAAGGGCAAAGGTCAAACGAGTCAGACCAGAATCAGAATCAGAAAGGGATTTATTCGCCATGAAAGTTTGCACAGACAAGGAATTTACTTTGGCAGGAAGGTGCATACAATAAACATATAGGAACCAAAAATTAAAATATGTGGACCAAGATTTGGAAGGTTTTTTCTTGTGTATTTAATGGATGTAGATGCTTTGTGTTGTACAAATCAAGTTGGGATGGATTGCTTACCTACGGTGAGGCAGAACTGGAGCACGTGGACGGCCCCCTCTTGTTTCAGGAAGTTCATAAAGCGGAAGAGAAGGTCCTGCTGCTCCCTGATCTCCTTTAGCTCCAGTTTTAGAACCTGGGAGAGGAGAGGAAGATACAATTTGACCCACAGTCATGAATGTGTCCATGGAAGAGGGAAGATTCGGACAGTATTATAAATGATAGAAGCCAAGGTACTTACTGAAGGCTTTTTGTTGCGAGTTTCAGAGTACTTCTGCAGGAAGGGAACCAAGGCTGAGGAAGGCTCTGATGCTGCCTCAGGCTGGAATAACACAAGTTTTAAAACTCTTTCCATCAAATCTACAGGGTTTGATGAAATACCAGAGATAGGATATTATCCTAGGGTGGGTAATGTACTTGACATGAAACAAGCAAACAGCTTTGACACAAACCATAGACACAAAAGATAATAAATGAACATCAACATGCATGATCTGAGTGCAAATGTTTAGAAAGACAAACACACACGCATAAACAGAAACATGAAGTTATTATTCATAAACAATGATAACTTACAGGAGAGTTATCAATAAATATAAGAAGTAGATGGTTGACCGTGTCCTGAAATTAAGAGAGACCACACATTAGCAATTACAATCCAACAAGAACAATCTGTATCCAGTCCATTTGGTCCTCGGAGGAGCATCATTCTCTTTATGCCTGAAAATGACCTCAGCATAAAGGAAGTGACCCCTGACCTTTACGGTCTAGAGCACTCACAGGGTCAGCCAGGTAGTCCATGGAGGGAAGGAAAACAGAGCCAGCCAAGACCTCTCGTATAAGGAGAGTGAGAGATCTGAACAGTGACACAGAGAGGAAGTGGGAAAATAAAGAAGATAGAATAACCCAGGCCCTTTTAATTTATAAGACAAGTGAGCAGTGAAGTGTAAGTTTAAGCACGACATTCCCTGCAGAGATTAAATCAAGCTGCGACACACTGATACAAACAGACGAAGGACAATGGTTTAAAGCTTTTCAGATTCAAAGTCAAATCTAATTGGACAGTCATCAATATTGCACTCAATTCTCCCCAGTGTGGAGGTACCTGCAGTCTGAGGCCTTGGGGGGCAGGGCATACGGGAAGAGCATCTCCGTCAACCTCCTGAGGTAGAGCAGTTCGTCTCTGCGACTGCGCAGCGCCATGTGGAGGTCAGGTCCATACTCCTCCAGGGCTGCTTGCTGCAGATACTCAGCGTTCTTCACTGAGGAAGAGAAAGTGAGGGAGTGTGTGTGTGTATGGGGGGGCGGGTGTTAAAATGTAGTTATCATGCAGAATATGAAAAGGGAACTAATAATGATGACTGTGATTAATGTACAACCTTTAAGTCTTGCTTTGCTGATAATCTCAATGTGCTTCATGGATACCTTGAGCAACTTTTGAGTGATTAGGGAGGCGACGTCAACCTAGAACAAGAATGACAGGATCAATGCTGCTCCGGTCTACTATGACACATCATCCATACAGTCCAATGGATCTTTGTTATTCTCACTTTCTGTGTCCGTCGGACTAACACCGCAGCCAGGAAACGCAGAGTTACCCTCAGCTCGTCAACAAACGCCTCATCGTCAGTTATATCCCTGCCAAGGAGATTTAAATCTGTTCATATGAATTCAACTACATTATAAAAACAAACGTCATGTTTATGCATTGTAATATGAAGCACCGCAGGAAAATACCACTGCTTACCTATACCAGGGATACACAAAGTTCTCAAGAACCAATTCCAGAATCTTGAAACAAAATGCAAGTATGTTGTATGAGCAAGTGTGGAAAGAAGTAATAGAAGAGAAGAGACCGATGTTTTCATTTCTCTTACTTCTGAAAGGGAAGCATCCACTTTGGATGGAACTTTCAAGTCTAACCATGGTTGGTAGTTCTCCAACAGTAAAGTTGGTCTGTTGATTGAAAGATTGAGAGGTTTTATTTTCCCCCACTATCAGGTGTTCAAAAGTTCTGTTAAATATAAAAAAACAACTGACACACTATCACATTTTTCATTCACTCTTGTATAAGATTTGGCCACTTGGTGGGAGTGTAACACAAGTTATCTTCAGTTCTAGCAATGAGCCAGTATTGGAAGATAGAAAACAAAATCATATTCAAACTCATTCTCACTGTGGGCTGGAATTCACTTCACCTGTGCCTTTTACATTTGATGTTTCCACAGACTGCACAGCTATGCCCCAAGGGAAACAACTCGAGCAGATCCAGCTGTTGAGAGGGACAGAGATACACACTTCAAAACACACAACACTAAGATAAACTGGGACCTAAATATAGGTTGCTGACTATATTAGAATGTCACAATATTATAGGCTATAGCTCAAACATGTTTGCATTTTAGATTTGGCTACCTTGCTCTTTGGCTTAATGGATGGAAAGATGTTGGGCAGCAGCGATTCTGGGCCCAGAGAGCAGTAGAAGGTGACGACTCCAGCCAGAAAAGACCAGAACACCATGATAATGTGCAGGTATCTGTTACACAAAACACAAAAATATCATTTGTAACATGGTAAACAAACATCAAACAATAATCTACATAGGCTACTGTACATATGAATTAGCAATTAATCAGCCCTACAGAATGTTTGCCATTTGTGCTAAAATCTCTCATACGAGCAGCATTTAATGATAATGTTAATGAGGCTGATGTTTTTGAAGCTGTTACTTATGATAATGATGATGACGGTGCGTTTCTGTTGTTGCCGTTCCGGTCCGAACCTACGTACCTGTTCAGCAGGACTGTGGATAGGAGAAGGACCAGCAGAAGGAAGCAGAAGACCGGGTACTGGCGTCCTAACTCCCGGATCAGGTCCAACCTTATCCTGTGCCTCAGTTTATGCAGATATGCGCTGATGCATCCCATTGTCGTTGTCGGATCTGCTATGGTCATAATTTTTTATTTTTTTTACATGTATATTCCGACGTACGATAGACAGGCGGTTTCCATTCATTATGCTGCTACATAAGCACAACATCTAGCCTAAAATCGGATATTTGGTGTACTCACCGTAAATGCTAGATCCGAATAGTTGGCGGTTGAATTTAGTTCCTTAAAATGCAGAGTGGCATCCTTCTTCTATGTTGACAACGAGCCACGCACGCTCATTGACTAAGCAATACAAGCTCAGTTGAATTAGCCTAATATTCAACACTGCTATCCACTAAACCGATCACATGAAATTATTTAGGGTGTTTTGTCCGACACATTAAAACCACTTTATTAAATATTTGTCGTTCTAATCGCTTAGGTTACTA
This sequence comes from Hypomesus nipponensis, assembly GCF_054491055.1. Taxonomy (NCBI): domain Eukaryota; kingdom Metazoa; phylum Chordata; class Actinopteri; order Osmeriformes; family Osmeridae; genus Hypomesus; species Hypomesus nipponensis. Next base: position 13,278,899 of record NC_140363.1, read on the forward strand.
TTGCATTTCTGCAAAAAAAAGAAATGTATTCGTTCGGCTTACACGAGTTATTTTCGTCACTGAGACGCACCTAGTGACTCCGTCACAGCTTGATGTCATCTCCGCTTCGACTCGCTGTGACCGAGCATTTCCCATTTTCCCCAATGCCACAGATCAGATGTGATTTAAGAGCTCTGTAAACATAGTGCCAAATAGTATATGCAGAACATAATTTTAGTCTTAACACCAAAGCCTACTGGTGCCAGAAAATATAGCCTCCGCACAGGCCTATGTAAAATGAACGTCGATATGGGTTCAAACTGATACAAGATACAATCAACTCGGCCATCTTCGGTATACAAGTAATATCCAGTGCATTGACTTAATATGTACAAGTTGGCTAGTCCTTTGAAACTTTATCTATTGTAGATTCGACACACCTTGTAATGCAATATATGATCCTCTTGGGTTTGCCTTGGCGATCATCTCCAAAAATCAGACAGATGAGCTAACTGAACCATCACCTTGTTGACTCACCAGGAACACGCCATCCAAACAGTAAGACAACAGATAGAAATCAAAAGCTTTATTACAAAAATAAGTTACACTCACCTCCATTTTACAGTATAAAACAATTTATTTGCAGGAATGCAAAAAACGTTGTTGGCCACCAACAATAGTTTAAAACTGCTAACATCTTTTTTCAAAAGGTGGTTGTAATGATTTTATTGAGAGGGAGTTAACTGTGTACAAAACCGGATGAATAGCTCAGTCTCTTATGCTATACATGGAATACAAATCATAGCTGCAGTATCCCTTTGACCACTGTAGTGACTCGGATCCCTCACCAACAAACACCCACACAGATGCTCATTGGCTTGGACATCATGGCCTTTATAATTCAATCAAGAAAGAATACCTTGACTGAACTTTTAAGTAGCTGGTTTAACTGTCAGGAGGGATCATCATCAGGATTTTGCCATGATTGGGACAATTGTTTTTCAACGAGGATTATTAGTATTATAATGATGGGTGCTGAACATAATTCTGTTGTACATCCTTCAAAATGACTCTATTGGTATTTATTGGTATTATAAAAACACAAATCCATTGTTGGAAGTGGGAAAGGGAGACTGCAGGGCTTAGTCAAAGGCAGTTGGGGTGCCTCTGTGATGTTTGAAGCCTTTACAAAAGTAACATTTTTTTCCAAACTATACAACCAGTAACTACATAATCTGAAGAAGCAAGGCAGCTAATTCAGTTCAAAATAGGATAAAAGCAGGGCTTGTTCGGGCTCATCATATGAGATTATTTTGCATGCCCAGTTTGACTGTTTGCAGTGTCAGAGCTGCAGCAAAATGACTATATTACATTAAGTACATCAGTTGGCGCTGCCTCTCTTGTGCATATTTTGTGGTGAACAAGCCCTGCTTTCATCAATATAGTTTCCCTATGTACAGTACAGGCCGGGTGGTCTAGTCCTCTGTACTGAGGTAGTCAACCAACCCTTTAAAGACAAGTTCTGAAAAGAACCACTTTCCTGGAATGCCTGACTTATCCATGCCAGGTGGCTACACCCTAAAAACCTGCAAATGTTCTCTTTCAAAAACATCCAAATCAAACGATTAAGATTAACATGGATATTCCGACATTAAAATTGCGATTAGCACAAAAATATACAATAGCATCAAGCTCCTTTGAGCCACTTCAAACTAAGAAACGTAAAAAGTGCAAATTCTTCAATAATTATTTAAAAATGGCATTTTGGGGGGGGGAGGCGGGCAGGGGGAGATTGTAGGACAGGGCTGGGGGTAGGGTCAAGGAGTGGCGGGCAGTGGCGAGTCTTCTAAATGCTCCGGTTCTCTTAAAAGGGGAAGGGAGGGAGGGGGGGTGGCAGTTTGAGAGGGGGAGATGCTTCTGTAAGGCTGGAATATCATTGGACCTTTTCGTCGAGTTCTTCCATCCACATCCATTGCAGTTTATGGTGTAACCCCACACAGCAAGTCAAGTCTTCATCGCGACAAACAGGTCAGGACCGGCCTCGACCCCGTTTCCCTGCTGGCCAAGCAACAAACACAGACAGATACAATTAGAACCCATTTTTACACACAATCAATGAAAACAATATAAAATACACACTTTTTAACCCATCTACTTTTGTCATCTGTGTCATAAAATGCTGTAATACAGAAACCCTGCTTTGAAGTTCCTAACATTTTTCCTACACGTGTTGGTCTGGTCAGCAGAGAAGCAGGCAGACAGACTGACAGGCCTTGAGCTGAAGCCCTGAAAGATGACACCTGTCAGGGATTAGCTGTGAAGCCAACAAGCAGGTGTCCCTTTTCACATGGAAAACAGGCGAGTTCAGACAGTGGTAAAAACTAAATTATGGAGTACAGGCCATTTTAATTCATAAAGAATAGACACACACTTACAGGTTTACACTGTCGAATGGACGAATCTTATGTAAGGACACCTGCTTATAACATCCCACTAAACTATATACATCATGGAGAAACTTGCACAATACCCAAATTCTGGATCTGATTTGCAGTAAATAGCTTAGCACAACTTAGACCTTTACACACACACAGATATGACATAAGATTGTCAGATGAGCCAAGCACACAGACAGATTGCACTCAGAAACACCAAGCCCTGTCACCCCACACTCACCTCTGCTCGTTCCTGGACCTCCTCTCTGGGAGAACCCCACTCGGCCCCTGGGTGTGACCGCCCCACGGCCCCGGGATGGGGTGGCCCCTCCGCGGGCTCCTCCTCTGCCCCCCCGGCCTCTCCCGGTGGTCTGGAAGTCCTCGTAGCCGTAGTAGGGGTCTTCGTAGCCGCCTCGGTAGTTATGGTAGTCATAACCGTAATAGTCGTAATAATCTTCATAGCCATAGTAGTCTGGCTGGTACGAGTAGCCGCCCCTGTTGCCTCGCCCTCTGCCCCTTGCAGGAGGGGGCATGTGGGGGGGTCCGTAGTAATAGTAATCGTCATACCTGGGGAGAAGCAAAAAGAGAATGCTTTAGGGTCTGAGCAGGATGCATACAGTAGGAACGCAGCAAAATTGAAATAATCTTTACATCAGCTTCTACCTACATTTGCGTTTTAGCCGCTTGCCTCTGGGCTTTGCGCTCTTTCCTCTTCTGGTCAGGTGGCTTAGCAAAGACTATTTCGATGTGTTCTCCCTCCAGGTCCTTGCCATTGAGATCAGCCAGGGCCTGTGAAAATAGGAAGGAAGTCAACTCACTCTGTCCTCTCCTAAAAAGGACAAGACTTCCCACACACATACTGTGATATACCACATTTATAAATGTTATTGCCATTGGCATCTAAAAGCTGGATGTGTCCCAGTCATCAAGTTAAATCTTCTCCTGGCGCCATTTAAGGCGTGTTTGGATGCATGAAGCAAGCGCTGCATTCGGTGGAACTATTTGTTGCTTGCTGTGTGCTTTGAGTCAAAAAGGGCAACCCAGTAGGGACAGAATCCCAGAAGCCTCTACTTGCTTCCTTACCCCAACTATCATCCCAGTTTAAATTGAGGAAAATCTAAGGGAAAGAACCTTCTGTAATCTCCAATGCACCATTTGAAGAAAGTGTGGAGGACGTAAGAACCCTAATAAAGGCTACTGAGATTCAAAAAAAGCTTTGATGGAGTCTAATACCTTCACAGCACCATCCCTCTCCTCAAAGTGAATAAAAGCATAGTCTTTCAGCTTCTTCACCCGCTCCAGTTTGCCAAACTGACTGAAGGCCTTTTCAAGTATCTCCTCCGTAACAGTACTGGCCAGGTTTCTCACAAACAGCACTTTGACCTGCACAGTAGAAGAGGAACAAGAAAAAGTTGGTTTATAATTCAGGAGGGGGTCACATATTGGACAATTGAAACTGGATTCCTAAAGTGTAAGCATCAAATTCTTCTTACAATATAAAACTCAATTACTGTGTGGCTACCATTGAATGAGTCACCCTTCTCATTCAAGTTGCATCTCAAGCTCAGAAGGATGACAACAAAACAATGTGACGGGGGGGGGGGGGGGGGGGGGGGGCATGTACAAACAGTTTCTGGTCAGTGTCCAATCAGATCTTAGCGGTAAGCTTTCAACATAACCGGAGTTACTCAAGAATAAAATAAGGATGTCATCATCTGGACACTTCACAGCAAACCGAATCAATTGGACCTCTTTCTGTGATTACAACTGTCACTTCACCACAGCTTTAGAATTCATATTAAAGGCCTTAATGTACTACTAATTGAAGTAACAAGGGAGTAGAATAAAATCAGACATTGATGAAACTCCCACTAACCACCCCTCCTCCGTCCTTAGATCCATCTTTACCTTGGCCATGACCTCAGGGTCTGGGTCCTCTATGGGGTCTGCCCATTCCACCGTCACCACGTTCCCCCACACCTTGACCTTGCCGCTCATCAGGCGGCGGCGGGCCTGGGCGGCGGTCTTGTGGTCCTCATACTCCAGGAAGCAGAAGCCCCTGTTCTTCTTCTTGTCGTCAGGCTGGTGGTACAGGATGACATCATTAAGACCCTCTGTTGAAAGATAAGGAGGGAGGGAGGGAGATAAAAGGAGAATGTGGGGGGGGTGGGGGGGAGAGTGGGAATTAAAAAAAAGTGAATAATCGGAAAGAATTATGGTATCATAGTAATATCTGTTACATAGAGCCATTTGATGGTGAACAGAGCTGAAAATGTAAGTACAATAATTTACAACATAGCTGGCTGCTATAATATCTATGGGATGTTTTTCCTCTGTACCAAGCTTTTTTACTGTCCATCAACCATCATGGTGATTTGGTGAAGACAATATTTTAAACCAACTTCTGCTCAGTGTCCATTCAGATCTTAGCGGTAAGCTATCACCGTAACCGGAGTTACTCCAGTATAGATTAAGGATGTCATCATTTGGAAACTGAATACAGAAGCCGTTTCAGAAATACTGAAACTTAATTTCCCCCACAATGCTACCTATAATATGTGCAAATGTTTATATGTAAAACAGTTTGAAAAACTTGCAGTCGGTCAATGCAGGCAGCGGAGATAATGGAAGAATGAATCCAAATCTGATGAGTGATAATCTTTTAGTTAACAATCTATTATTTTTACTGGGACTAAATTCCAGTGTGCAGGTTATAGCTGACAGAAAAACATGCAATTCAGCATAGAGGAACCGATTAGTTCAAGTTTGATGTGTATATGACTGGCTGGACAACAACCTGTAAATTCACTACTCCACTGGGTGGTTCAACACAGAGGGAGTTGGGTTATCAGTACCTGTGACTTTTGCAAACTCTTCCACGATCTGCTCTTTTGTTTTACTCTTGGGGATGGAGCCAACAAACAGTCTATTATTGGCCACAGAGATGCACACGCCAATGTGTTTGCCTGGTCGAATTTCATTGTTGTTGCACTGTGCAAGGGGTTTGGGGGGAGGGAGAGAGAGAACATGTCATATAGTTAGCAAAGCCAGTCTGAGACCTCCATTCCTATCATCACTGTCAGGAAGGAGGTTGACCACATATGGCAACAGGCATCTGCCTCAGCCTGTGAAGCAATTCACAATTGTGCATGCTTGATTTAGATTTCATGGCGAGTTTGCACTTTTGGGGGGCTACTGCACAATAACTACACCGTATAAACAATTGTGCATCTATGGATGTGTGCCACTGCTATGCACAGGACATGGACTCTGACCTGGGTGGAACCACCATTATAGATGGTCCACAAACAGAGTGCTAGTTTCAAACAGATGTACCAGTTTGACTGCCTCCTGCGCAGCCTCTTTGGTGCAGAACGTGACGAAGGCATAGCCTCGGTTGAGGCCGCTGAGAGGGTCCATCATCAGACGCAGGTCCCAGATTGGCCCCGCCTTCTCAAACAGAGGCACCAGCTCATCTTCAAACAGGTCTCTGGGGATCTTACCCACAAAAATCTCAAATGGGAAAGAAAAGGAGAAGAAACGAGTTGAAAGTGAAATATTTGAAATGTTTTCCTTCCCACCTGACATGATAAAATTGGTATAACTGGTTTAGAGACCATTTCAATGACCCCAACCGTAGTCGAGACGGCGATTATCTCAAGGGAAGGAAACAGGATGATTGCACTACTCTTAATGTTAACCGTGCCGGCGTAGTGTCGGTGCATACCTCTGTACCAATGGTAGGCTGAGCCCCCGAGTGGGCAGACTCTGGAGGAGGACCTCCATACTTCCTCTGGCCCGTGGTCACATCAAGTGTGTAGCCAGTCCTCTCCAGTAGGGCCTTAACAAAGAGGGTTTCAATCAAACACACATCTTTTAAATATTTATATTTAGAGGGTTACATGTTAAGTGTATTGTTTCCCCCATTAGGTGTGCACTTGTCCCCTCCATTACAAAAGATAGTCATTGGGTTGGTTAAATTATTAGCCTTGGACCACTCCAGTGCCAGGATCGTCACATTTGGTGGACTTGTGCACACAGAGGAAGGTGGAAGAGCCATTGTTTTTCCAGCTGCGTGATACTCAGCCCTCTACTCCTCCATCCTCACCTTGATTTTGGCCTCATCTGGTCCTTTGTTAGAGTCCGAGACTTTGGTCCCCTGTTTCTCCCTCTGTCTGTACGTCTTCATTACTCCACACAGAAAGGCACTTTTGTTCTGTACAAACAAAGTCAGTTCAGTAGGTTTTTGGATTAGAAAAGAAGCTTCATACTATGCCACACAATACTTTTATTTACATATTGGATAAGCGAGTCCTGCTTGTGTTATCGTTACGACTGAAAACAGATTGTGAATGCCCAACAAATCGGATCTATATGTAGACCCTTACAAATAAATCAGACAGGCAGTATTGATAAACAATTCCTGCTCATCCAAACTCAAACCATACCTGAACATGTGAGAGGTCGCTGTCCTTGAACTGCAACAAAACTTGCAGAGCACCTTCCTCGTTGAACTCCTTCAGGGCCTCGATTGCTCGGTCATCTAAGTCACTGTGTGACACCAAACCTGAAAAGAGAAGACAGCACGAGAAAAAAAACATGACAACATGATAGATAGGTAGGTACAAATATTATAGGTCGGTCATGCAATTTAATACACAGATCTGAGGTTTTGAAGAGAGGTCAAATTAAAGTCCATTTATTTCCCATTGTTAAATTACACATTTCAGAGACTAGGAATTCTGAAGCAAAGTGCAGAATCATTAAGAAGACATGGGTCCATTTAGAGCCTTGGAATGACACTATTGGTGGTGCGTTCTGTAAAAGCAGCACTTTTGAGTTTCTATTTTTGTAGAACTAATCACAACAGATGTGTTGGTGAAACTCGACACGGCAGTCCCCTGCACTGTGGGGCTCTCCTAATGAGCCCGTCCACATTCTGCTCCACGGAGGAGGGCCCATCACCTGTCCCAGACACCAACAGCTGCTGCCATTGTTTCTGCTTATGTCCATCTGGCTGGCTGGCGGCTACTGCTCTGCGCTTGAAGTGATCTTAAAATCGAGATCAGGAAACCCTCTAAACCCCTCTACAACCCTAGACATTTGTGATTTCCAAATCTGAGAGGGCTCAGATCTAAATTGGCTGTTTGAAATATGATTACAACAACCTGACATATGACTGTGGACAGGATAAAGCTGTTTTTTTTAACCTTGCATATATACCTAGGCAATATTATTACATCAACACTAGTTGTTATGGGAAGAGGGGGGGCTGGGGGGGGGCTTATCTGGTATATAGAGTATTTGGCTGAGACTGGGAGATCTCAACTGAGTAGGAGGCCTGATTTGACAGAGCGAATCTTTGCTTCAGCTTCCAATTATTGAGAACACAGCACTGGCTGTGATGCCAGAGTTGTGTTGACAGGACATCCATATATGTGGCTTTTTTCTATGCGGAAGTCATTAACAGACACGCGAATGCTTCATTTCAAACCAATAGCATTCGTGGCATCTTTCATCGTATTATTTTTGGTTAACACTGCAGTACCCATTTTGGTAGGAAACCACAAAAAGTTGCTTGAGGATCTCAATTCCCACATTCAAAGGTGATATATATAATAAAATATGACAGCACATGCAATTGCAAAAATAAAAATTTGTGTGAATGAATATGCTGGATATTCAATGTGCCTTACCTGCTATGTAAATTTCGTCTAGTTTTTCAGCAACTTTCTGTGGTAAACCAGCTTCTATTAAAGTCTGGAAGTGCTCAGAATGGGTAACTGCAGAGGAGGTTTCCATAGGTTCTTCTGGACCATTTCCATTAATATGTTCTGTGGCCATGTCTCCAGAAATCTGTGCAAATGCAATGAGCCAAATTAATTCCTGGGGTTAAGGGCAAACTGTGGTGCGTTCAGGAAGGAGCAACGTCTTAGATAGGAATTCAGGCCAAAAATTTAACTTTGAGATGCAGCATGTTTTGATGGACTGGTTTGTAGAATATATGGAATAATATCAGTCACCATATTTATAAAATGTATTAATTCCATAATCCCGACCCAGGTTCCCGACTTTGGTTTCTGATCAGGATGAAGTTCAAAGCAACAAGCTTGCTAGTTACTTCTCCCCTCCTGCCGTCACAGGGGCTTGGTCTGATCACTAAATTATGAGTTAGCTCGCCGTTCGGTTGCTGACTTCAGCACGGGCCAGATAGCTGAAACACGTGTTTCTCCTGCACAGTCTGAAGCCCTAGTTTCCGGTGGCTGTCCAGTCAGCAAGCATGCGTTACAGTTACCAATTTTTTATATCTGCTAAACAAAATTACCACAATAACCTAGCAAACTAACAATTAGGCCATTTCGCTAAGCAATCTAGCACAAAAACGATTAGCTAGCTAACGTTATCTGGTTAAAGTCAGAAAGACTAGCTAGGAAGCTAAAGGCAATAAACAATTTACAACTATGAAGCAAAATGGGGTTGAGCTTCGAAATATCCCAGAAACATATGTGGCTACACAATACAAACTATGCTAACCAACACTATATATGATATTATAGATAAAATGGTTACTAAGGAATTGCCATAGAGTAGGCTCACTAACTTGGGTACCAAGTTATATCTTAGCAGTTATTCTATGCAAACTTTGATTAGACGTCTAACTAAGCCTGACTAATTGATAAATTAGTCGGGTTAAAAAAAATACTCGTTTAAGATTTGGGTTTAAACTTCAAACTGATGTTCACACCTTCAATGTAGCTGTCATTTTTAACCATAATAGTCGGTGTGCCAACTACTTGCTAGATTAGCAGTCACGCTTGCTAGCAGCAAAGACGATTTCTCCTAGCACGCCATGGCCTACCAAGCCTTAGCAAACTCTGAATGACACATGTTCAACTGCCTAGCGCCATAGAGCTAAGTACTAGTAGCTAACCATGGCCCCCTCCATGACAAGTCTGTCAGACAATAACAAACCACATGAACTAATTTTGAATTAAAATCAAGTAGCCATCCAATTATTGTGCATATTGCATAGCAAATGTTTAAGTAGTAAGGGGGAACTACATGGCAGTAGTTCACTGTTTGACAGCACTGGTCTTAACAACACTTTCGAGTTTGCACGCTCGTGCTGAGGCTAGCTAGCTAGCGCCAGTGACAATGAGCACGTCATTCTTGATCTGTCAGAATTGGCCAGATAGCTAACTTAGCTAAGCTCACCCCCCCTTCATGACTATATATGCCCTTATAACCAACATAGTTTGCTGATTTAAAGAATGTAGCTAATTATTTGCTATGTGAATACAGGCCTTGCAGGCTAAGTGTGCTAGCTTCATGGTTTGTCAACGTGCCGCCACATAGGAAGAGTCCATTTTCAAAAAGCCGGTCTGGAGAACCCGTCCCAACCACCAGTTTCCACATTGTTCGAAACACCACACGATCTTTGACTGTACATATCAATTACGGAAGATGTGACTAATTAGTTGCGTTCATCATACCTGCCGATGGATCACCAACTTGTATGTTGTTGATTATTTCGGAAGGAAAGTGTGATAATTAAAAGAGAAAAAGTGTAAAACTCCCGGCACTGGTCCGGATCCACTCATTCACTCTTGAGGATGTAAAATGGCTGCCACGTTCACGCCGCGAGTTTTGTCTCATCGATGGGGTTTCTTGGACACCCATGCACGGGCTTGCCTTCCATGCATTTACAGTAGCCTACAGTGGAGGATTATTGACAGCAATGCATGGATATGCAACGGTGCAGAGCGAAGGTTGAATTCTTAGTCAGTGCACCACAACATATGCAATTAAAGTGAGACGTTTTATTGTATTAAGCAAACCGTGTGATGCTGTCAAAACATACGATATATTTAATTTACAAAATACTATTTTGGAATTATAGGCACATTTGTTGGTATATAGCCTAGATAATTTTATATCCCATGCAACCAACCTCCCGACTGATCTATATTTTATAACATGCATTGCACACCCAATATACTAGGCCTACTAAAAGACAATTACTAGAATTGTCAAGGTCTAGGCTATAATGTAGGCTAAAGAATAATTTACACAGTCTAATGGTTTATTTCATATTTGGGTTTACACACGTGTCCTCTTTTGGGATTTTGGCAATGAAATGCTACCGACAGTTACCAAGAGTTGAAATACTATGTCGAGACGCACTTGCAATGTCCCCCTTTCACCACACCATGTCACTCTCTCCTTGAACTTGACCAAGTAGGCCTAGGGGTTCTTTGCATGAACAAAGAACAAATACAGAATGAGAGAAAGAGTGTAAACCATGAAGATAGAAACGCATTAATATTCTAATTTAGTGGTCCAAATTCACTCACCATCACAGGATACTTGTGTTTTTCTCAGTCAGGAGGACTCTGCAGGCATCTAATAATAAGAAGAAACCATATGCTTGAACCCAGCAGTCAATGTGTGGAATGGCACAGGATTGTGCTTCATTAATTCCTGTGGGCAACAGGAGCTGGTCATTGCTGAATATAAACCAGCCATCATTGTAAAATATGCAATGTCCTCCTGCATATCTCACCCTGACTTATAATCAATGACATACATCACTGTGGGACATGACTGAGGAACAGGCTGGAGTTCTGGACTGAATAAATGTGAACTCTTTCCATACATCAAGTATAATGTATTTCCATCAAATATAGGTGAGCCTAAGTTCTGACATTTTATATTGTTTTTAGCAACATTTATTTATAGAAACATATGTATTATATATAGTGATAAATGGTTGGAACACAATCCACAGTATGATATGGTATGAATTGCTTATGTATGTATGCAATGCTTGTTTAAGTGAGATACAAGACACATAAAAAATGTGTCTTGAAATCAATGAAGACATCAATGAAATCATTGATGTCTATATGTAGTGCTCCGTTTTTTTTATTTATTGTCTGCACAACCGCAATATCACACTTTACATTTAAGTCATTTAGTAGATGCTCTTATTCAGAGTGACTTACAGTAAGTACATTCTCCCCGAGGCAGGTAGGGTGAAGTGCCTTGCCCAAGGACATAACATCATTATGCACGGCCAGGAATCAAACCAGCAACCTTCTTATTATTAGTCCGATTCCCTAATCGCTCAGCCATCTGACTCCCTTCTGACACTTTCATCAAAGTGACCTATATGACCCCTGCCACCCCCCCTCCCCTCACCTCCCCCAAAAACACCTACATAAATAAGATTGATTAAGGCGACACCTAAACCTTTCCGTCAAAGTTTACTATGTTGAAGAAAGGCCCTAAGGTTTAACAACAGTGAGCTCAGCAGATCCAACCAGAGGGCAGAGAATGATATAAACCAGGTGCATCATTATCTGGGATGTCAAACATGAGTGTTGATTAGGGGCCTGATTTAGGGGCCTTTATTCTACCACAATCATCTTTGTGCTTCGGATGTTTTCTGACTACACAAAATACTTCCGATGGTATACAGGGAGCTAGGGAACTAATCCTTTGGACAATTTAGTTCAAGGCCTAAACATGGACACACATTTTTTTCAGGAATATTACCTTTTTTAATACTGGGAAGACATGTGATCGTAAAAATACACAAACAAATACTACTGTAGCAAGAGAAAAAAAGCTTACTAGAAGTTAGAAAGGTGATTAATGTGAGGTAGCCTATAGCAACTCACCAGCATGTGACTTGAGCGGGACATTTCAACAGCAAAAGAACATGACCTTCTAACACTGCAGTGGTTCCAGGCATGCACTTAAGAAGTATTGGCTCATGCAGAGCGTGAGATGAAATATTATGATGTTATTAGAACTTGCATGAGGACTGTAAATGCACATATTCGTCTGGTATACTTAGAAACCCCTGTAATGCATTGCACACATGAACCCGATCCCGGGACAGTTCATATCTCATTATAGGTCAATATATTCATTTATACGGCAGGATGCTTACTGAGGCAGTTCAGACTAAGTACCTTGCTCAAGGGTACCATCTGGGATTGAAGCCGCTATCCTTTTTGACACCTCCCTCAACTGCTGATTAAGGAGAAATGTTTTAGACTTCTTCTTTTCCAGCAGACATCGCCTGATCTCCTGTAGCCATTCCATGTGAGATGAAGAAGCCTTTGCAAAATGTGCAATCAACTCCTGTTTGTAAATGCGCCACGCATTTACGCACGATAACCTACAGCCCATGGCACCAATTTCAGTAAAGTTTCTGCACTGCATAGTCTATAGCCTCAACAGATCTGTCCATGTTATTAACATCTCAAGCTACAGAGGAATGTCACCTCCGGAAAAAAACAGCACTGTCGTCAGAATCCATTCGATAAATTGCCCTCTCATTGGCGCTCGGGGAGGTGGAGGGTGCCAAACCTCTGCGCTCTATGCGCGCTCGCTCTCTTACATTCCATTGAACCGATGTGTGATGATGTCCAGGTGCCGACACACGCACAGCCGCGACAAAAGCTACCAAATACACAGGGTTGCACGCAGTAAAACATATGTCAATTTGTTAAAATGTGAGGAAATGTGAATGGATTTAATCGGAGGGTAAGTTGTTTTTTACATGTTGACTTTTACAGTTCTTGTATAAGGTGTGAAAATGAAAAAGCATGGATAGACTGCCTGCCGCTACTTGCCTGATGACATACCTAGAAAATATACTTTAATTTTGATGGATTCTCAATAACTGAGTACTTAGTTGTTGATAATCCCTGGATCAGTCTCAATGGTCTGTAATAACACTTTACAGTGTTCCAAATGACATTGTCTTTCTCGTCACCCTTCAGACTGGGTTAGTTTTATTAGGTCCACTCAAATAATTTTTCTTGAAATGCAGCGTACGAATCATGGGATCCCTGTTGATGTTCCCACCCACCTTAAGAGAAATGTCAAAACATCTCTCTGGTTTTTCTTCAAAATACGTCAGATCAAACAGATCAACCATTGTGTTTGTGGTCAAGATAGTATATATGTTATGAAAGGGAGGAACAATGTATTACTTTAATACTTTGTATCTATCCTTTGTTCCAGCATTGACAATGATTTGCATAGGGAAGTTCACCTTTCAAATGAGCAGATACTGGTATGTTTGTCCGTTTAATGTTCTTAGATAATATTCAATTAAGTAACTTAATGCAAAGTGGCCTACCATGAATATGGTGAAATCTGTAAATATGGTGTTGATCTTTGTTCCCAAAAACAATGTCAGCTACACCTTTTGTTCAAAAATGTAATTAGATGATGTTGTCTTGCTTCTGTTTAACATCAAAACCTAGAACAGTGCCTTGCAAGCAATATTGGATTCCATATTTGATGATTATTTAATTTATAACAAATATGTTTGTTCAGTATTAAAACCTGATGGTTGTGTAAATATAGTGGTTTGTGATTCATGGATCTCTTGTGCCACCATGTGGAGAGATTGTGTCTCAGTCAACCTGACCTCACAGTCTATTCGTAGCATAGTGTACTGCTCTGTCCCTGTCAGAAATCAGAAATCTTTAAAAATGTTAATGCATATAAAAATGGATGCCAGCATACTGATAATGTTTCACATATTAATTACTTTGTCAATTGTACTGTATTCAACTGACATTGGATACATAACTCATCTTGTTCACATACACTTCTGCTTCTCAAATGCACCAGATCTATCTTGTAAATCTTGTAATAACACTGTCTTGAACCTTTCTCTCCTAAGGTACCTTTAACATAATGGAGTGCGTGAGGACAAGAGCATAAGTGAATGGCCCAAGGCTTGGGCCAAATACAAATCTAAAACTATTACTAACAAAGTACTTACCCCAGGGATCTCATAATGCTGGTAGTGATTGTACTCAGTGTCATCACTTCCCTCACTGCTTTAATAAATGGCTCAGTCATACTGGTGATCCTGACCACCAAAAAACTGCAACTCCCTGCCAACTACCTGATTTGCTCCATGGCATCCACAGACTTCCTGGTAGCCATCTTGGTAATGCCACTCAGCATCCTCTACATTGCCACAAAGAAGTGGTTGCTGGGTGTTGTAGTCTGCGAGGCCTGGGTGAGCATAGACATGACCTGCTGCACCTGCTCCATCCTGCACCTGTGTGCTATTGCCCTGGACAGACACTGGGCCATCACTAAAGCCTTAGAGTATGCCTCCAAGAGAACCCCCCGCCACGCGGCCATCATGGTTATCATTGTATGGACTATCGCCATTCTCATCTCCGTGCCTCCTCTATTCTGGAGGTATAACCTTGATAAAAATAGTGTTATGGGAAATGAAACTCAGTGTGTCATAGAGCATGATCACATTGGCTACACAATATACTCCACCTTTGGGGCCTTCTATATTCCCCTAGTCCTAATCCTGGTTCTTTACTACCGGATCTTCATAGCAGCCAGGACACTTTACCACAGGCAGAGGAAGTCAAGGACCCTCTGCGAGAGGAGAGCCAAAGGAAAGAGCCTCTTGCATGGCTGCCACTCGGTGCAGTCCCACTGCATGTACGAATTGGCCACAACTGACCCCAAGCATCCAATGGAACTCCAAAAGCTCAAAGTTCCTGTCACAGTGAGTCAAATGGTGCAAAAGAGTTCCTGTGAAAGAACCAAGGTTTGTACCTCCAGAGAGAGAAAGGCTGCCCGGATACTGGGACTAATTATAGGTGCCTTTGTTTTCTGCTGGTTGCCCTTCTTTCTTAAGGAGCTGCTGGTGGGCCTTCAGGTCCTACAGCAGGCCTCACCCCAGGTGTGTGAATTCCTTACATGGCTGGGGTACATTAACTCACTCATTAACCCTCTCCTCTACACTAGCTTCAACCAGGACTTCAAGCAAGCTTTTAAAAAGCTTCTCAGGCCCCACAAAAGGATGACGTGTGTGAGATAGATAGAGAGAGAGAGAGAGAGAGAGAGAGAGAGAGAGAGAGAGAGAGAGAGAGAGAGAGAGAGAGAGAGAGAGAGAGAGAGAGAGAGAGAGAGAAAGATATAGAGAGAAAGATAGAGAGAGAAAGATGGAGAGAGAAAGAGAGAGAGTTTATACATGTTGTGTGCATAATGTAACTGTTTATATTTGGAGCACGCTATGTTGTGTAAAAAGGTAAAAACTGTGATAAAATGACAAAATTGTATTACTTTTGATTACATTTACCATCTTTAATAAATGTACACGTACAACACATGAAAAAATCCTCTCAATTCTGTACTAAAGAACAAACATTTTGGTTACACAATGGACCAAGTCAGGGTGAAAAAAGGGCCATGACATGAGTTGCACCATAAGATAAAAATCCCTTAAATCTCAGAGATTACATGTGTCATCCTCAATACCTATTGAGTTACATTAGTCTTATGCCAAGGCCTAGTCACCAACGTTACCAAGGCCACAAGAAGTAAAAACAACTGTATTTGAAAGGTAAAGAGATAGTGAAGAAAATTAATATTAATCCTTGGCATTTCAAATCAGATGTAGACAGAGGGCTATTCCTGCAGATGGACTGAAACATTATCCATGCCCCAAAGTCTGAAAGTCAAAAAGGGCTTTAACCGCGTAGGCACATTAATTAAAAGGAAAAGCAAAATAACAAAAAATCTTTTAATTTTGCCTAAGTATTAATGCATATTGAAATAAATTCAAAGTGAGTAGCATGCTTCAAATACACCACCCATTAACACAATTGCATGAATTTATACACAGACAGCACTGAGATGCAACCCTGACATAAATGATATACTTTGCCTCTATGGGAAGTAACATCACAGTCATAAATTCATTACATAAACTATTCTGTCCCAAAATTATGTAGTTAAAACACACTCATAAACCCTTGACCAGTTATTTTGTTCTGATATTGACCAATTATAAAGCCATTGACCCATACTGTGTGACTCTGCACGATTACCTGGTAACAACCCATCTGTTTCAGGGATTGCAAACAGCATTCATAATCATGATGGAAGGATGAGGAGCATATGTGTGACTTGAGATAGTTTGTTTTTTTACTAAAGGGATTACCAGGCAGGTATCTAAGTGGTCACTGACTAACAGAGATCACTGATATGGGGGGAGGGGTTTTATCTAATCCCAGCCAAGCACATGGGCGGAGGAACACTGATATAAAAATGCATGGATGAACCCAATGTGTTCACTAAATTGGCTCCCACAACAGCACAAAGGAAGGTATGAGAAAAATGTTGGACTACTTTGTCTCAAACCGTCAATTAATTGTTTTACTGTTAGTGAGGATTACTCAATGAAAAATCTCTGTTTTGCATTGTCTGTCTGTTTGTTTTCTCAGGTTATCTCTGCGACCATGATGTGCTCATTGAAATCAACTGGAGTGTCTCTTCTCATACTGACAGCACTACTTTACATTGCAGATTCCTACCCTAACGGTGACATGGCAAACAGTAAGTTCAGACAGCAAGTTGGGATTCTGATTGAAGTGTATAAGGGCACATTGGTGGGAGTAGGGCTGTCTAGAAGGACAACAGATTGTGTTCATCTAGGGTTAAATTTAACAGCTGTTTGTCTTCAAGGTAAACTAGAAGCAAACAACTCTCAGTGTATCATGTTGCAGTCACAGAGAGTTGAGCTTTTCAAGATCTGAGTTGTAGGCAACCACAAGTGCTACATAATATTGTTTGTAACCCTTTTCCAGTTCTAACCATGCATGATTGATTTCTGGATCATTGTTTTTTCATGGTCTTGACTCTAAATCAAAATTGTTTTCCTTCTGTCATAGTTGGCTGTGAGGAATGCAAATTAAAGAAGAACAATGCCTTTTCACGTGCTGATGCCCCAATCTTTCAGTGTGTGGGCTGTTGCTTCTCCAGAGCTTACCCAACACCCCTCAGGTCCAAGAAGACCATGCTGGTCCCAAAGAACATTACATCTGAAGCCACATGCTGTGTCGCAAAAGAGGGCAAACCGGTAAGGACAACTTTCAGTCTCACAGTGACAGTGTGAACAGTTTATGTGTATCTGTGTATGTATGCATTTGTAATATCATTATCTTTATGTAACAGCAAATTATTCCAAGGGCCCTTGTCTTCTGGATAGAATAATGTCTTGTTACTCAAATTATTTGTTACCTATGGATTCATTTTTGTACCTGCATTGACTTGGGATACACTAGGAGGGATGGAAAATACTGTAAATGTAAAACTCAACTCTTTCCTCATGTTTCTGTCTCTTAGGTGATCATAGAAAATGTCAGTCTGAGGAACCACACAGAGTGTCACTGCAGCACGTGCTATTATCACAAGTCACCATAAGCATGATGAAAAAATTGGGGATGTCCTCATCGTAGCTTGGCGACATCAGTTGTCTTTATGAGACAAAGACAACAATTATTTGACCTTCAAAGTGTGCTGACAATATTTAAAACACTTGAATATGTAGCCTAGTTCTTGTGATATAAAGTGATTGTTTGTGACTAATAAATTGTGTTGTGTTGATAAAATCAGTGTAGACTGCGCTATTTGAAATAAAAACATAATCCAACTCAAACTAACTTGCAGATTTTGTTTTGCCTATATTGGATCTGAGGCTACTCTCATGTTACATCACTGCTATGTTTGTGTTATATATGTTGTGTATCTATGTTAATGTTATAATGCTATATCTTATACATTGACCAATCATACAGACTTATTTGTCAACTTTACCTTACTATTAATTACTATTACCATACTATATTATAGAAATAGGACAACTTGAGGACATACCAATTCCATCTTTTCACATCACTTTACAATTATATTTGTATCAACTGACAATCAAAAGTCTCTAACAAATCCGGGCAACGAACAAAGTCATTAAAAATACCAAATAATTATTTTAGCTCTACAGATAGGTTTGTTCTTCATCAAGATGTCATTCTAAGGTCACTGATGCTTTGTTGATATCAAAGAATGTGGAGCCGTAACAGCAGCCTCTGCGCTCCCCTCCCCCCTTGCGTGTCCGTGCGTGTGCAAGCCTGGCAGCGTACATCTGTGCGTACGCGGCCGTGATTGTTGTGAAGATGGCGGAGGGAGAGACAGAGAAGGAATATGATACACGGAAAGCTATCGAGGTGCTTCGAGAACAGTTCCAAGAATTAACTAAAATATTAAAAGAGAGCCCGATATCAACGTTGGAGGCTTCTTTGCATTACTGCCAGGAATTCTGCAAAGTAAGCATTTTTTTCACCAACCCATCCTAGGTGGCCAGCTACACAGCTTCCTGGCCGAGGATGCGCGTGTACGTTAGCTAGCTAGTTAGCTACAACAATGTAGCTATTGCAGCTAGCAAGCGAACCACGTTAAGGACAAATATAATCGCATGTGCTCACCCCTCCAATATTATAATTTTATAGAATATGTACATTATAGTATCTGACGATGCATTGTATAAGCTTTTACTAAGTACCGTGTGCAAGCATCATTCATTTTTTCAAAGCTTGTGTTGCTAGTAGTTAGCTAGTAGTTAGCTAACTGCTTTGCAGACTCCCTGTGATCATGCCGTGCAAAGATGGATGTGTAGTCAGGCTGGATTTAGTGCAATAGTGAACTTGTTTTTTGACGCTCTGTGTGAGTTACGAGAACATTTTCGCTTTATATGGTCATGCCTGTCCGAAATAAAGCGGCGTAGGTCAGTTCCTTCAACATCTGTCCATTTGTCCATTGTGCTCAGCCAGATCAATATAGGTGCCAAGAATAGGCCTCATGAGTGAATTTCCATTTTAATTATACAACGCATATAATTTGATTGTGTTTTGGGGTAAATTACCTGTGTAACGTTATAAATATAATTTATTGCAGTTTAGTGGAAAAGTGGGGACATTTGCCACACAGATGTGTACCACTAGACAGCATCTGGTCACATTTTGACGAGCATGTGACGTTGACGAATGAAGGAAATTAAGCATTTATTTCGATGACATTGTGAAAGATGCACAATGGTATTTAATAGCAATTAGAAGTGTCTTTAAAAACCCATTGGGGTTAAATGAACTCGTGCATGCTGTTGTGCTGACTTGCTGACTTGCCCTGTTAGTTTTGGGGCTATCAGAGATCAAAATGTATACTGGATTGCTTGGAAGGGACATTAATAGCCTAGTTTGATCATTGAATATTGCCTCCAAAGAAAGAATAAGGGGTCACACCCAAATAATGTCTGCTAGGCTTCCTTTCCTACAGAGATGGAGAAAAGGGGGAAGGGGAAAAAAATGTTTTTTTCTTCCCCTCCTTCAGATCCTGGCTCGATACTTTTTCTTGTTCTATTGTGGCTTCACCTGTTGGTAGATATGTATGAAGTGCTTTATTGCTTGAAAATTAGGCATGCATATTGTGCTTTCATGATCAATTTGGTCAAATGACCTACTTAATACCTAAAGTTGATTTATGAAGTTAATTGTACATTTTTTGGGGGGATTTACTGAAAATGTAATTATATAATTTAGGTTTAGGAGTAGAATAATTATTGTTGTATATGCAGGATGGTTAACTCCCTTTTTAATCAGGTGTCTAAGCAACCTCAAAGATTTTTCTTGAAAATTAATTCTGTAGGCCTATGTCATTTAGGCACCCCTGTCATAATTTGGTTATCTGGCTTTTAGGTCCTTGTGGAACATGCAGGCCGGTGGAAGACAGATGAGGATCCACTGCCTTTGCTGGAGGTTTACACCTTGGCCATACTCAGCTATGCAAAGGCCACTCCTTGTCTCTCCTCCGAATGTGAAAATGTGCCACTTGTACTTGAAAAGCTAACACTGTGAGTAACAATATGATGATTTGGTCATTATATAATGTTGTGAGACAAAGTTGAGACAATTTGTTGTTCTATTACTGTAAGATTCCCCTTTATTGTATTCATGAAGAACTGCAATAGAGTAATCTAATCCTTTTGAATATAAGCAAACAAGCGAGTAACTCAAAAGATTCTGTGAACTGTGTATTAATGTGTTACAACACATGCAGGAGCTGTGTGGAGTTGCTGCTCTTGTTGCCAGAGCATGTCCCTGGTGTCTTATGGGAGGACTTCCAGTCCTCTGTGAAGGTCAGTGTCCCTACTGCTGTTCTGTGACTAGAACGCTTAGTGAAAGTCAAAACAGAAAAGTAGGCTAATGGGGCTGGAAAATGTTACAAGTAGTTCCTCGATTAATATCATTGCTTTATGATTGAATTAACCAGTTCCTGTCCTTTGTAGATGGCACACAACTTTTTACAAGAAAGTGGCAACATGCAGCTCCACATGCTGCCAGCTCTGGCTCAGGAGCATGGCATGTGGTCCAACACCACACTAAGCCGTATTCTCTCAAATGACATGCCTGAGATTGAGAGAGGTAAATTGTTTGTTTGAACCATGTTCAAGCTCAGGAAACACAGAACATTATCTTCAGATACAGGGCTGAGCCATCTGTTATGAAATTGTGTTTGAAATATGTTTTCTGTTTTCCAAAGTTCATGAATTTTTGGATTTGGAAGGTCCCACACTTCTCAACATGCGCATAAAGCACCTTATGAAAGGCGGATGCATTGAGAAGGCTACCGTCCTGTCCAAGGTGTGTTCAGAGTACCCGGGATATGAAGGAAAAGGAAACTTCAAGCAAACATATCTGGTTTGCATTTGTATGACAAAATCACCAGAGCAACTAGTGGTTGAGGTTAGTAGGTTTAACTTATATAATACTTATTAATAATAGGAATGACTGTTTGTGTGTGAAAGGTTTTGGTCAACCAGCACCTCATTGCATTCATTATAATACATTACGTTGTTAAAAGCAACTTTAATGATCCATGTTTAAAAAAAAATAAGACTTTCTCTTTCTGTCTGGGCCAGATTACACATGTGGACTGTAAAGATGCTCTAGAGATGATATGTAATCTAGAGTCAGAAGGGGAGGAGAAAGAGGCTCTTTGTTTGTGCGCTGCGTTCCTAAAGAAACAGCTTCTCCAGGGAGACATGTACTGTGCCTGGTGAGTCTTACCCTCTCAAACACTTTCCACTCATCACAAAAGATTTTTCATCTGATCCCAACAATCCCAGTCGTGCTGAAATACAATGGTAGCACTGTCATCACTTAAATACTCATTCAAATACTGAGTAGCTGGATGACTAAATATAAACAAGCACCCTCTTGAATCACCCACACATAATATAATAAGAATGCTGGCTGTGAAAATATACTTTTTAGGGAATCAGACTATCAGCACTCAGCACAGTGTGTCTGTAATGGGAACTTTCTCTTCCTGCTTCCCAATGCTTTTACTTTCTCATCTCAAGGGAGCTCACTCTTTTCTGGAGTAAGCTAGTGATGCGTGTGGAATCCTCGGCAGAGGTGTTTCTCGCTCAGTGCAGGAATATGGCCCTTCTCTCCAGGAGTGTGTGTCACATTCTCTTCCTCATTAAAGTGATCCAATCTGAGGTGAAATGTGCTTCTTCCCTCTTTGTATATGATGTTACTTCTTTTTCTTTCTTTTTTTAGCAATATCGCACAAACAAAACTTTTACCCCATGACTCATTCTTTTTGTGTGTGTCGTTTTCAGGCTGAGGGGACAGGACTGCCGGCATGTATTGAGATGTGCATACAAGCTCTACAGATGGCTTCCAGCGACAACACGGACAGCAAAGTGACCATCTGCAAAACAATCTCCTGCCTTTTGCCCATTGATCTAGAGGTCAAACGGGCATGCCAACTGACGGAGTTCCTTCTCCAGCCTACAGTGGACTCGTACTACGCAGTGGAATCACTCTACAATGAACCAGACCAAAAGCTGGATCAAGAGGAGAATCTACCAGTACCCAATTCACTACGCTGCGAGTTACTGTTAGCCTTGAAGACACAGTGGCCTTTTGATCCAGAGTTCTGGGACTGGAGAACCTTAAAGCGCAATTGCTTGTCACTGATGGGCGATGAGGCATCCATTGTGTCATCAATTGACACTCTTAATGACACTGATGACTATGAGACTGAGGTAGCAGACAAGGGCCCAGAGTTCACTGACCTGCAGGATTTTCTCACTAACACTACAAACGAACTGAATGAAATAACTGATGAGAAAGAAAAAAATAGAGAAGCTAAGAAATTAAGGGAGCAGGGATTTGTTTCTGCAAGGTTTAGGAATTGGCAGGCCTACATGCAGTATTGTGTTTTATGTGACAAAGAGTTCTTAGGTCACCGGATTGTTCGTCATGCACAGAAGCATTTCAAGGATGGGGTCTATATGTGCCCGATTTGTGCAGATAGTTTTGACAGTAGGGAGGTTTTAGATCCACATGTTGCATCACATGTAAAGCAATCTTGCAAAGAGAGACTTGCAGCTATGAAAGCCCAGAGCAAAATACGCAAGCCACCACAATCCCCAGGCAGCCAGTCTAAAAGCTTCAAAGATACTGTCGTGAAGGTCGAGGCCAGTTCAAGCGATGGAAATCACACCAGTTCCGACACATTGGTCCAAGTCACTCCACAGAAACCTCCACCCAAATGTGAGCAGGAGTTTACTGATGACTGCTCCTGTCCTGTTACCAACTGTAACAAAGTTTTCAAGTTTTTCCGTCATCTGATGTGCCATGTAAGAGCCCATAAAGATGACGAAGAAGCCACTCATTTCCTCGAGTTACAGAAGCAGAAGGTAGTGTGCCAGTATTGTCGTCGGCACTTTGTCAATGTTAGGCACCTCAATGATCATTTGCAAATGCACTGTGGCACTAAGCCTTATTTCTGCATACAGCTGAATTGCACAGCAAACTTCAGCTCCAATTCTGAGCTCCTAATGCACAGGAGACTACACACAGAATTCAAAGCGCAGTGCATGTTCCCTAATTGCGGGACCATTTTCAACGAGGCTTATCTCCTTTATGATCATGAGGCACAGCATTACCTTACTTACACTTGCAGAATGGCAAATTGTGGGAAGACTTTTGATTCACAGATCCAGTTCAAGCAGCATCAGGACAGCCATGGACCAAATGATGCTCTCGTTAGTCAGAACAACCTTGAACTTAAAATGGAACCATCAACCCAGTACTCCCCAAGGAAAGATGGTAAATGCTCAGCCTTTGTTCGCCTGGAACGGATTAATGCACATGATTACATGAGGGACGGGGCCCTGAAATCAGACGCATCAATGTCTCCCCAGCACCCTAAAGAACTGGGACCTGTGAGAGTGAAACATTCAGTTGAAAACATGCTGAATTCTGTTATGAGCCCCACAAACGAACCACAGAAGTGTTACACCCCGTTGACTCCACCTCCTGCATTACAGTTGGGGGATGGCAAACTAGATCCCCATCTTCCTCAACCACACCATGCTGCTATGGCAGCAAATGGTGAGAATCCCATGGATCCCTGTACAACTAAACATGTGAAAGGGGACCTGGAAGACAAACCTGATAATGGAGTACCCCCTGTTTATCAGAAAGTGTTGCCACAGATATTTCCCACACCAGCAATTAAGAGTGAAAACCCTTTTTCGTTAGTAGGGTACCCCACCACTCCTACTGTTTCTAGCAGTGATGAGAACGCTCACAGCTGTCCATTTGAGGACTGCACACGCTCTTACAGCACCAACAAAAGTCTTTCCAGGCATGTAAAGAAAATACACCCTGACATTTTTGAGAAATGGAAATTGGCCAAGAAATACAATAAAGTTGTCAAGATAACGGCAAAAAAGATGTCATCCAAGGCTTCAGACGTTGATTCACCGTGTCAAGAGGACAGGACACAGCATCACCTGTCACCTCTATGCAATAATACTGGGCTGCAACAGATGGAATACCCAATAGCATGCTCAAGCTCACCTGCTCCTTGCTTTCCTGTCTCCACTGATCCAGTGCCTATTACTTCAATGATAAACCACTCCATGTACCCTCAATGGGGCAATACACAGACTCCCACTGGAATGATGAATGCAGACATGTCTCAAGCCTGGTCTACATCTTCCGTGAACAATTGCTATGCAGATGCCTACCACATGAATGATTACCCATCCAGGATCTTAAACCACTGGCAGTCAGACCCTTATCAAACCCCAGCTGTTCACCCATCAGAGAGAGACCAAGAGCATTTAATGGCAGCTATCCACTGTGGTACTATCCCACATGTTTGTTCAGAACCAAGTTTGATGAATGAAATGTCTCAATATGTGTCAAGCTCTTTAATGTTGGATAATGGGGTACAAGTGCACAATGGTGGACACCAATATGGGATGATGCCTCCAGATGTCCATCCAGATAGTGTGGATACTTCCCTGATAAGAAAAAGCAATGTCAATATGCCTGACCAGATAGATAATGATATTATCACAGTGGTTGACAGCATGCCAGGGGGGAGTTATAACCCATCCTATGTTCCTAATGATTCTTCCAGCCTCAGCCCCAGGACCCTAATTGACAACCCAAGTAAAGAAATTGGCCGTGACAGCCAAATCACACTGCAAGGCACACTGGAGATCAACAACACAGAGAATGTGACACCCAGTTTTCAACATCAAATCGACAGCTCTGTAGAAGTCATGCTGAGTCCACCTTTGCAGGCAGATATCCCATTTGAAGATGATGCAGAGTCTGAGGCTGCGCCGTCGGAGGAGAAAATTGGCGATAGTGACGTGCAAAAGGGAAAACGGAGGCAGAGCAAGAGGGCTAAATGGCCAGCTATTATTAAGGATGGAAAAGTCATTTGCAGAAGGTGCTTCAGAGAGTTCTCAAGTACCAAGTCTCTTGGAGGTCACTTATCCAAGCGCTCACAGTGTAAACCACTGGATGAAGTAGACCTGACTGCTGATTTGCCAACATCATTTCTTGACTTTCTCAATGATCCTCATGTTCCTGACACTAATGGAGCAATTTATAATATGTCAAATGGGGATTATCTGCAGGAAACTCTTAATGTTCCTACTACAAAGGCTTCTGAAATTGGCCAACAGGAAGTACAGAAACCTCTGGATTCCCTTCCAACTTCTGGTGGCCATGCCTCCCACACCACAGAGTCCAATGGAAGCCTGGCAGTTAACACCAGGTCTGATACAGCCTCTAATGCAGCATGTCCAGAGACCAAGCTCATGGAGATTCAAAACGCTTTTCAGAAGTTGGATCTAGTTGAGGCGGCTCGTGAGAAAATGCTGGAGAAAAGCTTGACACAGCAGACTCTCGGTTGCAACGATGCAGTCTCAGAAAATCTTAAAAGCATGACTCCAAAAGTGAAGGTCAAAAAAGAAGTGGAGCATAGGGAAAAGGGCCCCAAGCCGTTTAAGTGTGAACAGGATAACTGTGAGTATGGATGCATGACAAAAGAGGCATTATTTAAACACCTTAGCAAGATGCACGATTACTCTAATGAGATGATTGAGGAATTGAAGAAAACCCCAGTCAAATTAGCTCCATATATTTGTCAGATTTGCCCAAAAACGTTCACACGAAGTACCGGCCTTAGAATACATTATGAAAATGTTCACCGCCTGTCAAAAGATGAGATATTAAAGTTGAAGTTGGGTCTTCGCAAGAAACGGTCAAGTAATCCAAGCACAGACACAGAGCCAGAGAGTAGTAATAGTCATGACAATGGGCCCTCAGTAGGCTCATCTATAATAAAACAAGAGCCACTTGACATTGCTATTGCTGGTCTTATGGAAGGCATGGATCAGGAGGGAAGTGCCCCGCAAGACATCCCAGCAGGAAATGCAGAACCCGATCCCACGCAGCAAGTTATAGTTGGGCAGGTGCAGCCAACAGAGAGAAGTCCAATGAATGATGACAGTTCATCATCTGACATGGCATCAAAATTCAAAACTGGGCACACCCCAGAGGAGAGAACCGAGACGGTCCAGCAAGCTGACCACACTCCAAAGGTGGAGCAGAAGCTAGATAAAATAAACATTGTAGCAGAGAGTGAGATCCAGTCGGAAACTTCAGCTCTGAGTCAGACAACAGAGGCAGTGCCCAGCCAGCAGGACCAGAATCCCTCCCAAGAGAGACCAAGCAGCTCAAAAGGCACACCATCTAAAGATAAGGGTCGAGTCAAGAAGAGGGAAAAGGGCAAAAGAATAACCCTTAAAATATGTGAGGGTGACATTTCATTCAGCCCCTATAGACCATATCGCTGTGTTCATGCAGGGTGTTCTGCAGCGTTCACCATCCAGCAGAATCTAATCCTCCATTACAGGGCTATGCATCAGTCATCCCTCCCTCAAGGGGAACTCTGTGCAGAGAAGGCTGATGCCACTAGTGAACAAGATGCTGAGGTCAATGACAGTGAAGTCCGGTGTCAAGTGAAGGACTGCTCGAGGATATTCCAGGGAATCACAAGATTGATTCAACATTACCTATTACTGCATAAATTCACCCGTGACAAAGCTACGGCCATGATGTCTAGCATGAAGGTAGGGACGTTCCAGTGCGACAGGTCACAATGTACGCTCTTCTTTGATTCTGTGGATAAATACATTGAGCATATAAAGAACTTTCACAAGGAAATTAATATCTCAGAGAGTGGAACTGTGGATCAGACATTTAAATGTGAACATGAGGATTGTGATCGCGTCTACACCACGCGGTCAAACCTTCTTCGTCACCTCATGAAAAAACATGATTTTGTGTGTGATGCTAAGACACAGCATGTTAAAACAGAAGAAGTCAGTCCAAATCACGGCAAAGAGAATATTGAAAGTAAATTTAAAATAAAGAAGAAAATTGCAAAGAAGAAAGATGCTAGAACACCGGAACATTGGACTAGCTTTGGCAAGCCTTCTCTGAAATCCCATGAAGAAGCATCTGCCATGTGCACCAAAAAGTCATCTTTGCAATACCCCTGTATGATAAAAGGCTGTGATGCAGTCGAACGGGCTGAAAGGAATATATTCAGACATTACACCACTCACGGCCTAGCTGAACGGTACATTGAGGATCAGAGAAGCCAATTCATTTTCTGTAAAAAGCTCTCACGCTCAAGGTTCAAAGATGCTAACAAATCCGAGGGCATGTCTACAAGCTCATCTTCAGAACAGTCAGGCCCTGATGAGAGTGGCGCTGAGAGTTCAAAGGTCAGTAGTCAGGAGCAAGAATCGTTGGAGGGCGTCATCCAGGATGAGACCAAGCTATCAAACGACGAGAGCTCCGAGTCCATCGCGTCCACAGGGGAGGAGAAGAAACGGAGAGGTCGTCCCCGGAAGAAACCAGCCTGCTCAGAAAAGAGGTCAACACCGAGAACTCGCTCAACTGTTATGTCTGAAAACTCTGATCCCGGCACTGCTGGACTCATAGAGGAGCAGCCTGAGCATGAAGAGTCTGTTAAGCCTCTCAGATTTGACAAATCTTTCCTCCAGTTTCTGGACACCACAGAATCTCCCGACACTCCGAAAAGGAAAATGACTGAAGGCTCTGCAACTGAGCTGCCTTTGAAACGGCAGCGAACATTACAGCAGAAAACTGTTAACATCATGAGCAAAATACCTGATGAATTCAAAAGCTGCCAAAACCTTGTTGACTTTAGAAACCCTCTAAATCTAAAATCGGTGACTAATGTTAAGATTGTAATGGATAAAACATTTTCAGATGGTGCTGAACATTTGTTAAAACAACTTCAAGACATGCGACCCATGGTAATTATAAAAAAGTGTCTCTATAGTTGATGGATAGCTCACAGCTGGATGTTTTTACTCTCCACTCACTCAGGATTTGAGAAGAAACATGCTGCAGACAGGTCTGTTCATAGCGCATCAGATTTCCAATAGTTAGCAGTTTTTGGTCATGTGACCATGAAAATATTTTATACTTATGATATGTATGCTACAGTCGATTTTATTATGTATGTTATTAGTCACAAGAACCAGGTAATCTATAGAACATAGATTTTAGAACATGTTTGTATTTATGATGCTTCTAGTACTAAAATTGTTTTTGCTAAACGGAGAATTTTAAGGAAAAACAGAAGTCTTTATATATCCCTATGGGATTTTTTAAGTTGTGTTTGTATTTATTTTTCTTATATATTTTCTTTCCAACACTAGTATCTGTAATATTTACATGTCTTCCACAAAGTGTTCAATAAACTGTAACTGGTCGCTTTTGTAAAACTTCTACAGTCTAAGTGTATGTGTTCAGTTGTCCATAACATGTTAGTTCACTCAGAAAACATTGTCCGGCTTCCCACTTGCCTACATTCCGCTCATAAGCACACTGATTATTGAGGTGATTTCTATTATGACAATAAAACAATGGTCAGACTCATCCAAAACTACTTTGAATTTGCATTCAAATGCATGATAACCAGAGGGTCCACACATACATTCAATGATTGTGATTTTAGTACATGGAATAAGTTAATTAATTTATAATAGCAGTACCTTAATGTACTTCGACCTGTTATGATACATGCGTAATGTGTGGGCACCTTGCTGCAGCACCATACCAGTCTACTACCCAGATGATAAATGAAAATGCCGTAGGTAAGATGGGGTCAAAGAAATAGCCTATATGCAAACTGCAAAGTTTAGTGTAATGGGTCGATTCTTAAATAAATGAGCTAATTCGATCGTGCATAATGGACTGTTTGGAATTCAATTTGTGTTGTTTGCTGTTCAAAAACTTGCACCATACTTCAGATGGTGCCTGAGCGTTAAACGTTCGCAACTATATATGCAAGACTTTCGATGAGATCACAAAGTAACTTTCGTTAACAAAATGTATAAAGCTAAAAGGGTAGTACATTTCATATAAAGTAAACCGTTGTTTGGTTGAAACCTTTTTGAGCCCTTAGGTGGTTAGTTTTGTAACAGTTCGATTAGGTGGCATTGAATGCACCCTGCAAGTTAGGGTTAGGCCACGTGACCGTCTGGTTACGTCAGTACGGCGGGAGAACACAGTAGTCTAGCAGGGAATAATAAACTTTAGTTGTCTTTTCTAAGTGAACTATTGACTAAATTACACTCCAGTTTAGCCTAGAAATGGCAACTTCTTCATTGTCTAAGGTATTGTGAACATCTGTACTTTTATGCTGTATTGTTTTATATCCAGACAGTATGTTGGGGTTTGACATGAGCACTACAAGCTAGCTGGTTACTAGTAGCGAGTAGTTTTACGGCAGTTTATGTTAGTTGTTGCAACTTTGACATCCTTTTTAATTTGCCACAGGGATGTTTTGTGTTCAAACCCAGTGCCAAAAAGAAAAAGAAGACATCCACTGTGGGTGAGTTATCGCGTCTAACCAGCGTGCGTATTATACAATGACAATTAGGGGGGGGGGGGTCAACTTCTTCCCCAGGGTGTGTATCGAGCCCCCCGACCTGTTGGTTTTACCTATTTTGCGGGGGTCCAAGTCCAAGCCCCCCCCCCACAGTCTAGATATCTCTCATCATATGTTGACAATTTTGACAGCGTTCGCACAGTATTTGTTTGTTTTTATTACAGAGGATTACTTTACCATTGGCAGTGAAGACACAGCCAACATCAACATTAATGTCAGGTTCAGACTTTGTCAGAATCTCTGGGACAAGATTAAAACCGACACTGGGGTAACTAAGAAACTCTCACCATCACACATGGGCTACACTACCATTGGCAGTTCTGTACTCATGAAATTGATCTTGACTTATGAGAGCATTAAACAAGATGGTCCAGTCAAAGGTAGATGCTTTGGGATACTTAGTAAGAGTTATTTTACAGCTGTGATGTGCTCCATCGTGCATTTGCAGGTTTTGCAAGATGAACTCAACAGGAAGATCCTGGACAGTCTCCTGAAGTTCATCAGAAAGTGCACTTCTACATTCCAACATAAGTCTGATGACTGGGCGTCGCGTATGAGAGCCAGTGAGATTCCCACAGCGGCCCTCAGTCTAGGTATGATGCCGATGCATGATGTGCAAAAATGTCTTGATATTTGATTGCGTTGAACAGTTGATGGAATACTGGATGAGCATCCTTTGTGTATCTGTTTCTTCTCTACTGCCAGGGGTGAACGTGCCCGATCATGATATGACTTTCCAGAGCCTCACTGAGCTGCTCCAGCTGTCTGTTACTCCATATGTGGTCTCACTGCAAGCCAAAGAGTGTGGAGGTTTGTATGTGGAGCACAAAGGGTCCACTTACACTTGTAGCTTACATCAATTACTCATGCATTGTCAACAAGTGATTTGGTTTCCTGTTGGCATAGCTTTGAATTCCCTCTTTTTGGTTGTGGCCCCTCTTCACCTTTCAGCACTGAAGCACCTGATGCAGAAAGTCCTAGAGAGGCTGATGGGTTCCTGTCTGTCAGTAGAGGAGGAGGAAGACACAGAGCAGTGCAGTACCCAGTCCAACCAGAAGAGGGTACACTGTTCCCTCAGCACTCTCTGTGACTGGTACAAGTCCAAGGTATGGTGGAGGCAACTGCCTGCAGAGTGCTGGATAGTGGCAACCAATGACTTGAGGATTCTGGGCAATTCTGTGATGCTCATTGTAACATAAAGATGTATCTGAATATTGTTCTTTATCATTCCTGATTTTGATGCTTATGTTTGTGTTGGACAGAAGTCGTCTGCTGGTACTCCAGGCAAAAAGCGCAGTTCTGCCAGTATAGAAGTGGATCAGCACCAACCCCCCATTGTAGTGATCTTCAAAGATCTGGAGGCTTTCAACCCCAGAGTGTTACAGGACTTCATCCTTATCTGCAGGTAACAAAGCACACACGCACATGTCACACAGCGTTTCTGAGAATATTGACTGAGGTATTGATTGATGTTCTCAGAAGTGCGAGAGTGAACTTTGGTGATTGTTGTCTTGGTGTCGGTATGGGCTCCTCTGTTTGAGCAACTTGCAGTTTGAGGCTATGTGTTGTTGTGTAAACACACACACACACACACGTGTATATATATATATATATATATATATATATATACACACACACACAATATTCTTACCTTCAGACTTCTGTACACAGTACAGAAAAAAATGATCACTCACTAATCCTCCTTCTCCCGGGTTCCTTTGTTTCAACAGCCGCTACGTTGACCAACTCCCCCTGATGTTGATTTTTGGCATTGCTACGTCTCCCAGCACCATCCAGCACATGCTGCCCCACTCTGTGTCCTCCTTGCTCTGCATCGAGCTCTTCCAGTCCCTGTCCTGCACTCAGCACCTGGCCACAGTCATCGACAAGGTATGGGGAGGACACACTCGGAAGGAGGGTAGGATATGAACCCATGCAGATGTGAGTGGATTGGGCCGATGGAGAAAGAGGATCAGTGAAAATCTCTTATACTTGTGTATCCTGGTGGCGGTGATGCGAAATGAATGCATTGTTTGGGAATGCCTACGTTTGATTGTACCTATTAGATGTGGGGTTTGAGAACATAGATGGTGTCATTTTCACATGGAGAACAAGAGCCAGACTTGGTTAATGAATACACTGTGATCTGTCTACATTTCCAGCTGATCCTGACGTCCCAGTTCCCCTTCAAGCTCAGTGGCAAGGTGCTGCAAGTGCTGGTTAGCATCTTCCTCTACCATGACTTCTCAGTACGCAACTTCATCAAAGGCCTGCAGGTGAGGGGATTGCTGAATGTTGTGTCTGTGTGCAGGGGTGTGTGTGGTACCATGTCTGAGTGTTTTGTCGTGCATGCACACGTGTTTCCACATACTGTATCATGGGTGTTGACCTCCTCCTGCCCCTGTCCACAGCTGGCTCTGCTGGAGCACTTCCACTCCCAGCCCCTGAGTGTGCTGTGCTGCAAGAAGGAGGAGGCTGTCGGCCACGTCGCAGAGCTCAGCCAGCAGGATGTGGAGAGGGTCCGACAGCTCCCTTCCTTCAGGAGGTAAAATATATAAATCCTCTTTTGTGGATGGGCAACAGAAAGTGAATTTGGTGTGATGGGAAAATAGCACAGCCGTTCGACTTTTCGTACCATCCCTCCACTCCACCTCTGTGTGTGTGTGTTCCCTTTCCTGCCTCCCCACCCGTGTGTGAGAGTCAGGTGGCTGAGCGGTTGGGGAATCGGGCCAGTAATCTGAAGGTCGCCAGTTCGATTCCCGGCCGAGCCAAATGACATTGTGTCCTTGGGCAAGGCACTTCACCCTACTTGCCTCGGGGCAATGTCCCTGTACTTACTATAAGTCGCTCTGGATATGTTCCAGGTATGTAGAGAAACAGGAACCCCAGGAGCAGGTGGAGCTGCTGACCAGTGACGAGCATGTCAAGGTACAGGCCCTTCCAACCAGGCTAGTTTCGCACCAGGACCCTCAAGCTCTACTGCTTTGCTTAAAGAAAGCAGGGGATCAAAGACACCTTCCCCTAATTGTTGTTTTGTGTCTTGGGGCTGTTTAGGCGGTGTGCCAGACATGGATTAAAGACCTCCATAAATACCACAAGAACTACTATCCTATCCTGAGGTGTCTCCATGTCCTCACCTCTTCTTTACCCAAGTACCCCTTGGGGAAACAGGTAAATAACTGTTTGTGTGTGTTGAAACATACATTTAAATAAGAATGTGTACTCGGGTGGGATTAACTCAGGCTCATCTGCACTGTATGGTGTTGTAATTGTCTCATCTGTCTTGTCTCCCTTTCCAGATAAGAGAGCTGCACATTTCCTGTCTGGAAAACAATGTGTGGGAGAACGAGGAGTACCAGTCAGCCATGCAGCTGCTCAGGTAATGCTTCACCAACCGTTGGCTGTGTCAACATTTTAGTCGTTGGTAATCCCATGGAAATACACGTTTAATTATCTAAAATAATCCCTACCCTGTCACTTCAATAGTTTTGGTCACATGTAATATAGAATGTACAGTTTCAAGTAAGAATCTCCTAGTCTTGATAAGTGTGTGTGTGTACACATGCTGTATAATTATGTACAATAACAAGGACGTTCCTTAGCACCATCTCTTAGCTAATTGTGACCAGTGATTGCCCCCAGGATGCTGGCTAAAGACGAGCTGGTAACTGCCCTGCGGAAGTGTGCTGAAATCCTGAAACCTGGCAAGACCAAGAAGACGAGAGCTGCCCTTGTGCAGTTGGAGGAGCTTCTGGCTAAATTCAGCCTGCTAGACAGTAAGCTGAAATGATGGTGGTAGTGGGGATGATGGTGGTAATAGTAGCGGTGATGCTGATAGTGGTGGTAATTGACACATTCCCAGTATCCTCCTTCCTTCCATTGATATTGTCCATCACCCTGTGCTGTAAAAGAGGCTGTTACTGATGTTGCTGCTGGGGAGGAAATGAGTCCTCCGGGGAAAGGGCTCCCGATGAAAACAGACCTCTTCCAACTACAGAAGGTAACTACCTCTCTGCCAATGATAGACATCATTTAGTTCTCTGCCAAAAAAGTGATATTACCTCTCTCTCTGTAAATGTGATATTGCTTCCTAAGAAACATTTGTGCGTCTGAATGATCATGGACTTCAATTCCTCCTTATTGTCTGTGTTTCAGTCACTGCTTGCGAAGAAGGATTCTCTCAGATCCAAGAAGCTGAGTCAGTTTGAGAATCTGCGAAATGAAGCACTAGTATTTATCGACAGTCTTGTGAGGTGAGAAAAGTCACATTAGCATAATCAGGAACAAGGTAAATGTTTAGATTTGGATGTTGTTTTTGTTCCTTTTCTTTCAAGTATTTGCAGAGTTCCATTAATTTAAAATGCAAATTATAATTTTGTGTTTTTTTTGTGTACCTTTGTTTTTTCCCAGGATGCATCTGTCTCCGCCTGACAACCAAACTCTCTACGAGGTGTACTACTACAGCTCCTCAGCCATCCTGAGACGACATCTTAACGCCACGCCTCGCACTTCCATCCAGACTGCTCTGAGCAACCCCTACCACTACCTACAGGTAAACACACTCAGTCTAGAGTATATGCCAAAGCTTCTCTTGAGGGTTTCAATTGGTTGTCAGTGCTTATCCATGGGCTTCTGTGAAGATCTTTGTGACAATGTTAGCATGAAAAGGACAATTAACAAAAAGTTTGATTTCGATAGTTTCTATTATACATCCTAGTGAAGGTCTGAGGGGATTTGATTATGTAGCTAACTATCCTAAGTGTGGATAACAGAGAGGATGGTGAATGCTGTGTCATCAGAATAACAGTCTCCGAACAGAGGAAGGGACTGTGTCCAATGCTGCTCCTGACATCTGCATCGTGTACAAGCTCCACCTGGAGTGTGGCCGCCTGATCAACCTGTATGACTGGCTGGAGGTAAGGTGTACAGCACAATGCTATTTCATGCCAACAAGCAGCAGTCCAACTGTGAGGATAATGTTTACTGTAGCCAGTGTATATAAATGAGATTGATAACAATGACTTCAAGTCTTGTGTATTTGCGTTGCTGTCTTTTTGCAGGCTTACTCCACTGTGGTCTCAGCGGCAGAGGGCAAGGATCCCGACTCGGCAGACTACGGCAAAGTTGATGAACTCAAGCAGTATCCTTTCACTACGGGTCCGGTTCTTAGCCCACGTAATAAAACATTTGAGAAAGTAAATGGTCAAAAATCGCCAAGATTTCTTTGACTCTTGTCCAGCGCTCGTTTCATCCAGGCGGTGTCTGAGCTGGAGTTCCTTGGCTTCATCAAGTCCACCAAGCAGAAGACAGACCACGTAGCCAGGCTGACGTGGGGCGGCTGCTAGCCTCTGGGTGTGCTGCAGTCAGACAATTTCACAAAACAATTATTGTTTGCCACCTCATCCCACTTTGCCTTTAGGACATCCAATTGCTTAAATGGCTTGGTATGCGCAAGTTTTACAGAATTGTACTATCTGATAGGTGAATGCAATTTAGGCAACCTGGAATGTGTCCTTCCTGTATTTTCTCCATATCTTGTTCTGGGCAGAAGAAGCTTGGTGATCAGTCTAACAGTAACACAATGTGACCACACAAGATGACTAGTACACCTCAGGGAATGTGGCTAGGTTTATTTAATTGCCTGAAAATCCAGTTGGGCAATTGTTTTCTAATGATTGCAATGAGGTGATCATAATGTTTGGATTATGGGAAAAAAGTTGGGTTCACTCATTGCAAATGTAAAAAAATCTACAACTGGGATCTTTTCTACATCTTGAAGTACATATTTTTTGAAGAGACTATTTGCAAAAGGTATGCTTTTTCAGATGTTGAAGAACATGGTAGGTAGTTATTGTATTATGTGGGTGAAGCCTTGATATATTTGTATCTTGCCTCATCTGGTGTGTAGGGAAGCTGATACCTTCACTTGTGAAATGAGTTGAAGTTAGTAGAGTGGAGTGTTGGTACTGTGCCTACAGATATAAACACACTTGTAACAACAGCCCTCAATTTCTCCCCATTACATCACAAAACATGTCTTAAAACATTTTATTGTTTGGTTTTTCCACTAAGTACATAGGCTTTGAAGTAATACCAGCAAAACAAAAAATGTCAAAATAAATAAAACATTTTGGTAGGGAGCACAAAAAAAAAAAATTCGAATAAACCCAATTCCAACTCCTCGTGTCCAATACAAACATTATGAATCATGGGCAAACTTTTTTCTCAATTATACTTAATTGTATCTCCCACTTTCATAGATTTAACCAGCAAACCTTACACAAAATGTCTACATTGCTTTATCATATATACATGTAACATTAAGAAATAAAACGAGGAATAACCATGTCTGGAATGCCAGGTGTCTTTATAAAAGTAAGAGTAGAATAGATACTGGTGCAGCAGGAAAAACAGGCCACTGGTTTAGAGAGAAAGGGTCCATTTACATTAGGAAGCACCTAAGTTGCTTACGACAGAGTGGTAACCACTGACAATGGCTTGTATAAACCTTTGCCCGAAGAAGAAATATGGCACAGTAAGAAAAGATTCATTTAACGAGCAAACTGAATCTCTTGCAGTGATGATTTCAGAGATTCCTTTCCACGATAGTTTGCAGCAAGAGAAGGTCGCCTGGGAAAGTCTTAAGTCTCCCTCAGGAAACATCTGGAAAAGAACAGATATATGGAGAAAAGAAAACAGGTTCTGTTAAGTGTAGCCTTTCCAGATTTTTTTTTCTTCATCTGCTAAAACACAGTTGATTCCTTCACAAGCAGCCACGGAAAGACAATGCCCTGAGTATTCAATTAAATAAGGTTAAAAAACTCACAACTAGCAGGTTGCTCTCCAAATCTCCGCATCAACTGGTCGTGTGTAAACTTCACAAATGTGTCATACTGTTCTGTAAAACGGAAACGTGGGTAAAAAGAGAACAGTGATGTTGCTGCTAAAAACGTTCCCCTGTTTATTACACACTGTACAATTTGTATGCATACGTCCTCAAAGTTTCACACACCTGCTAGTTTTGTGGTCATGGTCTCTTCATATTCCTCCCTGACTTTGTCCTCTCGCTCCTTCAGTAGACGCTCACAGATCATCCCCACTTGTCTCAGGGTGAACAAAGGCTGCTCTTTCCTCGATGGAGAAAGGCCTCCAATGGACGTGCCTACAAGTGTAATTTTTTTTAAAACAGTTAATGAGACCAATAATTAATTTAATTGCATATTCGCGAATCTACTCCGTTCTAATATTGTTTATCTAGTCACGACATGTCACATCAATAAAACTTGCTATCTGACAAAAGCCTGTTGCGTGACAAAGTGTGTACATGCACAATAGTATTGATCTCATCATTCCAGCAAATATTTACAGTTCACTCTAACCAACCTGGCATACTGGATCCTCCCATAATTGAGGTATGAGGTGGGGAGTCTGGGGATGAGGGGTAGCTGCAGCCTTCATTGTGTTGGTAACTTCCATCTAGATGCTTCCTCTTCTGAATGCGTTTGTACTCTTGCTTGATGTTGTTCAGGATTTGTTCTAGAACGGGGTGGGATACAAAAGAGGAAGAGGGGAAGAAGATAATGCTTTGTTAGATAACAGTTGATATTTCAGGAGACAACTACAGACATATTCAATAACTTTAAACTTGACTGCAGCACGGAATGAAGCCATATCAGGAATTCTAGACGACAGTATGCAAAACAACCCCCACTCCCCTTTTGAGCTACAATCGATTAAGATCACGTCAATACATAATATTACTTCAGCGTTTAGCTAAGTTTTTAAAGTGAGTCCAGTTATTCTAAATTGGTTAACGTCTATCTTCATTTGTTGAGTAGTTAGCATGTTAGCTATTGTACAGTACCTGCAGTAAGTCTGGACGACGACTCTCCAAATGGCGATGGTTCCATACGAAGATATTTCCTCGGAGATGATGACGATGATGATGGGGATACCGGGATACATCTTCGCCTTTTGGGGGACGTGGGACTCATCAATGGATCAAAATCCATAGTCCTCTTCAAGGTGGCTCCACACGCCATGACTTTTGGTTAGCTTGAGTAGCGTTAGCTAAATTAAGCAAGAACGGACAACAGCGTGACTCGAGGAAGCTGGCCAGCAAATCACTGCTAGCTGGGTGCGAACTAGCAACCTGGATAACGCGTAGCTAACCAACGGCGACGGTCGCTAGTAGTACAGTACTACTAGCATGCTAGCTAGCAAACCTCATACCGCAAGGCACTACGTTACAAGGCTAGTGCTAGAGAGTTTAAAACTTACCGTGCAATGGGTCGGCTCAAACACTAACAACAGAAAACAACTCTATTAACTAGCTACACATTTTTATTATACGTTTGTTTTGAGTAAGGATCGTGCAGCGCAAAAACATCTATCTTCGCAAAACTAGCCTAGCGCTACTGACTTCTATTCCTGGCGTTAGCTGTAGTACAGTCGTAGCCTAGCAGAACCAAACGAAAACAGAATATACTCACCTTTCAGGGGTAAAGTTGTTGTATTTTGTAATCACGCCAGCGCACGCCTATTGTTGACTTGTGTGTTCTAAAGTTTATCTGAAATTCTTGGCCGAATATACCAAGTTATGACAAGTTTTCAAAAAGGTCTAGCTAGTAAGCTTAGCCGCAAGACTAGCTCTCTGAAGCTGCTGGTTGCTTCTTGTTTTTGATCCCCTTGAGCCGTAGTTTCTCGTTTTGATGACGTCAAATGTTTAACTATGCGCTCATTGTGGGCATGCGCCGATAGGATGGTCTTTTGGGGATGTGGGAGCTTTCCGAGATAAAAGAGCGCACTTAGTAAAAGTGATAAAATGGACAAGAACGCTTTTATTTCCCTTGCATTATATTCTTACTGTCTCCCCTCCATGACCGTGACTCTTTAAGTTACTCCTTTTCTGTGGCTTATTTTTTTACACAAGAGGGCAGTATATTTCAACATATCAGTGTTACCCGCACTTGTCTGAGAGTCCTTGATGTTCTTCAATCCTTAATTTTTTTTTCTTGGCATATGTACGTTTGTTAATTTTTTGTTGTTGTTGTTTGCCTAAGTATGTCAATATCAGTTGTTGCCTATGAAGGCCTATACCTACTCTCCTGTTCAGTAACGATTAATCTTGGGCTTGGTTACAGTTTACCTAATTAAAACTAATTGAAACATACTGTCAGGTCTCACGGGGTAAACAAGTTATATTGCAATGCGCGAACATACAACTGTGCGTCATTCAGCAAAGAAACACTATGAAAACGGTGTCATACTTCATAGCTTACTTTATCACTATGACCAATTGAAACCATCACAATTCTAAATTATGTTGTTCAGAGAAACCACTCACTTGGAAGTTGATGTACAGTCAAGTCCAACAACAGGTTCACAGGTAACAAACTTCACAGCACAGTTCACAGTTTTTACAATGTATAACATATTTTAACATAAATATATTTACAATTAAGACAATTGACTAATTGAAACATTGTATTTCCACATGGACTGTTTCCTTCAATCTAAACTTACTCAATGAGTTACTAAATCTACAGTTCATTGTTTTGGCACATCTCACAGTGCAGTGCTTTATTTTGGGGAAGCTGGAGGACAGAAGTCTCCCCAGGGCAGGGCCCACAGTTCTACAGTGTTCACCTCACAACAAGGTCAGACTGCCTCAGCTGACGTCTCAGTGGAAACAGACAGATTCACTTTGGCTACTTTCACTGTAGTCTTTACACAGCCAGCTGTGGCCTTGTTGGCTAAGCCTCTCACACTCCTGTTTTGGCCATCCCCGGACTCTGCGCTGTTGTCTAGAGGCTGGCCTGACCCCCGGCAGGTACCAAGGAAAGCCCTGCGCAGGTCCTTGCTCCTTAGAGCATAGATTACAGGGTTAACGGTGGAGTTCAGTAGACAAAGCATGCTACAAAAGGCGAAAACGGTCTTTATGAAGTCGTTCATCTTCCAAAACAGGTCATACACCATGATGGCCAGGACAGGGCCCCAGCAAATAATGAGGACCACAAGGATGAGCACCAGGGTCTTGGCCAGGCGGATGTCCATGCGAGCCTGCTCTGGTCTTACTGTCTGGACCTTGGTGCCGTCTGCAGTGTAGACTACCACACTCTTCTGAGAGCTGCGGCTGAGCATGCGCACGGCATGGTGGTGTGCCTTCCAAAGGATGTACATGTAGGCGTAGATTATGAAGAGGACAAGTGCGCTTGCCCCCCCAATCCAGAACATCAGGTACTTTTTATCTATGAGAGGGAATATGTCTGAGCACACAGAGTTCAGTCGCTTGCAGTTCCAGCCCAGCAGGGGGAGCATCGCAATAATGATGGAGAGGGCCCACATCACACAGAAGGCGATGATGGCCTTGGTCTTTGTGACTATGCGCTTGTAGGCCATCGGCCTGTGGATAGAGATATAGCGGTCTATAGCAGTGAGGAACAGGCTGCCCACAGAGGCTGTGAATGAGGCAATGACCCCGCCCAGCTTAACCAAGAAAACATTGGTGCTGTCTTTCCTGTGGAGCACATGGAAGTCCAGGAAGCTGTAGACGAAGATGACGCTGCCCAGCAGGTCGGCCACAGCCAGGCTACCTATGAAGTGGTAGGAAGGCCGGCAGCGCAGGGACCGAGAGTGCAGGATCACACACAACACCATGAGGTTCTCCAGGACCGTGAAGGTCCCCAGGGTAAGGGCCAGGATGGCAACCACGAGCTGCTGGTTGGGGCTCAGGATCATAAAGCACTCCATGTCCATAGAGTCCTCCCCACACTGAACCACGCCACTGCCTTCTACCCCCATGGAAGTCCCATTGCCCAGTAAGTCAGAGACATTGGTTGGAAAAACAGAAAGGAAGCCATGGAAGATAAGGTCCTCGTCTCCAGGTCCTAATACGGGGAGGGAGTTGCTGCCGAGAGAGGCAGACTGAGGCTTCTGTAAAGATAATTTTGTTTTGGCTACATTATAGGCAATGGAGGTGTCATCATAGCTGGCATCATTGGAACCCAGGTACTGGAGTCCTGTTGTGAGGGTTCTGAAGGTGGTATCGGCAATTCCATCCAGAGCAGACTTCATGGCTGCTCAACTGCTGATGTAAATGATATGGTGTATAACTATGAGTTGTGAAATAAAGAAGAAAAAAAGAATAATAACGTGAACCAGAATTAAACATATATTTATAACTTTCAAAACTTTTACAGTTAGTATATCATAAAACTAAAACTTAACAAAGGCTGGATAAGTGTATGGTCAACTCATCATGTGGGGAGACAATGGGGGTTATGACTGGAATCCCCATATTAACCAGCTGACTACAGCAGCTGTAACTCAGACGGTGGGAAAGTGAACAGTCGATGACAATGATTGAGACCCATATCTGACCTTCTGTCCTGCTTGAGGAAGAATATGTAGGGCAAACAAGCTTTGCTATTAATTAATGAGGGTTGATTAATTAATCATGAACCCAGGTTTCAAAGCAACAATCAAATTTAAATTGCATCTAGGGAGACCATGTCTATGATTTCTGAAATTCTTCCAGAGCTCTACATGTTATCCATTTTCCGGTGTGTGCGGATCAAATATCCACAATGTTATGCGTGTGTGATGCATGTCCTTGAAAATAAAATGCTTGATGAAAAACAGTAATCACTCCGAGCAATAGTTTAGGATAATTGGCTGTCAGCAATAACAAAGTAATTAAAACATGTTGAGTTAAATAACGTACAATATAAATGTTTAGTTAGCCTACTGATACGACATTTTGTATTTAAATAGGCCCTACATATTTTTAAATACTTAAATAATAGCTTATTCAGGAAAACAACAAGTTGTATCAAATGTATCCAAAGTAAATCCGTGTTTTAAATGAAGAAAAAAAATGTAATTACCTTTACATTTCTTGCACAAAGAACTTCAGTTGGTGCACGCCACACTCTTAATGCCAGATCAAAATTGTCAAAAACGATTTGTCCTATTGTCCAGTCTTCGGAATCATTTTTATTTTAAATAGTTGCCTCAAAGTGCTGATCTTTCTGAAGTCGGTTAGCTGTATCAGTTAATTGATGGAAGTTTTATGGCATTATGCGCTTCTCGTGACTGTGAAGGAAGGCAGGACACAGCGATATTTCTGTTTGAGACGTGGTGTTATTATTTATAAGGCGCTGCATTGTGCGCGTGTGTCACGTGGTTTTAGGTGTTTCAGCGGCGCGACAAGTAGGCTACCTACACCACGAGGCACTGATGAACATCGAACAATAATAATACGTTGTCCTTGTTTGTAAGTCATATGACCATACATGTACAATAAAATAAATATTGAGTGGACACGTCATGTTATGTTTAAATGCTCTTTTTAAAATGGATAGAAAAGAAGATATTTGTGGCTTTTTTGCAGGGTTTGAATATAGCCTACTTTCTGTGAACAGCACAGCTGCAACATTACTTCCACCATGCACTCCCAACACACCCCTTTCAAATTATAAACATTTTCCTAGCCATAATAGCATGGCATTTAGTGACGCAACATTCTGGAAACCTAGTTCTCTTATGTCACAGCTCATTGGCTGTGTGAATTCAGGAGGTTAGTCTTTGTGTCCAATGTTAACATGTGGATGCAAGTTTTAAGGTTGAATTGAGCAGGGAACAACTTAAGAACCAACCGTTCAAAGTGTCAGCCAGTCTGTCAGTTGATGTGTGAGGTCACAAACAAGTTAAAAACATAATTTCTACTAAATGTGGCCTCTCAAGAAAATATTAAAACAAGTTGTCAAATTTTCTTTTAGATTCCTAAATAGTTGAACATGGATCGATTCATCTGCTTTAATTTGGGAAAATTATGTCTCTACTGCAGCACTCAAGCACAGTTCTACGCTTTGCTACTGTCATACATACCAGGTGTCATCAACAAAGCCTACGACTGAAAAAAAGCTTCAAACAGCCATAGTGCTTTATGTGATGCTCCAAAATGACAAAGAACCTGTTCTGGCTGCTGTCATGGCAACATGTAGTTTCATTTTCAATGCCATCTCCAATCAAAGCCATATCACACCCCAAATAGCCACCATTGCCGATATGGTTGGTTGTGAGATTGTGTTTTTTTTTCTTTGAGTGTGCGAGTGTGATGACAGGTTTTTGAAGTGAGCACAGTTTTGTTGTTTATGTCTAAAACTCTGGTATTTCCTTTGGGTGAACAAATATAGATTATTTTCAAATCAAATGTTCTTATTGATTCCACTGTGTTTAGAACACATTGGTCTACAAATAAAAACAGCACCAAAAACTCACAGAAATCAATACATTTGAGTAGCTGTAAGGATACCCAGGTCATATTAAGATGTACAGCAGATAGGGAGTGCTTTCATACAATTTAAATATCTTAATCTAAGCAAAATGGAGGTTGTTGGAAAACAATGAACAGTATAGCAAAGAGGAAGATGGGAGAGGGCTGTGAGTTTGATAGATTGAAATGGGGGTATAAGTGCTTAAACAGAAAACATTTCAATATCTGTGCTGAAATATTTGTTTTACAATTTACCATCTCTTCTTATGTTAATCTTTTCTGCAAAAAAAAGCTTCTACATACAGCCAGCCATCTTCAATGGAGAGTCATCATACACTTCACAGGCCAATTATGTCAAATAAACTGGACTTCTGGCCTCATTAAGCTAATTAGTGGTGTTTGTGTGCCTTGACCTGTAAAAGCCCTTGACAACTTAAACAACATCAAGTTGGTGACAGAACAACACTGAAACTCTCAGAGTGTACCATTCTGACCCATTAGCAGAGCTCTGCCGCAGTGTCTAACCACATTGAATTGGTCACGACTGAGAGGAAAAAATAAATCTGTCCAACGCTATTGAAATTGAAGGATGGCAGACACACCATATAATGAGATGATATAAGAGGAAGGAGCTTCCCATCATATTATCAGGGCCGTCATGCCACTGCACCCCCTCTTTTGCCAACACCTTATAAATAGAGATCTGCTTCATGCCAAGATTGGAATGAAAATGATGGGAGTTAAATCATCAAATACTTCCTGCAACCATTGGCAGCAGTCCAAGAGGATGAGCTGATGAGCAGAAGAAACACAGATTGAGCACTTCAGAATGGTTATAATTCGCAGTGTCTAAACAGAGCAAGAGGGATTGACTCAGCTGAAAGTTGACTTGGTAACACCGGGCTGTCACGGTCAGTAGGAAAAGATTCCTTCATGCCCCATTTGGCCACATAAAAGCCCCTCTTATCACTGGAGAACACAGTAGTAATGACGAGGATTCAGCAGCTGCCTCCTCAGGGTTTGCATCTATAGAAATGGAACTGCGTGACGAAAAAAAAAACAGTCATGACATCCTTACTCTAGAAATTCCATGGTCAAAAATGTTCAATCAATAATATTTTAGTTTCTGATTCACATCTGCATGGTTAAATTGAACGGTTCCGCACAGGAAAGTCTCATTCTGGCATCGTCAATGTGCACGATGCCGACACCAATGATTTTCTTCATGGCTTCCTTGAGCAAAGGAAGCATGTCACATAAGGTGCAGGCAAACAGCAGATGACAGGATACACACTGAGGAGAACAGAGAATGTCAACAAAGACAGATGTCTGTCTAACCTGGAGTGTTGAGAGCCAATAGAGAGAGAGAAAGAGATGGCTGGCGCCTTAGGGAAAAAGAGATAGAGAAAGTGAGGAATGGAAATGAAGAGAAGAGTGGGAGAAAGAGTAACATACAGAGAAAAATGGCCATGACCTACAAAGTAAATGTTAAATTCTTTAAGACATAGGGACTTCACAGAACCATTTGAGATCCAAGAATTTTTGGTAGAGAAGACAGGGTTTCAGCTAAAGTCTTTGGTTTATCATTTGCCTTAACAACTTATCATCACCACTTGTGTACTATGTGACATAGTACATCTGCTGTATGAGTTAACCAAACACTGTAGTACTATAATAAACCTTTAATACCTTGAT
Source organism: Hypomesus nipponensis (assembly GCF_054491055.1). Lineage (NCBI taxonomy): Eukaryota > Metazoa > Chordata > Actinopteri > Osmeriformes > Osmeridae > Hypomesus > Hypomesus nipponensis. The sequence goes on from NC_140363.1 coordinate 13,323,503, forward strand.
CATACATATATGAAATGTTTGTAACTGTGTTCTACAAAGGGTGTTCAAATTGGAACGCAGGGGTGTGGTTGTTCCTTTGGGTGCTTTCAGTTCAGAGTTAGTTCACAGTGACTATCTGTCAGTGTACATATAAACTGTACAATACAAGTTACGACTGTAGGAAATCGTCACCTAACCATTCCCCAGAAAGGTTTGTGCATATTATATTCTCCTGTCCTGACCCGCAGGCTGCTGATTCACAAGCAGAGAATTATTCATTAGCTCCAGTCCCAGCTGCAGTTGGGGAGGAGATGGACTGAGAACCTAATGGACCTGACTGGCGTGACGCACACAGTCCACTCACCTGGCTGGAATCATTCCTTCTTCTCATCAGAAGGAGGAAAAGTTGTAAAATGTGATTTATATGTAGTTTTTTTTTGCATGAACATCATTGGTGCTCTGGTTGCATGCATTTGAACTTTTAGGAAATGAATAATGTTACTTGGCTACATTTATCAAATATATAAAATGTACTTCGGTGAATTTAGTGAATAATGTTAACTCCACTTTTGGAGTTCTAACCGTTCCTCATCCATCCAACCATTTAAAGTCAAAGCACAGTCTGTTTGTTTACTTCAAACAACCCCAATTTTTTCTTTCGATCACCAAGTTCTCTCACATCGATGTGATGCTCTTTATATTTAGGACCCATCAACAAAGAAGATAGGAATCGTGGTAATTGAGAACCACATAAGCTTTGAGTTTTGAAATATCAGTAGTTAGAACTTTAGCCTGGAGCTGAAAGGTGAACACCTTTTTAAAATACATATCCTGCACTACTCTCTCTCTCGGTTTTAGTCTGATGAAAAAAGTTGACATTTAAATTGAAATACTTTATGGTGACAAACCTCAAAAGAAAGTAACTTTGAGCAAACAAAATGTATGTGAGGACTTAAAACCCAAACAAATTAATTGCTGACAGTATTTAACATCAATTAAAAAATGTGCAGTAGCCTCTTAGGCCCATTGCAAGATAAGAAAGCGAGACAGCTAGTGATTTAGTTGTTCTAAAGCTTGGGGAACTAAACGACACATCACAACCTGTGTATACATGGAAACAGAGAGCAGTATCTTAAGGCCACAGGTTTCCTAGAAGGTTTACACACCTTGGAAGGAAATTAGCATCAAAGCAATGGTTTTTAATAGATACCTTATTTTGACTGTGCTCAAAGCCTGCACATTAACTCCAACCTCCAGGATGTTGTTGTCCTCAACGGAAACACAAGCTGTTATAGTATTTTGAATTTCTGAACATTATAGCCCAGTGGGGATTGATACCAGGCAGCATTAGTAAGTATGGGATCCCCTCTGAAAGCAATCTACTCCTCTGTAATCTTTTCCCTGTCCCCAGCCTGATGTTGGAGATGAAATCAATGATACTCAGACATAACAATTGGTCCAGGAGGTGAAAATGGAGCCCCTATCACTACACAGAGACACACTTAGAAATCATGGCTCTGTTAGCTGCCGTACACGCCTCCAGCTGTAATCACAGAAGCAGACAGAACCCTGTCAGAACAGTAAAAAAAATTATAATGGTAGTTAGAAATGACTATGTCCTTATGTGACTGACTGAGCCAAATCTCAGGTCTGGTTATCTGACTGATGCAGCTGAAACCTGAGGTGTATATGTTTGTTTTATATCTCTGAGCCATGTGTGACACAGGCAGGTTTTTGTTTAAAAAACAAAACATGCTTGAGAAGCAATGCTCTCTGAAGGATAAGTCACATAGGCTTACTAGTGTTCCACGCAGCCAATCTTCTGTAATTTGAACACATTTTGAACTAATGGCATACATCTAGTCAACTATTCATATCATATTATTAACGTTTGTCTGCCATAGTATTTCTTGGTGTCTGATGTCATAGGTCATAGGTTGAATCACACCTGCAACAAAGGCATCTTCTTCTGACAGCAGCTTTCTGACACCCAGGGAGAAGAGGGAAGATAACCCAACTGCAGATAATACAGAATGCACACAAGCGATGAAAAAATGCTTGTTCTGTGACAGGCTTGGCATGCTCACCGTGACAACAAATGTGTAAGTCAACCTGCCTTTTCCCCTGTGAGTGGTCAATTGAAAGATAAGATTAACATTGGCTGGGCCAGATGGAAAAAGTAATTGGTATGCATTCTTAACGTGACCCCATTTATACCACAACAGTTATTTTCCCATAAACTAGGTTGAGACTCTCACACACTGTGTTCAAACTGAGTTGCGTGGAAATACTCATGAGGGCTATAGAGTATATATCATCCCTCAAAAGACACATATGTAAGCCGAAAAACTATTCTTAAAGTCAGAGACAAGGTCATAGTCATGCATTTAGTTTGACTTCAAATGTGAACCCCATTGGTCCCACTCTGTTGTGTGTCCATGGGCAAGGTCAAACAGCACAGCTTCCATTGCCATGGAGATTATTGGTAACATGTGGCTGATTAATCAAAGTCAGTTATAGTCAAACAAGGGCACCTGTTCCCAAAAGGAAAATCAACATACTGCACTTTTCATTAAACCCAAATGGGAATTTGATGCCCCTACGATACTTTATCAGTGTAGACGTTAAGGTGCTTAGTCATTATCTGACTCTCTCTAACTGATAATTATTCTCTCTATATATATGTATGTGTGTGTGTGTTTGTGTGTGTGTGTGTGTGTGTGTGTGTGTGTGTGTGTGCTAGAAGGCATCATGACAATGATGTACGAGCTTTGGGGCAGCTAGGGACAAAGTCAGTTTAATGTCACAGTTTGGCGGTAAAAATGCAGGATCACAATCTAGAATATTAGGAAATTGGAATCGTCCTTTGAAGGTTCTTTCTCCACTTATGTTGTTTTATCATCCTTTTATTTGAATGCAAAACAGTCTCTCCTCTAACAGTATCAAAAGAGGGTAGTTTCCAGGATTTTATATTGTTTGAAAGATGAGTGACAGAAAATAATGAAATCTTGACCTCAACAGCATAGGAGAGAAAGGGAAAATGTAGACTCTGAAATAAACAATTGTATCACAAATATCACGGCCAAATGTTTTCAGTTATAACACGAAGTTGAGTATCGTCACACCGGAACACGAGATAAAAGAGTGGGATGGTGTGAAGTCTGGCTCTTTTCACTCCTAGTAGCTGCACACAGTGTGAATAAGACTGTTATTAGGCTAAATCTTCCCAGTAATTGCTGATTGCAGGAAGCCAAGCTCACAATAGGCTCCATTTCAATGCCATTAGTTTCCATTTTTAATCAGCTTGTGAAGAGGGCCCTGTGGTGAGTACCATTGTCACAGTTTCCTGTGAAATTATCATTGCCTGATTCTGCGATGGCCTTTCAGACAGTTTTATGTTAGTCATCAAATGTCTGATTAGATCTCCCTATTGGGATGTAGTAACCCTGGTGTGTAATTTCAAATTTCCGTTTGTCTACATAAATATCCCCAGTTTACACCTAATCACAGTGCACCCCATTAGGACTCCAAGTGTGAGCAATTCTGGTTTGAGGATAGTAGTAATCGATTTACCTCTAAATAGATACAGAACCTAACACCAAAAATCATAACATGTAAGTAGGAGCTGTACAATATATCAGCTGTAACATGTTAATCTATCAATTCTAATAAATGCCAACTAGTTGGTGGAACTGCAAAACCATTCTAAATAAATATCCATATCACATTTACATTTATTAATTTAGCAGACGCTTTTATCCAAAGCGACTTCCAAGAGAGAGCTTTTCCATAGGTCACTGATAATAACAACTAGATAGCCCCAAAAACATTGCGAGTAGCCAAAACATGAAGCACATATTGTGAACAACCAAAATAAGAGCCAAAGGGTAGAACCATAATATTGTGGTGTAAATAGCCACAGATTTTTTGGTTGTCTGCTTGAAGGTCCAGTTAGGCATCAATTCATAAGTAAATGTTTAATAATGAGTTGTTATATCGATTTTCAACCAGACATGCTTATCATGCAGGGTATCATTTTTTGTGTGCATCATTACTGTAAAGGATATTAATTATGACGTTGCAGATTCAGATACACATTTATAATCTTCCTTGCAGATATCAGCAATAAAAATATAATTAAATTAGTTAAGCACATGTGTAACATTCACAGATGAAGAGAACAGGTAATAAAGGAAACAAATTGAACTATAAGCTCGGACTGAACAGTGTCTAAATTGGCATCGAAAGTATCCCAATACATATTTTAAAATGTCAAGGAAGGCTGATAGAAATTGCACTTCTTTTCTCAGCACGACTTATGACGAGACTTCAATGAGGATAGAATATTAACTATGTGTATTATTCAGGAGTATGGATGGAAAGGCCAGCCGTAGCCAATCACATTAGCTCGAAGCCACAGAGCAGCATGAGGAGGTCTCAAGTGTTCCCATGGGAGAGCAACCAATTAGCACTCAAGCTTTCCAGCTGACATGTTGACCGGCTTCAGAGTGGGATGGCTGTGTATGTGTGTGTGGCTATGTGTTTTTGTAATTGCACATGTGTGAGTTTGTGAGCAAGTGTGTTTTATGTGTGGTTGTGTGTGTTTGTGTGTGCCTGCAGTCCCAGCTCTGGCTGTGCCTTTGATTCCGTGAAAGAAAAGAGAAGAAAAAAAACTGAGCTATTTAATCTAGTTGGTAAGACAGCCTTGCAGTAGAGTCCACTTGAGGATGCACTGACAGGCCTCAGACACTTGCCCAGACTGGGTGACCCTGGCTTGCCACGATCAGCAGCTGGGGGAGTAAACACTACTGTGTGGTAGAATGCACGCGCCCATTAGTATTCAGGATGATAAAGCATTACCTGTTTAATTTGTCCACCCTGAATGTGGTTGCACGGCACTGCCTAGCCCAGCGGCACAAGGGATGTTTTATTAATGGGGTTTGGAGGACTTAAATCAACAATAAATCCACCTTCAAGCAACCTTAAATAAACCAAATATAACTTTTTATCCCCTCTGTTTTACACAAAAGACTAGAAGAAGATACTCTTCCTTCTAAATAAATGTGTGGGTATATGCAATATTCCAAATAGAAACAAGTGGTAAATAAATGGTCTGACACTACTGCACCACTACCTCTTAGATCCCACTTGAGGCTTGTTTTTGTCTCTGCACTCCAGGCTTACCCATAAGACCCTGCTAACCTTTTTCAGAGACCCGTTTGGTTGGTCTTCCTCTCTCTCCCCCTACTCTGCTCACACTGGCTGTGTGAAGGGAGGGGGGGGCTCTCCCCTGCCCTGCTTGGCCTTACAACCCACAACCACATGGTTCAGCCAGACTCTCAACAAAGGCTGACATTATTGAGACTGACAGGGGCATTTTTTCCAGCTTCACAAAGAAAGAAGACTCTCCAGGAGTGGGCTGGGAGTTACGGGGCAGCTGCATGAGCCCCTAGTAAGCAGGCTGAGAGACACCATCCACAGCAGATTATAATGCAGGTACAAAAGAAAAATAATCCCAGGCATAGATTTAAATGAGGAGAGAGAAGCGTGATTTTGCATCACAATGTAAATGCTGAGGTTTCGGGCGAGCTTTATGTTTGAGCTTTATTTTCTTTCTTCTGGAAAACGTTGTCCTAAGGGCTTCTTTACTTTGTCCTCCGGACCTCTCTGAGACAGGCATGTTACAGGAAGAGTCCCCCTATGGTCCCCGACCACTAGGTACCACAGACTAATCAGACGTGTGAATGCATTTCAGCTGCAGTGAAAGAGGTGTGATATTCTCTCTCTCTCTGTGCACTGATGTGATAAATGATAGGATGGCCAGTCTCAGGCAGAGTGCAAAAATACACACACTTTCACACTCATATATGCATGCACATGCATGTGCGTGCTTACACACATATATACACACCAAAACAAACATGGGTATACACACATACACACGCACACACACTAAGAAAATCTAAAGAGATTTGTTTTTCAATTGGTGAGACTACTAACCTCAACATCTATTCTGTCATAGCAGGAAACGTGGTTGAAATGTGTAGCTAGACTGTGGTAGCTCTACTTATCGCAGGAAACGTGGTTGAAATGCAAAACAAGACTGTGCTAGTTCTACTTAGATTTATCTATTTTCCCAAATTTAAAACGCTGTCGATGTATGCACTACTTTGTTGGTGACAGACAAATAGCTATGTATGTAAATGAGCAGCAACAAATGTATACTTTTAAATCTATGCAATCTTAATAAATAATAAGTATGCATTTTTATGTAAAGAAATAATTAACCCATCTGCAACCGACGCAAGCACACCTCACAATTTCCCCAGAAATGGTACCCTCTCTAGTTTGTTTAAAAGAGGTATACTCGGAGGATTGGGATCTGATCATTTCTGGCAATGCTGACACACACTGACAGATCACTAAGGTACACATGAGGCTCATGTCAACACTTGGGTCCCTGTCAAACACACAAACATAAAAGCAGACATACACACACACAAGTTTATCACTCATTGTTCCCTCTCATCTCTTTGCGTGGAGACAGCATTAGTCTGTCTGTCATCAGACTACTCCCATGGGAGCTTCTGATGCGGTGACGCCTGTATGTGCATTAAACACCACCCACTTAACTCCAGCTTCCATGACACCTCTCAAAACTTCTCCAACCAGATCGAGGTGACATGTCATAGGTTACTTCAGATATTGAATTTTGTAAATGTCAGTTCATTCTCTAAAACCAAAGGCTTTTGTTTCTGACACTACCTTCAGCTGTCACTGCCTCCTACTCAGTTTGATTTAAAGAAAGGTGTTTTTTCACCAGTTGAGGTGGCGTTGAATTTTCAACACCTCTACTTCAGAGGCAGACGTCACGTTCAGGTCTGTCTGGAGGTTAATACCATGGGTAATAATACATAATTTAGGACTGAAAAGCTGGAATACGGATGTCTTGATTTAAGAAGCTCAAGAAAGATTACGTTTTGTCTGTTAAACAGATCAGATGACCACTTCAACGACTCATCATAAGCACAACAATGAACAAAGAGGGGATGTGAAATGACACAGATGTCCACTAATCAAATCATTGAATAAAACAAAAGCAACCACATGGGTGACTCCCTCAGTGAACCCTTAATTGACACACAATAGAGAGTGACACTGGCACTGGGGCTTAAAGACAGCTGACTGACAGCTCCTGTCAGAAGACAGTCTTCATGACAGCTTGATTTGTGCTGTTCGTCAACATCCCCCCTTGTGACTGGCTGAGACCCCAATTAACCTCAAACTCACACAGGAAGCCTGTTTATGCAAACACATTGTCTTAGACTTGTACTTAAAAACCCACAAACACACACATGCAACACTCTCACTCTCTCTCTGTCCTTCTCAAACACGCACACACACAAGGGTTGTCAGCCATAGTGTGTGACAGCTGTAGGGCATTGCTTTTATTCATGTGTCACTTAATTGAGCTTGTTGGGTCAATCTCTACTCACTCAGATAGCCTCATCCTGAGGTACTTCACAGTTAACTACAGCAGTCTTATCATTGGCAGTGACCATTGGAAGTACTCAGCATACATGAATTGGTTTCTTTAACATTTTGATTTTTTAGGTTTACAAAAGGTTAGCAATACATAGTCTCCTGTCCTGTTTAACAAATGAATACAGAAATAAATGTGGCGAGTACACTTTTTCCAATGGCGCATGCATGCTACACTGAGTCCCTCTAGTGTCATCATGGAAAAGGATGGAACATGTTTTGCTGTTTTTAAGATCTATTTAACATGTTAATAAATAAAACAATTATTTAAAATAATATCTCAAGTAAAAAAAAAATGGCATTTGGCATTAATGAAATATTGACGACCATGACACGACAATAATGTAGAATTGTTCTTACTCCACACACTAGATGGCGAAAGAGTATGTGCGCCCCAATTGCATACGGAGCTGTCATTTGCTATAGAAAAAGAACAATATAAACAACTTTCAACTTTTACAAGGTGTTCTGCATTGTCTGGAAGCACCAATCAAACCCTTACGCTGGTATTGTGGTATGAACAATTTGAAATTCTGTCATGGCTCAGGACATTCAGTCTCGTAAGAAAGTGTTCAAAGACAAAATACAACAATCTATTGACAAAAATCAAGACAAACTTTTCGCTTTGAGTCGAGATTTGTGGAACTGTCCTGAACTCGCAAATGACGAGAAACAATCCCACGACAGACTAGTGCGTTTTTTCACTGAAGATACATCATGGTCCGTTGTAACCAACTATAAACTAGCAACAGCATTTTTGGCGACGTGGGGTCCTTGTGGTGGCAGGGAGGGTGACAGTATTTTGAATGTAGGCTTTCTTTGCGAGTACGATGCACTGCCAGGCATTGGGCATGCATGTGGGCACAACCTCATAGCAGAGGTTGGAGTTGCAGCTGCACTGGGGCTAAAAGATGCGTTGGAAGGTGAACCAGATCTTCCCTTCCGTTTGAAGGTAAATAGCCAAAAGTAAGCATGTGAACATTTACTGTACTTACAATTAGTGCAATACAATTTTTCACTATCAGAATTAAATGGCTGAAAACAGATACAACACATCAGAATGTATAACCTTCAGTTCGGGTATATAATAGACAGGCACTTAATTTGATACGACTTTGAGTGACTAACTATGTCCTGTAAGGTCACCGTCATGGGGACCCCAGCAGAAGAAGAAGGAGGGGGGAAGGTTGACTTGATCCTTGCTGGAGCGTTTGAAGACATGGACCTGGTCTTCATGGCCCACCCCGCTCAGCAAGACGTAGCCTTTTTGCCTTGTGTGTCCATCATAGAGTAAGATTTGTTTTCAGATCTATGTTAGATCAAACAAAGGTGGGAATAGCTTTGTGGTAAAGCATTTGAATGCAGCTTGTTCTCAGTCAAAGTCAACATCACCCTAGCTACCCTTAACCTCCATTTTGTGTCTCAGCGTGACAGTGAAGTACCATGGGAAGGCGTCCCATGCGGCAGCATACCCCTGGGAAGGGGTGAACGCCCTGGATGCAGCTGTGCTGGCCTACAGCAACCTGTCTGCCCTGCGGCAGCAGATAAAGCCTGACTGGAGGCTTCATGGTGAGGGGGGGCGGGGGGGTGGGGGGGGGGGCTTACTTACTAGAGACACGGTGACCAGGAGTGGGGTGGTTTGTTGATACTGTACTATACTTTTTACCTGAACATTTCTTTACCATAATTGAGTCTGTTTCATTCAGTGTTTCACACGTTGCTCGTATACATGCCCTCGTGGAGTCAGGTGGCTGAGCATTAAGGGAATCGGGCTCGTAATCAGAAGGTTGCTGGTTCAATTCCCAACCCTGCCCAATGAAGTGTCCTTGGGCAAGGCACTTCACCCTACTTGCCTCGGGGGGAATGTCCCTGTACTCACTGTAAGTCGCTCTGGATAAGAGCGTCTGCTAAATGACTAAATGGAATGTAAATGTGTGTTATCTGCCCTGGTTTTCATCTGCAACCTGTGTTCTCTCATTGTGTGTTCTCCTCCAGGCATCATCAAACATGGCGGTGTGAAGCCTAACATCATCCCGGACTACACCGAGCTGGAGTTCTACCTGCGCACGCCACTCTTCAAAGACCTGGATGTGCTCAAAGCCAAGGCCGAGGCTTGCTTCAGGTCTGCTGCCATGGCAACAGGCTGCCAAGTGAGCATGCACAAAATAGCTTATTCTCTGTCTTTGGCATCTGACCTTTTGTTAAGCTTCATTGTTTAGTTCTGTTAAAATGGTTACTTTAGTCTGGGCTCCTTAGATTTAAACCCTGCTGAAACATGTATTTACTTTTAAAATCTTGATGGGCCATGAGTACAATCTCCTATTTGTAGGTGGAGGTAACCTATCCACATCACGCCTACTGCAACATTCTCCCTAACTCCACACTGGAACAGCTGTATGTGGAGAACGGGAGGGCCTTGGGAGTTCAGTTCGAGGAGGTGCCACGCAACTTTTCCGGTGAGAAATATTGCATAAACAGATGTTACATCGAAGGCCAGAACACAGTGTGGATTTGAGAGTGATACACAGTGCATACAATAAATACCGAGGTATTGCTTTTTGCAATCTTTTCAACCGAGATTGGAGTTTTAAGAGCAGGACATTTTCGTGCGTCTTCTCAGGTTCCACTGACTTTGGGAACGTATCGTTTGTTGTTCCTGGGATCCATCCTTTCTTCTACATCGGCTCTGATGCCCTGAACCACACTAAGGAGTACACTACTGCTGCAGGTACGCCTGCACTCACCTCCTGGTCGGAGCGTTCAAATGTCAGCCATCAGTAGTGTTTCTTGGGTGGAGATGGCTGAATGCCCGCAGTGTTAGTCATGAGTTGGCTGCGTGACCAATGAGCTGCAGCACGGTCGCATCCACAGTCTATGATTTGTCATAAAGTAACAGTGCAATATCATATGTCATGGTCTTCTGATAAACTCTGGGGTATCTTTATTTTCCTGCCCGTCCTCAGGTGCAGAGAAGGCCCAGATGTACACCCTGAGGACAGCCAAGGCTCTGGCCATGACTGCAGTAGACGTGATGTGCTGCCCTGAGCTGCTGCAGAGGGTCAGACAGGCCTTCAGACAGGCCACACTGACCCAGGCCACACTGACCCAGGCCACACTGACCCAGGCCACACTGACCCAGGCCACACTGACCCAGGAGGCTGGAACCAGTGGCATTGACACTGCCAAGAAGCTGCCCTGAAACACTGTTCTACCACTTGTGGATTGACTTCATCATGAATAAAGAATACATTTACATTTTAAACATTCAATGACCATAAAAAGAAATTACATTTATTAACTCTTTGCATTTACAATGAATTAATAACTGATACTAGAAACTTCTCCAATTAGCATCAAGCTGCCTAAGATGTTATGAAGATTTGATGTTTGCTGCTCATAGACTCATAGGGCTGTAGAAGTGTGTCCTTGACTCATCTGTAAAGTATGGGATATCATGTTGTACAGGTTGTAGAATTTTCAATTTTTAGTAATTTAGTAACATTCTTTTCTCTCCAAAAAAACATCACATTTATTTAAATGTTTGATAATTAACAAAATGTTGCTTGTGTTGAGAGATAATACTGACATTGATGCATCAGGATTTTTGCAGTAAGACAATAAATATCCATTATGTGGCTATAAGAAAATATCTACCTGATTCAGATGTATCAAAATGTTAAAGACAATGCTAATACATAACCACTAGTACAATGTACCTCAAAGCCCAACTACACATAAGGACATGCGCTTCAGTAGTACAAAATACCTGTAACAAAAAATACTTATGATTATCAAGGATTTAAGTGGATTTACAGTATTCAATTCATTGTTTTTGTACAGTACTATTACACAAACTCAGTTTACAGCTGAAATTAGAGAACAATTGTGCTTTTCCTATTTTTTGTGTCATGTCCTTTCATTGTCAAGGCAAACAATCCACACCTTTTATGCCAGTGTTATTATTGAGTGGATGAGTGATTTAAGTGATACAGTAATTGCTTAAAAAGACAAGCTATTGTTATTTTCTTTTATAGAAAAAGGGAGCATCTATTTAACAATGTTATTCTATTGAACCGCTAAAACAAAAAGGAAACTTACCACCTGATTAATAGTTACTGGGGCATCTGGGAGTGTTGCTGTTACATACAGTCCAAGGGCCTTGTCCAGTTTACACCCCTTTGCAAACGGATTTGACTTTCAGTTTGACATCTGTTGCCTCTTGTTGTTACCAACATCAACAAAATACATTATACGTTTTCTTCAACTTTAAGATTCACAAACTGAAATAATCTTCTAGTCCAATGAAGTTACATGTGAATAGGAATTCAACCGAACCCCTTGCATTTTCTGTTGTCATGCAAACACACACACACACACTGAAAAATAAATTAAGAACTGATTTGATGAGTTTAAGAGGCTGGGTCAAGAAGGCAAAGTTCACCTTGCATTTATAAACAGTTTGTCAGTCTCTCTCAAACTCAAAAGGAAACCAAAACAAGCATGTTGTCCTTCTCTCCTTGAGGACCTTTGTCAAGGTAGTGTAGTCGCCTGGGCTCCAGAGTCTTTGACATGGTCCCTATTCTCCCGAGTTTGCCTTGGGTGAGTCACACAGGGGCCAGACGAACACGAGGCCCAGGGTTAGCAGTAGATGGACCAGTAGACGATGTTGAAGAGAGCGTAGGCCCCTGGGAAGATGACCCTGGAGTACTTGTCTATGGCGTGGGTGTCAATCCAGATGTTGACGTATCCTCTGGAGCTCCTCACCTGACCCGTGATCTGAGGGTCCCCCAGCGCCACCTGGGCCAGCATCCGCTCCTGGCGGCTGCCGTTCTCCGGCATCCCATAATTCCCTGTGGCGTTGACCTCCATGGTGGTGTAGCCTGTGATCTGGGGGTCTGTCATCATATCATCAGGGTTGCCAATGCCGCAGGTGCATGGCAACTGCAAAAAGGAAGAAAATGTGTTTTATATACAGTATGTGTATTTGTTTATGTTGTTGAGGGAGACAGGAGGTAGATGATAACTTTTAACTAATTTTTCATAAATCTGAGGACTTGAAGGGACACATCTCCTTACATAAGATTTTTTAACTAGGGCATCACATAAGGATAAGTTCTAACAGGATGTTTGTGAGGAAAATGTACTTCTTCAGGCAACATACTCAGTTTAGCTCCATATGCCACGAAAATACAGCAGATGGAAGAAAAACTTAACTTGAGCAATATTGCACCCCAGATGCAAACCTAAAAATAAATCCTGATAATAACATTTGATTACATTTGACCAGACCAATATCGTTTTTTGGAAAATCAGCTTCATATCACGTTTTCCCTAGAAAGCATGTAAGGGAAATGCATGTAAACTGTTGAAAAACTACTTTTCGCAATCATGACACGCAAATATTCAGATCAGTTCAACAGTTCAATAAATTAACTTGGAGGAAGTACATGACAAATATAACATCTTTTTTCCACTCACCCTCTCCCTTAGCTTCCTCTCTTTCCTCTCCTGTACAGTTGAGAGGTAATTGACGGCTGCATACTCTATGACGGAGAGGAAGACGAAGACAAAACTGACCCACAGGTAGATGTCCACTGCCTTAATGTAGGACACCCTGGGCATAGAGGCATTCACGCCGGTGATGATGGTGGACATGGTCAGCACGGTGGTGATCCCTGAGATAGACAGGCAGTGGAAAAACAAGGACTATTCGACAAGTTTGGCAATATACCGTAAGGTAGGTGATCTTAATGAAAATACAGCTCAAAATATGGTGCAGCACTCTTCTACAGTAGCTTATTCTTAGACTCAATGTTACCAAGAGGTAACATCTATCCACTTAATGCTACCAAGCTTTCTTAGGAGACCTGTCCAAAGCCTGCGAGTGGGTAGGGTGTCCTACCCAGAGGGACCCTGGCAGGCACGGCTCTGCGGTCGATCCAGAAGGACACCCAGGACAGCATGACCATGAGGGTGGCGGGAAAGTAGGTCTGTAGCAGGAAGAAGAAGATGTGGCGCCGCAGGGTGAAGTGAATGTACAGACGGTTGTACCAGCCTGAGGTGGGAGAGAGGATGACACATCAATACAGGAAGGAGTTTTTCTGTTTTGTAATACACTGGAAATTCTTAGAATAAAACATTTAAACAATTACATGGTTCTATTCAAGTTTCTTAAATCCCACAAGGAGAACTGTTGATTACTGATCTACAGGTAATGTATTTTGTGTCAACGATTCAGAGTGAAGGTGAATTGGGGTGTACCTGTGCTGCTGTAGAAAGCCAGCTTGGTGGTGGTGTGAAATTTCTGGATGAGGAACTGGGAGAGAGAGATCTTTTCGTCTGTGTTTAATGACTCGTTCCCTTTCTTCCAGTACAGCATGAGATCGTCATCCGTATATGCATCTAGGGAGAAACTCGCTCAGATTACTATCATCAGCTATCGGTGTGTGATATTGTACAATATATTATCAGAAAAGGATTTAGATTTGATCTGAATAGACCTTTAAAATCTTCATCTAAACGTATGGCTAGGTATATATCGCATGAGGCATTGTACTACTGTACCTCACTGTACCTCGCCACCAGGCTCCTGTATGGTTATTGACATAGTCACTGATCTGCAATTTTGCACTATTGTACTGTACTCCACTGTACTGTACTCCACTTAGGTTAGTATAGGTTATAGGGTTGAAATAGGTTTTATGTGCATTTAGGGTATTATTTATTGTCAGTAATTTAGGAAGTTTTAGTATTAGGGTTAGTATAGTCAAATATTTATTGCTATCTGTATATTTAGGAAGTTTCACTTATTTAAGCTCAGCATAGATGTAAATGATGTTCTGTGTACTTATGTTATGTTATGCCAGGTGCTTGCGTTGTTTTGTCTTAAGAATTTCAGTGCCCAGTCTGACCTTGTGTTGTTCTGTATACCTGACAAATAAAAGACTTGAACTTGATCTTGAACTTGTACGGTGAGATTAAGTAAAGTTTGCATTTGAACTAGACAACGCTCTAATTGACCAAATAATGACCCTAAAGTGATCAATGCAGTTAGGTAATTGATTAATTAAAAGCACTCACAGCTCTCTATCTCCAGGGAACACGTCTGAGTGTCTAGCGGGAAACGGCTCAGGTCCATGTTGCACATGCTTGTGACTGTGATTCTGGAAACAAAAGAAGAACATGATCAGATCATTATCTGACCCAGCCTGGTCTGATAAACTACCTACAGTTCTTGGTAACCTAGAGTTTTATCTTTTTTTTAAAATCATTCCCCGATTTTAGTTTGAGGCAAGTCTCTTAAATAAATAGACCTATCATCATCAGTAAACACATTAGCAAACACATCCTGGTGCCAGCGGTTCTTGTTGAGACAGATTCATGGCAGACAGATTAGTTTTGAGCATTTCTACAAACATATTCTCTGCAAACAGATCAGTGATCTGTGCGTGACCACAAGGTCACAATCCTGGCTGACTCCTTGTTTACACTTTGACTTTGATTACATCTGTTGAGTGGCAACGTCTGGCAGACGAGAGGAGAGAGTGTTTGTTGGCATTCACTCCCGATTACAACAAGCTTGTCCATCTGCTACACTAATATCCGTAACAATAACTGAACAGTGACCTTGTATCTACTGTTGTGATAAATTCTTGCTAAATACTAGTCTCTATGGTTACAGACAAACAGTAGAATTCCAGTCGACTGATATGTAAACATGTATGTACTTTACATACTACAACCGTGTTTAGATATGCTACATACAGTATGTATGTAAAAAGTAAAGGCTGCTAAGTTGGCCTTGCCTCAAACTGTACAGCACGTTTCCGTCCGGGTGGACCCTCAGCATGACATTTTCTGTGGTGGTGTCGTGGATGAAGGACCTCTTGGAGTGGACAAAGAACATGTCTGGCACCCAGATCTTCTTGGCCAGCCGGCTGTCGAAGGTCATGCTCTGGTTGTTGGTGCTGGGGAAGGAGAGGCGCTCGTCCTTCCAATAGTGGCGCAGGTACAGCGTCATGGTGAAGTCCTACAGCAGAGAGAGGAAGTCAGAGAGGGGATTCTTGGGATTTGTGCATGACTTACTGACCTACCGCATGAGGTTGAAACATAGATTCATGTATTTTTCAGATGTTTTCAGGCAATATAAAAGAGAGCTAGCAAGATAATCATGTCCCATGTACCATGTCCACTTCTGAGATTGTGTCCAGACTTTCCACCTGGACATCTACTCCAACTGGGATAGGGGGACCTAAAATGACACAGACGAAGAAGATAAATACTTCTTCAAAGACCAAATAACTGCCATTTCTGCACTAACACACCAGTTGCATGTCTTATTAAAAATAACAACACTTGGAAGTTTTTTATCTACAGGCCACTAAGAATGCATGAGTTGTCAGACTGATGGTGGAGTGTTGAGCAACAGGATTCACAATGGCTTTTATAAAATTCATAGTATTAATTCTATTTTAGACACAGACAAATAGCGAGCAGGTTTTCAGGGAACAGGCTCTGTGCTTGTGCCATCATGGATCTGGATTCTATTTTTGACCTATTTCAGCCTCTCCTCTCTATCCTCTGCCGTGCAACACAAATACAATTAGGTCACAATGGATCAAAGTTGCTGCAGCCTCCTAGCATCTGGATTCTTTACAGTGATTTTTTTTCTTCTTCCAACAGATTTCACATTTAAGAGCTGGCCATTGAGGTCTCTCTGGTCTCAAATATCTCTGTTAAAGAGGGTCATTCTGAGTGTGATGTCTGTAATTCTGATTGGATTCAGAATACAGTATGCGTAAACAGAATGTACGCACAACTGAAACCAAATGTATATATATATATATATATATATATATATATATATATATATATATATATATACCCTCATTTAGATATAAAACTGACATTAAATGTGTTCTCAACCACAATATCACGTTCTGCAAAGTAAAGGCTCATAAAGTGTCTACAAATAATTCATCCTTTGCGCTAAGCTACCCAGGTGGTGGGGACTTTATATTTGGCCTCAAGTGTAAATAAAGAAATGGAGCATGCACAACATGAACATATTTCACAAGAACAAGCCATAACAGTCCCTTCTATGTAATACAGTACAGCAGGATGGAGCACAGAGCTATCTTTCCTTTAATCCTGCTTGGAGCCACAGAAGAACCAAATCCCTTTACAGCAAACATAGAACTAAAAACACACTGGACCAGTAATTATTGTGTACACAAACCATGTACTGTACTTGGGAGGCAAATGCATGTACAGCTTGTGATGTTGGTGTCATTAAGAGTCCTGCTAGAGAGTGGAGAAATTATTTTAAGACCAACCAAGCTCTGATGGTGATTGACCAAGCCATTGGTTGAGTGATGAAGTGAACAGAGCTTATGGAGACTGCATTCACATACAGTGCTAAGCCCATAATGAACACACTAAGTACAATATGTTGAAAAGATACATCTAACAGACTTGATTTGCGGGTAGCACTTTACATCAAGCTATTTACAGAGGGTAACCAACAGTAAATACACATTTTTCACCTGAATTTTGTAGTCAACATAGCTGTTTTCTCTCGCAGTCTGTTATTGAAATGTGTTAAATAGAAGCATCTTGTGAGGTAAATTCCTCTTATCCACATCTTTTTACCATCATGCATTTAAAAAAATATATAGAATAAAATTGGTGGGCAAAGTTGTTGTTTATAACATGTTAACTCAGGTTAACAAATTGTGTATTTAATCTTACTGCTACAGTTATTTCATGGAAAGAAATATGACATACAGACTTAAGGGGCTATTGGTGTGACATGGTTACCTCCAAATGCTGGTCTCATGGTGAAGTCATGGTCATCTATCCTCAGCAGCTGCTCCGACTTTGTCATTGGAGATTTAGTCATGTCTGAACTTCTCTTCAGAATAGGGCTGTGGAAAGAGTCGGAAGGCTACATCAGTAATCATTTTAGTGTCATGACATGAACGAGATTTGATTCTGAAGGATTAACTTTAAGTTCCTAATTTTCTTCAAATGTGTTTTCGTTGTTTTTACATCTGTGAAACATTTGCAGGCCTCTAGTTAAAAGTCAATCCATGTTTTAGCACGTGAAGGTCTGACCTTCCTGTCTTGTGACCTCCTCCTCCCTCCATTCTGGATGTTTCTCTCCTTGACCTGTTCATGAAAAAACACATGGATGTTCTTTCCTTAAGGTAGTGACACACAATCTGCTAAACCTGCTAGCACTGCATCCATATTTAGTGGTCAAAATATTAGTAAAGACTTAACTCAGCATCATCCTTTTTTATCCTCAACTAGTTGTACTGACATAAAGTATTGTTTCATTCCAAATAAAATTATTTTAGGTTACTATCATAACCATTTTATCCTTAAAATATCAACAGGGCATCAGTTGAAGGGTTTCAACTGTAGCCTTGTCTTTCAGGCAGCCTTATCCAGGTCACAACTACAAACAGATCAAAAAATGTCTATGACAAAAAATTAGAAAAAAAGATTCAAACATTCTAAAATGGATTAATGGAATATGGCATGCAGCAGAACATTGGCAGGGAAGGTCTGAGAGGCGTCACGAGCTGAGAGACAGAGGGACAGAGAGAGAGAGAGAGAGAGAGAGAGAGAGAGAGAGAGAGAGAGAGAGAGAGAGAGAGGAGAGAGAGAGAGAGAGAGGGGGGGGGTGGAGAGAGAGAGAGAGGGGGGGGGGTGGAGAGAGAGAGAGAGAGAGAGTTAGAGAGAGAGAGAGAGAGAGAGAGAGAGAGAGAGAGAGAGAGAGAGAGAGAGAGAGAGGGGGGAGAGATTAGACATACAGATAGAGAGAAAAGATACTGACTGACTCATCGATAGTGATAGAAAAAGAAGGACTCCCAGGGGTGGGTGCATGGTGATAACTGCCAAGGGCTGCTGTTTAAAGGGTGCCACTCCTCTCTGTCCAGCCCAGCAGCTGGTTACTAATCCTCTTGGCGGAAATGCCTCTCCAATCCCCTCTCTGGCCTAGAGAACAGGCTGTCTGTACACTGCTCTGCTGTGTCTCTGGAAAAGCACTCTACCTCTGTGATGTTGTGGTATTTCCATCTTATGTTTTCACATACACTTCTGGTGATATCGTATTTAGACCTGATTTTATAGCATTGGGTTTGATGTAGACTGCCCCTGGGAGAAAGAGACATTCTATCCTCTCCCTTTTCATTGGTATGCACATGTTAACTTTCTTACCTTTTGAATCTGAAGAGGATTTCTGATCCTGAAACATGTCAGTAAGGGCTGAGGGAGTATGCCTGTACTGCAGTAAACTGTCTAGCTGAGTCTGTGTTACATGCTTCTGAGGATTTAGAGGGTCCTCTTAATCATTGCTGAAGATGGTCGTAACCTTTTAATGACTATCACTCAGTGGAGCAATCTGAAATACACATTCTATTGATTTAGGTTATTGTTTACCAGGAAACATGGAATATACTGTGGCCTTTTACAGTATATATTTGCCAAGGCCTAGAGAGAATAAACATTTTGAAACATCATCACCATGAGCCACTTATTTCATCAGTAGAATCAAACACTGAACAGATTGACAGGAGAGTTTGCTTTTCTAGATATGAAAGTATCCCGCAGGGCCCATTACATGAGAGTGATGGCTTGCCTACTGTGTCTAAAGGAGGCATGTGTGGGATTACCACATGAAAGGGCCTTTGGAATACATTAAGTGGGTCTAAATCACTCAAAGCTGATAGTGATGCTAAAGGCATCCAGCAGCACTGTAGGGGCGAGCCTTATCATCTTCATCACAATTTTATACCAGAAGTCTCCTTGATGTTATTCTGTTCTGTGGGATTTAGCTCCCACTTCTCAGCATATATTTTGCACTTAACTACGCCAACATATTTGTGAGTGAGGTATACTTTTGTGTGTAGGTACAACACATTGTTATGAAAGCGGGTCTAATATACTGTTTCATACAAAGTGCCTCCTTGTCATTCCTTGTCACTTGTAGCTCTTTATATAGGATGACTGGTAGAGTATTTATTGATGACCTTGCGTGCATTTTGTCTTCTGGATCTGCTGGGTGCTATATTACCAGGGCAGCTGAAGGCTTTCCACTCTCAGTCTGACAACCAGTTACACAAGTACAAGGGACATTCCCACCTGTGTCCATCGATCAGCAACAAGGAATTCTGCATCATCATCATCATCAAACAAAGTACACAAATAGATATGGAGATTTAGGTCTTCCTCGCCTATCCTAATCCCCTGTCTGAATTTGTATGATTTCCCTGTTCTGAGGGGGCAGAGCAGGTGAGACAGCACACACAGTAGAATACAGGACAGGACAGTGTCAGGTGATCAGGTGAAGCTAGCTCCAGTCCAGGACCATCCAGATTCACCTTTTCCATTAAAGAATGTCAATCAAAACAAACCAAATGCCAACACACAAAAGGACAAAATGTCGCTGAACATGAAAAGTGATGATGGAGTATACATGATTCATGATGACAGTTTTCTCTGTGTGTGCTTGCAGGGTTAGATTTACAGTCTATTCATTAAGCGGATAGAAAGTACAGCAGAAAAGGATGAAAGGACAGAAAGGATCATGTGCATAGTTCTGACAGTATTTTGGTGGTCAGAGTCAGTGAATGGTCTGTCTTCACCAGGCACAGTGCCAAGTAACCACATCTCAGCTACCAGGCATGGTAATGGAGAGAGGCAGAAAGAGCGAGTGTTGGTGTTTTATTACCTGCTCTGTTTGTAGGTCTCCAGCTTGTGACCCCTCTGCTGGGCAGCCTTCCCGGTCACCCCTCCCAGATAGACACAGATCAGCACAAGGACAGCATCCACCTGCATGGTGCTCATTCCCCCACAGACAGACCTCTTTCTGATAGTCAAAACCCACTTCCTGGCATGGCTGAAAAGGCTTTGCAGTCCTGGGACATTCTCTTCTTCAACTTCAGGGCTGACAGACAAGAAGACAACGCACACATCAACAGCATAAGACGCAGAAGTAGCAGTGACGGTAGCTAGTAGCTGGAGTCTGGCTAAACAACATCCCCACGTTGCTTAATCTCCACAGTGGGAAAAAGCAATTTTGACTAAACCCATAAATCCTTGAGCGTCAGATGGCACAGATTTGATCCCTCCAGTGGCGAATGTGCATCACTCTCTCTGCTCTGCTTCACTCTGCTCTGCTCTGATGCGCTCAGCTGGGCTATGCTCTCAGCTACGCTGCTCCCTCCCAGACCAATCCTCATAATGATACGGCGTGCTCATTTGAGAGGTCAATGGTTGGAGATACCGGATCACTCACACAGACAGGAAGTCTCTGGTGTGGAAGGCGGCTTAGCTGCTCCCACTGAGACTTCAATAGTGGAAATCAGAGTCTTTGTGCTTCCAAGAAGATCTAGCAATTAACAAACAGTACTACGCTGCACAGTCCAATAGGTCACTATGAGACACACAATCCAATGCAGGGATGGTAATCAGTCAAAGACCAACCATCCATCAATGAAACATGACACAAACATCACCTAATACATATCATACGTAACATAACATCCTTCCAACAAAGAGGTTACATACAGTATGAGGTTGATTATCATTCGCTGTCCCCAGACAGACACATCTTGTTCATCCAACCTGTTGAAACTCAATATAGTGGTGCAGCTGTGCATGCACACAGAAGCTCAAACACATGTTGTTTTCTCTCACGTGTTGACTATTTGAACAAGCCAATCATAAGGGCTAGGGACATGGACGTCACACATGGAAGGTTTGTGTCCCCCTTTTTCTTTTTCTTTTTATAGCTGACAGGAACAGTTGGATTATTAGATGATGAATTTGGGTTACTTCCACAGACATCAATCTCACAATTGGTGTAAGTAATGTTTGTATTTTTGGATCTTTTCATTGAGGAGGATTTGTATCGTGACCCAGTTTACAAGAATAAAAGTGATGTAAATTAAAGCCATATCACCAACCTATCAATTACTATGATAGAATACAAAGACCTGCATGTATTTATCAAGACTAAAAACAATATCTCAATATTTCCTCTGATCCCAATATTAAGCCATAGTGTGTTTGTGCACTATGCATCATATGGATATTATGAAGATTATATAACAGTCCTGCAATGCCTATGAGAGCACAATTATTTAAAATCATAGCAGATGTCTACAATTGGGAGAAATATTGCTTGACTTCAATGCATTTCTTCTCTATCAATACGGCTGGAGATCATGCACATTCATGCGCAATAAAAAATGCATTTGATTCTGGGGGGCACATTGATATGCGTGTTACAGTCAAAGATATAAATTATGCACACTTACTGACCTCTACAGGGGAATATCTTCTTTAACATTTGGGTACGGTATTCTCAAGAGACTTGTCGTTTTGATGGTCTTGAGATATAGATCCAAGGAATTCAGCACAGAACCTTAAAAAAGGGAGATCAACCAATGGTAACAATACAAAAAAATAATGTTTCTGCTTTTTTTTCCAAAATACTTTGATCACAAGGGTGATGTTTGTCATGAACCTGGCAACCTATCCTCCTGACGTCATTCGCGTAAACATCAGTTGGCGGGGCATTAGAAAAGGATGTTTTGAATAGAAAGGATAACCAATGATCAATAGAAAATCGGTCTTGTAATCGTTCTTTGTGACAACAGTGGATCTCAAGAGTGTCAAATTAGGAAGTGGACAGCAAGGTGCTAGCGGTGGTAAACATTGTATCAAGTTATTTTGTTTCTTGTATCTGCTGTATTGGCATGCTAGCTAGCTCACACGGCTAACGTGGATACATTTCGCTGTCAGGCTGACTAGTACAGTAGCTGACAAGATGAGTTCCTCCCGGGAAATAAAACGTAAGTATCAGTCAAATTGCTATCCTCTCAAAATAGAATAGCTCTATCAAGCTTCAAGGAGTTCATAACTCAGTATAATGGAAGGAAGGAAACGAAGTCGTGTGACTGTCTGCTTTTCCTCATCCTCCCCGCATTGAAGTGTTACAGAAGGCTAAGGCCAAGGCCCAGAACAGCTCTAACATCAGAGAAGAGGCCGACTTGTGCAATCAACTTGGGGAGCTCCTGTCCAGAAATGGTAGTGACTTTTCTTTAGTCATATAAATGTATCGATCGTGACTCCCAATCCCCAAATTATCAATAATGCGTCATGGCAATACTCATTGAGTAGGGATTCATGTAGTACATCTAACCTGTTGGACTTGCGTATCATCTGCCATTTTTCTATAGCTCTGTAATCTGTAAATATTTTCTCGTATTACTGTTGATTTAAATGGGTCTTTAGCTTATGTGATCACCTGGTATACAGTGTCTACATAAACTGTTTATCTCAGGTGACTATGAAGCTGCTATTGAAGAGCATCGACAAGAGCTTGCTCTCTCTGAGGCTGTGAATGATGTGATTGGTCGGGCTGTTGCCAATCGTAAAATTGGAGAATGCTACGCGGAGATGGGCAACATTGAGGCTGCTTTGAAGGTAAACAATTGATCTCCAAAACATGCAGGTTAACATTGAACCAACTCAAGTTGATGAGGTAGAGTTGGTGACTGGTGACAGATAACCCTGTCTCCAGTCAATAGTGACACTTATTCTGTGGGGTATCTATGTTTTGTCTTTCCAGCATCAGAGGTGTCACCTGGACTTAGCCCGCTCTGTCAGAGACCACGCAGAGGAGCAGAGGGCTTTGGCAACCATTGGCCGAACCTTTCTCTTTAGATTTGAGTCAGACCAATCAAGGGACAGTTTGAAACAAGCAGAGGATGCTTTCCGGAGGAGCCTGGCTATTGTGGATGAGCGTCTTGAAGGTTAGCAGAGATTGTGTGTGTGTGTGTGTGTGTGTCTCACCAGGTTCTGAAATATGACCACTTTTCCATCCACTTCCTTCACCCCTTTCCTCCATCATCTCTCAACCCCCTCTCTTCCTCCATGTCCACTCTCATCTTGGCTCAGGTACGGTGGCTGGGCGCGAGCTGAATGAGATGCGGGCGCGCCTCTTCCTCAACCTGGGTTTGGTGTGCGACCACCTGGGGGAGCCTAAGCGCTGCAGTGAATTCATCCGCCGCAGTGTATTCATTGCAGAGTAAGAAACCTATCCTTGCTTTCAAAACTAGAGCAACTCTTATGTCCTCCATAAGGCCTTTCATACCAGCTTGGTGCCAGTTCATATGACCCAAGATATCATATTATCTCATCAGCTGTTGTGTGATTTCTGTGGCTCGTGTGTAGAAAGAACCAGCTTCTGGAGGATCTGTATCGCGCCAACTTCAACCTGGGCAACATCTACTTCCGTAACGGGCAGCACTCCAATGCCGTGCGTTGCTTGGAGCAAGCTAAGGAGTGTGCTCGTAAGATCAAGGACAAATTCAGTGAGAGCGATTGCTTCCACTGCATTGGAAAAGTAAGAACTCACACTTTGCTAACTGCTATTCTCATCTGTCCTTCTTTCTGTTTTTACAGAAAGTTTCTTACAGAATTGTGTGTGTGTGTTCAGGTGCAGCTCTCTCTGGGAGACTTTGTGGCAGCCAGGCGTTCACTGAAGAGGGCCTTCACTCTGGGCTCCCAGCAGCCGGTGGACAGAGAAGCTGTCAAGAGGGCCTTCAAACACGGTGAGACAGAGACAGAGCACCAGGGGGAAGGGGGTGCGAGAGACGGAGAAGTCCAAAATCTGGAGAAAACCCCCCCCAAATAAACATTGTTTCAGGGGTTGTGGCGTAAAGCTCGGTGTAGACAGATAGTGAGTTCAACCTGAACACTAGTGAATTGGTACACAGTAAAAAGATTGATCTTGTGTGTTTGTTTCTCTCACTGTGGTTTGACACAGCGATCCGAGGCTGTCAGCTGGAGGAGGCAGGGGAGGAACCGGGCGAGGAGCAAAATCTCCAGCAGTCTGTGGAGCTGGCAGAGCAGCTGGGCGACCTTTACTGTAAGGTCGGCTGCTACCGCAAAGCCCTGGAAGCCTACCAGGCACAGGTAACGGAATCACACACATTCTCTCTCACAGACATTTTCATACACAGTTGTTAACTTCTAATCTGCTTGGTTTATTTATTTTAGTTTTTTTTCCCCCCATGAAGTCATTGATGAAAATAAGTTAATGAGGGCTTTTCCAGTGACACCCTGCCTGTATGTGTGTGCGTGTCTGTGTGTTCGTGTGCGTCTGTGAACAGCTGTCCAGTGCTGAAGCGCTGGGAAAGCCTGGAAGAGAGCTGGCTGTTATCCACGTGTCTCTGGCTGCTACCTACTCTGACCTGAGGCAGCCCCACATGGCTGTGGAGCACTACCGTCAGGAGCTGACCCTGCGCCAGGGGAACCCCACCGAGGTACACCAACCCTGGCCTGGCCTGGGACATGCACACACGAAACATGCACACAGTCACTAACGCATGCATGCATCGAGGAGTCAAAACCAGGAAGCGTTTGAAACCTTCTGGAACATTTGGTGTGTGTCGTGAACATTTGGTGTGTGTCGTAGGAGTGTAAGACGTGGATGAACATCGCAGCCTCGTACGAAGAGAGCGGCCTGGACATGGATCATGTAGACTCCAGTTACAGCAGCGCCCTTACCTGCGCCCAGAGTGCTGGCCAGGCTACACTACAGGTGAGATACATCATTCGATTATTGTCGCTCCCTCTGGCTCACTGTTTCAAATAGACAATCTGCTGAAAGGATGTTTGTCCGTTACGCACAGCTAATAGTTGAAACGATGTCTGCCTTTGACACTGTACCATGTTCTGTACCGGGATCGTGCAGACGAGTCATAGATGGACATCTGGAACAGTGTTCTGTGTGTTTTCCGCTCCCAGAAGCGAGTGTTGAGGGCGTGGCTAGCTGCCCAGAGGCGTGGGGGATCGTCGCAGGGTGATGACACGGAGGCCCGTCTACAGGAGCTGTGTGCTGCCAAGGGCTGGAGCGCGGACGAGGGAGAGGAAGACGAGGAGGAAGAGGTGATGGAGAACAGCGAACCTCTAGAAGACAGTGACATCCCTCTCTCAGACTCAGGTGAGTTGGAGGTACCGTGTCCTGACTAGGTTTGTCCACTGCTGGGACCCATACCTCCTAGACGGAAGGAACAGCTGGAGGCTAATATTCAACCCTAAAGTATTGCTAGTATTTCCGCTCGAAGAAGTCACAGATGCACTCTCTCGTGTCTGCTCCTAGATGATGACTTGGAGGAGTATGATAAAATGGTGACTGGGAGGAGAAGGCCAGGCAGGGTGAGTGCCACCAGTACAGGTCTTATCGGTCCAATGTTCAGAGTCATGAAGCTTCTCTCTCGACTTCTTATATCTGGTAAATCCGTACCGCTGTTCTCCCCTGTGAGAACTGGGACTGACCCTGGCTTGATCTGTTGTCTCCCAGTGGAACAAGAGGAACGAGAAGGGCGAGACCTCGCTCCACAGAGCCTGTATCGACGGCAACCTGAAGCAGGTCCAGTACCTGGTGGAGCAGGTGAGGAGACCTACCTACACCACCCACTCTCTCTATACAAACTGGATACATATGCGTATAAACAGTACTGTGCAAATGATTTAGGCACAAGATTTTTTACATTAATATTGTCTAAAGTATTTATTTTGTCTTTTGTATTTGTCCGGCTGTATAAATGTGTGGGGAAAGAAAGAAATAATTAAAGCATTTTAGTTTTACTTTTTTTTGTGCCTATGACTTTAGCACAGTGCTGCATACATCCATATCTCTCTTTCTGTGCTCTGGATTTCAACCTTAAGAATCTCTCTGTGTATCTCTTTATGTCAGGGTCATCCCATCAACCCCATGGACTACTGTGGCTGGACGCCCCTCCATGAAGCGAGCAACCATGGACACCATGGTAATGCATACTCACAGCTATAGTAATACACACCCAATCACACAAACATACAACCTATTTCTCTCTATATCACACCGCTTCTCCTTCCATTCAGAAATAGCTGCCGTGCTGCTGGAGCGCGGGGCCAACATAAACCACCCTGGGGGGCCGCTGTGTGAGGGTGTGACCCCTCTCCACGATGCCCTCACCTGTGGCCACTTCCAGGTAGCCAGACTGCTGATTGAGAGAGGGGCCTCCGTCACCATATGCAACTCAAAGGTGAGTGTGTGTGTGGTTACTTGTCTACAATTAAGAATTGTCTTGGGATTGAATGTGTGTGTGTGTGTGTGTGTACGTTTTCTGTGTGCGTCTGAGTATGTGTGTGTCTCGGCCTCACCTTGTGTGTGTGTGTGTGCCCCCCCTTCCCCAGAGTGAGACCCCCCTGGACAGCCTGCGCCTGTGGCAAAGGATGTACAGCCGACACCTGGACCAGGAGGCCAGGCAGGAGTGCATGATCACAGAGAAGCTGTTGAGGAGAGCTCTGGCTGGGGGAGGTGAGGCCTCTGCATGGACACTGGATCCACTCAGCCCAGTAGCTTCTGCATATTGTCCTGTCAAAGCTCCAGGGAACATGGAGTATTTGCTGATCAGTCATCACGCATCTGCTTCAATGGTATAGCTTTAACCTACTCTAGAATGTATAGGTAATTGAATGCAGTTGTCTGTTGACTGAACGGTTGACTGAAATATACAATTGCCAAAACCTTTGAGAACCATAAGGGTTTTAGGTCCAATTCTCTTCGTGCCTTGCCCTGCCTCCTTCCAGTAACAGTGGCTCCAGTCCCAGTCCAGCCCTTCGATGCCCTGCAGGACAGCCAGCTGTTTGACGCAGAGAACTCAGAGCCGCTGGTCAACTCCAGAGGGCGCCAGTTGTCCGGCCAGGGCCTGCCCAGGACCAGGAGTCCTCCAGAGCAGGGGGCCGCGGTACCACGCAGGCCCTCAAGGAGACACTCTAACGGCTCAGCCGCCCGTGGCCGCAGGGGAACGGAGGCGTCGGTGCTCTATGGGGTAAGCAGCCTTGAAGGAGTAGTTTTAGGGAAGTTGGAGGAATACTTAGTACTATTTTGAAGTATCTAAATCAACCATAAGAATGTTGATTATTTCTTTATTTTATGTCTACTGTGTCACTAGTCACTGCTGGGGCCTGTGAGCTGAGAGTACTTATCACAATGGCAGACAAACAGAGAAAGCCTTGAGTCATCAGGCATGGAACACCCATGCACGGTCGATCACTCTTGCACTGTTCCCTGTCTCTCCCTCCCTCCCATAGGATGACAGCAGCTCCTCTGAGCACAGTGACCTCGACTGCGCCATCAGCCCCCTCAGGCCTGTCCGTCCAAGACTACAAATCCCAGCAGCCCCTCGTCAACAAGAAGTCCCCTCTGACCAGGAGACAGACAGTTTGATCCCCAACAGCAGAGAAGCTGTGACAGCGAAAGGACCTTCCGTTTTCACCAGGGAGGAGTACCACAGCGCCATCCGCGGTCTGGGCAGTGCCAAGAACCGCCTCTCCCAGGGCCTATCACAGCCCCAGTTCAGTAGCACACCAGCGGTCTCAGCCAACAATAAGTCGGCATTGGTTCCTGAGGAGGAGTACCTGGCAGACGATTGGCTGGAAGATGACTTGGGTGACGTTCAGCCCAAGAAGAAGAGGAGGGTGGGGGCAGAGCTGGAAGGGAGGTGGGAGTCTCGAGGGGAGCCGAGTATGATGCCGTCCGTGCTGAGAAGCGAAAACACACCTTCAACCACAAATGAGGCTGCTCGTCGAGGTGTGAAGCGAACAACATGCTAGCCAGACTTAAAAGAAACAAAGCCTTAGAAGCATTCACCTCAACTTCCTTTTGTTGTGTGTGTCCCCCCCCCCCCCCCACCCCTTGTCTTGCAGTTCCATCGTCCTCCAGCTCCAGAGGGCTATCTCTGAGGATGGGCTCCAAGCCACGGCAGGTGAAGATGACTCAGCTTTCTGGCATGGTCATGCTGGGGAGGAGAGAGGTCAGCAGGGCGCACAGTCCCAACGTCACCGATGATGACGACCTTCCTCCTGACACGCCCCCACCATCCCACATCCACACTACTCAGGTTAGACTGAAACGGCCCTTAGAGAGGCCAATTAAAGTCCTTCTCCATAGTCCGTTATACTGGTGTTGTCTGCTAGTTCCTTGACATGTAAGCAGACTGTGGTGCAATCCCATGGTGATAGTTCCTCATCATATTCTTCCTGTTGGATTGATGTTCTAGTTATTCAGTCCTCTCACTTCTATCCATCCTGCTGTGGAGAACCATTTATGGATTATTTGATTGAGAGATGAAGAAGGACAGACAGACACTGGTTGTTACATGTCAGAAAGGCTAATAATGTGGTGCCATTTGTCAAGACTCTCTTCCTTTTCATCTCTCATTAACTGTAAATAGAGATGGATGTTAGCCATGAAGTCAATCGAAAGTGAAAAAAAAAAACTAACTTTGGGCATGAGATGGATACTGGTGAAGAGATTAGGAAATCTAATGGGAATGTCAACTTGGTAGTTGATGTAAAACCTTTTAATAATCATCCATGTCCATGTCTTTAGGTTCCAACCCATTCATTGGCCATTCCAGTGCCTACATCAATTCTTGCTCCAATCAGAATGAGGGTCAGAGTTCAAGACAATGTGTTTCTCATCCCAGTTCCACACAGGTTAGTTGTGTGGGTGTGTGAGAGGGTGTGTGAGAGGATGTGCGAGAGGGTGTGCAAGAGGGTGTTGAAAGGGTGTGTGAGAGGGTGTGTGAAACACAATGTGTGAGCATATTTGTCTATGTGAAACATGTTTCCTCCTGTGTTTCAGCGAGGCCGACTCGTGCACCGTCTCCTGGCTGTGTGAGCAGGCAGCCCAGAGGTACTACCACACCTGTGGCCTCTTGCCTCGCCTCTCCCTGCAGAAAGAGGGGGCTCTACTCTCACCTCACGACTTGCTGCTGGCTGTGCTACACACCAACGAAGAGGTGCGAGAGGCATCAGCCTAGACTAGAGTATCTATGGGGAGAACAATAAGATGCTATTGTTGCACAGGAGAGATGAGGATTAAGTTAAATCCTGCATGTGCATGATGTTGCTAGCCCAGATTGTTGTTTTGGATGATGGGGATAACAATGACAATGATGATGTGGTAACAGGTTCTGGCGGAGGTCAGTTCTTGGGACCTCCCACCTCTTCCTGAGCGCTACAGGAAGGCCTGTCACAGCCTGACAGTCGGTACGGGACACACATAAATGCCTCAATCTAAACCATTCCAAGCCGTGATGTCTTGTTATGTGTATCATGAATGTGTGTGCTGTTGTCTGGCCCTACAGAGGAGAACAAGCGCGTGTCTCGTCTGTGTGAGCTGCAGGACGGAAGCCCGTCTGTGTCTGTGTGCGGTCTGAGTTTGGCCCCGCCCTCCCTCGCTCCCCTCCTCCGCTCCCTCAAGCTCCAGACCAGCCTCACCGAGCTACGCCTGTCCGGCAACCGTCTCCACGACAACCTCCTCCCCGAACTGGTCGCTGCTGTGATAACCATGCCCCGTCTCCGACTCCTGGACGTGTCCTCCAATCAGATCACGGGGGAGGGGCTTAAGAAGGCCGCTAGCGCCTTGGAAGGACAGACTCAACCCGCGTTTCCGGTAAAGTTCATGTTTGGCTAACTTTGCTTGTTCATGAACCAAAAATGCAGTGTTTTCTATACATTTATTTATTTGTGGCGGCCCGCCACAATAAAAAATTGACCGCCACAAATGTATATATTTTTGTTTCACATGGCAGAAAAAATAACGTTTCATAGTAGAGCTGCATGCAGCGCATTGATTCGCATAGCCCCTTCTAGCCCTGCTCGCGTTCTCTTAAAAATAGCCTATTGAATCAATTCAGTGACGTTGAAAATTTTAAAAGGCATTAAATACTTAACATTAAAATGTAAACACCACAGAATTTGATGGTTTATGAATTCACCTCTTTAAAATTGAAAAATGAATTCATTTCAATGTAAAAAAGATAAGATCTGATCCATAATTTAAAGGTTCGTAAATACAGGTTGCTCAAATTCAAAAAATAGAATTCAGATCCAAAAAATGTTATAAATAAAATTCAAGCTTCTGACATTCTAATCGAAAAAAATTCAGGCTTGTTCAATTCGAATGGCAAAATTCAGATCCAATTTCTTTTTTTAAGATTTCGGCTGACTTTTTACATCGTCTGGCTCCGTCCCTGCCTACCGCCACAAATATAATCACATTGTGGGAAACACTGAAATGTTTTCTTATCTTGCAATACTAGTAAGGGGTAAGAAATTAAAAACAATAAAGCTGTCAATGTCACATGGGATCACCAGCTAAACTCAAAGAATCTCATCTCTTGATGTTGTGAATGTAATGCTAGCACGTCACCATCTTGTAGAGAGCAGGTCACTAGGTGAAAACTCAAAACACTTGCGACTATGTAAAGACCTCAGTTCTTTGGAAAGTTGTGATCTTGTCATTTATAAACATTGCTGATGCAGAGCTTCCTGCTAGTTAGACCAGTCACTCTGGTCCACTGCTCTCATCTAGAAAGCTTAGCATTTCTGCTCAGACCTTGTATGGCCACTAAAGATGTGTGTGTGGGGGTGCGTGTCAATTATGAATAGTTTGTAGTGTGGTGGCTGGCTCAGAAGAGAACACCACCCTTTCCTGTGTCATGGTAGCTTTTGTGAGAACCTGTTGTGTGGGAGGGACGTGTTTGTGGTGGGGCTGGTGTTACTGAGTTCCAACTCTGCTGGGGGTGACAAACCTCTTTTACCATAAGGACAGGCTGTAGTGTGTTGCTCATTGTCTTACAGAGCCATGCCCAATATCTCACACACACCCCTTTTGCACCTCTATCTCATTCTTTCCACACCCCCTTTTTTTTCTCCCACCGCCTCTTTCCTCTCTCTGCCCTCATTTGTTCCCCTCCCTCCCCACCTCCTCTGTAGTGTCTGGAGGAGCTGGACCTGAGTGTGAACCCCCTGGGGGATGGTGTGTCCCAAGCCCTGGCCTGTCTGCTGTCAGCCTGTCCCCTGCTGGCTCGGCTGGCCCTGCAAGCCTGCAACCTCACTGCACGCTTCCTCCAGCAACACCGCCTCTTACTGGCTCAGGCCCTTGCAGGTGAGCAGCAATACCCCCTCTTATTGGCTAAAGACCTTGCATCCAAGCAGTAACACTGACTGTGTACTATAGTATGTTGTGTGTAGATGAATACATACAGTTCCCATCTCACACAGGCACGGGACACCTAAAGTCAGTGTGTCTATCCCACAATGCATTGGGCTCCACGGGGTTTGAGCTGGTGCTGAAGACGCTGCCTCTGCACTGCCTCACACACCTCCACCTGTCTGCTGTATGCAGTGGAGCTGTGGACCCCCCTGCTCTGGAACACCTCACTACAATCATGTCTCAGGTACACACACACGTTTACACACATAACCGCACGCGCACACATTTTCTTCATGAAATGTGTAGCCGCTTGATTGACATCGGATCTTGACTTTTGAGGTCTTCAGAACAGATTCTTGGTCTGATCCAACTTATGTTCTACAGGAAGACTGTTCACTGATCCACCTGAGCCTCGCAGGAAATGGACTGACAGACAGCAGTGTTGCCACTCTTGCCAGGTGTGTGTCCGTCTGTGTATTAGAGCCCTGCCGATATATCGGCGGGCCGATATTATCGGCCGATATTAGGCACTTTCCAAACTATCGGTATCGATAGTAGATTATTATTATTTTAAATGTTTTGGGTTATTGTGTTCCTCTGTTCTGTTGTAAAAATAAAACAAACAAGTTTATTTTTAAACTGCATTATCATATTATTTTAGAGAAGACTGTAAATAATAACAGGAGTTAGATGGCTGAGCGGTTAGGGAATCGGGCTATCAATCAGAAGGTTGCCAGTTCGATACCCGGCCATGCAAAATGACGTTGTGTCCTTCATCAAGGCACTTCACCCTACTTGACTCGGGGGAATGTCCCTGTACTTACTTCAAGTCTATGGATAAGTGCATGAAACAAAACATACAATGGGTCAAGATGGAAAGAGCGCAATGTAATCCGATTGAAAGGTTCTTTTTTGAAAGTATTCCTTTTAATCCTCGGTGAGACTGAGTTTGTTTATGTCAGTGTTGCAATTTGAATTGCGTTTGGTTACTTCTGCAGAATCGTCCAGAAAGTGTTGCAATCACTATAATGTTGAATCCCAGGACCTTGGCGAGATCCTTTTTGAAAGCCTATCCATTGTCTGGATTTGCTGTATAAAAGGACTCAGCAAGTGATTATTTGTTCTCGGTATTTATAATCAGAATAAAGCGGAAGTGTTGTGGCAGGTAATACTGTTGATTGGTCAGGTCCTTGGCCTGGGTGTTGTTCAAACTGTCTCAGATAGGTGTGAAGAGGCTGTTTTCTTCATGTTTGGGTCCAGGTGTCTTCCTGTTTGCCCCTCCCTGGTGTCTCTGGACCTATCAGGGAACCCGTCAGTGACCTCAGCGGGGCTCCACAACATCCTGTCTGGCCTTCAAGGCCGCCCACCTTTAACCCTCCTCAACCTCCAAGGTACAACTCAGCAGCAGGTTACTTCCCTCATTGTAGTCATCTCACTCTATCTCTTTAACTAATAAATGAATTGATTCATCTGATCTTTGCACCGTCCTCTGTTCCTGTTCCCCAGGCTGCCAGGTGGCTGGGCCCTGGAATGCTTCTGATCTGGACGCCCTGTCCATACTGGTCCAGGATCTGCGTCTGTGTTCTCAGAGACTCAACAAACTGGACCGCGAGGCCTTACAACAGACCTGGGGTCAGCGGCACCCCAGAGGATACTTCCTCTCCGTGAGCTCCAGGTGTCTGCTCTCTGCCGCCCCCTGACTGTGAGGAGGACCTTTCAAAAGCCTGCACCGCACTTTTATAGGCTTACGGTCCAAAAACAATAGTTGGCCTTTGAAGTCTAGTCTGCAGAGTGTAGTGTAGTCTCCAGACTTCATGCGGTCCTAGGATATATCTCCCCTGGTGTGACTTATTCTCGCACTTATTCTACTGTTTGATTGGTGGCCTTTCAAAAGGACTTTAATATGTTTCCATCTGTGTCTTTGCATTTTTATGTGCTAGAGTATTATATGTAGGTGCTTGAA
This sequence comes from Hypomesus nipponensis, assembly GCF_054491055.1. Lineage (NCBI taxonomy): Eukaryota > Metazoa > Chordata > Actinopteri > Osmeriformes > Osmeridae > Hypomesus > Hypomesus nipponensis. The sequence goes on from NC_140363.1 coordinate 13,357,063, forward strand.
AAAGAAAGCGATTAAAAGTTAGTCTGATAGTATTGCTTTTGCAGCTGTTTTCTATCATGATACAGAACTACTTCCTTGCCATGGAGCTTATCAATGTTTTACTTGCTACCTGACTACAGTTTTTTCACTCAGCTTGAAATAATGATTTTGTAATGTATCTGTAAATACTATCCCAGAAAGGTAATGTTAAAATGTACAAACAAACCTTTTTAACAACCTGCCAGTTGTGTGCATCATTGTATAGATCTATAATTAACTGCATTACTGTATATAATCATTCTCAAAGTAAAAACTGTATTGCAGTTGTTTTTTCTTCCAATAAGGAAAAAGAAACATGTTATGTCTCAAAGTTATTGAATACATGTTAACAGAACACATGTTTGTTCTGTGAAATTCTCATTGACTCATCTGGTAGAAACAAAAACCTCAAAAACAGTCTGTGGTCTTCAAGGATACAAGATAACACATTTAAGTAAACCAAATCAGGTTTGATAGCGTCTATGTATGCTAACACTCACTGATTACATTTCATTTGCGATCTAAATGGTTTGGTTTGATTCAAAATGTTTTCATGTCCGATGGGGTTATCCAAGTGAAAGGAAATGTAAGACATTTTAATGTGGCACTTTTATGCCTAGTTTTTTGCCTGTACTAAAAGTTGCATTTGATAAGTGATGAATTACATGAGGAGGAGAAACAAAGACAAAAAGGGCTATCACTTCTCAGTCTGTTTTCGACATGGCTTTTTGTTTCATATTTGCATCGACACATTCATCTCCTTCTCTGTGGTTTAACAACTTCACAGGGTATTTGGAGCACCCTCGCCCAAACGTAGTTCCTCACTTTGAGAGTAGAGCCAACAGTGCTTCTTAGAACATACCTTTGTATTATTTTGCATTAAAGCACAACATTGAAGAATATCAAAGTTCAGCAGATTAATACGACAGACTTGCTGAAGGAAAAGTGAATGGATTGGATAGGTCTGTTGTGATTAGGAACAAACAGGACAGACACACAGCTACTACTGAAATAGTAGCGTCTCCTTACCTTCCATGGGATACATGTACAACAGATGTGGTCGCGCCACCATTGGATATACACTTGGTGATTCCCAATTTGATTAAACTGATTGGAGAGTTTGTGAATTCATATTTTTTCTTCTTTTGAAATCAAGGGCCCAGTTTACCTTAGTTTTATATCTGTCCTGTATTAGTGAAGATGTTTCACAAATTGGCATTTAATGTGAATGTGGATAGATGAGACACTTTTGACGTGACGAAAGGTACACTACTTAGGCAATACATTGTTTATTTTAAGGTACTGAATATAAATACATTTCATTCAGTGTAGGCCGGCCAGTACAGAATGCCAAACAGAATACCAGAAGATGTTTTACAGTCCATATTAAACATATCATGCATAGAAATTGCATTGAAACGTAATGCATTAAGTAAGCAATCAGTAAGAAAAAGGCTACGCAATAGTGAGAATGTGGCGTGAGCATGCTGTTAACTTGGATGAGGATTCTTCCAAATGTGGATTCTGCCTTATCAGTTGCTGATCTCGTGCTTCGGCCTGCAAAACACACAAAACGCATATTGATAAGACTTTCTGAAAGACAGGATAAGCAAGTTTTACAAACCGGAGTTTGAAAGGATTCAAACTAAAATATCCTACCGCTTCCCTTAACCTTGTGCTCAATGTGCCGCCTTCGGGTCATGTGACCCACCGTCGTGGTGCAAAAGGTGGGTCATAATGACCCGAAGCCAGCACAAGAATTAAGCAAATCTTCCAAAACACAAGAACTGAACCTGACTACTGCCGGGAGGTAGACAGACAATTAGCCAGTCCAATCATTGCATTCAGTCTGAATTCCGTCCAATAATTTGTGCAGGTCTGACCTTAATGATTGGTTGTGTTTACTACAGTCCCGCGAGGACCACAGGTATTGGAGTTATTTCATATTTTATTTCATATTTTTCATAGTCTCGCATTATTCAGCTGTGCCCATGCTAACCCTGAGGACACTTACTTGCAGAACTTTATCTTGACGCACATCGTTCTCACGTCTGCGTCATCGGAAAACATCTTCACCAAGATGGTGGAGAATTTCTTACAAATACTGCGACACATTGATTTTCCAAATTTGATTTGGTCACAGCTTCTCAACAGCTTTTCATGAATATTCTGCAATTTAAAAAAATCAGACCATTGTTTAACCAAATGTACAGAAATGTTCAACTGATGACATAAATACCCATTGAGGACAATATAGTTGGTTTAGGTAAACATAGCCAAAGTCATAAATAATTCAGCAATTTCATAGCTAGAAGTTGATTGTTTCATTCTCATCTAATTTCTATAGTTCTATGTGGTGCAGTATTTACATTACCTTTGATGAATCAGAGCTATTCAAATGTTTCTTCACTGTATTCAGAATATTCTTGCATAGCCAGCAAGTTCCCGGAATCATCTCCTTTTCTAGCTGGGAAATGAAGGGTACGAAACACACAGACATGAATTTCAAATCCATGCATCTACCTAAAGACCTAGAGTAGTTGCTGGTCCACATCATTTTGACTTGCAGGTAACAAGCAATGCAATCTTCTCTCAAGAGAGCCACCTCCACCTCTAGACATTACCGTGGTGTCTTCTCTGACTTCTTCACCGGATTCCCACTCATCTCCAAGGTAGTTCACCTCTCTGCCATGTACAGCCATGACTGTGCAGGATAAGGGTATAAGCAAAACAGATCATGGGCAACCAAGTATAGACTATACATGGATGTATAAGGATACATGTGTTTGCAATACAGTTGAAGTCAAATGTGCTCACCTGAGAAAGCCAAGATAAGGCAAATGAGAGACAGAAGAGATTTCATCTTGATGTGCAGGAAGTGCTGACAAAGTGCTAAGGTGAGTGTTTGTCTGATGATGGGACCCCTTAGTCTATACCAGTTTTTATACCCCCTTGACAGACCCCACGCATGATGAACAACCCCTCCCACCTTGTTTAACACCTGTGAAGTGGGGAAATACCCACAATTATGATGTGTCACTCTTATTATCAGACAAAATGGACAAAACCAATTATGGTTTCTTATTCATGCTGTTAAGAAGTACAAATAAAGAAAAAACATATGCAGATATTTATATGTGTAGCCAATAATACCATAATCATGTCAAACTGAATACTATAAATCAAGTAATACATTCATGGTAGTGAAAGGTAGTCAATGGAGGGTAGAGGGTGTTTTTATAAGCAAAATCCGGTAAAACCTTTACATTCAACATGGTATTGGACGGTTGCATAGGCATTCAATTCAAGCAGAAATATTGCAAATGTTCCAATCAAACAAAAAGGGAAGGGTCAATCAATTTTATGAAGTGAGAGGCCAAGCACAGTCCTTATCCAAAGTCCGTTATACTGGTGTTGTCTGCCAGTTCATTGACATGTAAGTAGACTGTGGTGCAATCCCATGGTGAAAGTTCCTCATCATATTCTTCCTGTTGGACTGATGGAGTTCAAGTTATTCGGCCCTCTCACTTCTATCCATCCTGCTGTGGAGAACCATTTATGGATTATTTGATTGAGAGATGAAGAAGGACAGACAAACAGACAGACAAACAGACACTGGTTGTTACTGGGCATAGATGAGGATTAAGTTAAATCATGCATGTGCATGATGTTGCTAGCCCAGATTGTTGTTTTGGATGATGGGGATAACAATGATGATGATGATGTGGTAACAGGTTCTGCCTGACAGTCGGTACGGGACACACATAAATGCCTCAATCTAAACCATTCCAAGCCGTGATGTCTTGTTATGTGTATCATGAATGTGTGTGCTGTTGTCTGGCCCTACAGAGGAGAACAAGCGCGTGTCTCGTCTGTGTGAGCTGCAGGACGGCAGCCCGTCTGTGTCTGTTTGCGGTCTGAGTTTGGCCCCGCCCTCCCTCGCTCCCCTCCTCCGCTCCCTCAAGCTCCAGACCAGCCTCACCGAGCTACGCCTGTCCGGCAACCGTCTCCACGACAACCTCCTCCCCGAACTGGTCGCTGCTGTGATAACCATGCCCCGTCTCCGACTCCTGGACGTGTCCTCCAATCAGATCACGGGGGAGGGGCTTAAGAAGGCCGCTAGCGCCTTGGAAGGGCAGACTCAACCCGCGTTTCCGGTAAAGTTCATGTTTGGCTAACTTTGCTTGTTCATGAACCAAAAATGCAGTGTTTTCTATACATTTATTTATTTGTGGCGGCCCGCCACAATAAAAAATTGACCGCCACAAATGTATATATTTTTGTTTCACATGGCAGAAAAAATAACGTTTCATAGTAGAGCTGCATGCAGCGCATTGATTCGCATAGCCCCTTCTAGCCCTGCTCGCGTTCTCTTAAAAATAGCCTATGGAATCAATTCAGTGACGTTGAAAATTTTAAAAGGCATTAAATACTTAACATTAAAATGTAAACACCACAGAATTTGATGGTTTATGAATTCACCTCTTTAAAATTGAAAAATGAATTCATTTCGATGTAAAAAAGATAAGATCTGATCCATAATTTAAAGGTTCGTAAATACAGGTTGCTCAAATTCAAAAAGTAGAATTCAGATCCCAAAAATGTTATAAATAAAATTCAAGCTTCTGACATTCTAATCGAAAAAAATTCAGGCTTGTTCAATTCGAATGGCAAAATTCAGATCCAATTTCTTTTTTTTAAGATTTCGGCTGACTTTTTACATCGTCTGGCTCCGTCCCTGCCTACCGCCACAAATATAATCACATTGTGGGAAACACTGAAATGTTTTCTTATCTTGCAATACTAGTAAGGGGTAAGAAATTAAAAACAATAAAGCTGTCAATGTCACATGGGATCACCAGCTAAACCCAAAGAATCTCATCTCTTGATGTTGTGAATGTAATGCTAGCACGTCACCATCTTGTAGAGAGCAGGTCACTAGGTGAAAACTCAAAACACTTGCAACTATGTAAAGACCTCAGTTCTTTGGAAAGTTGTGATCTTGTCATTTATAAACATTGCTGATGCAGAGCTTCCTGCTAGTTAGACCAGTCACTCTGGTCCACTGCTCTCATCTAGAAAGCTTAGCATTTCCGCTCAGACCTTGTATGGCCAATGAAGAGGTGTGTGTGGGGGTGCGTGTCAATTATGAATAGTTTGTAGTGTGGTGGCTGGCTCAGAAGAGACCACCACCCTTTCCTGTGTCATGGTAGCTTTTGTGAGAACCTGTTATGTGGAAGGGACGTGTTTGTGGTGGGGCTGGTGTTACTGAGTTCCAACTCTGCTGGGGGTGACAAACCTCTTTTACCATAAGGACAGGCTGTATTGTGTTGCTCATTGTCTTACAGAGCCATGCCCTATCTTTTGCACCTCTATCTCATTCTTTCCACACCCCCTTTTTTTCTCCCACCGTCTCTTTCCTCTCTCTGCCCTCATTTGTTCCCCTCCCTCCCCACCTCCTCTGTAGTGTCTGGAGGAGCTGGACCTGAGTGTGAACCCCCTGGGGGATGGTGTGTCCCAAGCCCTGGCCTGTCTGCTGTCAGCCTGTCCCCTGCTGGCTCGGCTGGCCCTGCAAGCCTGCAACCTCACTGCACGCTTCCTCCAGCAACACCGCCTCTTACTGGCTCAGGCCCTTGCAGGTGAGCAGCAATACCCCCTCTTATTGGCTAAAGGCCTTGCATCCAAGCAGTAACACTGACTGTGTACTATAGTATGTTGTGTGTAGATGAATACATACAGTTCCCATCTCACACAGGCACGGGACACCTAAAGTCAGTGTGTCTATCCCACAATGCATTGGGCTCCACGGGGTTTGAGCTGGTGCTGAAGACGCTGCCTCTGCACTGCCTCACACACCTCCACCTGTCTGCTGTATGCAGTGGAGCTGTGGACCCCCCTGCTCTGGAACACCTCACTACAATCATGTCTCAGGTACATTTACACACATAACCGTATGCACACACATTGGTTTTCTTCAAGAAATATGTTGACGCTTGATTGACATCGGATCTTGACTTTTGAAGTCTTCAGAACAGATTCTTGGTCTGATTGGTCCAACTTATGTTCTACAGGAAGACACTGATCTTCCACTGTTCACTGATCCACCTGAGCCTCACAGAAAATAGACTGACAGACAGCAGTGTTGCCACTCTTGCCCGGTGTGTGTGCGTGTGTATATGTACGATGCGCATGCATGCATGAGTGTTTATGCATTGAAGTAAAAAAGTAGGCTTGGTTGTTGGTTTTGTATGTTAGCACGTAATATGGCTCTGTCTGTCTGTTTGTCTGTCTGTCTGTCTGTCTGTCCTGCTGTGATGTGAATGTCTGCCTGTCTTCTCACTTGATGTGGTTGAAGCCTATTTGTCTCTGAGAGAGAAATGACAATTATCTTACACTCTCAAATGGTTATCACTTCACCCTGATTGCAATATTTCTTTCCCTATCTGTTGTCTTTGTACATAGAATATGTTACATCAATTGTTCCCAGGTTAAATACAGTTTATTCCCAATGTAAAAAAAGAACAATAAAACTTTACTGGTTTAAAAGATCTGTCTGTCCACGTCTCTCAAATCAAGTCTAGTCAATTTCATTGAATCAAATATCACATTTGTTTGTAGGGAGGTATTAAAACACATTCAATCCATCATAAATACTAGATAAACATACATTTCTTCATGTTTGGGTCCAGGTGTCTTCCTGTTTGCCCCTCCCTGGTGTCTCTGGACCTATCAGGGAACCCGTCAGTGACCTCAGCGGGGCTCCACAACATCCTGTCTGGCCTTCAAGGCAGCCCACCTTTAACCCTCCTCAACCTCCAAGGTACAACTCAGCAGCAGGTTACTTCCCTCATTGTAGTCATCTCTATCTCTTTAACTAATAAATGAATTGATTCATCTGATCTTTGCTCCGTCCTCTGTTCCTGTTTCCCAGGCTGCCAGGTGGCTGGGCCCTGGAATGCTGCTTATCTGGACGCCCTGTCCATACTGGTCCAGGATTTACGTCTGTGTTCTCAGAGACTCAACAAACTGGACCACGAGGCCTTGCAACAGACCTGGGGTCAGCGGCACCCCAGAGGATACTTCCTCTCCGTGAGGTCCAGGTGTCTGCTCTCTGCCCCCCCCTGACTGCTGTGAGGAGGACCTTTCTAAAGCCTGCACCGCACTTTTATAGGCTTACGGTCCAAAAACAATAGGTTTGATTCAAAACGTTTTCATATCCGATGGGGTTATCCGAGTGCAAGGAAACGTAAGACATTTGAATTTTAATCTAGTTTTTTGCCTCTACTAAAAGTTGCATTTGATAATTGATGAATTACTCAAATGAATGTCTCAAATGTAAATGTTTTAGTCTCGATATTGACTATTGATAATGCTTAATAAGAGAAATGTCATTGTATGTGAGTGTGCAGTGAAGTATATTCACTCCAGCATGAATACTTTCATTCACACACATCACCAACTGCCAAAAAATCATACATGTGTTGTTCCAATTACACTGCCTCTGTTTCTTCATGCATTGACTACAATATTCTAACTCTTACAAAGCAGTTCACTGAAATTCAATCAAGCCTTCCACATCTGTCTTCTCCCTCTGCTCTGCAAGCATTCTCTCTCTCCAAAAGTCCTAGTCAAAAGGTTTTAAAACTTCTCTCTACTGATCTACCTGTTTTACTTTTGTAGTTTTTTACTCTTTGGCCATGCACTCCGTTTGCAAGTAGTTTGTTCAATTTGAATATATTTGTTTTAACTTTTTGTTTTCCCTGTGTTATTGTTTCTATGACCTTTTGATTGTAGCAGTTTGGGTTGAGGAAAGCATGTTATAAAGAAAATTCCTTATCTTTATTAATATTGTCTCTTTAAAGTTCAAAGGCAACCTGAATAATACTCTTAACAAGTACAAATTAAATGACTGAGAAAATTCCTTATTTGTCTTCTCTGTCCCTTGTTGACCCTTCCAACAAACAAACACTGAGGTTGGGGCAAGTCAGTGGGTCTGAGGAGGAGAAACAAAGACAAAAAGGGCTATCACTTCTCAGTCTGTTTTCGACATGGCTTTTTGTTTCATATTTGCATCGACACATTCATCTCCTTCTCTGTGGTTTAACAACTTCACAGGGTATTTGCAGCACCCTCGCCCAAACTTAGTTCCTCACTTTGAGAGTAGAGCCAACAGTGCTTCTTAGAACATACCTTTGTATTCTTTTGCATTAAAGCACAACATTGAAGAATATCAAAGCTCAGCAGATTAATACGACAGACTAGCTGAAGGAAAAGTGAATGGATTGGATAGGTCTGTTGTGATTAGGAACAAACAGGACAGACACACAGCTACTACTGAAATAGAATGTTGAAAGAACTGTCAGTTTGTCAACTGCAGCTAGCTATAAAGTAACCACAGTGTACTGCTTGGTGAACTACAAGCATATTGTACTCACAGCCCCAGGTCCTTTAGGCTCATCATGTTGTAGGACAATAAGTCAATATTTTAGAATGATCATGCTTCCTAAGTGCGAGTAAATATGAAATAGCTAGTTCGATGTGTTATATTGTAAAGTTCCTATAATGTTATGCTTGTCTTCCTCAAAGCAGTGTTGACACATCTCTCTCTCTTGATATATATATATATATACACACTGCCGTTATTTTAGAGATTTGCAAAGTGAAGAAACGTTGCACATTTTTCTGTAGATAAAGTTGATCTCGTAGTTGTCCATACCCTGATGGAGAACTTCCTTGCAATACAGCTTTTTTAAGTGCAACCTGGTGGTTAATGTGGTCTGTGAGTTTGGGTCCCGGTTAAGACCACACTGGATTGCAGTTGTCTCTCAGAGTTACTCTTTACACATCTTCAAAGAGCAACTCAAAATCCCTTTCTTCCCATAGAAACCTGACCTCCTGTGACACTTTCCCCAATGGCGTCTCCTTACCTTATATGGGATACATGTACAACAGATGTGGTCGCGCCACCATTGGATATACACTTGGCCGATGTTGGCCTGCACCACATTCCTGAACACATGTCATCACCTGGATGTGTAATCCCCATATGAGGAATCACTCTTCACATCAGAAGTAAACAGAATAGGTGACCTTTGTATGGCAAACCACTTGTGGGTTTCTGTTTCTTTCTGTTTTTTATTCATATTTGGTCAGGGAAATAAATAGCAAGAAAATACATAATATTTAACCTATTCTATCAAAAATAGAATAATTGATTAAACTGATTGGAGAGTTTGCGAATTCATGTTTTCTTCTTTTGAAATCAAGGGCCCAGTTTACCTTAGTTTTATATCTGTCCTATATTTGTGAAGATGTTTCACAGATTGGTATTTAATGTGAATGTGGATAGATGAGACACATTTGACGTGACCAAAGGTACACTACTTAGGCAATAGCCTACATTGTTTATTTTAAGATACTGAATATTAATATTCAGTGTAGGCCGGCCAGTACAGAATGCCAAACAAAATACCAGAAGATTTTTTACAGTCCATATTAATACATTTTAATGCCTAATCAGGGGTCAAACATATCATGCATAGAAATTGCATTGAAACTTAATGAAGTAAGTAAGCAATCAGTAAAAAAAATGTGAGAATGTAGCGTGAGCATGCTGTTAACTTGTACGAGAATTCTTCCAAATGTGGATTCTGCCTGATCAGTTGCTGATCTCCCAATTGTGCCTCTGCGAACCTGAGTTTGAAAGTGTAGTATCCGAGACTAATCACTAGGGGTTGTTTTGGGTATCACTGAGGTTGTGTTCTTGCCTAATAAGTTAGTTGAAGAAGACTTGCCATGCGGAGGCTTGCAAAGTTGTGTCTGCTACTGTAATGTTGAAACAGTAAAGTAAAGTCAATTCAACTCACTTCAGGTAGTGGTGTGATTAATACGAAGATACTACAGAAAAGATTCAAACCTACATATCCTACCTCCTCCCTTAAAAGTCACTCCTCCAAAACACAAGAACTGAACCTGACAACTGCCGGAAGGTAGACAGACATGTAGCTAGTCCAGTCATTGCATTCGGTCTGAATGCCGTCCAATGCAGGTCTGACCTTAATGATTGTGTGTTTACTACAGTCCTGCCAGAACCACACGAACTCTATGGGACCACAGGTATTGGATTTATTTCATATTTCTCAGTCTCGTATTATTCAGCTGTGCCCATGCTAGCCCTGAGGACACTTTCTTGCAGAGCTTTATCTGGGCGCACATCGTTTTCACGTCTGCGCCTGTGGACAACATCTTCACCAAGATATTGGAGAATTTCTTACAAACACCGCGACAAATTGATTTTCCAACTTTGATTTGGTCACAGGTTCGCAACAGCTTTTCTTTAATGATCTGCAATTAAAAAAAATCAGACCATCGTTCGACCAAATGTACAGAAATGCTCAACTGATGACATAAATACCCATGACAGTATAGGTGGCTTAGATAAACATAGCCAAAGTCATACAGTATTTTACAATCGTTATGACAATTTGTTCAATCCTTTGAACAAGTTTCCTAAACTTTTGACCATTATCCGTCTGTGTTGGCTATACACATTTAGTGTTGCTTTGACTCAACATACATAGAGTAAACACAAACTTTGGTAAATACATAATACAGCAATTTCATTAATATCTAGAAGTTGATTATTTCATTCTCATCTAAGTTCTACAGTGCTATGTGGTGCAGTATTTACATTACCGTTGAAGAATCAGAGCTATTCAATCCTTTCTTCACTCTACTCAGAATATTCTTGCACAGCCAGCAAGTTCCCGGAATCATCTCCTTTTCTAGCTGGGAAATGAAGGGTACGAAACACACAGACATGAATTTCAAATCCATGCATCTACCTAAAGACCTAGAGTAGTTGCTGGTCCACATCATTTTGACTTGCAGGTAACAAGCAATGCAATCTTCTCTCAAGAGAGCCACCTCCACCTCTAGACATTACCGTGGTGTCTTCTCTGACTTCTTCACCGGATTCCCACTCATCTCCAAGGTAGTTCACCTCTCTGCCATGTACAGCCATGACTGTGCAGGATAAGGGTATAAGCAAAACAGATCATGGGCAACCAAGTATAGACTATACATGGATGTATAAGGATACATGTGTTTGCAATTCAGTTGAAGTCAAATGTGCTCACCTGAGAAAGCCAAGATAAGGCAAATGAGAGACAGAAGAGATTTCATCTTGATGTGCAGGAAGTGCTGACAAAGTGCTAAGGTGAGTGTTTGTCTGATGATGGGACCCCTTAGTCTATACCAGTTTTTATACCCCCTTCACAGACCCCACGCATGACGAACAACAAAACCTCCCACCTTGTTTAACACCTGTGAAGTGGGGAAATACCCACAATTATGATGTGTCACTCTTATTATCAGACAAAATGGACAAAACCAATTATGGTTTCTTATTCATGCTGCCTTAAGAAGTACAAATAGAGAAAAATGTAGATATGTATATGTTTAGCCAATAATACCATATTCATGTCATATTAAACTGCTTACTATAAATCAATTATAAATTAATGGTAGTGAAAGGTGGGTCAAAAACTTTATTTTTATAAGCAAAATCTGGTAAAACCTTTACATTCACGTGGTATTGGATGGTTGCAGACAGAAATATTGCAAACGTTTCAATCAAACAAAAAGGGAAGAGTCAATCAATTTTATGAAGTGCTCAAGCAAAAATATAGTCCTAAATTAACAGACCAGAAACATTTGAAAAATCCATGAGGTTCAAGAGCTCTGCTGGGTCCTAGGAGGAGGAGTCGCTTTGCATAACTTAATGTTGACACAGCAAGTGTTTGCGGTGTCTTTGTGTAACAGAAATTGAACCAGCTTGTCCTTGTACTTATTGATCATTATTGAGCATATTCTTTTTAAAATGAACTTCTTTTTAGCGCAGTACTGATCCAGTTGCTGTCTGATATTGCCCTGCACAAACACAAATACATCAAGTGTCAATCAAATCATGTCAAACTCACATATGGCAGGTATTGACTGTGAATTTCAAATGGATAAAATATAATGTTCTGATATTACTCAGGACCATGTCCCCTTTATATAACATTTTAGGAATGCACTGTTTCTGGTATGCTTAAAACTCATCTACTGTAAATAGTGTAAATGTGTAAGGATAAGTGCTCATAAGACACTTATTAATGTTTTTAATTGCATGCCACTTCTCATACTTGTCACATTTTATCTTCTGAAATCACTAAAAACCACCACACATAGACATACAATTGAGCAAATAGAAGGGCAATTGGTACAAGGTAGTGATAACCTATATAGTGACCTACTGTTGCATACTTTGACTATACAAGAGGGAAGGGCAGAATGTGGTCTGTATTTACCCTGGATATTGAATTCCCCAGCATTTTCTTGACTTTGTTGATAATTTTCTTACAGACAAAACATAAACCTGGAATTTTAGCTCGGTTCTGAGTTAAGAAAAAAAGAGAAAAGGCTTTTAAATAATTTTTACAATAAACCCATTAGGCCTGCAACTATTGTGCTGGATATATCTTATAAACAGAATTTCAGCCATATGATGACTCAATTCAGTATCACCTGTTTGGCAAGGCGGTCATCTCTGTCTGTGGGGTATTCTTCCATATCAGACAGAGAGTCGTTGTCATGCCCTGGTAGAAGCTCCTTATCCTGAGACGCCAGAGATCGAGTTACAGCTGTCACACGAGAATCAGGTCAATTCTAATTACTATGGGAACCAAAAGTAACAGTATATCATCTTTTTCAGTTCCATATGACATTCAGAAGAATATATTCAACAATTTGAATAACTTATCCAAAAGAAAGACTCACTCATGTATTTCCTGTCTCAATACACATGCTGTGTGTTAAAGGAGACAGGAAAAGAGAGAGAGAGGGAATGAGACATGAGTCACCTGCACAGAAAAGCAGCAGCAGCCCAATACTGGTGAATGGAGTCAAAGTCTTCATCTTTTCCTCAACCTAGAGCTAACCATACAACAGTGAGGTCCTGTCAGACCTCAGGCCTTTATACTGCTTTTAGTGTTGAGCGTTCATGCTGAATTGCTATTTGTTAAACGTGTTACTTCTCCAGCCTTTAAGTGTTAGGATAGACAGCCACAGAGTGCTGATGATGCCATTGTTTACCCCAAATAACTATGTGAAACGCTGGAAACATGGGGAGCCCACCAAAGGGGAACCTCCCTGATTGTATCTAAGAAGTTGCAACACACTAATGCAACCTGATGCAAAATATTTTTTAAACTTTCCCAATGTATTTTCCCGATGCCCTTGTAGATTTTCCTCTACACCTCATCCCGATCAACCCATTACAGAAGTCCTGAAACTCAGCAGGGGTCCATAGACCTCACAAGCAGCTTAGTGAAGAGTGATACACTGACAATGGCTCACATGATGGTGCCGTACATATCAAAACAACCAATCAGCATGCTACATTTCAGCAACAGAATACCAGCACCAACCTGACCTTTGACCTTACAGTTGTGAAGTCATGTTACAGTCTCTTCACAAAGTGGATAGCACAGTGCTAAAAGAGTATGGTCACATAGAAAATGCATGAAACCTCAACCGTTCCATAGTTGGATTGTACAAGACAAGCCCCTCTTTTGAATAACTCATTTGAGCAGCCAAGTATGTGTAACCCAGCAGCTGTGCTGCAGCGCCAGCTTGTGGGCTATATAAGTAAACACATAGTGCTTTCATTATAACTACTATGTTGTATTACTGTATTATTACACATCTTATACACCCTTTTGTGATAATGTTCTGTGCATTCTAGAAACTTCAGTACAGAATAATGCGACAGATAAGATGAGACATGAAAAAAAAGATCAATACTAAATACTGCACAGCCATTGAAAGGGCTAGCTTTGTGTGAACCTGTATCTTGTAAACACAGGGACATCAAAAGACACACGCACAAACTGATCATGTCAGAGGGGAAGGTAACATGTCAGCTTGACAAGACCCGGTGTTCTTCTCCAGCAATGAAAAAGTTTGTTCTGATATCTGGGCTTGTTAATGTCTGTCAAGAAGACAAGCTGAGTCCTGCGTGCCCTTAGGGCTAAACATAGTGTTGTTGTGAAGACACTATAGATCAGGGGGATAACTGACAGTGGCTTATGGAGGAGGCTTGATGACTCCACAGGACCAGTCGTAACCATGAAGAAACATCTATGCATGTCCAGCATGGAATTTACCTCATTAAATACTTCAGCTTTGTTATTATTACAATTAGCATCAACTTTAAGCCGTTTCATTCAATTGGAAATATATCCATCTGGACAAATATATCCATCTGGACAGAGCCAATAAAATATACTTGCTGAACTAAAGTAAATGGGTGACTAGACTGGGATTTGACTGAATCATCAATCAAAATACACTGTCTGCTCTACCTCTTTAGGTTTTCTATCAATGGCTTCCTTTTCCATCTTTGTCCTGCCACCCAAATTGATCCAACTGTCAAACTGTCATGGTTGATCATCTATCAAATCTATTACAGAGACAATATGTTTTTTTTCAGTAAATACTTTTCCTGCCCCTGTCTTTCCAATACACAGCCAGTGAACAGCTAATGTGCTAAATGTAACCCTTGTGATGGATGCTGATGAACCCAAAGGGGTGCTAGTCTGGGCTCCTTCCGCAGCCCTGCAGCAGATGAGAGAGAGAGAGAGAGAGAGAGAGAGAGAGAGAGAGAGAGAGAGAGAGAGAGAGAGAGAGAGAGAGAGAGAGAGAGAGAGAGAGAGGAGAAGTGATGGAGAAAGAGAGTGAAACACAAAGACAAAGAGAGAGAAAAAGAAAGCAAGAGGGGAAAGGGAAGGCACTTAGACCCTCCAGCAAATTCCTCACCCAGTGAACAGCAGCCCAATGGGCTGGCTGTCAAGCCTGCTAGGGCTACAGGGAAACCATTCTCTCCTGGTCTCCCTTTTCTGTTTTCTCCATGTGCAACAGTGGGAAATGTAGCCTCTGTTAGCTTAGTGAAATGGCCCTGTTCTCAAGTAGTATATGTCCAATGTGTATGCCCTGTGACTCATCAGAATTATATTTCACACACTGAGCTTAGTCTGAGGAAAGGAATCATGTCATCAGACCAGCATGGGCTCCTTAGGTACTACATACAGATTAATCTACATGTCAGAAGCCAACCCAGGGTCCTCCATAAATAACCAATTTGTCCAAAGTGGACTTTTCAAATCCCTAGTGGATGTCACTTGTGATAGTGATTGGACAGAATGTGAGTGGCTTCTTGAACTGAGCTTTGACTGCGAATAGGCAGATGAAAGCAAGAGTCTATCTGGACATACAAAAGGTTTCATTCTATAAATATTTAATTTCTCTCTTTGTATTCCATGTTTTATTAAGTTAACATAAACAGTCTCTATCTCAGGATTAACACAACTATTTCAGGTGTCAGAGTTGGCTCATAAACTAAATGAGAACCCAGAGAAATGCTTTGTTTATGCCGCAGTGATCAATACACTGTACTCCTGTTTTATATCCTTGCATAGGAAAAAAACCTAGCTGTTTTAATGGAGATTTCAAAACGATATCTTACCAAATGTATTTTACAACTTATTTTGATGAACTATGCTTTCCATTCTTATCAAGCCAGACAAGGATATCCATCTCCCCTATTATCACAGAACTCTTGAATAATATCCCATAAAATACGGAGGACCATCATAGCAATCTCTTCATAAAAACTGGTCCATCACTATCAGTGTTTCTTTTTTATCCTATCATGTTAAGGAAATAAATATCCATAGTATTAGGTTAAATTGAAAATCCTAGAGGGAAGGTCTAAGCCGTTGGGATTTCTTACCTCTCATGCCTAATCCCTGCTATGTCAGTTTTTTTAACATATATTCTTGTTTTTATCACTTGCTCATTGTGTAACAAACTATAAGGAATACATCATAACATCTTAATGAGGATATATGATTGTAAGTGGTCTAGTTGGACCAATCAAAAGTCAATGCACCTGATAGTTAATGAGCATGAATGGGGTATTGAAAGAGCAGTGTGTTCAGGCCTCAGACAATTATTTGCTGCAGAACACATAAAAAATATTACCTGCTGAACAGCTGTTTTTTTGTCCAAAGGCTTTCTTCTATGACTGTGTATGATTGAGGGCAACAATAATAATAGTCATTTGCTGGTACTATCCTTTCTCCAAGGATTTCTTGTGAGAGTATGTTATCCAACTGTGATGTAATCCTAGTGAGAGATGAGTAAGAAATGAAAAAGAGAGGATTAGGAGAGGATGGGAGGATGAAGAGAGAAGTTGACTTTATGTTTGGAGGCTTTAGAAAGTTATCCAAACTATACAAATCAGTCTAGAATCTAATTCTACATATGTATTTTGATAATAAATATATTTAATCCAGTGCATACAGTATGTACAGTCTCAGGGCAGTGTCATGTTTGGAAAAAAGATCAACTGACATACCTTTGCTGTTTTGTTTAAAAGAATGAACAACAGCTAAAAACAGCAGTTATGAGCGGGAAACTTGATGTGACCTCTACAGGATAATCTTACAGAACAGATCAGGACAAAGAGGAAAACGTGTAGAGAACAATTACACTTCAATTAAAGCCACAGTCCCTTAGACTTCCATTGATTTCAACTGATGAGAAATATTCATACACTTTGAAGAATACAGTATAACTTATTGGTATTAATAATCATGGTTTGAACGTACTGCGCAATCTAAAAAGGTTTGACCATGTTACTGCCAATGGAGCAGTTATACATACACATAGATCATCATAACATCCTTGTGTATACTGTAGGCAACTCCTATATCTTTTTTCAAGATGTTGAAATACAATACAGATTTTACATCATTATCATGAGAAATAAAAGGAATACATATTCCAATCCATGTTAGAGTTGCTCAACCTTTTGTGATCTTTATGAATAAGTAAAATAAAATGCAGGCTGAAAAGTACTGTGCAGATAGAATACAGACAAATACATTTGGTAGTCACTTTAAACTTCAGACAATATGACCGCTATTAAAGTTTCCTATGAAGATTTGAATAATCTTCCTCAATATCATTCATTAAGAAATTTCTCTGAGGAGGAAATCACTAACTAACCAATATTTTCTTTGCTAGGGAATAGAAATGTCTTTGAAAATAACATCTTTATCGAACTCCATTTGAAAAAACTCTCGTTTAGTATCAAAGCTCCCATCAGTACTCTCGTTATGTTGTTTTCTTTCTGTCACAAAAGTAACGTGAGATTTTGGATCCACAAAGGAGGACTAATCACAGCTTTATGCTACTGAAGAACAGGCAGGAACTGCCCTGCAGGCTGCACTAAATCCTGGTGGGGAGGTATTGTAGGACAAAACATTTATTGAAGAAAAGCTACTAATGTTTGTTACACCAAGTGCTACTGTCAAGAATTTCGATAGTATGAACCGCAATAATAATATGTAGAGTTACGTGGTGTGTTTCAGGGAATAATCTGTATAAGCAAATTTGAGGGGTGTAGGCTAAACAGGGAGGCAGAACCATACCAGTCACAGAATAGAATGTCTTTGATGAAAAACATGTAAACAAAACTAGATTACCCTATGCCTTCTGTCAGCAACAACGCACTTACACACAACTCCAATCATGCATATTATTGTCGCCGGAACTGCCAAACAACATCCTTGAAAGAAACCACAGCAGTCCTTCATATGACAAAAACAAATAAACAAGACAACTGAAAAATCTAACCGCGCCCCATTATTCATCAAACCCACTCTCTCTCCTTATGAGCTCGACTGGCAGCTTATAAGTCTCAGGATCCGTGTTCTTGGACAGAAGGGGATGTGGAGGGTCTCCAGTCCTGGGCTGAGCTGGGTCCTTCCAGGGGCAGCGGCAGGGGCGGTCACAGTTCAGCAGTGGATCCCTCCATGGATTCAGGTGGCCATTTTGAAGCTGAAGGTGCAATCAAGTCTGGCATCTGAACTAAGTGACAATCAGAGTCACCAATACTGTGAATCTCAGGACTGTGTCTCTCCCCTCTCTTTTTCTTGCCACCTCTCTCTTTCTCTTTCTCTTCACCTCTTTTTCTCTCTCTCTGCCTCTCCATCACTCTTTGATTCTCTCTCAGATGTTTTCCAGGACATCACAGGGGACATAGCCTCTCTTCTTTCCACTGGCTACACAGATGAAGCCACCATGCTCATCCTCACTGCTCACACAAATCTGGGGGACCAAGATAAAACAAGAGCCTGTCAAGATTAAGAAAATCTTTTCCGTCCACATTAAAACAAATTAGCCGCTGACCATCCAGAATCATATCAATTATGCTCATGAGTAACCTTTGTGTGTGTGTGTGTATGTGTGTGTGTGTGTGTGTGTGTGTGTATATTCAGGGACAGCTTCAAGCTGATGTTGTTTGTGTTTGTGTGACTGGAATACAACAGAGAGGCTTGTCTGAGGTTATGGACTGAACTTCAAAGTATTTGACTGCATCTCTATTGGGGTTACTGGCCTCATCTCTACCCAGAATGCACAAACACCCACATAGCATTGAGGGGGAGACCGAGGCAGACGGATCAGAGCTGGGAAAGCCATTTGCTATGCCAAAACCAGAATGCCATGGTTACTGTGTAGAAGGGACTCTCGATTGGCCAGCTCAGGTCAAGCCTTTGATGTGAATGTTCTGGGGAGGAAGTCTGTGGAGATGTGCGCGGCCAGCGGGAATCGATGAGAAGAGGAGGAGGTGGAGCGTGTATGGGTCTGACTGCTGTAGAGGCATGGTCGACATGAGAGGGTCTAGGTCTTAACGGGTGTGCAGTACATTTCCTGCAAAGCACCTTCATGGTTGTGTGTGTAGTCAGTCTGAGGCTAATAAAAATTATTGGGTACCTGTCCTTCCTTCAAGGTGATCTGACCCTGCTCCTTACAGCCGATGAAGGTCCGGGTGCACCTGAATACTCGATCCCCCGCCCGAACCTGCTGAGCAAAGGATGCTGGGAAGAAGCCGACCCTGTCCTCGATGAAGCCCTGGTAGAGCAGTCCAGAGATGAGACAGGAAACCAATTACCCGTTACAATTATTTATTTGAACTATTATTCATTTAACAGATGCTTTTACCCCAACATTCACCGTGATGAGTTGCGTTCCCATTTCCCATGACCACATCCACAGAACAAACAAGCTTAGCGGTGAAGAGGTCGAGCAGATGCTGTGTAATGCAGTCACCTTTATCATTTGTAGTACCTATCTAAATATGCTGCACGACTGAGGTGTACGTGCCAAATCAGCTTCCTGTCTTTTGAAACATAAGCATCGGGCGTGCTCTGGTGTCCAAGCAGCCCAGATGGGGCCCCCCAGCCCCGCTGTATTTCCGCCTGATCTGTCAGCGACAACATCAATGGTTGTGGAGATGTATGAGTCTGTTTGTGGTCTGATAGAGAGAGACGCTGGCTCAGCCTAGCCCCCCTCTACCCCTCCCCCCAGCACCCCCAGAGCCTCACCAGCCTCCCACATTTGTCTGTCGCCCATCTCAGTCCCACTACCTGCTGTCTTCCTCCTACAATATAGCGCTCTAAATCTCTCACCTGGTTTTCCTCAATGCAGACCCAACGTGGCAACTTGCCACATCCACAACTGGTCATTTTAAAGCATACTGCCTGATCTAACAAATACAGGGTCTAAAAGTATTGATAATGCTATTAATGGCAGGTGATGGCTTGATTATTGATTGTTTGATGATAAGACACAACGATATGGCTGATTGCATGACTGCACAACTGCAGTACATCTCTGACAAGCGTACCTTCCACCAGTCGTCATTGGAGTCATCTGCCAGTACAATCCTGTCACCAGGACTGCAGAGGACAAGAGCAGAAGAGAACAAAAAAAAACATAAGCCAATAAGCTGTGCTAAGGGTTGCAGGCCTTTCCTGGTCAGACCACACTTGTTACGGGAAAACCCAAGGACCTTTGCATCCTCAAGCGAGTTCATCTCATGTGTCATGACTGGCATCCATTCAAAGCCTCAGGGTATTTTAGACCAATGAGAATCAGTGAATCAGTGAATCAGTGAGTGGCTGGCAGACGTGTGGTTCGGGTGCTGGTGTGTTTCCTGTCATTCCTCTGGTGAGCCAATTAGGAATCTGTTGCTGGGAATACTCTGCGTGACTCATGGAGACACAGCGAATGTCTCCTTACAGCAAATGAGGCCTTAATGAAAATATATTGGACATTATTAGTGCAATGCTAAACTGAAAGGTGCTGTTAAACTTTCTTTGCCAAAGAGTAGAATGTAAATATTGAATGCCCTTTAAACTAAGAAACAAAGCCTGACATGCAGAACATACTGAATTATTGTAATGAAAAAGGTTCAAGGCAAGAGCATTTCTTCAAACATTTTTAAGATGTTGAGCCTATTGTGAGCCATCCTAGTGGTAATTCATTTACCACTGCTGTAGTACGTAATTCATTACCATAAAAGTGTAACTGAATTCATTACCATAGGAGTGTAACGGAACAACGGACCTACAACCAGAATGTAATTACAAGCCTGATTTCCCAGCTTCAAACATCTAGCACTCTTTTATAACTAGTTATTCTTTGTTATTTTTTCCTTCACTGCTTTTTTTTAGGCTGTCTGATAATTGATTACAGGCATAATGTGAGACCTTGAGACGAGGCTTTTCTCAGACAGGCTTTAAAAGATGCATCTGTAACTGTCCAGGAGGCGTCTGATGACTGGACTCCTACTGTGACTGTCAATGAATATCAGATGAAGTGAAGGTAACTGAAGACAGTGTGCAGATAGAGGAGAAAAATCAAGGGGGGTAAAAGGAGGATGAGGAAGAGGAGAGAAGAGGGAGGGAGACCAGGGAGGGGAGACGGGAGGAGGAAATATAGGGAGGAGGATGAGAATGATATTGGTAGAGGAGGTGAAGAGAGGAAGAGAATAGGAGGTGAGAGGCAAACAAAGGAGAAGGAGGGGAAGGAGGATGGAGGAGAGAGGAAAAAGAGGAGAAGAGGAGAGTGGAGGAGGAGCGTGGAAGTGGACGAGAGACAAGGAGAGAGGAAGATGAAGCGATTGACCGCAGAGACATTGCTTGGTCCTGGTCCAAGGTCTGCCTGGGTTAGTAAGATGAATGAAATGGATAGTTAGGCCCAAGGGCTGTTCAGACAGAAAACAAATGTTCTGTTCTCTCAGTCTGATTTCAAGTCCAATAAAAAAAGTCCTGACCACACACCATCAGATAATGGGGAAGATCAGGTCAGTGTTTGAAAGATTATAAAATGGTCTGAACACAGGTGAACCTGCTCCTCCACATCTATCTGGTCATCATCTATCCATGATGTGACATCACTGGCATCAATCTCCCCAAGCTTATGGAAATGTCTCTTTTTCTTCTATTTCTTTACTGTTTCTATTTCTGCCACATTGGTGCACACACGCACGCACACGCGCACGCATGCACACACACACACACACACACACACACACACACACACACATAAACAGAAGACAATCAGATTATCATGAATAACAAAGGTAGGTATTAGAGAGGACACTGACAAAGACAGGATATCTATTCACCAGTGACTGCAACATTCAGCTTATGCCTGCCTGCTTATCGCTGCAGGTAAACACACAATGTGTGTTCTGTATTCAAGGAGAGTCTGAGGTGATTGCTGCTATCACTAAACGTTTACAGAGAAACAAGCAGAAAAACAGTCAGACTATGGCCATTAAAAACCAATCCACCGTCCAGGGCTGACAGAGAAAAGTCAAACACAGCCTTTTTTGGCTGCAGCAGATAGAACTGTTTGACCGGTGCAGTCCCCCAAAATGGGGAGAGACACTGCAGCAGTGTGAGACTGTTCTTTTGCTGTGTGTTTGACAGCAGCTTATAGCGTTAAGCTATGTCTGGTGCGCTGTCTGACTGACTCTTACCTGTCGATTGTAACACTTGACTAGTGTTCAGTACAAATGTGTAGGGTGCATGTACTGTCTGTATGGCGTGGCCGCGTTGGAACTACTGTGAATGTATTTTTTTGTGTATGTGCTGTTTACAGTTTGAATATGCATATGCTTGTGTACTGTACGTGTGTGTGAGTGTGTGTGTGTGTGTCATGATGTGTGTGTGTGTGTACTGATTGCCACTGACCTCATCTCCAGGTCCTGACTCTCCTGTGGAGTGAATGTGTACAAGGCCACATAGGTGTTGAGTTGCAGGACGTCCTTTCTCAGATGCCTACGCTCCTTTAGTTAACACACACACGCATGCACGCACACACACAAGCGTACAGTTACTACAATACAATTCATCACAGTACAGAGGTGAAAGACACGGTACAGATAAGAACGAAACATTCCTAATGTTAATGCTCAAGTAAACTCTTAGTTCATTTTATATAGTACATTATACAGTAATTTATACAGTAACAACATCAGTTTGACTAAACAGTAATTATCGTGACGTTATCCGGGTATTATTTACAATCAAATATCCAGCAGTCCATTGTCTGGATAGACAGAAGGAGACTTGCTCAGGTTCTGCCTGGGCAACTTGTGGAAGTTTCTGGAGAACTTTTATCACAATACTGAGTGGGAGACAAAGCCTCAGAAGACTCTGTTTTCATTAGAATATAAACTCCGGAAATTAAGAGAGAGAACGCGAGGGTGGAAGAGAGGGAGAGAGGATGTTGTTGAAGAGGTGTTAACACAATTATCAGATATTTTGGTGTCTCCGCCTGACTGCATGCACTCACACCTTCAGCCACTATACACGATGGCCTCTATTCCTCGAACAGGTGGGATAGGGGCTGCTTTGTCTGACGGATGCACAAGGCTAACTGTTCTTGTGGCCCAGAGTGAGAGTCATCTACACACACACTCACAGCTGCTTATAGACTATCCACTATCTATTACAGCAGGATAATAGCTCGACAAGGGCATCCACTTTAATCCATGTGTTTGACAGATAGAGAGAAAATGGGTAAAAGAGTAAAAGAGAGAAAGAGAGAGAAATAGAGTGTGTTTGGTCTTGTATGGTGGATATCTAAAGCAAAGCTTTTCAGAAATAATCTAGAAATTATTTGAATATCTGCAAGCTTTACAATGTATACAATATATATATATATATATATATATATATATATATATATATATATATATATATATATATATATATATATATATATGTATATATATATATATGAATAGCTTTTTTCATTACATAAGACATCTGGACATTTTAGAAGAGGTGTTGGCTGAGACAATGACGAATTTTAGAGGCCGTCCGTGTGTGATTGGTGTGTCTGAGTGTTTCTGTCTGTGTGTGTTTGTGTCTATGTCTGTGTGTTTGTAGCTCTCCTTCAGAGAGAAGCCGCCTCTTCAGGCTGCATGTGAGCCCCCTGTGGAGCGTATGGCTTATTCTTCTGTTCATTACCCTGAGTCCATTTCACAGTCTGTCTTTCTGCCTGGTTCTCTGTCTGTCTGTCTGTCTGTCTGTCTGTTTGTATATCTGTCTGTTTAGTTGCCTGCCTGTCTGGTTTGTTGCCTGTTTTCTGCTTCTCTGTCTACATGCCCGCCTGCCTGCTTGGCTTGCCTGTCTGTCTGGCTTCAGGCAGATAAACAGCCTCCCTCCAGCAGCGCTTGGCCCAGGAAGATAAGACTGCCTGCGAACACACATGAAATGTCTCAGATATAGCTGACCTCAGGAGATGGAAGCCAGAGATTAGTGTGTGTGTTTTTGTGTTCATATCTGTGTGCATGTGTTTACAGTATACCCTTACATTTGTTTGTGTATCTTTGTTATTTGCACTTTTTTATGTGCTTGTGTTATTTTCCGAAGTTGACATCAAGGATAAACAAGTAGGACTATTTATAAATACATATAAATAAGATGGCCAATAATGAACACTTTTAAGTTCTTCACACTACTACAGTATACCACACTGGCAGCGCAAAAAGGGAGGCTCAAACTGGTTTCTGTCCGGAATTTTGCCTTGAAACATTCATTATTTCACACTTTGAGCTGATATTGAGTTTGCAATACTTGGCCAATTTCCACCGAGACGTAGCCATGAATTATGTACAGAGAGTCAGAGCAGCACGTAGGAACTAAATATTGCACAGAGCAGAGCTAGATATATAAACACCACCGGGGTCAGAAACTGGTGCTATCCATGTGTGCCTGTGGCTTAGGGAGTGGAATGAAAAGAAGCAAAGTGTCCAGGGCATGGCCAGAGGGAGCAAGAGAGACCCGGGCAGGACCAGAGGAAGAGTCTGAGGGAGAGAGAGACAGTCAGGAATAGAGGGAGAGATAGAGACAAGGGCAGAGGCAGAGAAACCAGGCCTTTCCCTCTAATTCATGGGAAATTCAGCAAGGATGGAGTAAGGCCAAGTGTAGCCTGCTGATGAACACACACTAGAATGTGGTTCATGATCAGTCCTCAGGACAGCAGAGTAGATTGGTCAGCTAGCCAGTACAGTAAAGAGAATACTTACAGGCTCTCACACCAAAACAACCCTTAACCTGCCCCATCCCTGAACTCTATATCCATAGTCTGTTCCGACACTGCTGTAAACAAACTCCTGAAAACTTCACACCAAGAAGTTTTGGATGCACCAAAGAGTTAAGAGTAAAGTTGTCCACAACGTGTGTAGACTGCTGATGCTGACCAGACTGAGCTGACAAACTTAACAAACTCAGAGTCAGCGTTTTCCATTTCCATATCAGAAGTCGAGATGATTTGTCAGTTGGCAGTATTTATACCGGTGTTTTATTTGGCTGCGGTGTGCTCATTGCGTTTCTCAGGGTCATAAAAGAACATGCTCAAGACAAAGGGGCTGTCTACAGACGAGGAGTCTCGCCACCCAGGTCATTTGCGTTGTCATGAAGCAGTGTCAGAATCAAAGGAATCTTTATTTATGCTTGTGTGTTCTGCTCTGCCAATCTTGCAAGCAAATGAAAACACCAGGCTGTCTCACAAAGAAGGACAGGTATATCAAGGAAACAACCTCTCATTCACTGGCTTAGTCCCTAAACCCACTCTGCAGAATATTTGCACTTTGTGAGTGAAGTGTAACTGATTAATTGGTTAAAACTCACTCCTCAGTATAAATACCACTCACCCGCACCATTGTAGAGCTAGCTATTCGGTGGCGTTAGTTAATAGTTAAAGAAGTGTTTATAGAGGTGGTCGCTGCGTGTTAATAGTCCATTGAATAGTAATAGTGAATTGATGATTTACTGTACATTGTGAATACATTTCCATTCTTGAATATGGTTCATGTAATGAGTGTTGAGCTTCTCACCGGGGACTCCTCTGGCCTCCTCTCTGGTAGATGGTAATGTTCAGTGCCGTTCTCCACATCTGAGAAAACTGCAAACAAAAAAGAAACATTTATCCTTTAAACACAACTGAAACATTTAAAAACAACACTTTGATAATCAATACAACAACAGATTTGACTGAACCCTGTCAGTCCTTGGGGTTCTTACATAATACGAAAAGCACTAAAGCCGCAAGGAGACATTCAAATTGGATTTGTGATAGTTTCCCCTTGTCTGGTACTGGTGTCTCCATATGGGAGAGAGACCAGTGCACACAGGCTGCATATGAGAAGTAGAGCACCACATGGGTTTGATATCTCTCTTCCTTTTGGGTCTGGTTCTCTTTGATATATATTCCTCATCTATGGAAGGAAAACCTCAAGAGAGTGTTTCTGACAGACACGATAGTGAAGATCCTGGAAACAAAGCCAACACAAACAGAGAGTGTTCCCTACAGAACACAGTTCTGTCACCAGAACACTTTGAACCAGAGAGATGTCAATACAGCGTATGTCTCAGTGTGCACCGATGCAATCTCTCTGTGTGCTTCATGATTGGATGAACCACACTGAGTGTGTCCCGACACACACTCTCCTCACCATCGTCGCTGTGTTTCCTGGTGAGTTTGTGCCGGCTACTGTGCGCTGTGGCCTCCTCTGGTACCTGGGCCAAGTCACTTGTCTACACACACACACACACACACACAAAGCATAAATAAACGAATCATTAAACACACCATAACATACCATAACATAGCATAACATAGCATACCATGTGTCTATTAATAACAAATAGAGCGGGGTTCCATTAAGCTTATTTCATTAACATATACTGTATTGTTTACGCAGTTCAAGCATTGAGAATGTCTTTACCACATATTTTTTACTTGCAGCCAAACATTCGCAGTGTAGTAACAGCAGTTAGTAACCATTATTGGAAACCTGTGACCGCTGTGGTTACATTGTCCCTGAGTACAGTGCAAGCCTGCAGTATTGCACTCCTCACTGCTCTTGGGAGTTGTTCTCTGAGGTGTCATGATGAGGGAAGGACTGCTTCAAGCCTCAGATCCAGTTTCTATGTGATGGAGTCTGATAAGCAGTGAGGGGGACTGAGGTGTTTACGTTCTCGGAGCGCATCAATCCCATCTAAAGAGCAGGGCTCTGAGCAGTATATCTCAGGGCCAGGATGGCAGTGTGTTTCTGTCCCCTCAACATTTCCCTGAGCAGACTGAGACTGCCTTTCTTGGTCGTGTTCAGACCACCCAGGACGGGGTGTCCTGACTGGGGTGAAATGCTCTCTAGCTGGGTCTGGAAGAGGGGGCAGGGACACAGACTGAGTGACCATCTTTACAGCATAACAGTCACGAGTCTCAACCCAACCCTAATACCCAACCCAACAACTTCACACAGGACAAGACCAATCAAACATGGCCACTGTATTGAAAAGGGTTGCTCTAACCAAAAACCAAGCCTGCTTGGCAAACACTGATTTCCATTGTCAAAAACAATCTAGACGGTGAGATTAAGACCAGTTAAAGGGATAGTTCACCCAAAAGAAGTGACTTATCGTTGGTCCTTACAGAGTTTCCGTGGGGTGATTCTGATCCGCTGGGTCTCTTGTTCTTCTGTGCCAGAGATGTCCCAAACCTCAGAGCTTCGTACACTGGGTCCACCTTACTGCCACAAGCTGCAGGCACATGGCATCATGGAAAATAAACATTTATATAATCCATCAATCATGTCAAACCATGATGCTCTTACGCAGTAACAATTTAAAATGGTTGCAAAAAAACCTTTGTTTATCCTAATGGTTGTTGAATATTTGTAATTGAAGCATAATTTTACAATCTATGTGTCTTTGATTTAAATATGTAAAATGATACAATACTGTACTTGGTAGTCTACCATTTTGTCAATCATTCTAGAAATGCTGTGAAGCAATAATAAGTAGGAATAAGAATGTGTGAGGGAGACAGCAGAGAGAAAAATCCTTACCAATGGGCATGACTTCCTTAATGCAGCCAAACTGTTCTTGGATGAGCAGTGGGGAGCTGTAGTAGCGACGAAAACCCTTAGGCTGCGGAGGGTACAGAGGGAGAGGGGTGGAGAGAGAGAGGGAGGAGCAGAGAGGGAGAGAAAGAGAAAGGGAGATGCAGACAGAGAAAGAGAGAGAGAACGAGGCAAAGATAGAGAGAAAGTGGCAATGATATGAAAGAGACAGACAGAGAGAAATAGTAGGGGTGGTGAAAAAGAAAGAGGGAGAGAGAGGGGGAACAGAGATAGACAGAGATGGGAAAAAGGGGGCGAGAGGAGTTACACAGACTGAAAGATCAATACACACTCCCACAAACACCACATTAACATCCCTTCATGACCTTGTTTCTCTCTCTACTCATTTCCACACATGGACAACAGTAGTGGCCTGGGTGTCTGTATGGAACTACATCCTGCAAGCCGACACTGCAACAGGGTTTGGTTGAACAAATGGCCATGGTAGACTCAACATTATTTTCTACACTGGTGCCACGTATAAGAGATAAAACTGGTTTCTTGAACAACCTGGTAAGTGACATGTAACACTGCTCAGCAGTGTTCCGTGATATCGGGACTGTGTAAGGATAGGAGTAGATGAAACCTTCAGGAACTTTGTTGTTCAAGTTGTGAAGTTGTGTAATGTCTGTGTGTGTGTGTTGAAGTAAATTGATTTGGATCAACCAAGTAGATGGGCTTTAAAGGGAATGGCAGTAAACTATCTGTATACTATCTGTACAGTTACATAATGTCCATTAACGTTGTATGAGCACAGGGCATCCAGATGTTGGTGATTACAGTTTGTCTAACTGTGATGTGTCGTGTCATGTGTTTTCCCTGTTTGGCCCACAGTTAAAAACAAACTTAAATCCTGATTGGTTCAGAACCCATCTCTCCGCTCACTCTCATTTGATTCTATTAAGAGACAATACCACTGGAAGAAAAGCATTTGACATCATACACTGTAAACAGAATATAAACCAGGCGAGAGCTGATGAATGAACTTGACATGCAAGATCACTACATAAACAAACACTCGGAGAGAGTGTCATATTCATAATTTTCTTGGCTGAATTTACTTCAATTATGATTTTATGTAAAAAAAAAAATGTTTTATATTCTCCATGCTGTACAGTATCCTGGCTGTTATATTTGTGTGTTTTATGTCCATGTTTAATTTCTGGGTTTGGATTCATGAGATTTGCAATTAGTCCAGCTGTCTCATCATATACTGTAAAAACACACAGGAGCTCTTCAGTCTTTGCAAAGTTTGTTTACATTTGCAGTAATCAATGAAAGGGTTGGTGCAATCTGCATCACTAATCTGCTTTGATTAATTCTCCAATTGCCACGACTCATGATGAGAAGCTAAATTAAGAAACCCTTGAGCTCAATAAGCACCCCTTAAGTCTTGCGATTTCAGACCTTCAGCGGAGAGCTCATTACGGGAAAGGTTAGGAGAGACACGTTTGTTGTGCGACCGTAATGGCTGGTTCAGCCACTGGGATTGGTTTTTACAACAAGACGGAGGTTTAAGTCAGTATGAGTGATGGCAGTGGTGCTTAGCGTTCTGCAGTTTGTCTGGTATTATGTTTGTAACTTGAAAATAATTATAATAAACAGTTTCTGAATGATTTCTGCATTGACATCAAGTTATGAAAACAAAGAATTGTCCCCTCTGAATAATTGTTCCATACGGAACCCTTTTTTGAGGTCTGTAAAGCTCCATATAGTTCCATTGGCAAACAAACAAAGGGTTCCAAACAGCATCTAACAAAGCTGAAAGAGGTTATACTGTGTATGTAACCTTATGGTTCTACAGTAGATGAAACTTTTTCATTAAACTTTCAACTGTTTTCCAGAGGATTCTTCCAAGGTTACAGAGTTCCATGTAGAACTCTTATGTTCTCAAAGAGTTGTGAATCTCGCAGCTCTAAATCATGTTGCTCCAAGTCGCAGCTCATTTCATAATGCCAGAGAGTCAGCTTTTTTGTCTTTGACCAAATCCTGTCGCCAAGAGAAATAAGCAGGATTCAAGAAATACAGCCATCTATATTTAGAGGCACTTTAATTTAGTCCTAATCTACAGGGAATAATTCTCTTTTTAAGCGTCACCCCTCAACCTAATTTTCCATTCTTGAAAGCTGATCCAATCTCTGCACAGCTCCTCTCTAAACCCTCTGTTATAAAGAGAAAGAGAAAGAAAATGATGTTCTTCTCATGGATGGGCTGAACAAGAACAAGCTCCTTCCCCTTCCTGTCTTTTCCAAACATTCCACTTCAGTTTTTTTTCTAACCTCACGTACAGCTTTTGTATTTAACAAGATTCCCAGCCAAGGGCGATTCTAGGATCAGACCTTTCAGGGGGCTCAGCCCCCAATGAGAATGTAATTGTAATGTTTTATTATTATTTTTAGGGGCACTGAGATTAAATTTAGGTGTCCTAAAAAGAGTCTAACATCGCCACTGTTTCCAGCTATTCCTGTTGGCTCAGAAGTAGTGCCAGCTATCACACAATGTACCCCTGGCCGGTCCCTGTCATTCCCAGGGACATCTGTCACAGGAGTCACAGGACAACCAGAAGGTCCCACATTGTTTCATTGATTCATACATGCAGTCCATCCACCCACTCCTCCCCAAACCCCCACTCTTTTTCTCTATTTTCCGTGTGGGACGTGTGGTTAGACGGAGTGTGGGAGGCAAATAATGACGGATGAATCTTGGCACCACCGGCAACCACCACCATCCACGAACACACCCCGCCCACCTCTGAAACAACTGGACAATCACAAGCCTGCATGGCTTCATTAATATTCCACCCCCCAGTTCACACTCTTGAGAGGGAGAGGTGATAAATTGCTCCTAATCCTCATAATCACTGAGTAACACACAGGGAGGAGGGAGGGTGGGAGGAGGGAGGAGGGGAGGAGGGGAGGAGGGGAGGAGGGAGGAGGGGAGGAGGGGAGGAGGGGAGGAGGGAAGAGGGGAGGTGGGAGGAGGGGAGGAGGAAGGACGGAGGAGGGAGGAGGGAGGAGGAAGGAGGGAGGAGGGAGGAGGGAGGAGGGAGGAGGGAGGAGGGAGGAGGGAGGAGGGAGGAGGGAGGAGGGAGGAGGGAGGAGGGAAGGTGGAAAGAAGAAGAGGAGGGAAGGAAGAGGAGGGAGAAGAGGTAGAGAAGAGAGGCGAAAGGAAAGAGAGGGAGACGGGAGACAGGAGGAGAGGTAGAGGAGAGGTTGATATGAGGTGAGGTCGAAAATAGGAGAAGAGGAGAGGTAAAAAGGGAGCGGTGGAAGAGGAGAGGTGGAGAGGAGAGGTGGAGAGGAGAACTTGTGCCGGGCTAAAATGAGACCTGCCATGTGTCTGTCTGCGTTGTATACCACTGTTATCTCTCACATCAAAGGCAGTGCGGCTGGTACTGCAAACAAAGCCACGGCATTCTGGTGTAATCATTGTTCAATCAAGTGCACAGGCACCTTTTCAAAGAGCATACACAGTATCTAATAACTTTGACATGTCTGTGTGTGGTCATCCTAAGCCTCTCTCTGAACTCAATATTGACCCTGATTAAAGCATCCTGCCTGCCAGCGCAACGGGAGATGGGAACGACGACTTGCCAGAACATATGTGTGTATGTGTGTGCGTGAGTATGTTTTCGCGTGTCGATGAGCCTAAGTGAGCCTAATGAGGACATCTGCCGCTGTGTCGTGGTACAAATAGCACTGATGCCTATGAGGCAAGCAGCTGATATTGTATATGAAATGGATCATATTGATCATAATGATGATTGATGGGAGAGGATAATGATGGTCAGCGTTGGTCTCACCAGTTTTCCCATGCAGCGCTGGAGTCCCACGCCGTTCTCACACTTGTGGTGGATGCTCATCTTGCAGGCCTTGCAGCGGAGGCCGTGCTTTGCCGTGTTCCCTGCCAGAAACACCACGTGCTTGGCAGTGGTACCTGTCAGAGAGAACACAGGCACACACACACACGCGTGTGCGCACACACAGAAACACAGGATGTCAGTTGATTTAGTTTAACTACTCCAGGAAAGAGACGTAGACGCTGAATATATCTATTCTTGTTCACTTTCAAATGTCACACATTTCAGTTCAGACACACAGCTTAACCCGCCTGGAGAGATGTGGAAGAAAGGTAAAAGGAACACTTTCGTAATAATCATTATTCAGTAATTACAGCCCCTCTCACACAGCTGCCAGTCTCTACCAAGGCTATCCTTCTCCTTGACCTCTCAGGAGACCAGGATGATCCACAATCCCTTTGTGTCTCATGCAGAATAATCATAACCCAAACAGGAAGGTACCCATTTGATCTTTCTGCCTCAGAGAGGCCCCCAGTGTCCTCAACTTAAAAAAACGTAGATTGGCCGTAGATTGGACTCAAACTTTCTTTCTCTTCTTTGTATTTAGACAGAATCCCCTTGAGAGGCAGAAGCCCTCCTGGCTCTGTGTACATCTCACACATCCATATATGAATCACAGACGTTAGAGTAAATGAAAATGAATCAGGTTTAATTGCATTTGGAAGTCATGCAACACTGTGTTTGTGAGCGCGGAGAGGGCAAGTCTTGTTTTAGGTAGGGAAGGCAGGTGGGTGGCGAGGCTAGGGGAGGGATGGGGGAGATGAGGTGATGGAGGGATGCGGGGGAGAGGGGTAGAGAGGGAGGTGATAACAGATGTTCGGCACCATCTTTCTGACTGCCTGCCAGATCCTAATGAAGGGAGAGGAGAGTTGATTAGTGAAGAGAAGAGAAAGGAGGAAGAGAAAGGATGAGAGGGAACAACCATTTTCCTGGCCCGTATTCAGATTTATTTTCCACCATTTTCCCTCAGGACCACACTGGTCAAGGTCAATGTCCCTCTTGGGTCAATCAAACGTACAGTTCATTCACATCTTGGGATTGAACATGGTAGATCAGTGCAGTCGGTTTATGACATTAACCATGAATCCTCTACTTTAAATATAAGACCTACTTAAAAATAGTACTTACCACCTAGAAAATCTAAATCACATTTGACACCCCACCTTCATTCAAACAAGCCCAAACCCACCTTTTCAAGCTTACATTCACATTACATTCATTATCTCCTTTCCTTCTCTCTCCTTCCCTCAACTTCCATGATTCTTCGAGCTTTTAACTATCTAGTTTACTTGTCCGATGTATACATGTCCTTATTAAATGATTTTAGAGCTATTTAGAAAAGCGCTAACTCTAAGTCTAATGTATTACTTACAGTATTATTTGTATAACTCCATCCAAGTTAAAACTGGATACCTTAACCAAGTTGTGGCAGTGTTCAAAACAGCAATGGCATGGGCAGATGGTTCTGCATGCTTCTGTTTTGCCATAATGAATATCACCAGTTAGCTCTGCTCTCATTTCTTATTATTGTGAAGGGAATCTACATCTGCTCCCAGGCCTTTATTGAATAATCAATGAACACGTGTCTCTTTAGGCCCCAGGCGGTCATGTGCATAGGCGCACACATGAAGTGTTCAACAGGCAAGCCCTGTCTGAAAAGGCCATCAGGTTGTCGTGTTTGTTTACCAATGAGGCCATGCAGGGGTGGGCATGTCTCATGTTATTATGAAGAGAGGAATCAAGATCAGGGAAGGGGTCAGGGGTCAGGGTCTTGGTGAAGGGTGAGTGTGTGATACTGATACAGAAGATTACTCTGACCAGACACCCAGTCCCTTTGTAGACAGCTGTAGACAGGAAAAAGTAACTGTTGCTCTTTCAGTGCTGTGTGACTACGCAGAAATTAAGAAATGAGTAATTACAGCCTTGTGACCGAGGTACCGATTGCCTTCATAGTGGTGTGGTGAGACACTGAAACCAGTGAGGGCAAACCTGGACCTCATAACCTTCTGTTGTGACCCATACTGCTTTAACACATCTCATTAGCAAACAATAGGAGTGGTTGATAGTGACACAGAGAAAGACAGCAACAAAGATACACTAACAGCAATAACAAAAGTTGACAGAAGAGATAGACCTTATCCATCCGTCACTTGGCAGACAGGTTTCTGTGCCTGGTATTAAATACAGACCGTTTCTTGGCACTAACCAGTGAAATATTGCTAGAACTGTGCACTTCTGGTTCCTGATCATCTGCGGTACATCCCATATTCACTGTTTGTGTGTTGCTTTGGATGAAAACTACTGCTGAATGAATAAATGCAAAAGTAAACGTTTCAGCTTGACTAGCTAGACAGCCTCTTCTTTCAGTTTCAAACTAAAACTCAGCCAAACACTACTAATACTTATCATTCTGAAGGCAACAAGTTAGAAGACTGAAGACTTCAATAAATGCTAGAGTGAGAGGGTCCAAATGGCCCACAGACTTGGAGCAGTAAGGCGGAGGAGCGATGTGGACCTGGGTAAGGGGTGCAGTCATTTGGTTTAAATGACTGCCGCTGGAAGGATGAACCATAGACCCATTCATCCAGACTCCACCATCTCAAAATGCCTCTCTGCCCTTTGATATGGGGTGGAGAGTGGCTGGTCGAGATGGAGAAGAACGTGCCCAGACCTATTAACAGCAGGGAAAAGGATGATGATGGCACTTAAACCCCTCTTTGTGGCATTCTCTCTCTTGGCCTGGCAACCTTAACTGCTAATTTTTCTTTTACACAGCAGTAATAGTTTGGACAACTGCCAAACCCTCCCTCTTTGCGCACATGATCTCTCTTACGTTCTCCCCATTTCACAAATGTTTCTCCTTTTTCCCTTCTTGCTCTTTTTGACAACTTCCCCACTTCCTCATTTTGTTTGCTAAATTATTTCCCCTCATCTCTTTTTCACAATGCACACCAAAACACTCTCTCCCTACAATAAGACGTATTGATCCACTGAGCGCCGTTTCCTGTTTCTATTATCTACTTTTCTGTGTAAATGACCTTTATCAGGGCCAAGGTTACTCCCCCTTCTCCTTCCGCTCCTCTTCGTCCCTTCTGAACACTGACCTGAGCTGCTAACTGGGGTTTATCAAGGAACTTTAATTAGATTTCTCTGCAAATTGGATAAGACTTTTTACTTTACACAGCAGGAGGAAAAAACACCCACTCACTTCCTTTTAATGATACTTGGTACTGGGAACAATAGCATATTTGTATGGCACCTCTGCTAATATAGAAACACTTCATTATAGATAAACCATCTGTTGGAAAATTGTTTTAGTGTTAACACAGATAACACCAACATGGCTGAGCAGAAATGCGATATTGACTTACAGTGTATGCCTCAAATGGGTTTGAGAGTCATTTGTTATTAGTAAACTCGTTGTGTGCATACTCTCTCTTTAAATACTCTCTTAAATTCACATAGATGTGTTCTGCACATTTATGTCCTATTTGGCAAGTAATGATGACTTACCATTGTGACCTATGACCTCAGCTGTCTGGGACATGACGCTGCTACACTGCAGGACTGAGGATCAGAACTGCTACTAAGTCTGCACATGCGGTGATCTGTCAGTCAGGGACCGTATCTGTCAGTCAGCCTGTAATCTCTTCTCAACATCTGGATCATTACGAAACCAATTACATCAGCAACTGACTTTCATCTCTTTCTTTAGATGAGGGATCTAAGTCTCCGAAGGAAGATTAAATTGATTGGTAAAAAGGCATTGGTAAGTTACTGCTGTTCCTGTTAGGTATGTGGCATAGGACCCAGTCATTTACATGTTCTGCTTTATAAGGTTAAGGTTTCCTGTCACAGTCATTTTTAGACTTATGGGCTCTTAAACGGTCGTGGCTTTGAACATTCTGATTGAATAATATCTCCATATATTGTATATACTTTCTATGCTGCATACATATATGTAGGCTGCCCCAACACATGGACACCTACACACAAAAACACACTCTCCTACGTAAAGACATACTCTGAGAACATTCTTCATGTTTAGTTGTTCTGTAAAACCAGTATTAATAACCTCTTTTCAACCCGGTAAAAGACTTTCCACCCTCTGTCGCCCTCAGATACATTTCTCATTCACTACAGAGGGAAAGGTATAGTCTGTATTGAGTCATTTTTTTCTGGGGCTGTAATCAACAACAGAGTATCACCCTGGCCTCAATCAGAAGATTTTTCTATGTACTGCTCCTAATCTGCAGCACGCGCCTCCGTTTTGTGTCCAAGGTGACCTTTGTGGAACGCCAGGCTCTTAAGTCAATTAAGACTTTCAGGGAAAACATCCTCGTCAAAGCTTATTTTCTTCACAATCAAAGACTGTACATCAAGCCTGCAGGAATGCTACAAATATTACTCATAGTAGTGTCAAGAACATGCTGTCCCTTTAACATACTACGAATCCATTTAGTACTTTTGTTTTCAACCTGCAAACTCTTGATCGGCAGGCAAATGCTCTAACCACTGAGCTGGACCCTGCCTGCTCCTGACTTGGTCTTGGAGTCTTCTGTAGGCTGTTGTGTCAGACCTGTCTGTGATTTCTCTGACTGTCAGCAGCTGTGGTGTGTCTGCTCCTGTGTGCTGCTGTTCTCCTCCATGACTCAAGAGTTCGACAGAGACATCTGGAGAGCACCCCAGCCAAATGTCTCTCTACTCCGAGGCTCATTAAAGAAATTGATATCTTCTCTTCTGACACACATATACACGCACACACACACACACATATACACGCACACACACACACACATATACACGCACACACACACACACACACACACTCGAGTGGTCCAGCAGGGGTCTCGGTCCTGACCATCACACAGACTCTCATTACCGCTGGACGGATGGAGAGAAGCACAGCACCCCTCTTCATGAGGCCTCCAGGCTTTAGGGCCTTCCCACACCAGACTAACTAGCGCTGCAGTCAAAGACCCACTGGCTTACCACTAAAGACACATGTAAGGGCTTACATAAAAAACACAAAATCTTACATGATTCAATCTAGTGTTTCACCAAAGTATTTTAGTTTAGCAAATATACCTTCCAATTAATCAAATGTGGGACTCTCAATCTCTCAAATACTTCAAGGCACACAAACACCTCCCTTCCAACCTACCCAACAACCTACGTCTTTCCCTCCCTTCTTAGTTACCTACCTCCCTCCTTTTGAACTTACCTACCTACCCACGTACCTACCTAACCCTCTCCCTCCTGTCTAACTTTCCTACCCACCTCCCTACCTCTCTCACTCCCTTATAATGTACCTACCCACCTACTTACCTGGTTTCCTTGCTTATTTAATTATTCACAGTCCTGTCTCTTCAGCCAGCAGAGAAGCTGCAATAGCAGAGCAGATGGAACGGACGACCAAGGTTCCAATTCTGCCAGGAGAGAGTTACATAATCTCCCTATGATGCCACCCTACTGCTGCCTGACAAGGGGGGCCGGCTATAGTAGCTGGTCAGGAGAAGTGGAGCATGTGTTTGGGGGACTGGAGGCGACTGCAGGCCCCCCGACCTGCTTCACAGTGAAGCTAACAACTCGGTCAGGCTCGGGTCTAGGTGTTAGGCAGTTAGATATGTCAAGATTGCTGTTACTCTGGACCTGTACGGACTGGGAGAATACAGGGAGGGAGACTGCGAGACACGGTTCTAACCATTGAACAACAAGGGATGAGAGTGATGAGGTGAACAGAACTGGGAGTGATCCCAGGACAACATCTCTGGAGATGACCTTGGGGTTGTCTTTTTATGCCACACAGGAAAATACACGAAAGGGAAAATGAGAAAGTTGCTGAGAGGATTTCCATTACCTACGATCATGTGATTGCAGACGTCACAGAAGGTAGGCTTCTTGAAGATGTGCTCCATGAAGCTGTGTCCCGCCGCGTCGACCTGGAGGCCGTTACGCAACGGCGTGCGGACCGAGGTGGGTGGCGGGGCCGAGGGGATGGGGGGGGGCACAGGGGGGATGGACAGATTGGTAGCGAGCGGGGGGGCTGAAAGGGAGACCACCCCACAGCCCAATAGGTGGCCCGTACTGCTGCTGGCGTCGGAGAGCAGCTCAGTCTGGAGCTTGTTGTCACTGTTCCTCTGGAAGAAGTTGTCTGCACTTTTACTGCGCATGGTCTTGGTCTTGAAGGACAGGGAGCGCTTCATTCTCTGTAACTGAGAGAGAGGGAGGTAAGAGAGGGAGAAGGAGGGTGGGAGAGAGGGAGGGAGGGAGGGAGGGAGGGAGGGAGGGAGGGAGGGAGGGAGGGAGGGAGGGAGGGAGGGAGGGAGGGAGGGAGGGAGGGAGGGAGGGAGGGAGGGAGGGAGGGAGGGAGGGAGGGAGGGAGGGAGGGAGGGAGGGAGGGAGGGAGGGAGGGAGGGAGTTGATTCACTTGGACGTAGAAGTATACTTTACTGCTAGTTGTGATAAAATGGGTAATTTAGCTTTGAGGTATCAACTGACTTAACCGGCTCCAGGGATGCTGTAGTACACCCTCAATCTACTTTAGTCTGTCATCAAACTAATCAACAACAACCCTTTACCAGGAAATAATGTCTTTACTCAGTGGCGCTCCATGCAGGTTCAACATCAGATTTAGAAAGACAGCGATGCAGCTTTGCTTTAAATTCCAAGCGACAAGTCTAGGCTATTTCTAAGACCTGTTGGGGGCCAGGGAAATGACCACAGTTAAAGGCTGTCTGCTGTGTTCCACTGTGCATCCCTGACGATCCCCTACGTGGAAAGGTAATAGGTTCTGTAGTTTCTTCTGGGTGGAAGATGTCCAGGCGCTGTCTGCACTACGCTGAGTAGCAATTCAATACCTCAACCTCAATCAGCCTCATTAGTCATAAAACATAATGTGTAATCCCTCTGCAGGGAACAGCTTCTACACCTCCTCCCAAAAAGGACATTTTCTCGACTAAAAGAAAATCCAGTTATCCATCTTCAATTTTTCCAACACTATCATACTCCTGACTAAACGGAACAACGGTATATTATCATTTTATGGCTTCTGTCTATGTTTAGGGCTCACGGCAACCAATTGAAAAACATTTATTTATGAATTATGGTGAGTATTAGTCAGACTGGAGGGATTCAGGACCATTATGAACCATTACAGTTGAGGGAAATGGGTCTGGAATAGGGACCAAAAAATGGGATGGACCAGGAGGTTATTTTCAGCTTTGGTCAAAAAGGCAGATCCGTTATAGCTTCACCATTGCATGCGTGTGTGTGTGTGTGCGTGTGTGTGATGGGACCTATCGATCACACTGGTCAATCTGGAAACAATCAATCAGGCACCCTTCCACCCACCCATCCCAACACACACGCACACACACTATGGAAATGTGAGACTGACTTTTTAAAAGAGAGGCTTTAAAAATGGCTTCACCACAGGGAGCTGCAGTTGTAAAAGAGCATTTTGTGATGGAGAAAATACTGCCATTGAATAGGCTACAATTGCATTTCTTTTCATGGTGCCTCAATAAGGTCTGTCCATTACAGTGGTGGAAAATGTGTTTACAGCATCTACTGATAAATTGAAATGTTACATGCATCAAGGTCAGATTATATGTGTGTGAGGGCACTAAATACACTAAATACATACTTCATCTAAACAGTGAAGTAGGAGGAACTGCTGCCTTCCTCAAGGCTGTATGTATACACAAACAACAAAGCCCCTGCTACACAGTACATAAGGTGTTAGCAAAAACATACGGCTAAATCAGAGGTGCATGGCTTATATACAATACATGTATAAGTTGGATATATACTATATTTAAACAAGCTTAATTTAGACGTGAACATAATACAAGAATACACCTAGTTCCTAGTCATCACTGATGTTAAAATCTGTTGTTACAGTATGCCCTTTTCAGTCCTTTTTTAGGAGCTAAAGCTTGATGGAAGTTGATAAATTGTCCCCTTACAGCACAGAGTGGGGTTAATGGGTATCCAGAAGATGCACACTAAAAGCTTATTTCCTAGAACACCTTAGGGTGATATTTTATATTAAAGACTTTTAGAATGCCACTTTTCTCTCTAAAACTTTCTTAATCAGAAGATTGAGACCAAACTTCTTTTAATTATCTATTAGGCTATTAGAGCAACATAATTACTGTTATTTATGGGACTTTACTGATAAAAAATAAATAAATTATAAAACAAATCTCAGTCACGGCTGAGTGATCTTTTCTCTGAGGACTGAAAGAAGGTCCAGAAATCTGCCTGCATCCAACATCTACTGCAGACTACTGGTTTGAACTACCTGTCACGAGCCCTCTCACCTCCCGCAGAGCTTTGACTAAGAGCACTGAGGTGTGCACATGAGAAATGTTCAACACCACAATGAAAGGAAATACATTTCCCTTGCCATCTCTGTAACTGGGCGTGACTGTTTGCCAGAAAAAAAGTAGATGGAAAATCTGAAGTGGTTTCTGTCAAGTTTGGTGGATTTGTCATTTATGAGTGCTGTGAGGCGTATCTGAACTCTCCTGCTTACGCTGCGAGGCTTTGTGGGAGGAAGAGAAAGTAGTCATCTGAAAACATAATGTATGACCATGGTGACCTGACCGATATTTTACTTGTAATTGTAGTACTTTAGACTAGGGCTGACCTAGATAGATGGACCACTGAAAGAGACAAAATGCCCATGGCAACCCTGAACACTCCTTTTAACCCCACAACCAGCAGCATGGAGAGAGCTCCATGTATCAAATGTATAAGTGTTCCCCTGTTTAAAGCACTTCAGTGACTGAACATATTGGTAGTGACAGACATTTGTATCATGTAGTGCTGAACACATCTGTAAACTTACCACAATCATCTACTATACCATTTTTTTTTTCTTGTTTTTCTTTATGTATTTGTATTTGGCTACTTATTATTAAGAAAGGTGGCACAAAAAAAAATCGGTATTTGAATGCAACTAGGCCTACAACTAACTATTACATTTCAAAGAATATACCAAACCAATTACAGAATATGCAACAGGCAATAAAACATAAGAATATCCGTGTTTGAATCTATAAAAAGTTAAAAGATTATTGCCGTTTTCTGTAAGTCCAACATCCCAAAACTTTAACAGTGCAGACTGACAGGTTAATTCTTTTAGATTTAGAATTGAGGTTATGACGCATATTACTGTTTAAAGAAAGGAGTGATTTTCCATCATGATATTTGCACATTTGAATAGAAATGTCTAAAGGTCCATCTATGAAAGTGAGGTAAACCTATACCTTCGTCTCCTGCCCGATGCTTATTGCCGGTGACTGAGGTATGTCGTTCTGGCCCCGCTCGTTTTCATTCCCAAAACTCTCGTCCTGCATGTTGGCTGGCGGAATCATCTTCTCTCCTGACAGATGAAAAACGTGTTCATGTAGACTTCGGATATCCTTCTTCACTTTCATACATCCCAATTAGTTGTCTGTAGCCTATATCTTTGTAGTCTCGAAGAGTCAGTCAGATGGCCGTGCTTTTCTGAAATCTGCGACAGGCTGTTTTGTCAAGTCAAAAACTGACTCAGAAAAAGACAGCACATAAGTAAAACTGTTCGAAGTAACTATGTCGGTTACATATGGATTGTAATATACTAGCTGGACAGGCAGTCGTGACGTAAATAAGCCTGCTACTGCTCTTTTACGATACTTCAACGTTTCTATCGTCCCGCGTAATGTTCCAAGAGCTCATCCATGTCCATGCGCGCGTTGTGTCTGTCTGCTTACAAGCAAATGATAAGCTAGACTGTTGCCAACTTGGTAAAGGGCGGATGGCTTTGTGCGTGTCTCCTAGTGTAAGAAGGAGGGGGCTGTCCTTAACGCGTGTTTGTGATGTTGTGGCTGCCCCAATCAGCCTTCTATTTTGTGATGTATGTCAGTATAGAAGGTTATTGATATCTGATTAGTCAGACTTTGGATCCATACAAGGGGTTATTCTAATCTACAGTTTTACAATATGGTTGTTTTGGTAGACCATGTCAATGCTTGGTTTTTGGCATTGGTGACAAATATATTAGCTGAAAGGATACATGTTTAGATGAATTATAGTCTATTTGTTGATGATGAGACACAAGATGATAAAAGATCAAACTCATTTCACCTTGGCAAAAGTCCAGATAATTGCCCTGTCACTATCCCCAGTACCAAGGGGTATCTCGACTAAATTAGAATTGATAAAACTCTTTCAAGCAATTGGACCAAACCCCATGGCATTTAGAATAATTAATTGGTGCTCCACAATCTATTTCTGTTTTTGATTAAGTTTTTGTTAGAGAGACTGTGCAACATTATTTTTCCAAGATTGACCAAGAGCTGTCAAACCATCTTTACATCACAGTAAAACAGCCCACAATCAAACAATGTCCCCTTTCATGAGAGCTAACAAGTAGCTTCAAAGATTAATTTCTTGTAAGTTTAGACTATTCTTGTAGGTTTTTGAAGCTTAGTCTGACTGGCAGCATGCTTTACATGACCTGGTGGAGGTATTTTCCACAGACACTCCAACAAGCAAAATAACTCACAAATACATACAAAAAAATTGTAATCCTGGACAGTGACCAATCACCCTGCCTGTCCCAGGGCTCCGCAGTGAAGAGATGTCCTTGAAGTCATAGTGGGGCCTGGCTGGCCCAGCTTGTGTGGAAGCCTCAATGTGAAATGAATGCAAAATTCCACAGATCAGAGGATGAAATACAAAATTATCACACAAAACGAAACTGACTCCTTACAACAGAGAATTCCGTCAGGCAGACACACACATGAAATTAACCATTGTTGTATTGCACACATCAGAAACACACTGTGAATCAGTAGTACTGCAAGTGTCAGAGACAATGTTAAAGATGTTGCATTTCATTCAAAGACAAAGTGTATTTGACATTTTCATGTATAATTTGTTGTGCTGTCAAACGATTAAAATATTTAATCGCGATTAATCGCATTAATGTCATAGTTAACTCGCGATTAATCACAATTAATCGCACATTTTTATCTATTCTAAATGTCCCTGATTTCTTTTTGTCCCAATCTTTTTTCAAATTTTAATGCTCTTATC
Organism: Hypomesus nipponensis; assembly: GCF_054491055.1. NCBI lineage: Eukaryota > Metazoa > Chordata > Actinopteri > Osmeriformes > Osmeridae > Hypomesus > Hypomesus nipponensis. The sequence goes on from NC_140363.1 coordinate 13,399,407, forward strand.
AACATAGAAAAGTGGTTCGGATTGCTTTGTGCAAATATTTGTTTTATTGAAAACAACATTGCAATCGCCTGGCTTTGACGAGGGGGCAGAGAATTCGCATCAGCTGTGTGCTTGGCCATCAAGTGGTATTTCAGACTGGACGTGCTGCGATGATAGCTCAGTTTACAACGACAAAACACACAGATCACTGGTCTTGTCAATAGAACCATTTGGCAACTTTCTAAAAGCAAACTTTCCATTCAGAATCTTATTGGCATCCATTTCGGCATCTCGCGCTCGTCATCCACTCAAAACGTAACGATAGCCTACTACCAGAGAATGTCTAATATCCGTAAACGGGCTCTGCTACTACTCTTTAGCCAGCTCGCAAGCCAAACGAGTGTTTGGCGTGCCTGTTGTTTTGTTTCCGGTCTAACTAGATCCGGTGTGGTGTTGTAGTTTTTCTAACGTCGGTAGTTGTTGCAACAGCATGTGAAAAAAACTACAAAGTTTGCTAGGCCAAAAAGAGCGTTAATCGCGCGATAAAATAATTTACGCCATTAATTTGGGTTTGCGTTAACGCCGTTAATAACGCGTTAAACTGACAGCACTAATAATTTGCAATGTGAGGACCATTCACAGGTCCAGATGGTACCTTTACAGAGGGTTCTTCAGATGGTACAAAATCGTACTTGTACACCTTTTTAGATTATATTCTGTGCCCACCTCCCATTTCCTTCTGCCTGTTATTTTAAAAAATGTGTTTCATTCAGCAGTCACTTTTTGAAATGGATAAACAATCATTTCCATCTGTAATTAAAGATCAAAGCCATCTTGAAAATGTTACGGATGGACTAAATATAATGTATTCTCTGTAATGTTTGTGTTAATTCCCATTGCCGGGCACGCTGCAGTGCAGTCCCAATGACATTATTTTAGCCACAAAAGCCATTTTCTTCCAGCAAGAAGAATCAAGGCGTTATGACATCACACTCCACCTCCACCCATACAAAGATGAAATCACTCAGAAATGAACGAGAAGTACAGAGCATGGGCCATGACTCAACCCATGATGGCGTGTGTGTGAACCAAGTCATCACTGACAGTGAGCCAATGAATGACCACTCAGACAGGAAGCCAAGAAAGAGAATGGAGGACAAACTGAAAGAACAAGCAGGAAAACATTTAGAACAGCAGAAAGAAACAGAGACAGTGAGAGGAAAGATGAAGAATAGTGAGTCGATAGGGGGGGAAAGAAAAAGGAGAGTGAAAGAGGAGAAATACACTGTAATTTGGTGTCTCAGCTGCCGGTCATGATGGGGAGCCAGAGTACTGGAGGAGGGGCAGGGAGAAATAGGGGTCAATTAAATCAAATAAAGGGTCTCCGTGAGTAAGAACCGACTTGTGTAATTTCATGCCTGACAGATTGCTGACTTCTGATTCCTTCCTTTCTGACTGGTTTTCCTTTATGCCCCTTTATTCAATTATTTCTTATGTTTTTGTCATTGTTTCTCTTTTGCTTTCTTTCTATGTATTTTCTTTCTTCCAGTCTTTCTATCTTTCTGAAATTAGATTCCATTTTCATCAAGATTTCACTTTCCAGGATGCAGTGTCTGCTTTCTTGCCTTCTGCCTGCCAGTTTATTAAAGAGTAGAAGAGCCTGTATAACTGCATTCATTCTAACCTTGAGGTACTTTCACAGTGAGCAGATGTAATCCATGGGCTTCATATTTTTGTTTACCAGTCATGGAAGACAGCATGATTTTTTGTGTGTTATGCAACTGAGATCATTATTATAATGAGAAGGGGAGCCTAAAAATGGAAAAATAATGAAAGCACTGCAGTGACTTAGACGTGTCCTTGATTGAACAAACCACAACAAGCAAGTGTTCAGCTGTGGAAATGAGACTTGTCAATCAAACCTAGTAAGACATTTTGTTACAGCTTCAAAAGTCCTAATTGCAATCTCTTCACTAAACTCATTCACTCAAATCAATAATCATATTCATAGAAGGCAGGTTGGTTCATATCTGTATGTAAATTTCAGCCCTCAAAATAATCTTGTGTACAAATATTAAGGATACAGCAGCTGCCATAACCACACAAATATACAAACGCACACACACACACACACACACACACACACACACACAAACATAAATTCATGCAACACTTCTCAAAGATACATGCACCCACAAACCAAGCATTCAAAGTTTGAACCCAATTTCATGTTGGATGACCAATTCCCTCACATTTCTTTTTCCACCACATCTAAATGGACGCAGACTTTTCTTTCCTTGGAGTGAATGAATGCAGGATTATGGGTTGCTTCTGGAAATGGGTGTCACATGAACTTGGTTTGGATTGAGCCCTCAGCCTGTCCACTAACGACAGGCTGACTCTGGTGTGGAACCTGCCAGAGCCTGGGCATATCCTATTGAACCGTTAAGTCCCTGGGTCCTTATGGGAGTTCCTTCCTTGAGTTAAGTCCCTCAGTCCTAAATGTGATCCTATGGAGGTATCTGTTTCTGCAGTCCATCCATATACAGCCTTAGTGAGACTAGAAATCCCAAACTGTTCCACAACAGATCAGGTTATTTTGGATTAAGGGTAGTCAGCCATCAACCAATAGTTGATGTTTGACCAGGATGAAGATATTTAGTTTTGTTGTTATGGAGGAATTGGTAAGTATATGTGCATTTTACCCACAACTGTTGTCTTTATAAGCAAATGTGTTATGATTAGTGAACATTCATTACAGAATGTAGAAGACCATTCAGCCACCAATAACAGCCTTGGGCATCACAGCACTCAGACCCTGACTAGAAGATTAGGGTTTTGTTGTTGTGGGGAAATATGCCTTTATACTGAATTATTCAGCAAGAGCGAACCCATTTCTGGCGTTGGGGGGCTAGCTGGTCATAGGATCAATTCAGGCACATTCTGGTGCTACCACTTAACAACGCAAATGGTTGAGCTCAAATTAGCTTCATCGTCATGAATGCTTGGCAACAAAATAATGTTCTCATAATTAAACACTCTTTCCTTAAATTGTGTTACATCATTTCAAACCATTTCAGTCAGGTCACCCATAGATTAATACTAGCCTACTGGCTGTAATAACATGTTGGTCTGGTCTATCTGTTAAATATCCTTCAGTCTGTGTCTTTGAGCCATTGCTTTATATTTGAACCAAATCAAATCAAATATAATTTTTATATTACACCTAAACTAACCTAAAACCCTCAAAGAAGACAGGGGGAAAATGGAAGAAACCTTGGGATTAGCAATTCAATGAGTGATCCACTCCTCCATAGACAGTTGGTGATACAGAGAGGTACAGACCTTAGACTGAATACAATTCTCCAATAAACATTTGAATGAAAATGTTATTCTCTTTATCCTCAATATCCTAAATATCTAAATGTCAATTTCTTTAGTAAGTGCAGCATCTTGTTCCAGACGCTTTTTATTTTGGGATCTGTCAAGATTAACATGTGTGAATAAACTCCAGAGGAAAAAGCAATGGGTCTATGTTTGGCAGTTGTGGGGGAATTTGAATAGTAGATGCACAATTCCAAGACAACGCTGCATGGTTAATAAGTTCACACAAGAATGTGCTATGTTGAAATAATCACACAACCACTGATTAAAAATGGCTCAAAGAAGTAATTACAATTTTTTTTAGCACATCTTCTTACTTGTTATATTATCCCCCATGTACAGTGTTGGGATTAAATTGATTATTATTTGAGGCATGCCTATTAACTGGTTACCTATTATTTGATAGTCTTTATTAGAAAGCCCCTTCTTTCTAAACAAGCCAATATATTGTCAGTCAAAAACAGGTGCCAGAAGATTTACGTTTGAAATAATGTTTATGTTCTCAGAGATATGAAAGCATGTTGTACATCACTGTCATGTCCCTTAGTGCCCTTCAACCCTGTCTAGGATACCAGGATGTAGAAAACCCATCCAGGCAAGAGATGGGAAGCTTTGTCACACCTGTTGGTGCCAAACTCCTTATTTGCCTCTTTCTGGCTCTCACCTCTTCTGACAGACTAAACATGTCAGCCAGTTATTCTTAGAAATGTAGTTTCCTGCATACACACAGGGTGTTAACTGGCTAGTACTAACAGAGCTGATCGCTGCTTCCGCTGTCAGTGGTAAAGTACTACTGTGCCAGAAATGTGACTAAAAGGTGCCATGGTGAAACACACACACACTCTCTCTCACTCTCTCCCACAGACACATATCTCACACTGTACTGTACAGTGGGAGTACTTGTGACGATATAGGCCCAGCATGTGAGAGCCTACTGGGTAAATGGATTCCCTTAGAACCAGGGCTAATTAAGCCAGATCATAATGAGGGATCCAAGGAGCAGTCTAAGCAGGGCGGCAGACAGACTGATGATAAGACGTGTAATGGTTTAATACAGCCCTGCAGTTTAGCAATTTATGCTTTCAGGACATTTAAATTAAGTTTTGTTTAAAAAATAATCTTATAACTGACTGACATGAATACATTGCAACAGTCGTAATGTGTGTGTTTGTGTGTGTAATGTGTGTGTATTACACAGAGTAATGTGTGTGTTTGTGTATTTATATATGTGTCCTATATGTGTCCTAACAACTACCAAATATGACATGAATATTATCTTTTTTTACATGTCTTGAAGGGACAACACAAACAGGAAAGTGCAATCACAAACCAGGGATGAGCATTTGCCCTTTAGCACTTCCGAGTATTATATGTCTGGATTCCGGATTTTTCTGTGTCCTGGCTTTCATACGGTGACGCACGCCTGACCCCTTAAGACTGCAGTGGTGGTCTCCAGCTGGTCATTCCATCTCTGTGTGCTGTAGCCAGCGCTAATGAGGCAGGAGACTGGGGTCTAAAAACAGCAGCATGCCACAGCGACAGCCCCCTCCACCTCACTCAGAGACAAGAGGAGAACGTCTCTCACTGAGCGGCCGAGTGATGAGAAAAGTACGCCACTGTTTACACACCACACCCATGGAAATAACCCACTGTACCCACTTAATTTACTGTTGACACTGAGTAAGCTTACAGTCCCTTTCTTAAACGCCACGCATGTAAACAGCGTAACACAGCGTAATTGCAGTTCAACAGTGCACTGGAAGAACTGCCTCGGAAAGCTGGTTCTTGGAGAAGGACGGTGCGCTCATGCCTGTGCTCAAGGCTGTAACAGTCTGTGCTGTCCAGGAGCATTGAGGTCTGTGGGCTATGTTTGCTCAGGGACAATTTCCCTTGTGAATGCTAATAAATACTATAAGTGGTTCAGTACGACTGGTGTTTATGTGAGTGTTACAGGTAGTCTATGCCCTGCTGTCATAGCCTTTAACACTTTTAATGAGGTGACACATGTCCATTCTAAAGGTGATAAAAAAGAAAATGAGCTGATAAGAGTGTCACAGGGTTGCACTTGGCACCTGGGAGAAGATGTTCACAGGGATAACAATATTTCTCTGGGTGTAAAATCCTTCTGCACTGGACAAACGAGTTGCAATCTGAAGCAAAACACAAACATAAAAGCTTCTCTCTGTAATGTCCAGGTTTTTCTATCATTCATAACTTGCGAATTCCCCATTAAGCCATAACCTGTCAACAAAGCTCCATCTACTCTAGCGTAGTGACGCTGACATATCGGATGTGTCTGCAAATAGCCCATTCTGAGGCCCCTGGCTGTTGGTCGGCTCCCTGGGGCGGTGTGCTTTAAACAGAACACTGCAGGGAGCTAACGCTCTCATAACCTCTACCTACCTAAGCCTACAATGAGCCACAGTAAAAGTTGATACACTGGCTAATTAATACTGGCATAGGTCTAATACTGGAGGTTTTAGCTACATCAAGAGCAAATAAAGACATATGTCCTCCCACATACAGAAAATGGCTTGAAGAAACATGTCACTACAAACACCTCCCCAAAGTAGGAACTGTGGACCACCAACAAAGACGTAAACAAGTACAATAGGGCTTGGAGAAAGGGCTATCAGAAATATGCTGCAGAATGCCTCTCATGTACTGTAGGCCACCAACAAAGATGTAAACAATGAAGCAAATGGATTCTGTTTTCCTTTTTACATGTAAAAAGGCTTTCACTTGTTTTATGATCTTTTTATCTTGTTTAAAGAAAATGGGTCAACATAAAACAAGCTGTCGGAGACTTATAGGTTGAAGAAAATAACAGTTTGGATTTTGAATTCACTGGAAGTATTTGTCTCTGTTTGATCTAAGAGAGGTGAGATAAGAAGCTTTTATCCAATATCTGTTTATGTAATCCTAAAAGTACCACAAATGACAGATAAACAGTGATTTTTTTTTGTACCTGGGTGTATAATAAAGATTACGGTTTCAAATAATCAGAAACACTTTTTTGTTCCATACATATTTTATCATCTACAGTACACACAGTGAGGTTTCCTTTATTGTTTTGACTAACACACTCCAGATTTACCTGTTTCATCACAATGTTGGCCTAAATGTGGACAAAGAGTATAGAGAAACAATATATAATAGTCATAAATCAATAAGTTCTTTGAAGTGGATCAAAGATCAAAGTGGATTCATCAAGTAGATGTATTTTTCAGCATTCCAAGAGTCACAACAAGCAGAATCAAAACAATACAGACTGAGAGGTTGATGTCACATGAATCATCTCTGTCAGAAAACAAATTCTGTGTTGTGATGCAAGAAATTGCCAATTGTTCACTGGTATTTATCATTCACATTAGATTAAATGGGTGGGGGAGAGGTGGGTGAGTGGCTGTGTCTTTGGCTCCTGGGTCTGAATTAGGATTGTGGTTGGGTGGCACTCTGGCTCATCGGCTGACTAATCACCAGTTGTTGTTTTCTAGAAGGTGAGCAGGGCAAATAAAAAACATTTTGTGCTTCAATTGCCTTCATAGTGTCTTCATTACTGTTGCTTATTTTAGGATGATTAGCTTTCTCATGGGATGCTCAATATTTTCCTGTCTATTCTTAGAATGTGTTGCTCATTTATTCGATTTACTGATGCAAAACAGGTCTTTTGTTGTGTGAAATGTTGATGAGAAACCCAAGACAATCGGGGTTTTAAGGATTATTCGTATTTACACGGCAGTACCATGACAGGAGGTTTCTCCCTGGTGTCCAGTTTGTACCTTGTGTTAGTATTGTCTCATGGCAGAGACTTGTTACATAACAGTAGTAGAGTAGGTCTCTTTATATTCTGTTCAGTACATTGGCCTGTTCAACATACTGCTCCACAATCCCACAATAGATCTGGTTGTCTTTCTGCCAGGAAAACCCAGTTACGGGTTACCATCTGTGGGAGATGGCATCTATTTGTTATCGAAACGTGACCCAGGGCTAAAGAGGATGACAATGATGAGGAAGAGGGGGAGCAGATGGAAGAGAAGGAAGAAGAGGAGAAAGAGGAAAAGGAGGAAGTGAAAGAAGAGATGGGGAGGACAAAATGCACAATTATTTTCATTCTTCCTCTCCTCTCTGTAGTCTTCTCCCGCAGTTATAGATGGAGGCAGCTGGCTGTGGAGGCTGGTCTGGGTTCAGGCCAGTCTGGATGAAAGACCTGGGCCCAAATCAAACCATCCGCTTACAAAGGTGTCAGATCAGCGCTGGGCCAGACACCCCCCCCCCACCCACCCCCCCACCCCCCCCAACCAAACCCCCCAGAGAAAAGATAGCAGGCTAAACCAGGGCTGCAGTGATGCTATGCTCCAATTAACAGTGCAACTCTGATGGAGGCAAGCTTCAAGGGGGGTTCATTGTCCTCATGAAGCACTCGTGTTTTGTCATTCCAATTTGTCCAGCAACACCCAAAATTGTAACTGATATGCTCTTACACTGGCATAAGACCATCGCTCCACCCCATGAAGCTGGCCCAGGTGCTCAGCAGAGTGGTGCTGACAAGGAGCCTTATAAGGTGAGGTGACGAGAAAACAACGCAAGTGGCAGTCCTTCTTGCCTTGCTGAAGTACCATTACAGAGACACTCCATTTAGCATCCCAATGCTCCTCACTGAATGGTGGAACAAAAGCAAGCAGCACACACAGCCCCGAAAATAGAAAAATGAGTTTTTATAAATGATGGGGAAAATATGGAGAGAATCGTCTTTGTTGAGGTGCCCATGTCGTGGTAGTGAGTCATAAGCATGTATTTTTGTGTGAGTGCTCGAGACAGTGAGTGGGTGTAGGGGCTGGGAGAGGGAGGCTTGCGTGCGCATGTCGTGCTTGCGTGTGTGTTGGTGATGGAGGAGGGGGCGATGGTTGGTGTTCCCCAAGACTGTTGTCTCCATTGAATTTCACAGCTTCCAGTTGGTTGTTGCTACGATACGTCCCCCAGTCTGGTGATGGCAGGAAGAAGAATACTCCCTCAGCAGACGCAAACAACACAGACTTGTCACACTGATCTTGGGAAAAACACTCCACACATTCATAGTTTCAACTAACATGCACTGATCAGAATGAGTGGAGTGTATTTTTATGAAGCAACACATTTCCCTGTGTCCTTCAGTCTCTTCTGGTTGCTGAACAGTCATAAATATTCCTAACATTTTCAGTTGAGACCAACATAATTGTTGCTTATCCCTGCTTGTGATTTCACATCTGGGTAATATTTCAATCTTGTGTAAATCCCAAAAGAGTAATAAGATATTTCAATGCCTTTACTTTTCCAGAAAATAGTTAAACCCCCATACCCAAAGTAGCTTTGACAATATATATTATGGTATTTAACTAAAAGGGAATAACTGACTCATTTCCCCTGCTATTAAAATATCTGTGCATGGGTTTGGGAAAGGTAAAATTTTTAATCTGGAATCATCATTAAGATGGCAGCTCTGTGCTTCTGGTATGTCCAAATTGGCAGACAAACCAGTGAAACTTGGTCTAGACGGTGGTGTCATTAATACCAAACAGGAAGGGCTCTTATGGCAACCAATTACTGACCTGCAAATATGACACACAGCAATGTGAGAGGTCTAACTTACTTTAGATTCTATTTCTATAATGCTACATTTTTGTGCGGTTGCATGTGACACAAACACATTTCTTCAGTGGTGTAAAGAATGTGAATTGAAGAAGGGTGGCATTTTTCAACGTACTTCTTCCAGTCGATGTTTATCGTTGCAGAGTGAAGTGAGGGCATTGATATGAAATATCACCTCCTGACTTTAACTGTTGTCTGTAAAAGAATGGGTAAATCTGCTTAAATTACACCCTTGATGACACTCTGCTCCTAAGACGCTCACTCTGTAACTTGCAGCTTCATGAAACTGATTACTTTTAGGGCAATCCCTCTTGCCTTCTCGGTTCTAGTGAACTGCATACCACCTGGGCCATGGCTTGGAATTACCTCTTGGCTGCGATGCCATACCTCAACTCCTGACACAATTGTCAGAGTGATTTATAAAACCCAAAATGGATGCACTGGTTCCCCTGTAGTGAAACTGTCAATTTGCCAAACAGGCCAGGGGCCTTCTTGTTCCTGAGAAAACATTTAAGATGGACAACTTCACAACAACCTCCCACAATCACATTTGTCAAGTGGGTTGGAAAATGAAAAAGTTATAAATGGTCATGACAATGTTTGAGCTGGAAGGGGAACTTCAAGAACATTGGGAACATTTCTGTTCTCAATGGCAGGTCTGTTTATAAAGAGCTGCAAGCAAGCTAAGGAGACATTGATGAAAAGCTCTGTAGTATTGGGCTGAGTCAGGGCAATTTAACAGAACTCTTGTCTGGTTGGGAAGGTTTGCCTTTGTGCCTATATAGACAGCTGGCTAAGAACTACTTCCCCTTCTTGATGTTGATAGAAATGTAATGAAAGCAATGGGGCAATAAATACTTCAAATGTAGAACAATTGCATGTGTTGCAAAATATATTGTATTTACTCAACTTCATCCATATGACTTGGGCAAAGAAAGAGAAATTCAGTACTCACTGGGCAAAGATTCATCTCCAGCTTAATACAAATGTTTCAATGTCATCCTAAACTCCACATTTATGTTTTAACAATGCCGCAAAGTGACATAAAGCTTAGTTATCTGAGCTCTCCACAGACATCTCCCAGCTTCTAAAAAAGGATAGCGGAGGTGCGGAGGGACGAAGTAGGCCAAGGACTTCAACGATAAATAGATTCACATATGGCCTGGATCATCTTGAGCTTTCCAGAAAAAGAGAATAGAGTGCGATAGAAATGAAGAGAAAGTGTGAAAGAGAAGGAGGGGGGTCAAAGGAATCAAAGGGAAGCAAAGGGGGGAGGAAGAAAATTTAATACATTTAATAAATTAAAGAACAAAAAAGAACATGTTAGAGGGCGGGGGAGGGCAGGCTGGCAAGAAAATTAGGTTAATTAAGATCTTCGAAGTTATCCAGGACTGGTCTCCTTGGTGTGTGGGAGTTAGAACTACCAGGTCTCATGATGAAATGTATGATGCCATGAAAAGGAAAAATTGTGTTTAATGGGCTGAGAAGCATAGAGATACTCAAGAGTTAGTCATTATCCGGTCACCGGTGAGTCATAAAAAAAACAAGAGCTAATGATTGCACAGAATGTATTCTTCTCCATAAGGACTTCTTTGTATATTTAGTTACATGCCCTTGTCACCACCCTCTGGTGATCTTGTGGTACTGCACATGCTCAGTGAAAAAACTTGCCTGAACCCTCAACAGGGGAGAAGGGTGCAACGAGAGATCTCTCTCCTCAGGCCCCTCAACAAGGGTATAACCAGTCACAAACAGAAAGGTTCAAAACAACAGCCCATTTTTATTTATGTTTTCAACACAAGACAATCAAAAAAGTTTTTCAATTCAGTTTGGCGGCAGACAGAGATATGATGACGGCATATCAGGTGGTTTACCTTTAATAAACATATAACATAAATGACAGCTGAAAAATATTGATGACAAAATAAGAAAATCCATCAATTTATTTTGTGGGACTAGAGGTCTCACCAGCTCTCAAAATTAGGTTCTCATGAAGTCACTCCACTCAACCACTGAACCATATAAAAACAAATCATATCAATCCATAAGTTCTATAGCTATGGCCATTGCTTAACTTGGCCTCAGTTCAACTGCTGTCAAACATTTTGAAATGGGAATATTGAAAAAGACTGGGGAACAGTATCCATGAAATTCAAACACAAAAAACACACCTGACAGTTACAGTGTACAGAGACACAACAGGGAACATTATTCTTCTTCATCCAGGTAGACTACATGGCAAGGGCCATTGAAGGTCCTCAGCTACTAAAAAATGACCAGTAATTCACACAAAGCTCCCAATTATTTACACACAGACTATCTTGATATCGTTGGAGACCACCATCAGAGCAACCAAAAGAGCAGATGGTCTAAGAGGGGACAGGGAGTTGGCTCTACAAGCAGTTGCAATGAATGCTTGTTATAAGCACGGTTCTGAAACCTCGGATGGGTTGTGGAGACACAGGTTCTAGTAGCAAAGATTGAACATTGAGTGGAAAACATGTCAGAAACGGAGGAAAACTATGGTGGAGGGAAGATAAAAGAAAGCAAACTCGTGGCACATCAGCCAATAATTAAAGCAAAAAGTTCAGTCATTGGAAGAGGCAATAGGTTTGTAGTAAGGCGTCAACAGGAGCTGTCGTTATTCACACAAATGTCTGGTACATAGTAAAACATACATAGTAGGGGATGTTGCAGTTGACTAAAAACAAGGAGCCACACAATTCTCACAGTAGGGAAACCTGGACTTTTCTGCAGCCCATGTACACATCTGTCTGTATTCAACCAGCAGGCAGGTTTAGCACAACAGCAGCACACAAGGGAGGATAACTCAGTCACACTACAGTTAATAATATACAGAGGCAGCACTTTATTTGAAGGAGCCACCTAATGATAATCAATTGACCATTAGCAAGCAACAACAAAAAACTTCCCTCATATATATGGTTTTGCAACATTCACATCTTTTGTTATTTACTGATCTTTTGACTCACTGTAGAGGCCCATGAAGTAAAGTGCTGCCTCGACAAACGACAACCAAATCTCACATGCTTTTAATGTATCATACAGGGCACACTTCACACAATATAATTCTGTTAGCCAGTTTTCTTCATCCACTGATACAGACTGAGATACACCTGTCCTCGAGCAGCCCTCAGTCAGGCTCCGTCATTGAGAACCCAAAAGCCAACTATTCTTTCCCAGTGGTGTGGCACTTTGTTGGGTTGAGTTGGGTGTGTATCCGAAGGTGACGGCAAACAACCAATCTGAAATGCTATACAAGTTGCAATGACTGTAAAGTCAATGTTGCGATGCAAATATAGATCATAACTGAAAATGTGAAGATTATGTGCACACATGTAGCCGGTCATGTCTACACACAACCTTTTTAAGTATGTATAGAAGGATTTTTATTTTACTTTGTCCGAAACTCCGAAAAAGGTTCGTCCTTTTTCTGTTGAGTCCCATCAGTTTGCTGGAGAAAGCAAACACCTTTGAGAACTCACTCACTATATGGTACTTTGGGTGGAACACAAGAGAATGAACCAAGCGTGTAATTGGATGATGTAATGTAGTAGATCTAGCAATAGAGCTAGTCTAATGGGCCTAACACATCTACTCAAGAGAATCTGACAAGCTGGGATGTGAGATCCCAGAAGTATTCATCGCTACAGGGGACACGAAAGACTCCGCGTAACTTCATGTCCATGCGATGAAACAAGCTTCCTTTAGTGAGTTACATGGGCAGAAAGAGTGTGAGGAAGGGTGGGAGAGAGGTTAGATTGGTATAAAAGAGGGTTGTAAGGGTCCTCTATTTCCTTCTATTGGAGTTGGGTTTACATTTGGCCTGGCTGGTTGATTGCTGTTTGCAATGAGGTGATGATGGGTCTCCATGGTAACACAGTCCACAGGCAAAGGCCTAGTAATGGAAGAGAAAGACACAAAGGACTCATGACTAACAGCAGCAAGGTTGGAACTACTTGTTTTATAATGGTGACATGCTGGCACAGACATGAAATGCTAAATTCAGCTCTCTCAAACAGGAAATGCAATCTCATTTGTGGAGAACCACCAGGGTAGGAGGTAGTGTTCCCAATGACTCAACACATAATTACACTGTCTAGCTTGACTTACATGGAGTGGAAATGGGCAACTTGCTAGGGCTACTTCCGTTTGACACCACCAATGTCTTCATCCTTCAGTGTAAACTTCTTCCTCAGAGCCTCAGAGATTAATGAAGCAGAGTTTTCCTCTCTCAGCGATGTACAGCCTCTGTTGTATCTACAACAACCACGACAGGTTAGAGGAGGGCACCTTGACAATATATGTTGTGTAACACCGTATTATTTTCAGTGTGAGACGACAATTTATTCTTTGAAAATATAACATAATTTGTCTCGCTCAAATTTCCCAGCCTGTCTTAACCTTACCTGTCCTTGCTCATCTTCATTCGGTTCATGTCTTTCAGGATGTCCATGACATCAGCAAAGCTGGTGGACTTGGAGAGGGACACCGTGTCCTCCTCTGCCTCCCGGAACTCCATGCTGGGGCGGTCAAGGTCAAACGTGGCTGAGGCAGTCATGGACACTGGTGGTAGGGGGTCGGGCACCAGCTCTGATACGACGGACACCACGTCATCATCCTCGTCGTCGTCTTCCTCTTCCTCCTCGGTGACATCACTGATGACGAACGAAGCTGCAGCAGTGGCGGCAGGCTGGTATGGTGCCGTCTCGAAGGGCGCCAAGGAGAAACTCATACTAGTGTCGTCAGGGGAGAGCAGGTCAGGGGTCATGGGGTTGGAGCCTAGGTCAGGGGTCATGGGGTTGGAACCAATAAAGTGGTTACAGACAGACGTATTACTGTTAAGCACTAGTTATCACAGACCGTGGATTACTCATATTGCAGCTCATTGAGGTCTGTCTCCATAAATAAACCTCAGAATTAGGACAGGACCTAGAAGGGACAGGGCAGACTGGCCTAATCAAGTCATCTGAAGTACAGTGTTCTTGTTATCTTACTGTTACTCTAATCTGCGACAAGGGCAGGTCCATATTTAGCATTCTCACTGCCATAGCCAGTATGTAGGCCTGAATACAGAGTTAAAAATAACAATTAAATCAAAGACAGGCTGTTTTTCTAATTATGTGCCTGCTGACAATCACTGATCTTATATCAATATCTATATATATAAGTTAACTGTGTGAGGGTAAAATATTTTTTTCTAAAACAAGGACATAGCTGGAGTGCCCTGATGGCTCACCGGGAATAGCTTACGCAAACTGAGATTCCAAGAAACAGATCAATCTTCACCAAAAGACAAATATCAAAAGGAACAAACAAGGGAAACAGTTCAAGAAAAGTTTGAAAATGCCTATGTCTAAGAAACTGCTTCTCCTAGATATCCTAACGAAGAGAAAGCAGAGATTCTATAGACATAGTAACAGAGCGGTCTTCCTTTTTAATGAGACGAGGGCGGAAAGGCAGGCCCAATCCCTCTACACAGGCCTCTAGACAAAGAGACTGGGGCCTCTCACCGGTGTCGTTGGAAACGATCTTGGCAATCTGGGAACGTAGCCTGCTGAGCTCATCCTGCAAAGCCGTGGTTCTGTTCATGGCCGTCACTCCTGGCTTCCTCAGACCCTCCATCTTCTTGCTGCCCTCGCGGCGGAAGTTGGGCACAGAGGAGTTCCTGTGGAGCACCAGCAGGGGTGTTGGTCGCCACTCATGCCTCAGGGGGCGCGAGTCACTCCTGTGGGGGGGGGGGGTGAGAGTTTATTATTTGAGCATTTGGAGATCTTAGTATTAGTAGTATCCCATTAGTATTAACATTTCAAATCTGCTACTTTTATCAAATGACGGACCCTCAAAAAAAAAATACAACAGCCTACCGAACTCTGGCGTATGTCTCCTCCTCATCAGCTGCGATCCAGGCGATGTCTGCCAAGGTGGGCACCATGGGACCGTCCATGGGCCTCAGGGGGGAGAGGCCTGGAAGTTCCTGGAACACAACAGAAACAAGAACACTTTGTGACACTGATAATACAATACCATTTCACTACTAAATCTGTTATTGTTTTAATGCTAGGCTAAGTTATGAATTGCAAGTATTGCACCTGGGTTGAGGCTGCTTACCTGAAAGCATGCCCTAGGGCAGGGCTTAAGGGGCAAAGTGGAGCCGATTCTCCTCACCACACTTCGGGTGGATCCATGAGGCTTGTTCTGCCAAATAGGAATAACCTCCTGAATAGTTTGTGAAAGGAACATGCAGTTAGTCTTCCAACACCGCTAGTCTACAAACCTTGATTAGTGTAACTAAAGCACACTTTTGTTAGTACTTAGCCTTGATGCGAGTTAGTGATGACAGATTGCATGCTTAAGTCTTTTCATTTAAAATGGGTCAAGAGACTTACGGCATCAGTTTCCATGGTGAATATGGAGGCTTGGCCTCATACACAGCGGAAGGGCACACCTAATTGCTGCAGACTGGAGCTCAGTGTGCTTTTAGTAAACAATGGACATTTTGGACTACAGCTCCGAAGTTCAGTGTCCACAGTCAAGGCTTTAAAAAAGACAGAGTGCATAGATTAAGCAAACTGAACTGTTAAACTAAGCTAGAAACCAAGAAGTCAAGTCACGTAGCTAACCACAATTGAACAATTCGTAATTACCAGATAGAGTTAACCTGCGTAAATGGCTAGACGTTCGTTTTATCGCATAAATCACAACAACTGACGAGGCTAGTTTACTACGGGTACGAAATAGGTAGTCTACGTCAGTTAACGTTAGCTGTTGGTGAGCTACCTAGACAAGCTAGGCTAAGAGGTCCAATCGGTCCTTTAATTGACCCTCACATACACAGAAGCGTTATATTGCGTTTTGTGTATCTCGTATTATGCAAATGCACAAAAAGTCACTAGAAAACGAGTTCAACCAAATAATAATTTACCTAGAAGAATGCAATGTTCAGGATTGTTGGAGAAAATGCGGCTCTCCTTTTCGCCTTTCAGATTACGGTAGCTAAATGTTATCGTTCTATCAGGCCCACAACAGGAGAGAAAGCCGCTCTGCCTTTCCTGCCCTCTGATTGGTCAAAGTTTTACACATGCCTTTTCTCAAGCGTCAACAAATGTGACAGCACGCCGCGTGGCTGGAGCAGGCAGCGCAAGACAGCGGTCTTTCTGTCATTCAAGTTTAAGATTATTGTGTAACAAATACAAGTACATTGGAATTATTAAGTCCTGGTCGTGACAATTTCAAACAGCCGATCTAAATCTTTTAAAAAATACTCTAAATCTGTTATAGAAATTCCTAACCAACATTAAATACCTACTATAGCCGACTTCTCGACAAATTATATAACAATAAAAAAGGAATAATAGTGAACAATCTAACAACAGAGAAAATGAGAATAAAACTAAGAATAACAACAATTTGTACATTTCAGTGGAGGTAAAGTGACTTGTCCTGGCAGTTCGGTGAGATCGAATGTCTGTTGGATATAGCCTACCTACATAAGATAAATACAAGTACACATTTTGGACGTCTAATTCAATTATCAAGTTTGTAGTATATGAACCTAAAAACTATTTTAACCAGTCTGCTTTTTAATGTGCATATTTACCCAGTGAAATAATTAAATCAATCGCTGGACCTGCACAACCCTATTGGTTTACACCAGTGAAATACGTTTCTGGCCCTTTAAATCTGGATAAAAGTGGGCGGAGTATGCATGTTCAATTTGCTACTGTAGCCTGCAGTGAAATCGGTTAGAACGCCGCAATATGAACTCCGCCGCCACCCGCCATGAAACAACATTCCAGACAATCAGACAGGTCAGACACAGATGTTCAATGGTGCTGGATACACAGTGTAACTCTTTACGTCGTGATTTTCAGTCTGCTTGTGATTGGGCTGCTCATGTAATCCTTTGATGATAGAATGTCGTCCGAAGGCTCTTCATTTCTTTTATTGCTTGAAAACATATGCTGCGCGTCATTTAGATATTAGCACTATGAGCGTAATATGCAGGCTATCTTTCCTCCGAACGTTCTGTTTTTAATAGTTGTTGGTATGCATCAGAAGATTTTCAGTACATACATCAGAGGCCTAAGGAATTTAAACCCAGGCAACTATGCTGTTAAACAATGTGACAGACCCAAGAGTATGGTGTCCTTTCTTGCATACAACAGAACATCTTCACACCACAGGGATAGTAATGCATGTTTTTTGTGTGTATAGCATAAAGAAAAGAAGAAAGGCACCTGTCTGAGCTGTCCTTACACATGCATTTAAGTAGTGTTTTGGTAGGTCATTTTGCAGTGCAAGCTCTACAGAAATTCTAGGGATGTATTGATTGACTGCCTAATTTAATAGAAAGATTTAAGTTCATTGCCCACAGCATCTTAGCCTGTGTGTATGCATTCTCTTCCCTTCTCCTTTAGATAGGATTACAGAGGCACACTCAAAATGGGGACTGTCAGATGGAGGAGGGGTGCTAGTGGAGTCTCTCATCCTGCATCAAACTAGGCAGAGCAGTCTGTGAAGGGTGCCTCCTTTTTGCTAGAGCCATGGAGAACAAGCTACAGAGGGACAAAACCAGGCCCAGCTACTTTGGCAACGTCAAGACCAGGTCAGGCCTGCGATTAGAAGAGATTATTGTGCTGAAAAGAAAGAAAGTGCTCCTTAAACTTGTGACACTTGAGTCACAGAGGCTGGAGTCATTCCAAATATGGTATTATTTCTCTGAATGTTTTTCAGTTATTATAATTAATTTGTTTACTGAGTTCTGCCTGCACTTCCAAAATACCAGTGGAGGTGAAATTTATAGTGCCATCACACTAGAGCAAGTTAGTAACCAAGAGACATGGAGACTGTGTTAATGCGACACACTGCTATAGTTTTGTCATTTTAAGAATAAAAAGCATGATGGAAGGATATTCTGATCCCAGTTGGAGTTGGAGACTGGCCTTTTCCTCTGATGAGTTGCTAGTCACATAGCTTGTAGTTTCCGTCTGAATGGAGGTCCACACAAACAGTGGAGGGTATTATGTGGGCGAGAGAAGTACAGGTTTCTGCCAGGAACTGTCCAGCCGTATCCCTAACTCCCACTCAACTGCATAAATAACTCTTGGATTGCCAATACAACCTAATCTTCTCTCAAGATGGATGCAGAATCAACTGAAACTTGCAAATGGATTTTTATGTATATTAATGTGAAATATGGATTTTCAAGTATTAAGTACTAAAGCATTCCTCAGGCCTACTCAGAGCTGGTCGTAAATGTCACTATGCATTTCAGTGACACAAAACTCAACAGCATCTATTGTCAATTTGTGAGGTAGAATAAATATATATTTTTTAAATTATTAGTTAAAACGCACCTTTTTAGATCTGCTTTTAATGTGTAAAAATGCTGTGATTTTATATGATGTACTTGTTTTATGTTTATTTTAACCATGTAAGGTGACTTTGAATATTTTGAAAAGCGCTATATAGATAAAATGTATTATTATTATTAAAGAAGCTTGACTGACTATGCTGTGTCTCTTGCTGTGTTCCTGGTCAGGCTGGGCTCCAAGCTGCCCTCAGGTGTCTCCCAGCCACCAGGCTTCATTTCGTGCCCCTGGGAGACCCAGCCTCGGGCCTGCCCAGCCCTGGAGGGCAGTGGCCAGTGCCACAACTACCACAGCGGTGCAGGCCGGCCTCTTGACCACGTCCCCCACATCAGAAATCCTCGCCTGCGGCAGTACTACCTCCAAGGTGCGGTGTTAGCCAATGAGCTGCCTAGGTTAGAGTGACTGTTTCCTGGACACAGAATAAGCCTTCTCTGGACAACAATGTCAGTGGAGATTTGTCTTGACACACTTAGAAAATACATCTAGGGTGTCATTGAAATAAAGACAGAGGTAAACTTTTCAAACACACCCTCACACACTGTTTTCAGACCTGCTCAACCTCATATACAGAGCCATTCCTTTTGTAGTTAAAACTAGTTTGTCCTAAAATCTGTTTCTAATTTTTTTATTACAACAGCCACATTTCCAACATAGATGGTAATGCCAGAATTCTCAGTCACATATGATCTACTTCACACTCATTCAATCATGTGACTGGCATGTACAAAGTGAATGATATTTACTGATATAATGATTTACACAACACGCAACCTACAAATATCCAAATATAAAACACAGCTTTCACACCTTTGTCTTTGAAGGTCAGTACTCCCTGTATTGATCCCTTTTTCAACTTCTTTATCTGCATTTTAAATGTAAATGCATTGCTTCATTAGTGGGTCAATGTGTCCACTGAATGTCACACACAAGCGTCTGACTCACTGCATGAAGTCTCGTGACTCCTCCTGAGACAACTCCCACTTCTGTGTCTGGTGCACTGCATCGTGGGATGTTTGAGCAGATCAGACAGCTGATACGAGACACGATTAAATATAGAAAGAACTCGAGGTAGACTCCTCTTAAGAAACTACTGACATTTTGTCTCTAGGCACGACTTGGGAACCAGGTGGCCTCACTGCCAAGCCCTTTGAGGAGGAACAACAGTCATCTGGCGTAGCCAACAGTCTGGTGAGTCTACTTTCTTTTTTGAGGAAGTAGCTTTTTGAGGTAGCTTTCATTTTTTTCTTGAGATAAGAAATAAGATATGGAAATCAGTCAAATCTGTTGACCTCTAAGCCTGCCTGTAAAAATGGTGTGGAATGAAAGCAGGAGTGATACTGCGGGTCTTGTAGTCATATACCCATGTAAGCATAAGTCATCGTTGTACTTTTACAATTATTAGATAAGAAACAGCTACACCCATAAATGTCAGATTGCATAATGTATGATATTGGAAGGACACATTTTGTCCAAAGTACAGAGTAAAACTTTTCTGTATGTGAGAGAAGCAGTGGTTACTGTTGTTCTCAGTTAAAATGGGAATACAAAGTCTGATTGAGAAGGTCTATGGCATTTACCACAAAAGAGCTGTGTATTCTAAGGTATTTGTTGTCATTGATTTATTAGTTCACGTCATTCGATACATGTGGTTGGAAGTAAGCACTGTATATTTTGTAGAATTGTAGGCGACTCACATAATCGTTGTCTATTCCCTGACCCAAAATGATAGATAGTTAGTTATGTTTCCCTGTCTTTTTGTTGCTGTATGTATATATTGAATGGGCTGGTATTGCCCTTGCACTCAAGTGTATCGAGATAGCACTTTGTGACATTCCTGTGTTTGTGTGTGTTTACCCAGCGCCTCCCTGAGGACACCGTTTTTAGCATCTCGTCGGAGTTCAACAACCCTGGAGCCTCAGACATGACCAAGATGAATAGACCTCTTTCCTCTTTCTCCTGTTCCTCTCTCCTCTCCACTGCTTCCTCCTCCTCCCTGATCTCCAGACAGGTAAGGCCTGTGATGGGTTCAGCTCTAATCTCATCCTTTGTTAGTAGAGTCTGGATGACTTCTCTCAGCACAGGGCACACACATAGATAACTTGGATATTATCGAAGCCAAGAAATTAAACCGGTAGATTCATGAAGATTCACTTGTGTCCACAGTGTGCTCTAGTGAAATAAGTTGCAGTTTATGGTTAAGGTCAATTTTTACACCGGTCTGCCAAATTTATTCTTTGTGATTCAGCTATGAGGCTGCCTCTTGCAGGGGAAATGAGAAGACATCATATTTCATTCTCCACTTCACTCATATTTTGAGTTGTAAATGAGCAGCAAAAAATATATGCTTTTAAATCTATGTAATATTTATAAATAATAAGTAGGCCCTATGCATTTTTATATAAAATATACAGAAATATCAGTTGTAAAAATGTCATTAAAAAGTATGGGGGATGGCTAACAAATTATATATAAAGGCCAGTCTAGTTTTTGAACTACAGTAGGAAATGCAAAGTAAAACCTTTGCCTTGATAACCATCTCACCTTCAAACTACAGCAGTATTTGCATAGCTGACAGAGGTTGATAAAACGTCTGTACACGGCCTAGCATTAGAAAGAGGAAGTTGAATGTGTCCGCTTCGAAAGAGAGAAAGAGATTCCTTGTAGACATGTCTCAACAGCCTGTTATTCTCCAGCACCTCCGTGTTCCGATGGGAAAGGCGTTCAACCAAGGTTCATCCCCTCCTCCTCCAACCAACCCTGACCATATTTTGGGACTGGCTCCAGAGCTGAAGAGCAACCCTGGGGCTGTCTTTACTCCCCTGGCCTGTCCTCACTCCCCCTGCCCAGATGCAGAGTATGACAAACTGCTGGTAAGCCCCTGGTAAACTTAGTGCTGAATATCAACTACAAAAGAGGAAGTCTTATTTGACAAGCTGTGCTTTATGACGGCTGTCACAGTAGGTGTGTTCGACTTCATGCAGCGCCGGCGGAACCGACAGCACTGCATGAAGTCGAACGCACCTAAAGTCTCACTGCGTTGTTTTCGTGCAGAGGGAAACATTACTCAATAGGATTAGAGTCGATTCAGGTCTGGAAAAAACTGGCTAATGGGATAATATATTTTACTTTGAAGGCTGTTCTTTATGAAACTGCTTTGTCAGCTCAGTCAAATATAACATAGAAGATGGGACTTTGTAGAATGCTACAGGCTTGGTGAAGAGAAAAGGTCAATAGTGCAGTGTTGCAGAAAAACATGTAATATCATACAAGTCTCTCAGTTCAGCTTCAGTAAGCCTGTACATAATAGTGTAAATAATGCATTTAGCAGGCACTTTTATCCAAAGTGACAGACAGTACAGGGGAATTTAAACATGCAACCTCTTGACCTGTAGTCAAATAGTCTACCACTGAGCTATACCCACACATCAGTGGTAGTACACGATAGACATAAGCCTGTAATCGATACAATATTCAGTTCATATTTTCTGTACATAATATATCTTATCAGATCAGTGTTCTGTTTAAATGTTGTGCCAAGTGTCCTGAGCAAACCCCTTGTTTTGATTTGGACAGGATGTAGAGGCGGTGCCCATGCCTGACGGACAGCTCTGTCTACTGGCCCTGCCCCCAGAGTGTTCCGAGGGGGAGGGGCCTGAGGCCATGCCATACCTCAAATTGTTCTGCCGCTCCATCACAGATCGGAAGGTATGACTAGAGAAGCACCGACGCAGTATTGTACATTGAAGCTTGCATGGTGACTCATTGTGGCTGAGCGGTTAGGGAATCGGGCTAGTAATCAGAAGGTTGCCGGATCGATTCCCCGCCGTGCCAAATTACTTTGTGTCCTTGGGCAAGGCACTTCACCTTACTTGCCTCGGGGGCATGTCCCTGTACTTACTGTAAGTCGCTCTGGATAAGAGCGTCTGCTAAATGTAAATGTATATTCTCTCTCACTCACCAGGGTGTTGTGTCTGGTATTCTGCTGGTGACTGCCAAAAAGATATTTTTCGACCCATGTAAGACCCACCCCCTTGTGATGGAGCATGGCTGTGAGGAGTATTTGCTGTCCTGCTCCGTGGACGCCCTAGCCTCCATCTCCTTCTTCTCAGACATCTCCCATGTGCACTTTAACACCTCCACACACAGGTTCGAAACACTTGATATGGAAGCAATCTAAGATTTGATTTGGGGGCGGGGGGGCACTTGGGTGACTCCAAGTGCTTGACAGTATTTGCAAAAGTTCTGATTTACTAATGACTAGCAACATCCGGATGTGTGGATATGCTCTAAGTGGAACAGGGTAACAGTCAGCTGTTCATCATTGCTGGACATTGAATACAAGAATATCAACAACTCTTACTGTTGTTCACTATCCAGGTGGAAAGGCAAGAAAACCACACCCAAGTCCAAACCTGTCACTAGGCCCCAGGATGGGAACACAGGGCATAGTAGTCTTCCCCACCACAAGGGGGAGACTGTTCCAGCTCTGGTGTCAGCAGCCACCTCAAACCCGAGGACCAGCCTGACCCTGAGCTTGAGCAAGGGGGGATCTGAGGAGGAGGAGGAGGGGGCGGACAGGGAGAGCAGGGACATGGACGAGGCCGAGAGGCAGCGAGAGGGAAGCCCTCTGGAGGAGCTGGCGGTGCCATCTGCAGGGCCCCTGGGGGTGGCTGTCTTAAGCAGTGCCGCTACCTTCTGTTGTGGAGGCCAGGAGACTGCTGGCAACAAAGTGAAAATGGAGCTGGTACATCTGAACGACAAGGAGAAAGAGTTCCATTTGAAGAATCAGACGAGTAAGAAGAGGATTTATTTTAAGGCCTAGTTTACAAACCTAAACCATAATATTGCTGGATGACTGAACTAACATCCATCTCTCTCCCTTACTTTCCCTCTCTGCCTTTACTTGCCCTCTCTCTCTATCCCAACTGTGCTGTACCACTCCCCTCTCTTCTATCCTTCTCTCCCTCCCACCCCTTCTCTCTCCTTCAATTGACCTCCATCATTCTCTTCCTCCCTTGACCTCCCTCTATCCTCTCAGGTTCTTCCAGAACATTCCCAGGTAGTTCTGGAGGACTGATGTTTGTCCGGATGCGTGTTCATAGGTCGTCTGGCAAGAAAAAGAGTTTGGGTTCCAAAACCCTCCCACGGAGAGACAACTGGTTTACTCTCTCGCAGGAGAGGTAACCCAGTCAGTTTAACAATTACCACCAACATTAACACTGACTTTTCTACTCAGTGAACATTCATTAACACACTGACAGTATCGAGCAGATGTCTTATTAACAAGCAGCAGTGGGCTGGTACAACCGGCAGACAGAGCCATAGGGGTTGTTGACCATGTCAACACTTTCTGTAGTACAAGTTGTTGCGATAGAACGCAACTCTGAGGTTTTTCTAACCAAGCAGCCTTTCGTTTCAGGTCCCTTTTTGTGTTCTCTGGTTCTAAACCTACCTCTCTATGTTCTGTATGTTTTTCTTTGTTTTATTGCAGCTCCGATGAGCTGTACGCTTACCTGAGCCACTGGAGACCTGATCTGTGTATCCTGGAGGGGGGGGTTGAGGAGGAGGAGGAGGGGGAGGTGGACGAAGAGGAGTTTGTTCTTGTCAACGATAGGGTGGAGGGTGAAGAAGAGGAGCTTGACATGTCCCAGAAGTGTGGACGTACGGTGGAGGATTGGGAGGTGAGTAAGTGGTTTAAAGTAGAATTTGCTAATTGTTAATCATACCATTGAACCATTAGATGTAACAGTAGCTTCACTTCACTAATATCTGCTGTGTATTATTCTATAGTAGGCCTATATACACACCTTGCTTCAAGCTAGTAGTTGTTTTTTGTTTAACTAGAATTTCAGTATACTCTTCCCTGTTTATTTAGCTAACCGCATGTATACAACACAGAAAGAGGTTTATGATTTGAGTGAGAGGGTTTATAGAGTGGTTTTGTGAAGTTTACAGCAGGTTTGTTTGTTTGGCAGATGGTGTCTGTAGAGGATGGTGGAGAGAGGTCAGCCATGGTCATAGACCCAGAGGGACTGGCTGAGATTGTAGAGCAGAGTCGAATCTTAGAGGCCTCACATGTCAGAGAGGTAAGTATGAACAGGACGTTGGCAAATGTTTTAAAACATTTGCTTGCTTCGTGTTATACATTAAACAGGTGGTAGACCAAACTTGGTCTCTGCTATACATTTATTCTCTGTATTTCATTTGTCTCTCTAACCTGTTCCCCTTCACCCTCTCTCTCTTCTCTCTGTAAACTCCCACACCCCCCCCCCTCTCTTGCACCTTCACTCTATTCTCACTAACCTGTCCTCCGTCTCTCTCTCTCTAGTTGTCAGCAGAGCTGCCTCCCAGGACAGTGGGCCACCCTTGGAAGCTGGCCTACAGCACTTCTCATCACGGCTCCAGCCTCAGATCCCTCTACAGGAGGCTCAACGGAACTGACGCGCCCGTCCTTGTCATTATCAAAGACGCGCTCAACCAGGTGACCACCTTTGCACGCCAACACAGTCATGGTTTCTTCCTCAGATATGAACCCCACTATTCCTCTGTTGATTGTTTCAGATCTATAGATTGAGTAATAAGTAAAACACAGTTCTACACAGGAGCAGGCGTATCAAACCTGCATGGAATTGATGTCAATGTTCTTTCCACTTATGATTTTGGACCATGGCTCACAGCCAGACTACTGTGCTGTACTTAGTTTGAATTAAATTGAATCAAACTGAGGCTTTTGTTGTGAACGGTGATCTTGGTGTCCCAGGTGTTTGGTAGCTTCCTGTCCCACCCTCTGAGGCCCAGTGAGAAGTTCTATGGTACAGGAGAGACCTTCCTCTTTATGTTGCATCCCCGCTTCAAGGTGAGACGTGTCACATAAAGATGAGCAATCCCCTGTTGATAATGCTTGACGGTGGCTTTAATCAGGTTTTTGCTGGTTTTCCTCTCTCGCAGTGTTTTAAGTGGACAGGAGAGAACTCATTTTTCATAAAGGGGGACTTGGACTCATTTGCTATCGGTGGAGGAAGGTATTCATTCACTACATTTGAAATTGTGTTCTACATTCCTTTTGATCAGAATTATGTTGTGTGCATGATGCAAACTCTCTCACACTCTGTTTTCTTCTTCTAATCCCAGTGGTCATTTTGGTCTGTGGCTGGATGAAACCCTGTACCTGGGCCGGAGCAGTCCCTGCTACACCTTCAACAACTGCTGCTTGTCAGAGACCGATGACTTCCAGGTCATGGAGCTGGAGGTGTGGACCTTCTGCTGATGGAAGAGGGAACCCTTTGCTGACAACACCCTCCCCCCTGGGGGACTACTGGTGTCTAACAAGCTGCTGTGTCACTAGATTAAATAGGACTCCTGAGACATGTCACTGCAGATGGTGTTGATCGGTCTCCTGAGGTAAAAGGTGGAAGGATTCTCCTCCTACACCTTGCCTCTCCTGACGACAGCATCCATGAACATCTGACACTCACAAGCTCCATATTTACTGTGTCCAAGAGAGGACTTGAAGACAGTACCTACCTCCACACAGTGAAAAGACCTGTTGGATTCATTCCTGTGTGTTCCTGGCTATGAACAGAACGGAGGATATTGCTAACTTGGAATCTGGTTGGCACTGAAGCTGTAGCCTCAGTGTAAAATGGGTACTTCACAATTTAAAAGAGATGCAGGACAGTTGATTCTGCCAGTCACACAGCTCTAGCCAGATCACCACATTAACCCTGCATGAACTAACCTTCATGTCCACATTAGCACAACTCTGCCCCACCATCCAGTCACTGCACTCCCTCTCATCATCTGAAATGCATCATACAACACAGGATCATGACTGGCTTGTTAAAACAAGGGACTGAAAAGTCATGATCTTTTATGGACACTTGGATAACCACAATATGCCTGGAGGAAAATATCTCATTGGTGGCATTTTGACTGGTCTGTGTTTGAAAAACAACTTATGTAAATGATATGGAAACATTATATTGCACATGGACAGGTGAACTGGAAGATGATGCTTCTGGACAAAAGTACAACTGTATATTATCAATGGAACCTAGCCACTCATTAATATCCTTGGCACTTAACCACTGGTAGAATCACCAATCTTTGCTGTCACTGTACTATAGAGAAAAAGGAAAATAAAACCACAAAGTGGAAATATGAGGCACTTTATAAGTAACAAAATTAAGATCTGAAAACCTATACAATTCAGGCAACACTGTTTAAAGATTACAAGGATAGCATGTTTTAACAAATCAAATTTATTTCCGTTTTTGTTAAATTGGGATGACTTGATTGTTTTCCTTAGTATCCAAAAGGCCTAACAAAAACAAGGTTACGTAGGAGCATTATTCTACATTGCTGATATTTTAGAAGAAACAAATCCATTTTAGTTACAAGACATCCACACAAATTCCAGTAAATATGTTCCTGACTACTGTAAGAAGATATTTGGCATCCAACAGTCAGTCACATCATTAATATGAAATGGGCAATGTTGTATTGCCCACAAACGTCAATGCAAAAATAGGTAAAAAAAAAAGGGAGATTAAAAAATGAGTAACATGTACCACAGTCCAGCCTTGTTTATAACTCAGCACATTGCACCCTGGGGGCATAGCATGGGTATTGATACCTCAAAGGCCCAGTCATGACATCAGGCCCAGCCCAGCCCAGCGAGGGCTTTCAGGCAAGGCCTTCACAAACTGCTGAGCCTTTAGAAAAGGGAACCACTGACCTGCTATACCCCTGGCTGTGACCAGAAGTCAACACCATACAATAACTGTGGGTCGGTATTATATATTGCACATAACTAAGCCATGTATAAAAGAGAAAGGTGAACTATGATTGTGCATTATGGCGTAGTCTGTTTTTGGAATGAGTTTCACGAGAAGGCAATTAAGAAGCAATAGCTAGCCCTAACTATAAAAGGTATGTGACATACATTTAACACTAGTGTTTAGTACCCATGTCTTCGAGAAGGGCTTGAATAGTTGTATATTGGTCTGATGTTAAGGAGTTGTATTAGAAAGAAAAGTCATTATCAGCTGCCAGTGCTTTAGGAAACAATTCCTTATACTGAAGGTTTTAATGAACTTAAATCATTATCACCTTTGAGAGAACTTAGTTATTTCTCAGCCTCTCTCACACATACTGTCTTACACACACACACACACACAAACAGACATTATTTAGTGTGCCAGGTACTGCTTGGCTTTCTCCAGGCCTTCTTTGAGGAAGTTGATGTAAGTGGAGGTGGACGGGTCCTCAAACCCCCCAGAGAAACTGAACGGGGCTCCTTCCTCTTCAGGCTTCATGGACGTTTCATCCAGGAAGTAATTGGCATTAATGTGGTGGAGCTATTGGGATGGGAAACAAATTAAAGTCATTATCACAAGAGTTTATCGCAAAGTCTCTTCCTGTAATGAAGCTTAGGAATGATGATGAAAAACAGGCTGAAAATTGGGTTGATTCCACACACTAGCACTATTACCCTGAAAAACATTTCTATACACTTTATATTGAAATGGTTCTGATACAGTTGTCCTGCATGCTTCAACCTTGCCTAGTGAGCTTAAGGATACATTATTGTTGGGAAGTTGAGTTTGAAGCATACAGAAAAAGTTGTGAAAGGAGATGGGACTTACTATGGTGCCGTTGGGCAGTGCCACCATCATCTCTACAGGGAAGTTGTACTTCTCTAGGTGCAGTCGGGCCCTCTGACTCAACATAGGGTCCTGCTCATCAGCCTGGGACAAAAACACATTATGCATATCATTTTTAGTAAGAAGGACAAGGTTAGGTCAAATCTCTCCAAGCAAAGACTAACAAGGCCACAGGGGCAGTGTAAGGTCCTTTAGAAGGAGTGTTGAGATTGGAGCCTTTCAGGGCCAACTGTCATGGCTACTCACCTGCATCTCCTCCAGCTCCTTCACAAGAGACCAGCTGCTGACGAAGCTCTGGTTGAGCAGAGCTAGGACGGGCGAACTTTCTAGGACTGTCTCCCGGAGAGTCCGCCCCGAACCTGCAGGAGGAAGCACCAAGAGGCACCGTCCAGGTTAGACACTACAGCCATTCATCTCTACATAAGAGTAGATTGAACTATTCACACATTTCTGTCTGGTGTCTCCACACCACACAGCAAGGTGAAGTGTCTCACCTCAGCAGGACTGGTCGTCTAGCGCCCCCCACAGGAGAATGGAGTGCACCAGCTTCTCCTCAGCCTGCGCCGTTTCAAACGCTTCAGAGAAAGGCAGGTAGGACACCTTGGGGAAAGTGAGGCCAGGGTATAAGCAAGTTAGACATAAGCAAAGCCTCCTTGTGACACAAAGGCTCATGTTTTAGTGAATATCTTGTAAGGATCAGCACAGGAGATGTTCTGAAAATATGAAAACATTTAGGGGTACACAGGTTGGCCCTGAACACAAATACAGGAAGCAGTAGAGTTGCACCTTTTTGAAAGGGTAGAATGTGACCTCTATGCGTCGAGTGGCATCCTCTTTGCTGATCTCTGACGTCCAGTGAATGTCCTCAAAGACAAACTGGATGGGATCGTCCTCCTGTCCTCGGCTGTCGATAACATTTCCTTCCTCATCCTGGATGAAGGAGGGAGTGGAGGGACCGAACGACTGCAACTCCATCTGACCACACACACACACAAACAGGAGAAGAAAGAAAGACAGGTGAAGTCTATTTCTCACCTGCAACAACAGCTGATGTGAATGTATTTCCTTCGCTACCATCCGGGTTGAGCAGAGTTCCAGAGATGTCGGGTGTACAGTACCTGTGGCAGGTAGCCGATGTCCACCTCCATATTACTGCTCTCACTGGCTCCATAGAGCCACTCCATGTCCACATTCAGAGACCTGGTGTAAGAGAAAGCATGTCTGTCATTATTACGTAACGCACAGAGGCCTGCATAGGAGACGTGATCAACCTGAACGATTCAGATATTATATGAATATGCGGTAGGATAAAGACTAGAATATTAGGATTATTAAGTGAGTGCATTTGTGTAACTTATTCCCCACACCTATTGTTGGGCACGTAGAGGCGGAACTCGCGTACATGTGACGCATCCCTGGACATGACGATGTGGCCAGTGAACTGCCCAGGCGTAAACCAGAAGGGGAAATCGGGGACGTCATTGAGCTGGAACTCTGCATGGATCCTGAGGACAACAACAATCACCACAATAAATGTCTGTGAAATCTATTTGAATGGAAACTTGACTTGTATTTACTTGTACAGAATATAGTACATTTGTAAAAAAAAATTGAAATGTCTTCTTTTGTTCTGAGGGGGAACTTTTCAGAATAAGTCCAGCCGGACTGTCCCTGACCTGAAGGCGATGTGGAAGTAGAAGTCACTGCTGGCTTGTATGCAGGCCACAGCCCCCTGCGGGGCGAAGCGGGACTTGATGAAGGGTCGGGGGTGGAACATACTCAACAGGGAGTGGATGAGCACCTGAGACAGGGGACAATGTTCACCGTCACTCACATTTACATTCAACATACAGTCCATACATTCAAGAAAACAATATTTTCTTGCCCATTGTATAGGATGCTACAGAATGCTCAAATCATGTGCATTTATGGCATGGGCGAAAGACAGGAAAGGTAGTCGAAGGGTACGGTACCTCTTTGCCTCGTGGTGCTGGGGGGTGGTAACGGTTGTTGGGTAGGTACCCTGTAAATATGTTAAGCTCACTGGGAATGACCCACCAGGTGTCGCCCACCTGGTCCTTGCCTTTGGGGGGCAGGAGTGCCCTGAACTGGGTGGCAGAGAAGGTGGAGGAGGGCACAGCTGGACTGCGCCAGGACCGCAGACCAATCAGGGAACTGTGTGTAACCTGGAAGACAGGTGAAACACTGTCGTCATGTCTGTCAAGGACCAATTAAGGCCCAGTAACTAAATTGTGAAAGGGACATCCATTCCAATTTCAGATTAACTCTGACCAATACAGCTTTCTGTAACTTTAATATCTTAATACATATATCAAGTTTGGATTTAATGTATGGCCCTGTCTTACCCCGAGGAAGCCATCTTTGCTCTTGGTCATTGTGTCCATTAACAGAGGCTGCATCTTGGCTTCCAAGGCCAGGATCTCACCGTTTGGGTCAGCGAGCTCTTCCTCCTCAAAATCACCAGGAGGTGCAATCCCTGCAGAGGGACACATGACAAAGACCATGTGTGAGTGTTTGTGAGAAGATGATCCACACTGCAAGAGTGTGTGGATATGGAGTGGGTTGGTAGGTTTCAGCATATCTGGCACCAATCAGAACAGACTGGTGTTAGGGAACCGAACCTGTGAGTTTCTCAGCTATAGGCTTGAACTCCTCGGGGCTGAGAAACAGGTCGTGGTCCGTGTCTAACGAGGAGAATAGGAAGAGCCCTTCGGTGCCCAAAGTCTTCATACCCTCTTTCTGTTGTGGAGAGATACATTTACATTACATTTAGTTATTTATCAGACACTCTTATCCAGAGCGACAGAGATACAAAAGGAGCTTCTTATTTTGCCAGCTGACATGCTCCAGTAGCTTTAAAAGGCATGTCCCACATTCAAACTGGGTCAATAAAGAATCTGGTCCACAGTTTAGACAATAACGTAAATATAGATGTCTGTCAACACTTGTCTCTAGGTTTGGTGGACCAGCACAAACAAAGACCAATCAAACAAACATTGATGAGGACATTATTTGATTATGTAGGATTGCATGGCGAATGAGCAGAATTCCAAAGATATTTATTTTTTTAATACACAGGAGACTGCCTGCGTGCTAACGGGGTCTGGTTCAATGGAGGATGGGCGCTACAAGAACTGAAGAGCCAAACTAATTTAGGTGGAGGGAGTTGAAAGAGCGCAATGTGTGTAACCAGCTGTGGCACATTTACAGCCCCCCAATAAAAAGGGGGATAGGATATGGCTGTGTTCATTGTTGCCAACTAAAAACAAATACGTGGCACAGATTTCTAGTGGTTACTACAAATGTTCTAGTGCTTACTACAAAAGTTAAAGATCAATATTGGAACATGTCCTAATTCTGCAAACGTAGCCTAGGAGTGGACGGTTGATGGCTTTTGCTAGGCTACATCATTTACAGACGCGACCAATGTTTTCTATATTTTAAGTGTTTGCACTCTATCAAAGTGAGTCGTTTTATTAGTCAACTAATTTAGTATTTAATGCCGCGTGCCGTACAACATTCTCTCAGTGTTCATGGAGAAATGGAGATGGTTCTTACGTGACGTCTGAGAAGCTGGAAGTCCTGGTAGTATTTGTAGCAATAGGCGAGGACTGGGACAATAATTAGCGTCAACATTGTTAAGAAGATTGCCCCGTTGATCCATGATCTTCTCTTGTTCTTGCCAGACGCAAGTTCCCCACTGCTTGGAGATATCATGTTTAGATGCTTTTTCTCCTGGGGCGTAACATTCTTATTTCCTGCAATCGTTTTATCCACGTCCGCGGCCATCCTTGATGTTTTCTTGCCCTGCTTTCTACATAGATACAGACATTCCTGTAATGAGTTAGCTCGTACCACAATGAATGCAGAATGATTCCAGTTACTGCAACTCGTTCAACAAACGTCCTTGCCTTCCAGACTCCCGAACTGCTACACTAGTAACAGCTGTAAATTGTAACTACAACGCAATCCTCTTTCCGGCTGAGGGGCTGGCAGTGTAATGACCACAATTAAAGCGCCAGTGCTCACATTCTTTCTGTAGTGAGTGACCATAATAATACCTTACATTAAAATGTCAAAACTTGTTTCCCATAGAGAGCATACTATTTTACTATGAACACATTTTCTGACTTTTTGTAGTTATAAAGAAAGACAAAGCTAATTAAATGTAGAACCATTTATTTTGTGTACAGACAAAAACAGCATGAAATGAAGACCTGGTTATGATCTACAAAAGCCGCTCCATCAGCATACAATCCAATCCTGTAACTGGAAATAAACCTACTAAATTTCACCTCAGTTTATTGTACTGGTATGAACAGCACTGTTCTCTCCATACGATTGATCATATGCATAATAATCATCTTCATTTATTTTCATGTAAAGGGGAAGGTCGTCTTCGTAAATAGCATGCAAATTGTCTTGGGCCTGTATGCAAGCCTAAATAATAGGCAGGATCTGTTTGGGCCCAGAATAGCTGGCCACAACACAAAAAAAAAAACTATATATTCGGGATGATTCTTGATGGCTTGAAGTATTAGAGAGGTTCTGTAAAGGCAGTCCGTTTCCAATTTCATCCTCAGTCAGTTTTCATCTCCTCCTCGATTGGCTGTGTCTTTACCTCCATGACTTTGTGGGGCACATACGAGCCCATACCTGCAGCCCTCTCTGCCTCTGCCTGGCTGTAGGGCTCGTCTCTGAGCTTTTTCAGCCTGGATAACAAATGGGGAAGATTGAAGATGTCCAATGACAGTTAATTATAAAAAGCTGGATGGATGGTTCTGGAAATATAAACAAACTATCACATTGATACCACAACATACAGCAAAGCATTCTGCCAACGGATAAATTGACTTCCTAGGTGCATTAGTCCATGTAAATGAGAGAACTCAGCAACAGAGGCTCATGCATGTGTCTGCGAGTGTACTACTCATGGTGTGGTGATCATAGACGTTACAAGTGTCTACCATGGCAGAGAGGATGTCAGTGTACCAGATTCAGGAGAGTGAGTATAAAACAGCCTGGTGACCAACACAGGTCTGTAATGATGTAAGGTTGGATGTCATGTATGAATGTTTAAAAAATAAATTTGATGGAATCTGACCGTCGTTTGTGCACTTTGGTTTTGAAGTGCTCTTTCATGGAATTCAGATCAACAAAATACCGCCTGAGATTATAAAGAGAAAAGGGAATTAGGAGGATATTACATTACAGTAACACACTTTAAAAGTAAGTAAACGTGGAATGGAAAAGTTCAAAAACATCGGGGTTAAGAAGGATATAACAAGTGAAGAAATAAGCACTCACGCGCAATGTAAACAGTAGTTCTGTGCACATCCTGTGACATCGAAGTCCACTGGCTGTTTGAGCAGTTTGCTTGCTGTTTCGGGTTTCATGTCGGAGTGAATTTCATCCAGGTCCTTGGTCCTGCGTTTAGTCTTCCATGTCTTCGCAATGTTCTTCTTTCTGCCATTATTGTGATTCTTTATCTGCTTCGATTTCCCCATGCTAATAGGTGTGGTGAGTTTTCAGGAAAAGCTGGGGAAAATTAACATGTTTGATTCCTCCTAGTTTATAGCATTTCCAAACTGTCAGTCCGTTTAAAGCTACCTTTGTTAATTCTTAACACTTGATCAGGAAGTCAGGGTAAAAGTGGTTTATTTTCTCACGTGAATCAATTTAGTTGTAGACCTATTTTCTTCAATCTAAACTCGTTGTACAGTCAGCCAGCTGCTGGTTCTGGTTGGCTAGACTGGAGTTTACATTAATAAGCTAACCTACAGTGAAGTGTATTGTTGCCATATCTAGCCAATCATTTCGAGGTATACAGACACAAACACTCCTCAACCAACATAATGTTCTAAATGTTTACTCACCTTTAACTTCTCTAGGTGGGCCTTGGCTCTACTAAACGTATTATGTTTTTGCTTGGCTACATTTAACACGTGTTATTAACAGCAAAGCAGCACAAACATTTCCGGGTCAAGATGCAATACCTATTCAGATCAGCAGAGAGTGCCAAAGAACACTGGTAAGGAAAAGTTCTGCGACAGCAAAAACAAAGAAATATTTGGGGTTTCCTTTGTAAATATCACCAGAGTCCTTATTAGACATTCTCTGATATCACCAAATACACAATTTAAAACAATCCCCACATCCTAAACTGTTGAATTTACTTTATAAATATGTATATTTATCACAATTTACCTACACTTGTCTTGTACACGTTACAGATGTAAAAATATTAATAATTGTAGGATGACTAGATACTAACACTACACACGCACACGCACTCACACACCCCAAAAATATCAGTACGTGCGCGTCACATGACACACTAAAAAGCAGCATACGCGCGGTGGCGGAGAGTGAAGATGGCGGAAAGTAATGTCGAACCAGATCCCGACTGGAGTAATCGGCCGTCCGATACTGCCGAGGATACTCTTGTTGCAATGGAAAGCTTGCTGACAACCTTAAGAGCGCTTGAAGCTGAACTCAGACAACGAGAGATTTCAGAAATATCCTCCACCGAATACTGCGACAACTTCTGCCAGGTAGCTTGCATAACCGACAGCTCTGAAATCTTCATTTGGGGAATGTTTTTACACAGCTTTGACTGAGATCGGACTAGCCAGCAAGCTAGAAAACTCAATATGGTCGTAGCAATGCGGACTAGCTATTTAGCTAATTTAGTAGATGATCAACGCGCTAAGCAGTCTAGATTTACAGGAGAATGTGCATGAATATATCACCAGCATCAATGCTCCTGCATCATAATATGCCTAACATACATGCACAGCTGATGCGTGACATGTTTTGTAGTTGTAGTAAGCTAGGCTAGTGGGGCTAGCTAGGTAGTAGCCCACAGTCGCTAGCTAGCAGTAGTAGTGGTGGTTCTGGCTGGATGTGGCCATAAGGTCATGTTTCCTACTTGATTTGCAAAACTGTTTAGAAAACCTATAAGGATTGAGGCACTGTCAATTGCCATATCTAGGGAGATAACTACGGTGTGTTAATTTTAGTAATTTTAGATTGTACTTCATGGTAATTTTAATGTAGCATACATGTGTGGGGAGGGGCGGCATCACGTTTTTGTTTATCTTGCAAGTGCTTGCTGTCTGGAACAAATGTAAATAGGCAAAGTTGTTGTCAATGTATTGGTGATTTGCTAGTGAAGTGAGGTTCTACGCGCTTGTTAAGGGAGGGGGAATACTTATACCAGAAATACCAACCCCTATGATTATGGTTGACATGAGCTCAAGGCACCAAGTTCTCACCTAACAAATGGGCCTTCAGGGGATTAACCTGTGTTTGTGTCACAGTGAGGGGCTGTCATCATTTGGTGCACCTTGCCATTATCTGCTGAAAGGTTTGATCCCCATAGGCCCAATCAGTCGATCCCAACACAGACATGAGTGCAAGCTGGGATCTATCAAGGTTTACAGTGTTAGTTGTCTCTTGGGCTTTGAAGTAGACAGATGTGTTTACCTTAAAGCCGCAATAGGTATAATTTCAAAATAAATTCAAAATATGAGAAACAGCGCCCCCAATAGATGTCTGAACTTATGCGCCTTCCTCCAGCCCAAGTTTGATTGACAGTAGTTTCACAAAATAAGCCAAGGAGAAAAGCTTGCCTGTCTGAAGGTGATTGGTTGGAACAACATTTCTGAAACAGAATTGGCTGGAAAGTAGCGGGGCACTTTGTGGTTCGAGTAGTGCAATTTAGATTTCGATCTTTTATTTTTTCTATACATTGCAACAACCCATTTGTGACTATGGTCACTATAGAATAATTGTCCTGTCATTATTTGTTGTCTGATTGAACTTTTGGATTTGTCTCTCTCTGTAAACAGGCACTGATGAACTATGCTGGAAGCAGGAACTCAGTGGAACACGGTCTTCCTCTCTTGGAGGTCTACTGTCTGTCCATCAACTGTTTTGCTGCTGCCAGACCCCACCTCACAGCAGACTCTGATAACGTGGCCCTCGTTCTGAAAAGACTGGCACTGTAAATAAACACGTATTTAAACGTTTCCAAGAATCTGCTTGTGGTTGGTAATGCATAAATGAGCATGTTATCTTATTTCGTTTCTCTTATGATGTTCTTCTAATTTAAGGAGCTGCTTTGAACTGCTTCTATCTGTGCCTGAAAATGAAATCCCTTATGAGGCTTGGGTACAATTCCACCACTCTGTTCAGGTAAACAAAGGAGTAAAATGGCTGCACTGTAGGTAGTGGAGTAAGGTTTGGGACATTGAAAAAGGTATGAGTACTGCAAGGAGAGTGGTACTAAGAGGGAAAGTATTTGGAGGGGGCTCGGAATTGAGTTAGCAGAAGACAACATTGGAAATGTAATTTGCACATTTTTCTTACATTTAGAAGTAGAGAGTATGCCTCTAAGTTTCTTTTTACTATATAGTGGGTGTTTTGCTTTCAGCATTTTGCAGTTTGTTCCATTATGCTACAACATCTCAAAATGCACACCTGTGACACAGCGCATGTTGTCATGTTTTGCAGATGGCTCATGATGCCTTGCTAGAGTATGGAAGCACAGACCTCCAGGCCTTACTTCAGATCACTGGAGAAGGGGGAGCCTGGAGCAACCCGGTCCTCAATGCCCTGCTCACTGGTCAACACACAAGCACAGAGGAAGGTTGGTTCCCACGATGCACTGCACGTACTACAACATATGAGTACCTCATTGAATAAAGAAGAAGCCAGCAACTGTTTATTTCAAGTAGCACTAACTACTAATTATGGTGGTTATAATATATGCATGTCTCCAATATCCAAAAGATGTTTCAAGGGGCTTACAATATCAGCGGATTGTTTAGAACTGATGCATTACAGCTGTATGCCTTATTTTGGTGTGGTTATGACGCCCCTTACAGCTAATCTTTCACCACTTCCTTTACTTCCCCATAGTGGATGCCTACATCGCCTTAGAGGGGGAGGGCTTCATGGAGATGCGTGTAAAACACCTTGAGAAGATGGGGGAGATAGCCAAAGCAGTAGTTCTGGCCAAAGCCTGTACTGAATGCAGCCACATATCCAACGAAGTCACCTTCAGACAGACCTACGTCTCCCTCCTCTGCCACCTGCTGCCCAATGCTGAGGCCATCGCGGAGGTTTGTCAACCCATGTTGATGATGGGGCTTTATTGGCAGCACTTAACATTAAGGTTACATGAATTACCAAGTAGCTATTTAGCAATACCTATAGTAACCAACCAAATTGCAGTCACATGCTGCAAGGTTTTAACAATCCACTACGGTTTAGCAGTAGTTATTACCCAAGTGAAACTTAGCATGAGGGGATGGGCTTTTCAGAGGTAAGTGGATGTTAACATTGATTTTTGTCTGGGAAACATAACCTTCAACTGTCTCTTTACAACATCCATTTACCCCTTACTCCCCTCCCCTATACGGTGTTGTTGTATGCTTTTTTCGTAATGTTGGATATTTTACTTCAGATGCATTTGGTGCAAAAATAGTCGGAGACGGAAGATCTTTCAAAGTCAAGGTGGCTTGATGGGTTTAATCAGCAATGCTCAGTTGGCACAGGAAGACACAAAAAGCTAATAATTCATAGGATAAAACACATTATATAGTTTTAATGAGGAAAATCCCCCGCCTGCTGTAATACTGTTTCTCAATATTTTCCCATACTTTCTTCAGGGTCAGTCACATGGCCTTCACCTGTATGGCATCCAGCTGCTAACCCTTTGCAACCCCCTATTGTTATGCCCTGGGATTCTGCTGACTTTTAAAAACATTTCTTACTGGGAAGCCTCAACACATAACAGCCCCACAGATAATGCTGCATCACCCTCGGCCCCCCTTACATGTTACGTGTGTTTACGATACTCTTCACTATAACTTCTTACCTGTACCATCAATTAACTTGGCCACCACAGAATTTACTGAGAGTAGCTTAGGACATATTTCTGCTGTTCAGATAACAGCCTAAACCTAGGCCTTTTCTTCCAAACCATTGATTACCCGACATGCCTACCTAGCTGCCCTATAATCAATAAACCACGACAATAACCTAAACTACCCATAATTAATATAATTTAATTACAAAGCAATGTCTACCTACAATGTTTACACTGTAGTTATTGCAATTTAGTTACATTGTAGTTTGACACCTTAAAGGTTTGCCTCTTCATTTATTGTCCTTGTTTTATTTTCTTTAAACTTTGGAGCTAGTACCCCCTTTACGTCCCCCTGCACAAACATCACATGTAAGAATGTCCTTGAGAAAGGCAGATTTGACAGCACTAGTGTTATAGACACTTTGCCCTACATGTGATATCCATCTAGGACCCAGCAATGTTTACATCCCTTGTAGCGGACATTGGTTTTGGGAACTTTGTAACCATACTGCTCTTTGAATTAATTTTGCCCAAATTTAAGAACATCCTGAGCTTCCTGATGTAAAAAATGCAAACAATATCAGGAATAGCCATGTAAATGTACTTTTATTCATGTCTAACTTAATTAACTATGACAAATGTAACGCTATTGTGACATTTGCTAGCTCACATAACTGTTATGTAAATACAAGCTTTTTTGACCCAGGTTTTAGGAGGATACCGTATGCTTATAATTGTTCTTGTGGTGCTCATTTTAAAACCCAGATTTCCAGACTGAACTGTAAGGATGTTCTGGAAATTACCTGTAATCTGGAGACTGAAGGGGAAGAGAACACAGCCTTCATCCTGTGTACCACCTTCCTGACTCAACAGCTTCAGCAGCAAAACCTGTATTGTTCCTGGTGAGTACTGGTCAAAATAAGAACGGGGTATAGTTGTGGCTTTTCTGGATGGAAATGTATGCCGTTAAATCGGCTATATGAATTGCCAAGGCAAAAGTGTTTGAGACAGGTTTGTGCTTGAGCCTGTGCGAGTGCAGGTATCAGCTTGTGCTGTTTCATCAATGTGTCTTTTTAATGTCACTCTGTGTTGCTTAAATATATATTTTGCATTACTTAAGTATTTTAGTGATGTACTGTATGTTTTATCTCTTTTGTGCAGGGAGCTGACACTGTTGTGGAGTAAGCTTCAGAGGAGGATTGATCCGTCTCTGGAGTCTTTGTTGGAGCGCTGCCTGCAGCTAGGGGCCATTGCCAAGACTGTATGCCATCTGCTCTTCCTTGTGAGAATTATACAGACAGAGGTAGTGAAATTACTTCTTGATTTAATTTTTATATGAAATTGTCTTTGTATAAAAGTTTATTTAGTTTTTATATTCTGTGTAGTAGAATTGTAATAATACAATAAAAGCCATTGCTTTTGACAAATCTCAAATTGTTTTTCCTCTTCCCTTTCTTACCTGCAGGCTGAGCAACTGGGCCTGGCTTCTTCTGTGGAGCTCTGTGTGAAAGCTCTCCAGCTTCCCAAGCAGGATGAAGACTCTGAGACAAGGATATCTATCTGCAAGACTGTGTCCTCCCTGCTGCTGGATGACCTGGAGGTGCTTCGTGCCTGCCAGCTCACCGAGTTCCTCCTGAGCCCCTCTCAGACGGCCTTTAGCCTCCTTCAGGAGCTCCACTTGCGTCCAGACCAGAAATACGACCAGGAGAAAGGAGTCATTCCCAACTCCCTGCGCTGTGAACTGTTGCTAGCACTTAAGGCCCACTGGCCCTTTGACCCTGAGTTCTGGGACTGGAATATGCTTAGACATCACTGTATTACTCTGCTCGGGCTTGATCCTGAAGAAGATGTGGATGAGGGTGGGCAGGAGGGGGGTAGTTTGGGGCAGGAGGTTAAAGAGGAGGAAAGGGGAAACCCTGATCATATGAGGGAGTTATGCAATGGACTAAATGACAGTACTGTTAGTCAGGAGGAGGATCAGATAGACAAAAAATCCAAAAACAAGTCAGAGAAGGGGAAGTGTAAGAAATACAAGTTCACCTGTAAGATCTGTGATAAGTCAGTGACTGAAACCCGACTCCTCCACCACTCTAAGAGGCATGTAAACAACAATGTTTACAGCTGCCCCATCTGTCTCGAGACCTTTTCCAGTAGAAAGGACTTTATCCCACACACAAAAGTACACCTCAGAGCACCGGCCAAAAAAAAGAAGAATAAAAAGAAGATCGAAATTGAGAAGCTGATGGATGACGATGATGATGATGATGATGATTCTGACGGCATGGAGCCTGGTGAGATTGCTGTGGACCCCTCCCTCATACTGTACTATCAGTCTACACGTGACCCTGTGGTTCTGGATCACATTCTGGAACAAGCCAAAACCATAAAGCCTGTCGATGAGGAGCATGTCACGTTCAACTATATAAACATCCACTTTGAGCTTCAGAACCGGGATATATACACGTGTCCCGGAACTCACTGCACAAAGACCTTTAAACATTCCAAGTATTTGGGTGTTCATTTGAAATCCGAGCACATTGGGGATGAGAATGTGAAGCACTTCTTTGAGATGAAAAACCGCAGGGTGAAGTGTTCTTTCTGCCGACGTCACTTCATGTCAGCCTACCACTACCGCAAGCATCGACGTGTGCATGCCACTGACCAGCCTTTCTTGTGCGTGGTCACTGGCTGCAACGCTCGATTCGAAACATCCAACGAGTTGGTCTCACACAAACAGAGCCACGGCTTCCAACTCAGCTACCAGTGTGAATTAAAAGGATGCTTACTTACTTTCTGTGACTTGGGCCAGTTATACCACCACGAGGCACAGCATTTCTGTGACGCTGCCTACAGCTGCATCAATCCTGACTGTAAGAAATACTACTTATCTAAAAAGGAGTTCATCAAACACTTGGCGACACACAGCATCACCTTATCAGAGGAGGAGTTTGAGGCTCAGAGGAAAGCAAAAGGGAAGCTTCTGGAACCCGTTATAGAGGAGGTAGCCAGCCCCAAGAAGTCTAACAATATAAAATCAGAACAAGAGGAGATGGTT
This sequence comes from Hypomesus nipponensis, assembly GCF_054491055.1. NCBI lineage: Eukaryota > Metazoa > Chordata > Actinopteri > Osmeriformes > Osmeridae > Hypomesus > Hypomesus nipponensis. The sequence goes on from NC_140363.1 coordinate 13,440,411, forward strand.
AATGGTGACGATGTTGCCCCTTCCTCATCGACCAGTAGTGCCTCAATGTCTAAAGAGCCCAAGGGAACTGTGGCATCTGTTGCTGTATGCTTTGATGGGAAAAGGTTCACCTGTGGCTTTGAGAGGTGTGGAATGTCTTTTACAAGAGCCAGAGATGTACAGAGACACCTGAAAGCTGCTCATCCAGAACATCTGAAATCTGAAAACAAGGAGCACAAGAAACATGACAAAGAGAAAGGTGGTTCAAAGACTAAAAGCCTAAACGTCAAACCAGAGCAGAGCACTGAGGAAACTGGTAGAAATGAATTATCGACCTCGCAACAAACTAAAGGGACCAGCCAAGACAGTACATCCCCCTCCCAGGTTACCCACAATGCAACAACCCTTTCAAACCCCAATGTCTCTGGCGACCCGCTTGGAGAAATTATGATTGGTCTAAGCCAGCTGAGCCTGAATCCCTCCAGCCTTAAAAGTTGGTCTTGTGAACCACCCCACTTAACCTCAGTGCCCACTCAACTGTCCCATGACCAGGCTCTTATGATCAAGTCACCATTTGTATTATTGCAGAAGGAAGTTCAGCCGTTATTAGGCGAGAGAGTGAAAGTCACTACAAAGATTGAGCCTTCAGAGCTGCCTTCAGGCTCAGACAGCAGGAGTCCCTTCCTGCTGCAAGCCTGTACTAAACCCTATACCTGTGAAATCAAAGGCTGCAGCTTCCGAAGTGTGACTAGCTACACCTTGTTCCGACACTACATGGCCAAGCATGACATTGTCAAAGAAAAGGCGAAAGGTATGCTCAAGTCGTTGAAATTCAAGCCATTTGTATGCCATATTTGCTCCAGAAGCTTCAGGGAAAAATCTGATTTGAGGACGCATTATGTTCGTGTTCATAAACTCAGTGATGCAGTGTTGGAGGAAATGAGATATTTGTTTAAGAGGCGCGAGGAGATGAAGGCTTCTGAGAACACTGCAAAAGTCAAGACCTCCCTGAAACAAATAAGTGAGTCATTAAAAAAAGACACCCTCAAAATGGGAAAGAAGGAGATGCCAACCTGGCAGCAGAAGTACCAGAAAACAAAAGCTGGCATGTTGAGGAAAGAAAATGGACATGGTAAGTCTGGAGACAAAAATGTTAAAATGAGCCAGACTGTATCTTCTGCACCTGATACATGTGTGAAAGAAAAGGAAGGGGAGGAGATTGAGGAAAAATCAAACAATGAACGCTTGGTAGCCAAACGTAATCTGTGTTATATTCTGACTAAATACAATAAAAGCTTCCACTGTAAGAATAAAGATTGTAAAGCAACCTTCACCAGCCAGGTTGGGCTTTTGCATCATCTGGAAGCAGTACATCGTTACAATCATTCTCAACTTTCTCTTGAAAAAGACCTGATGCGACATAAAAATTCTGATGTCAGGAAGGGGAAAACGCGGATGCAGCCCAGTCCACCTTCAGATGACCCAGAGCCGAGGTTTAGGTGTACATTTAACAACTGTAACGCTTCGTATCATCTCAAAAGCAGTTTGTTACGTCACACAAACCGTGACCATCGTGACTCCCATATTCAATCAAGCCAGCTCATACACTGCAAGTATGACGGTTGTACAAGCGTCTTCACCCATGCCTCCAACCTCAACAAACACATGCTGTTCACACACTGCAATTTCTACGACTCCGTAGTAGTGCGTCTTCAGAGTACTCACAAAAAGGACAAGTCAGTAAGCGGTTGCCAAAAGAAGCTAATAATCACATCATCAAAGCCCCAGACTGACACTCCAATATCGCCCCCACACAGGCAATCTCTGAGGCGCAATAGCAAGTCTGAGGATGACCCTGATTCTCGAACGGATACTGGTGAGGAAGAGGAACCTCAAGATAACAAGACGCCGGCGAACAATAAAAAGCAATTCCAAAAGTTTGACAGATTTGAAGATATGGACTTCCGCTCCCATGAGGAGGCCTTGCAGATGTGCCAAGACCGCTGTCTGCGCGTAGCCTATCCATGTATGGTCCAAGGCTGTGACTCGGTCGTCAAAATAATGAGCAGCATGCGCCGCCACTACCTGACGTGCCACACCATGGCATTATCCGCTTTTGTCACTCATCAAGATAAGCTCTTGTTTACGGCAGAGCAGCTGGAGGAGCTGATACAGAAGAAGTCAGCGCTGTCTTCCCAACCAGACGGAATACGGACACCAAATGGTGTTCTCAAGATGGAGTACCAGTCAGAACCGGAGAACCCTGGGGGTCCGTCCGTACCCATGAGCCTCCACTCGATCAAAATGGAAAGGCTGGATGACCATGATACACTGGGGTTTGCTGAAAAAAACCCTGCGGAGAGGAACGTCCTTGTTGGAGCAGATGACCTCCTGTACGGAGAGCCCAGTGGGCACACAGAGGACACTGCGACTCAGAATGGCCATGCGCAAGACGTGAGATCAAGGCAGCAGGCCTTCAACCCCCCTCCTCCCCCAGCAGATCTTTCACCACCATCTACATTGAGATTCTCTATCGATGAGGGCTTTCTGGAAACGTCTGGCCACAAACCCACCAACAACATCTCTGGGCCCTTGACTGTCCCGCCTGCCCGCCAACCGCTGAAGCGGAAGAACGAGCTCTCTGAGCACTTTCCTTCCCATAAAGAGTCTCAGCCTCTCTGCCCTACTCCACGAACCTTTGACCTGGCCACATACAAGCCAATGGGGTTTGAGTCGTCTTTCCTCAAGTTCATACAGGAGACCACCCAGGACGAGGACATTAGGGTGGGCGGGTCGGCTGGTGTGGCAGCCAAGCGCAAAGACTCCCACAGGCGCGACTGCTCTGTCAAGGAGAACAGTCAGAATGGTCTCACTCATACTCGTAACAGACGCACTCGCTCTGCACCTCTCAAGCCCTTAACCATGAAGGGGGACTACACGTCAGTCCAGAACCTGAGATCCATCTTAGACAAAGCATTGACAGGATGTGGGGACCTGGCCATTAAGCAGTTGCAGTATCTCAGGCCAGTGGTGGTCTTGGAAAGGTCGAAGTTCTCCACTTCTCTGTTGGATATCTTCCCCATCGATTCAAATGATCAGCTACTTCTCGGAAGTTAGTTCAACTGAACACCTTTTAACATCTATAAAGACTTTTTAATTTTGTCCTCGCATAAGACTGCGTTTTGTTTACTTTTCTTCTGAAGAATGTGTTATAATGACTGTTTCTTTGAAGTTGCCAAACTGATCACATTGCGATCATATTAGTATCAGACCTAATACTGGTTTATTACCTGGTAAAATGGCCTGGAATAGATTTTTAACAAGTATTGTTTCCATTTCCTCTGTTAGTGATTAACTGGTAATATTGTATATACCTTGTCACAATACACATTTTGCAAATGTTTAAATATCATTTAGAAAAACTGATGGTGGTGTTTCAACAAAGATTTTTTTGTCAGAAAGTGGATGTACAATAATTAAGCACCTCTTAATCCAAACATAAAGTTGATGAATATGCCGTCTTCAGCTTTGCTTAGTCTCATCAAGATTCCATGTTTTCAATGAAGTGGATGTTGGCAGATATGTATGTATTGCTTTATAATAAAAAAATAAATGTTTGAATAGGCTCTTTCAAAAATATTGATTTGCATGCTTTATTTTTAATGTCTCTGATTTTTGTCCAAAAGTTGAAGCAAGAAGCTATTATGGTATATCCTGAGAACATTTCCATTTTATGCCAACTTGAATTACACTTTACACAACATAACAAAGCTAGACCAAACATTTCACAAATTGATTTATGGTTTAGTTGGTTATGTTTGAACTTTTGCTAACTGAAAGTCTTTCTGAGCAATAACAGTGACAAAAGTTGCCACCTAGATCAGTCACACAGCTAAACCAAAAACATTGACTACACAGAGTGTGGTCTTGTTCTCCCATCTCACTATACAGCTTCCTGATAGAGAGAGGGAGAAAGTAAAGGTTTAACTGCAGGAAATGGTGCAATAAAAAAGTTTGTCTGACAATGATCCATTCTACTTGCATTGGTCTGAGTGGTTTGTTACCCACCGTCCATAGTGCTGTCCCAGAAGCAAGAGCTGGCTGTGTGCAGGCCTGCCCCATTCTTCTGCAGTATGATACAAGTCACTGTGGGACAGAAAACGACAATGCTATGCTAAGATAGCAAGAGAACGTAACATATTTTTTTAACAATAGGGTTTGGATTACCAATGTATTTGAAGGGTTTCCCTAGTTTGGATAGTTGATTCAGACTTGTCTCCACAACACTGGATGTCCATTGGTGGATTCGACTTTGTTGGTAATTATTGTTGCCAATAGTTGTTTCCACTGCCTGTCATCAGAATAACTTTTTCAATATTTTCATGATAAGTCAAATAAGGCTAATACATTTTTTTTTTTTAATTTTCTTCTAAGCGTCCTCGCTACATTTACACAACTTTTTAACAATAAATACTCACGTCTTTTACGATTGTGTTAATGTCGTCTACAACAAATGCGGTCTGAAAAAAAACGGATACACAATCTTGACAAAACGTTCTGCTGTACTCAATCAATGTTACAATTGTTATTACAATTAAATATGAAATTAGAAAGATTGTAATCCTGAAGTCCACAAACGTATGTAGGCTACCTCTTCGCCAGATTGAAACTCGTCCATGGTGCCAATGTCCTATAATGGTTGCTAGGTACCGACAAACAAATATTGGTTTATTATGGAAGACGCCTTTAATGTTCCAATTCATTAAAAATTCATAAGCAGTTCTACTTTGTATACAGCTATAAGTAATTAGCTATAAGTAATTATTTAAATATAGAGCAATAACATAAATAATATGTAAAATGCACACCCATGAATTGGAATGCATTTATTGGTGAATTGTTAAATTTTCATACGACTCTTTCGAATTTGTGTTTCAGATTGACCGTTCATGATTAGTAAAATGTTCTCGTTCAGAAATAACCTCATACCCCTGCATGTAGACCCAATGGAATGTTTTGGGTAGTTGAATAAGAATCGCATAAGCAGAGCGTTCTGAAGGTGTTTGTCGATATTTATGATGTCACAGCTAATATTAAAGAGTTGTAGGCCCATTATTATTTTGGGATTTGTCGTGACAATTAATATAAACTCAAGGATTGTCACAGAGTAGATTCAAGTAGCTATATGTAGCCTAAGACTATTTAAAATGGGCTGGATTCCTGAATCCCAACCCCCAGAGTGGTCACAAATGCGCTCCAAACTCATCTTGGCCACCAACGGCAGCAGCCAAATTAGACAAGTAACATACATGGTGGGCCTTTCCCGTCAGGCCCAGTCTGTCTTCGGTGGGTGGAATTGTGAGACGATCTCTTTCGTGGTCGCCCTGTGCTACCTTTGCTACATCTATTGGGAGAGGATAACGTTTGCTTTAAAGGTAAGAGAGACCAGTGCAACACCTATATGAAGGATCAAATTGATACTGTTATCTGCTTAATTATTTTTGTTTTTTATTATGTGGCTCAAATAAAATGCTCAGTATCTTACCTCCCCATCCTCACTATGTGAGTATGGGTGTGTCATTGGATGTTATATTTTCGCAATGTTATCAGGATGTCCGGTGGTGGCTGACCAAACATCGCACAAAATGGGTGCACTTTGTAGACAAACCAAAGAGGGAGTCTAGAAAGAGACGCCGATGCCCTCTGCTGACAAAGGTCAAGCGCCTGGAGCTGAGAGTCAGATCACTGAGGAGAGTATTGGAGAATCAAGGTGGTTCACATCGGAGACACCAGCCCTGCTGCTCTTCTCACTGCCATTTGCACTTACTCAAGAGCAAGAGACTACAAGGCAGCAGCAGCAGTGCTTCTGAGTGGGAGACATAGGCAAGCAGCTACAAAGACTCCGAGTCACCTTGTCAACAATGATTCAAACACATTTCTTCTAAAATGATCCATAAAGAAAAATCAAACTGACAGAGGCTAAGTTTAGTGGGTTACAATAAGCATCTGAACACGTTCTACACTAATATGGCTTAAACATCCGAGACCAAATCCACATTGCTTCTATATATTTGGGTTGTATCATGTGTATTTTTACTTAATAAAATGTAGCACTTTAGGAGTTGCGAATGCCATGTGCGGCTTCTGAGTCCGGAACTTTAATTATTGCATTCTCTACGTTTATTTCCTGGTGAGCGCATTTGATAGTTGCACCAGAAGCTCGCTTGAATGGCTACCTAGAGCTAATGAGCATGATCTTCACTTTACATAGTTTAGTTTATTTGAAGCCAAACCAAGCAACACTGGGACAGACACACAACATACAAACGTTTAACAAGTACTGAATTATCATCGGATTGGAAAACTGTAACGCACAACCGTAGCTAACTATCGGTGGAGCTAGCTAAGCTATCCAGCAGCCAGTCCACTCGCTCAACATAGCTAGCCAGCTTGCTGGCTAAACGAAGAACAGAAAAAATGTTGCTTGATCTCCCAATTGAAAAGCAGATATTCTATGCTGTACTGGGATTCTCATGGACAGTGTATCTATGGGAGGCGTACCTTGCTTACAGACAGGTAATGTGAGATTATTATAGTTCCGTAGTCTAACTGTCAAGCATAACTAACCAAATCAAACGTTGACTTATTGACAAAGCCTGCTTGCTAGCTGGAAGCTTCTTCGACTGCTACCCTTTCTCACAATTAGTTCGCCAACCATCAATATTGAGAAATGGAAAGTGATTTTGTAAAATAGTTGGCGTAACGTTAAATGTTCATTTTAACATTGCATGTATACGACTTTGTCGAAATGCTCGAGTCAAGAGTTTCTCTTGTCAATCAGCGGAGGATATACAGGTCAACCACACATGTACCCAAGGAGCTGGGGAAGATCATGGACACTGACACCTTTGAGAAGTCCCGCCTTTACCAGCTGGACAAGAGTAACTTTAGCTTCTGGTCAGGACTCTATTCAGAAACGGAGGGCACGGTAAAACATACTAAGAGATTAACTTTCATCCTTTTGGTGACTCATCACCACTTTTCTGCCAACCAATATCCTATACTGACCGATATACTGACAAAGGAGAATCTTTGTAAGAACTGGTCCCTTTGTGATAACATTTCCTCACTGTTTTCTTACATCATAGCTGATCTTACTCCTTGGTGGAATCCCTTTCATGTGGGGAGTAGCTGGGACTGTAACTGCTCGCTTTGGATTGGGCCCCGAGTATGAGGTTAGCATGCCCCTTGAGGATTTTAGAATCATCACATAATGACAATAGATAGACCACTACCACTACATACATGACCATTGGGATTTGTTTGTACTAGTTTGTTGATGTTATTTGGTTGTAGATCTCCCAGTCCCTTGCTTTCCTGACACTGGCCACCCTGTTCAGTGCCTTCACTGGCCTTCCCTGGAGTATCTACAACACTTTTGTCATTGAGGAGAAGCATGGCTTCAACCAGCAGGTGAACAGTCAAAAGTCCATGGGGGTTTCCTTATGCACACATGCGCACACACAAAGAAATATGCACATACAAAAAACTTCTGTTTTTGTATAACTGTTACATAAATTGTTCTTACTTGTGTCTGTCGTCTTCTCTCTGGTGTTCCTATATCTTCTCTCCTCAGACAATTGGGTTCTTTCTAAAAGATGCCGTTAAGAAGTTTATTGTGACCCAATGTATCCTGTTGCCTGTCACTTCACTGCTCCTATACATCATCAAGATAGGCGGAGACTATTTCTTCATCTATGCCTGGCTCTTCACTCTGGGTGTTTCTCTGGTTAGTCCAATCGAGACTAATAATTTGTATTGCTTTTCCATTTGCACATTGCATATTTTGATTATTTCAATTAATCTGTTCCTTAGGTGCTAGTAACCATCTACGCTGACTACATAGCTCCCCTGTTTGACAAGTTTACCCCCTTGCCAGAGGGAGAGTTGAAGACAGATATTGAGACTATGGCTAAGTCCATCAGTTTCCCCCTTACCAAGGTCTATGTAGTTGAAGGTGAGTTTCTCAGTAACTACAGTCTAAGTACAACTTTTCTGTCTGTCCTGACACTTGACATGGATACATCAATGACACAGAAATCATCATTTAGCAGACACTTATCCAAAGCGATGTACAAAAGTGCAATTACTGAAAGTATGATTGGCTGTATGAAATAAGAACACCTGCTGTGTTCTTAGATGAGGTTTAAAAACAAGTTAAATTCCTTTCCATTTCACCAGGTTCCAAACGCTCCTCCCACAGCAACGCCTACTTCTATGGTTTCTTTAAGAACAAACGCATTGTTCTGTTCGACACCCTGCTGGAGGACTACTCCCCCCTCAACAAGGCTGGGGAGCCCCAGCCAGAGCAGACAGAAGTTGGTGATGCAGCCACTGAGGCCAAAGCCAAGCCTAAGGTCAGATATACCCCCATACAAGGGAGATGTAGTGACTCATGACAGTAGTCATGACAACACAGTGAGCATCAAAACTCCTTGGAAAATAAAATGACTTGGCTGCAGTTTTCTACAAAAGTGCCTAAAAGAACCCGGAGAGTTCATTGAAGGGTTCTGCTGGGAATCATTGACACACCTCTTGGGGAGAACTCGTAGGGACTAAACACTCCCAGTGAGCATGGTACAATAACCAACAGTTAATGTGTCTGACTCTTTCCAGAATAAGAAGCAAGGCTGTAACAACCCAGAGATCCTGGCGGTTCTGGGCCATGAGCTTGGCCACTGGAAGCTGGGCCACACTGTGAAAAACATTGTCATCAGCCAGGTGCATTTTACAAAATTTAAACTGTTTAGTTCTACACTATTGATTTACATACTATTATTACAGAATTGTTACAGAATTACATTAAATAATAATATATAGACATCAAATTACAGTATACACATGATATGATAATAATCCTTTCTTTTGTACTTCTAGATGAACTCCTTCCTGTGCTTCTTCCTTTTTGCTGTTATGATTGGCCGGAAAGAGCTGTTCCTAGCATTTGGTTTCTATGACAACCAGCCCACATTGATTGGGTTGATGATCATCTTCCAATTCATCTTTTCTCCATACAATGAGGTGACTATTTCATAAATAATGCCTTGACATCTCTGACTGTAACCTTAAAAAAAGGTTGGTTATTGTTGTTTTGTTAGTGGTAGACTTCAGTTTTTTTTTCCTCACTCTCTTCCCTCCAGCTCCTCTCCTTCTGTCTCACGGTGCTGAGTCGCCGGTTCGAGTTCCAGGCAGATGCCTTTGCACGGGCAATGGGCAAGGCCTCTGAGCTTTACTCTGCCCTTATCAAGCTGAACAAAGACAACCTAGGCTTTCCTGTGGCTGACTGGCTGTTCTCCATGTGGCACTACTCTCACCCTCCTCTCCTGGAGAGGCTCAGAGCCCTGGGGATCAAGCAGGACTGATGGGGTCAAAGGGGGGACGCACAACCACCAGCTCTCCCCAAGGGTCTCCGGAGGTCATTACACGCCCTCTGATCTACTGCTCTTTCTCTCTCTTTCTCAATCTCTCTCTGTACCTCTGGACCCCCCCCCCCCCCCCCCAGTCTATTTTTTGTTTTTATTTTGGATTCAAGCTCACGTTATTTTCCATACAGTTTCGATTGTTTTTATTCTTCTTTATTTTAACTACTTGTAAAAAAACATTAATTTGCACAAGCACCCTCAGATGAGCGTGAGATAGGGAAACTGCTGTGCACATACACACACATATTTCGGGAGCTGAAATTGCTGTTGCGATTACAGGTTACTATTTGCAAGGGTTGCTCATTATATTTTGTCTATGTTTTTATTCAATTTTAGTTGATTAAGAACAATTTGTTACTTAATCATTCCAAAAATACTCCTAAAACTTCTAAACGTGCATGGAAAGAGTAACTCCATTGCTCTTCTTATCAGCACTATCATGTTGAAAGGATTTAAAGACGTCAGTCATAGACTAAAAGTCCACCCCTGAACATCAAGAGTATGTGTGCACAGTAATATAACCCACAGTAAATTTACTATTTAATAAGTAAGCACAGGTATATCATCCAGTAAACCAATTCCATTTGACTGGTGTAATTGTTTTGTGGTTGAATAGTGGGAAATTCAAAAAGGTTTGCCTTTTTCCATATTCACTCATAACTGCATTTCAGATGGATCATTACTGATCATCATAATAAGATTTGAGTGCCTGTGTTCTCTGATTCTGCACGGTTAGCTGATAACATGAGAATGAAAATCTCTGTATAAAAAGTAACTAGCTGATAGGAAGTGCATAAAGGAATGATAAGTTTAGATTTTCAAATGTTAAGATATTCAGACGTAGAGCTGTCAATTCTTTTTATTTTTTTTATTTTTTACAAAACCTCTTTTTATGCATTTGTTTGTAAACAAAAATGTGACCATTACCTGTAAATAATTTATTTTATGAATCTGCATTTAATGGTAAATGGACTGGATAAAAAGTTTATGCAAACTTTTGGCATATCTGAATGTGGTTTGGATACTTATTAATATGTTATGCTTAGTTTTTTTTGCCTGTGTGTGTGCAAGGTGTGATTTAATGTGGAGACGCAAAGGTCCTTGGGCACCTCACATCAAGTGACTCAGTGTTTGGTTTGATACTGAGGGAGAAACTGACTTTTCTTGTGGAATTGTGAATAAAATCCCTTAAAGCACCTGTCCTCATTCAGATTTTTTCATGGACGTAAGTGACACGTGACGTTGGTTTAATTTTCTCTATAAATATATGGGCCTGAATTTTAAAGTCAATTGTGTGATAAAGAAGCTACTTTTGATCATATACATATAAACATGTATAAATGTCTGATAGATATGCTTTTGATCGGCAAACAACACGGAGTTACTCTACGACGTAGTGCGTGCTGCGTAACAATAGGTGTGTTCGACTTCATGCAGCCGGCTGACTTGAAGCTGAGAATGCCATTGGCTGCTTCAAGTCAGCCGGGCTGCAGGCGACGCCGGCGCTGCATGAAGTCGAACGCACCTTATGGTTCTTATGTTGGAACATACCATTCAGCAGGGGTCACTTATTTGTAAGCTTTACAGCTACCGCTATTGATCAAATTCAGGATCCTGGCATAAGTTAAATTACAGTAGGAATACTTAAGAAACGACCCAGACTGTAAAAAAGGACACTTTTAAATAATTAATTACACAATTACAAAGCCCTGTGCTCGCTGTACGCACCCACTGTTGTCTAATGGAAAGGTCATATTTCGGTGTATTTTGGTTGACAAGGGCAAACCAGTCAGTGGTATGTTTCAGAACGAAAAATGGCAAGATTTCTGAGGCCTAACGTTAGGAGCTTCCTCGCCACACAGCTAAGGATGTCATCCGACCAGGTAAATTGAATATGTAATAGTGACATTTCTCTGTCACTATAAGTCTAAAGTCTAAGATCTTTGGCGTTCAGATAATCCACACCATTGCCCTCAACTTCTTCAGAGGATTTTTTTTTTCTTCATTCTTATAAACATATTATAGTATATAGCGTAAGGCCTACTTACCTTTTAGCAATGCGTATTTAATCTCCGTATTGGTTCAATATAACCATTTCTTAATGGCAAGTGGCAACATTGTTCAAGGATAGCATAAACATATATACATAAACACGTTGTAGCCATAGGCAGATTTTCTTTGGGCTTGACGTTTCATTAGACAACACTGTTCTGGAGTGAATGCCTCCCCGTGAATGGATGTTGCCAATTGTAGCTCACAATAGTGTCGCTTTTGAGAGCATTATTCTCGTCAATTCTGGTATAACTATACAATTTGGTATAACATTACATAATCAGTTTCTTACTGTTAAAAGTATAGCCTAGCAGCTAAGAATGTCACACCCTACTTCCTAATTGTGAAATCATGTCCATAGTGAAAGGAGCCTATTTGAAGGACAAAGAAATGAAAGGGCAAATATGCTCAAGATAGCCTGTGTGCTAAACAGTATGTAATTGTGATCATATTCGGTATATTCATTGGATGTTATCTTTCCCATGATTCAGCTGGGTGAGCTGGGCAAAGGTGCAGGGAAGGGAGGAGGAGGTGGAGGATCAATCAGGGAGGCAGGAGGAGCCATGGGGAAGAAGCAGGTTGCTGAGGAGGAAATGTACTTCAGGTGAGGGTGACTCCGTTTTCCAGACCTGATATTGCTTGCTTTTTGGGCCCCTTACAACAATGTCAAAGTCCCTAAATGTAATTCCAGACCCTTAGTGGACCTGCTATTGGTTTTTCCTGATTCCTATTCCCCCTGAGTAGGATATTTTATTCAAACATAGTAAAGTCATCACAGACCGTAACCTAACAGTAACTGTAGCTAGAGGTAAATAGGAAAATGTACTGTTGTGCTAGTAGCATTTAGCTTGTTTTGACATGCTACCTGTCCTTACACATTCTCCCCATCTCCCCTCCCTCTGTAGACGCAAAGAGCAGGAGCAGCTAGCTGCTCTGAAGCAGCACCACCAAGAGGAGATTGACCATCACAAGAAAGAGATTGAGCGTCTGCAACGAGAGATTGACCGCCACAAGGGAAAGATCCGAAAGCTGAAACATGATGACTGAGACTGTGGAAAAAACCCCAACAAAGCTCTTTATCTATTGTTTGACAAAGCTATCTAACAATCATGATGTGAAGCTCTGTCATTCTTGATTGCCAAAGTCCTTAGTAAATTGCTTGCAATGCACTCCAAAGCTTTTCCAGTGAATGTGCGGTTGAATGTCCAAAATGCTTGAGTTTTTTTAAATTGCAATCATTCAAGGTGGTTGGCATCCTCAGATTTGACCTTATTGTGTGCTCTCATTCATATTTATGACTTGGAATGTAGACATGTAATTAAAGGAACGGAAAGGGATGTTTTACAGAAAAAAGGAAAGATAGATCAAATTACATTATTGCCTTTTATTGAAACTTTCAAAGTAGCCTACTCAATATCTGCATGCAAGTGTTCAACTATGACTGCTATGAAATAAAAAAGTATCAGAGACTAAGTTGTGTGATGCTTGTGTAAGGGTTACAAGTCATTCATATATTCAGGGTCTATCTACTAAAGATATATTTACAATGTTTACACAGTTAACTACTTAAATATTTGTGTTACACAGTTACTATATGGTTACGATAATCTACTTCTGTGGTTTCCTGACATTTACCTTAGTTTAAGTTCTGTTAACGTTTGATGAGCAACATGTGAGCGAGAGAAAAGGAAGTGTTCAGGCGGTGACTGATGAAGTGTGGTGAAAAAACAAAGTGCCGTTATAAGAAAGTAATCTGTCTCCATCTGGCTGTCTCTTCTTATTACGAGTGATCCAACCACGAGTGAACCCTCACGTTACACTTGTCTAAACTGTTGATAAGGTTACTAATAGTTCACAAAATAGGTTACACCTGTCTCTATTTGAAAGAATCAAAAGTTTCTTTCCAGAGAGCGGAATATTTGTTGTATATAACGTCACAGAAGTCACGTTAAATTTGATCAATTTGGCACATTTGAGAAATGATCGTTTGGATCAATCAATTATCAACAATCATTGTCAGTTCTCCCTTTCATTTACACAATGAAAATTACGTTCCTCATTCTGTCCAGAGGGTGGCTACAAAACTATGCAAGTCTAATATGAAATCTCTACACATCCTTCGAAGAAGGGTGACAACGTCGTCACTTCCGCAAAACCCCTGTCTTTTACGGCAGGCCAACCCGTCTGTCTTTCTTTTCGCACATCATGGCGGACCGGTTCAATAAGGTGTGTGAGAGCGCTACGTTTAACTTATTTCTTACATGAAGAATAAATGGCTAAGATACACCTTTGCGTATATGGTTGCTTAGCCTATTATTGGAACTTTCGTGTTGGCGAAGTTTTGTGATTTTTACCAGAACTGATCGTCTTTTCTGACAAAAACTGGATGTCACGCTTTGGTCTGCCACAACGTTAGCCGGACATGCCTCACAATCATGGCAGCCCTGCTACTGGGCTATGTAAACGATAGCAAGCTAGGAACTAGCACGGGCCTCAAATAATTATTCAAAAATGTGTATGCTGAAACTTGTGCACGGTTTGTGATTTTAAATCACTTGTCATTGATATGCGTATTTTTTATTTATAAACTTTCATGCCACTCCGTGATTGACCGATCCAACTGCCTTTTTGTTCCCCTGGCCTTTTCCACTCGTGCTCGCTAATTTATCCACATGTGCTGTAAAGAATAATGGTTGTTGCCAGGGAATTATACGTACATTTAGACTTTGCTTATTGTCAGTGATGATAACCACAGTTAAGTATTCGAGTTTTACGACCATGAGAATACTTTACATGCACTACCATCTGAGACATGAGCAAATCGTTCGCATACTAGCTGCGCATCCAAATGGCCTCTTGGAAACCCGAAGATTTCTGCAATTAAACGCATATATTTTATCACCTGCCAGGTTCTGCTGCTAGATGGCAGAGGCCATCTACTCGGGCGTCTTGCCGCCATCGTGGCCAAGCAGGTCCTACTCGGTAAGTGTTATTCTCATTGAACAAGTCGTTTAATCAAAAGGCCTGTATGACTTAACAATATGGGCAAATAACCTATAGCTGTCAGTGATGATATTTTATCTCCCTTGTCTGAATTAAAATGAGGAACTTAATATCTGAGCTGCTGGTTACTGGACTGTTTTTTGTAATGTACCAATTCTGTAAACCAAGTAAGTCACTGTTTTCCCTAACTTATTCCAGGTCACAAGGTGGTGGTCGTCAGATGTGAGGGCATCAACATCTCTGGCAACTTCTATCGTAATAAGCGTAAGTTGTTCTAGTTATGTATTTTGGGATTTCTCTAGAGAATTGTCAGTGATGATTACCACAGTTAAATCTTTGAGTTTAACGACCATGAGATTACGTAACATGCACTACCATCTGAGACAAAGAGGCATGAATGCTTTATTAAGTAATAAGTAGATTTAAGGTATGTAATTTAACACTTGTACCCATGTTTCTGAACAGTGAAGTACTTGGCTTTCCTGCGTAAGAGGATGAACACCAACCCTTCCCGGGGACCATACCACTTCAGAGCTCCAAGTAGGATCTTCTGGAGGACTGTCAGGGGTGAGTCCACTGTTTCACATCGGTTGATAGTTTGCCATCTACCATAGTATTGCCCAGGTAAGGCGTTGCTTGACACTGATGAACCCTATCCCGAAACTGATCCATCTTCTGATGAGACAATTTACGGATCTGATTACTGAGTTGAGTTTGGGCAATGCCATCTGTGTGTGCATGCATGAGCAACTAGTAGATGGGGAAAATATTAGCTTTTAGATTAATGTTGTGAATGTCCTAGTCACGTTTTACTGCCCTTTAACCCCAACAGGCATGCTCCCTCACAAAACCAAGAGGGGACAGGCTGCTCTGGAGAGGCTGAAGGTGTTTGACGGTATCCCCCCTCCCTATGACAAGGTGAATGATGCATCAACCCCACACAACAAGCAGGGCCTGAATCTGATATCTCTATAGCTCAGCTAGTTGGCCCACAGAAAGTGTATACGTGGTTACAGCTGTTGTAATTTTAAGCTGGTACACAACTATTATCTAAATTTATTTTGGGGGAGTCAGAAGCTAAGTTTTTTAATTTAGTATTAAGAAAAAGTAGTTGGTAGCATCACAAATCATATTTGTGAAGTCAAGTTACTGCTGATTCTATCAGCAACTCTGTTACATTATTTGTTACTATTATTTAGACTTTGCTTATTGTCGGTGATGATTACCACAGTTAAGTATTTGAGTTTCACGACCATGAGAATACTTTACATGCACTACCATCTGAGACTTAAGCAAATAGTATTAAATGCCACTTAACTGAGACAAGCTCGGGTACCATCCACATTTGGTGGACCAGCCATTTGCTCCAGGGCCTGACGCTGTTTTGTTCCACAGAGGAAGCGTATGGTCGTCCCAGCCGCCCTTAAGATCGTGCGTCTGAAGCCCACTCGCAAGGTAAATCTTAGTGCCTAATCTAGATGTTTCTTTCTTACCATGACTCTGATTTAAGTTGCATGATTATTGGTTGTCTGCATATACGTTTGCTAGTGCGCTCAATTTAACATGACTTGCACAGCACAACTTGCAATGCATAATTGTTCACTCATGCTAAAATAAATTTATTTTCTAACCACACTGCTTTTCTCCTAGTTTGCCCTTCTTGGACGTCTGGCCCATGAGGTCGGTTGGAAGTACCAGGCTATCACAGCCACCCTGGAAGAGAAGAGGAAAGAGAAGGCCAAGATCCGGTACACCAAGGTGAAGACCCAGATCAAGCTGAAAAAAGTGGCAGAGAAGAACGTGGAGAGCAAGATCGCAAAGTACACTGATGTGCTGAAACAGTATGGTGTACTTGTCTGAGCTGGTTTCTGGTGGCCAATAAAATAATAAATGTTTATAGAAAGTGTTTAATGTATTTGGTTTGCTTGTGTTTTTGGTTTGGGCAGTTGCACTTGGCCTATAATAAAGGCATATATTAAAAAAAATAATGCTTATCAACTGAACAGTCCAACTGCACTGACTTCGGCCCTATTACAAGTAAGTCGCCCAACAAGCAACCCCCTGCAAAGTGCCGACGGAAACCCCGTACATGAGTACGTGCGCGCGAATGGAATCGGGTTGGATTTACCAGGAGGAACTCATGAACGAGCACTAAGCTGTCAGTCTCCGGTTTACAGACCCAAATAAAGAGGGGAAGGTCCACTTAACAATATTGTATGCATTTTGATAACTCATAATTTTATTTTGTTGCAACTGGCTCAAGTGTAACGGTAAGTTTGTTTCCTAAAATAGCATTTGCATACTGTAAATTGTTCCATGTATTTAAAACAACGTTGCGTTTGGAAAGAAAGATGGGCTCAGTTTTGGGACGAAGAAGGCCATGGCATTATTAGTACAATAATTTAAGCGTATTGGTACTACTGTATTAGCCACTAACCATTTATACGTGTTTTTTTAACCGTTACAATATAATGAGGCTCTTCAAATTTAACATCAGTTGGCCAGCTTGTAGAGAAGTGTGGGTAATGTAGGGGGCGGGTCGGCTCTATGTTTACAGTCCAACGTTAGTCAAGGCGTTCTAGACAGCCAGGCCTTGTGTCTAGATTGCTAAACCATGGCGTTACCATGACGAATTAGTCGGTGCAGGTCTTATGATCACACTGTTTCTCCCGTTGTTTTCGCTGAACAACGTTATTTCGTACAGGAGACATTAGCACAGTACTAGCCTCTAACTTTATATCCACATAATATTAGCCTTGCCAGGTGCAAATTTAGCCTACCTCTCATTTTTGACGTCACCCCAGTTCCCGCCAGGAATCATGCTTGTTTGTCCCAAAACACTAGGCCGACTTGTGGTGCCCATCTGTCTAGGACGTAGCACGACAAATTCCAATGCAATACCTGCTACGGTTTGTTAATGGCAAAATAATTAGTGGAATCCTTGTATTCTGTTCTGTCTCAACAACGTGTTATCTATAGTCATGCAATTAATTGACAAAATCCCAACCCGTAAAATTGAGCAGTTATATATAGTTCATTAAAATAGAAGTGTTCATGCAATGCTCATAAAATAATAACCAATTAACCCAGCCACTCAAAAGAACCACCTCTATTTACAAATGGATAACTTGTGACCTCTCTCTGGCCCTAGGAGAATGGCTGCAGAGGTGAATGGCAATTCAACTCTGTTGAAGGAGGAAGAGGAGCCCATGGATGTCAGTGCCACACACACACAGAACTACCAGACCCTGCTCGATGCCGGGCTTCCTCAAAAAGTGGCAGAAAGCCTGGATGACATATTTCAGACTGGTAAGTGAGTGCTAACGCCAACTCTATAAAACCTTTGTATAAACAAATCAATGTAATGTATCTCTTGCTGAATCTCTCTGTCTATCTCTCTCTTCCCCTCATTCCCCCTTTTTCTCAGGGCTGGTGGCCTATGCTGACCTGGATGAGAGGGCCATTGATGCCCTAAGGGAGTTCAATGAGGAGGGGGCCCTGGCCGTCATTCTGCAGTTTAAGGAGAGTGACCTGTCACATGTCCAGGTGAGTTTGCCTCAACCCCCATCCTCCACAGTACTCCATTTAAAAAAGATTCTGTCCTCCAGAGCAAAATCAATTTACTGTCTCTCAGAGTACGCAGAAGGATGTCCTTCCATTCATCCACCGTTTTGCTCTGTGAATAGCTTATGTCTTATGGCATTTACTCCAGGTAAGATATACTGTCTTTCATCATTATTGTACATCATTAGTGTCTGTGTCTGTCTCTCCCAGAACAAGAGTGCGTTTCTCTGTGGTGTGATGAAGACATACAGACAAAGAGAAAAACAAGGAAGCAAAGTTCAAGAATCCACAAAGGGCCCAGATGAGTCCAAGATCAAGGTGACAAAAAGTGAAATACAGTGAAAGAAGTGCTAAAACTACTGTCAAATGCAGTTGATTAGTTTAGTTCTATTGAGTTAAGATGCAGACGTACATGGTCTCTGTGTGAATCCTTTCTGTCATTGATTTCCTTTCCAGGCTCTTCTGGAGCGAACAGGATACACTCTGGATGTGACCACAGGACAGAGGAAGTACGGAGGACCTCCCCCAGACGAGGTGTACACTGGAACACAGCCCGGGGTCGGGACAGAGGCAAGGGGAAATTTTTTGTTATGGTCAAAGACAGTTTTTTTCTGTTGTTCAAAGTCACAACTTGAACACTTTTAAGGTTGTTTTCACTTGGTTATGGAACTTCTGTACTGTCTATACTCCATTGCAATTTCATTCCACAATTCATAAAAAATAACCGACTTCCAATCTAACTCAGCTTGGGAAGTTAAACTTTTCCGTTCTCTTTGGCCGCTGCAGGTGTTTGTGGGTAAGATCCCCAGAGACCTGTATGAAGATGAGCTGGTGCCTCTGTTTGAGAAGGCCGGGCCGATCTGGGACCTGCGTCTGATGATGGACCCTCTCTCGGGTCAGAATCGGGGCTACGCCTTCATCACCTTCTGCAACAAGGACGCCGCACAAGAGGCTGTCAAACTCGTAAGACATGCCATTAAGACATCCTCTTGCATGGATAGGATGGGCCATTAACTAATGGTCCCCCCCATTACAGATATGGCACAATACAAATGTCGACTTACCCTAAAACAAACCCAGTTATTACACATCAACAGAGTACCAAAGTCTGGAGATCGTCACTACTTTTATAAATGAGACACAGGATCTGCTTTAACCATCACACAACAGTCCAAATCACTTTTGATGATATTTAAATAGGGTCATGCTTATATTAACTTTTAGGACCTTAAATGTATTGTTTATCGAAATACTAGTGGAACAACCCAAACCTAAGGTTTTTGGTTAAGGTTAGGTTAGTGATTGGATTGGATGATTATTTGTTGTTAGGCTAGCACCACTTAACCACATTTAAAGGCAGTCCATTGATACAGAGTGCCCTAACATATGCCTTTTAACTTGACTGAAGTCTGGCAGACAGTGTGGTCTATTTGTGGTTCATGTGTGATTTCTTCAATGTTTTGACTGTGCATGAATTGGCTACATGTTTTGTGCAACATTTTAATAATTTTTTTTGTCAACCTTTTTTTGTTTTTAGTGTGATAATTATGAAATCCGGTCAGGTAAATACCTGGGTGTCTGCATCTCTGTCGCAAACAATCGACTCTTTGTTGGCTCAATTCCAAAGAATAAGACAAGAGAGAGCATATTGGAAGATTTCAGCAAAGTTACAGGTTAGAGAAAGATCATAGTTAAAATTTCTACATATATTGTTTGCAATCAACTGTGATTTATTAAAAATATTGTCTGAGGAGACTAACAATCGAATCATAAAAAGAAGTGTTATACAAACTCTTATCTATCCGAAAGTGTTGATAGAATGCCTGGGTACACCAACTGGATGTATAGTGTTGTCATACCTGCATTGCCTCTTCCTTATATGTTATGTGTTGCCCTATGTCAAATCCAGCCTTGTATATGCACACATTAATCTTAATGTCACATACCTGTTCTGGGATAGAGTGCCACACTTGACAGCTGTTGAGGTAGTTAATCTCCTGACTGGGCGAGAGATTTAAAAATACATAAATACTTGTCCATTCCTCCACCAGAGGGCCTCATGGAGGTGATCCTCTACCACCAGCCTGACGACAAGAAGAAGAACAGGGGCTTCTGCTTCCTGGAGTATGAGGACCACAAGACCGCCGCCCAGGCCCGCCGTCGCCTGATGAGTGGCAAGGTCAAGGTGTGGGGGAACCCGGTGACAGTGGAATGGGCAGACCCGGTGGAGGAACCAGACCCAGGGATCATGGCCAGGGTGAGGTCCGAGTCACTGAAACTTGGCTCTGGCCCCTTTAAAAACACTGACCCCATTAAAAACACAAGGACCACAAAACCAGATGAGAGGCCAGAGAATCAAATCCTTGAGAGAGAACAGTCTGAAAAGCAGTTAATAATATTTAATTGACTGAAATTACACTGAGGAGAATTGTGTGATGATTCAGTACCAAGAAAAGCCCATCACTGCACGGAACAGACTCCCTCGACTCATCAAACACAATTAGGCCTACATGTTTTACAAGCCATGCTTTTGCAAGCTGTAATGGCATATATGCCACTGTGCCTCGGATATTAATATCCCACTTGAAAAAATCGTTTTTCTCATTGCCCCTTCTCACCCCCATGTTCATCCTTCCTCTTCCTGTGTGGTGATCTGTCTCTCTTATACTGTGTTGGTGTGCTGTCAGGTGAAGGTGCTGTTTGTGAGGAACCTAGCCACCCCTGTCACAGAGGAGCTCCTAGAGAAGACCTTCTCCCACTTTGGGAAGCTGGAGAGAGTCAAGAAGCTGAAGGACTATGCCTTTGTCCACTTTGAGGAGAGAGACGCTGCTGTTAAGGTGTGTACTTCTGTCTTTGTGAATCTGTAACTGTGTGTGTAAATTAGCATATGTACTAAGTAAGTATGTGTGTGTTTGTTTGTGTGTGTGTGTGTAGCAAGTATGTGCGCCTGTCAATGTGTTGAAATTCTCTCTCGGAAAAAGTCACTGGATGTCAACCCCTCTCTAATGTCCACCAATGTCCAGGCCATGCAGGAGATGAATGGGAAGGAGCTGGAGGGGGAGGAGATTGAGATTGTCCTGGCGAAGCCTCCAGACAAGAAGAAGAAGGAGCGTCAAGCCCAGAGACAGCCCCCGAGGACTGCAGGGTGAGTTCTGAATACACCTCGTACCTCGCACTGTTATGGTTCATAAAAACAACAGTAAAGGCTATTGTTGTTCATTGTTTGTCCATCTTTTTGCTTTTTTATTTGTTGTTGCCGTTTTGTCAGGTATGACGACTACTACTACTACTCTCCCCCGCGCATGCCTCCTCCCATGAGGGGGCGTGGCCGAGGCGGGAGGGGGGGTGGGGGCTACGCCTACCCTCAGGATTACTATGGGTACGAGGACTACTACGACGATTACTACAGTTACGATTATCATGACTACAGAGGAAGCTATGACGATCCTTACTATAGCTATGATGACGTCTACTCTATAAGAGGGAGGGGGGGCAGGGTGAACCGGGGTGCTCCCTTACCCCCCAGGGGCAGAGGAGCGCCACCCCCTCGGGGCAGAGGCAGCTACGTCCAAAGGGGGTCTCCTATGGGGGTTCCCAGGGGAGGGCGTGGAGGGGGCCGCGGGACTCCTGGAGGCCCAGCTCAATTGCCCCGGGGTAGGGGCATCCGAGGGGCCCGGGGTAACCGAGGGGGCAACGTAGGGGGGAAGAGGAAAGCAGACGGCTACACCCAGCCTGACTCCAAACGCCGCCAGACCGCCAACCAGCAGAACTGGGGCTCCCAACCCATCGCCCAGCAACCACTGCAGCAGGGTGGCGACTACTCTGGTAACTATGGTTACAATAATGACAACCAGGAGTTTTACCAAGATTCTTATGGGCAACAATGGAAGTAGACTAAATACAAATGAACGGATTGGGCTGAGTGACATCAAGTTTTGATTGGCTGTGTACAAATCGACCAGTTATATTCACAAGACATCGTACAAAAAAAAGAAACTCAACTTGCATAATTTGACAAATCTACACACTTTGCGAAATATGGAATGATTGCACTTAAGTGTGGAGAAGACGATAAGTGTATATACACAAACTTGCTTCTTCAGTCTATTCCTTTGTTTTGCTTTGCTTGTGGTATCTGGACATTTACACTTTAAAAGCAAAATTGCTATCTTATTCCTTTTGAAAGTTACATTTAAAAATATTGTTGACTCATGTTTTTTACTGGGGGAAGAACTGGATGATCATGACTACCATTCATTTAATGACCTGCTCTAAACCACCGCCCCCTTTCCCTTTTAGACTAAGCCCATCCCTATTTTCTTTAAGACATAGCACTTGCTTGTATATAATGGCTTTAAGATAATGGCTTTATTTCAAGTTGATTTGCATAAGTGGGTACAAGAAGAGAGGTAGATAGTGCCTTTTTCTTGTAGTGAGACAGTAACATTGCAGTTGTATGTTTACCATTTGTCTAGGTAGAGTAATTGTGTTTTTATAAAAGTGTTACTACAGTTTTAAAGCTGCCCATTTAAACTACAGGTCTGGCAAATCCTTGATCTGCGAGACAATTTGTTCTTTGATGTTATTTGTATTTATAAATTGTTCTTGTTACATTTCAATAAAACTCAACCATACTCCATTCAGTTATACGAAATTTTCAAATTCAGTTGTGTCATCATGACATACTTTGATCTGACCAGTTTTGACCGACCAAATGTCTTGGCAAATTACACTTTGAAGACAACCAACCAATAACAGCATATTGAGGAAACAGTTTACTTGACTGCGGTTGTGATTGCAGTTTTAACTGACCATTGTACACTCAGCACAACCTGATACACCTGGAAGCATTACAGTCTTGAAATCAACATTTGGCACTATGATATTGACTGCTGGAAGACCCCAAAAAAGGATGTTTCAACCACTGCAAATCTATTAGTGTGACATCATATCTTGCAGATGTTGACTATTTGGCTGAATTATGGAGCAAAAGTAATCCTCAAAGACACGGACCACCATTTCTGTACGCCCTACATGTCCTTGAGCTCTCTGGTTTTCAGTTTCCAAAACATTGGCTTTCTCATGTTTGGCTAGCTTCCCCCCCCCCCCCCTTCTTTTTTTGTACTTTAAGTACAATTGATTTATCTGCTGTTTTGAAAGACCACATTCAAGTTCCTTTTTTTTTGTATTGCTTTTTTCCCTTTTGTTTAGTTGTTTGAAGTTTCTCCCTTCTATCTCGAACCACTCAGGTGACGCCGGAGGCACGGGTCAGGGCATGGCGGCGCATGAGTGAGTCACGTGAGGAACACATCGTTTCTCTGCTGTGTTCTTCATCATCCCCGCCTCCCCCTCCTCCTCCCATACCAAGGGTGAGCCTTGTTTACCTCTTCGCCGCTACACTTGAGCAGCACTGAGTGCTCCTCCTCTCCTCCTCTCTTCCTCTCCTCTTCCTCCACTCCTGAGCCTCAGCCTGCTTCACGTTCATTTTAGTTCCAGTAGAGGAAGAGGAAGTTCTGTAAAACCTGGTGTTCTTTCAGTGTCAGTGGAGATTTTCATTGTTGAAATCAGTTAAATGGTTTCTTAATTATAAAATTCATCTGACTGTGTCTGGGGAAACTGGACAAATCACCAGTCTGTCTCTAGACTTCAGTTGCAGAGCTCCAATGGAACACTGTGCCTCTTCTGACATAGGGTACTTTTCAATAGTAGTATTCAACCGTTTTCAATAAAAAGCCTGTACAGGGTTGGGTTTCATGTGAAACTGAATAGTTTACACTTGACCTAAACATATGAACCAAACATATGAACACCTTTGTGTAAAGAAATTGATGCGACAAATAGTTTGAGACTTCATAAAAAATTATAGTTCAATTCAAGTTCAGAATCTACATCAGCCTCTTTGTCAATTGGATCAGTATGGTCTGAAATAAAGGTCTTGCACCATAACACGTCATCCAGATGTGCCTTGAAGCCCACAGCCCTGGAGGCAAGTGAATCACATTCACACCCTCATCTTTATAGGAATTAACCTTTTCAGATGGAATTCATCTAAAATGTTAAATGAAATGGGGGTTTTACATGACCTTCTTCACCCCCTTCCCTGTGGGTGGGGAAGCTTGGGGGCCAAAGCGTGTTTGGCATGTGGGTTTCAACATCAACTCAATCAAGAAATGTAGTTCTCTGCTAATTCTTCTCCCTTTCTACAGTACCAGAATGCCCTGAGGTAATTTCTTATTCCAGCTATATTCAGCATCTCCATATTCATTAGCTATGACCCTTCTCTGATTTGAAGTCAGGAAATATTTTATGTAACCAAGATAACATGCCCTGTGGCAGTTTCTTGACAACCCTGACAGCTCAACACTTTCCCATTGACGTGCAAAACTTGATTATTCATCCATTTGCCAATTCTGTTGTATCTTAACAGCAGTGCATTACAGTAACAGTATTCCTTAAACAAGGCAGTGTTTTTAAACTTGACGCATTGTTAAAGAGACTGTGGTGTAAGGAAATACATTCTTGCCATGTCCACATTGCTTACCTAGTTTAGAATTTATTATAATAACTCAACTAGACTAACTAAACTGAATACGTCAGAAGCAATAAGCAGTAATGAGAGGTTCAGCAATCAAGAAATGCAGAAGTACTCCTGTACCCAAGATCATTTTCTAATCTCTGATGTCTTTCTCAAAACAAACAAAAAAAAGAAAACTTCAGATGGCTTCCTAAGCAAGTGACGTAAGTACTTCCTTAAATTAACTCCTTCCTCTTGTCACTTAACTTTATCTACCAATCAGGAAGTGCGTGTGTGGTGGAGGGCCCCCGACCCTGCCTTCTCACCACTCAGTGGGGCTTCAGAGGCTGTGCTGAGGATGTCTGGGGTAAGGAAGGTGAAAGACGCAATGGATGGATTTCTTTTAGATCCAAAAGCCTCTCTTCTGTCCCTGTCCTCTTCTCTCCCCTAATCCAGGTGTCAGTCTTGATACTCGTGGGAATCAGTTGGTGAACGCAGGCGGCAGACTCTGGGCTTAGGTAAGGAAGACCCCATCACAATATAGGTTTTACGCAACTGGTAGGAAAGAAGCTCCTACCTTTGAGAAAGAAACACGTTACATCTGTGGTCCCTGATGTAGTTGTACCTATTGTACAGTAGTACCATAAAACACCTATGTCCAAATTGTATGTACAGTACCAGTCAAAAGTTTTGACTGGTACTGTATTACAATTTCAAGCCATTACGCGTCAAAGTGCTTTGATAGTTGAGCATTCACAATGCAGTATTTTAGAGAGTTTTAATTGGTGCAGTATAGCGCATCATGAAATGACAATGCTGGACCACTGACACATAACCATCTGTCAAAAGCTATGGTGTTCTGAAGTGTAGTGACACCAATATTAATGGCTTTGATTCCACCCTGGTGCATTTTGTCTCCCTCCCATTATAAATCGTCTAATTTATTTTTGTTCAGGATCATGCAACTTGTCTCAATGTAATCATTTTGCTGCCCCAGAATTAATTTGCTTGCGTAATAATCAGCCTTAGCTGCTTCTAGTTATACACAAGTACAAGGAAAAATTTAACAAAATTCTGTCATGCCACATTCATAGTTCCATTAATATTGTAAACCCTAGAGGCATTTTAGTTTTGAAGATGTTTCCTGAAAATGTTTTTTTTTTTTTTCATTTTGAAAAGTCATGCATGGAATATGAGTAGGAATTGACGATCCCTATGTCCCTGTCTTGATCAGCTGTAATCTGGACCTCAGAATTAATTTGAGTTATGACTCACTCGGTTCGCTTGAGTTGAGCTGAAATTAATAAAAGCTCTGTAAATGTAGATGATGAATCTAGGTCAGACACAAGCAGAAATGGAGCTGCATCAGTTCTACACTGCTGCAAAGCTGTGACATATCATTTACTTCAGCTGGAGGGATATTCACTCTGCCCCATTCTCTTAGTTTTGCTTAAAATGACTCTATTGAGTACATTTCTCTGCGATCAGTCTAAGTTAGATCAAATTAAAGTCTTAATACTTAACTTTACTTAGGTCATCACTAACACTAAATGTATTGCTTTGATATTGGCTTATGGATCTTATGGATGATGTTAGTCCTGATCAAGTTGTGTTCTGCTCTAGCTCAAGTACTTAAAATGAAATAATTTTATGAAATATTTCATAAAACCATGGGTGCTCAAGCTAGATTGTACTAATATTCATGAATACAAATAAACCAGTTGATTGAACTCAGATATGTTATTGTGTGCTTATTGTGCAGTATGTTTCATAAACAAACTCTCCAATGATGTAAACGGGTCCTTAGGCATGACACTACTGGGGGATTTTGATCTGGGTTGGTTAAATCCCTCAGCATGGATTTTATTGACTCTCCATGGAGTTAGAGTCATTTACCACATGGGGGCAGTATTACACTGAGTTGATGTGAATGAGAAATTATCTTTATTCACTTCAAAGCAATTAGCATACCTCATTACTGTGTTGTAATTTTCCAATTGGGAAAAATTAATCAATTTAGAAAATGAATACATGTAATTACTAATTATGATTTTATAAGTGATGTCCGTCTATAGAAATTAAGCATGTGAATGGAAGGTGTCTCTTTTGACGAAAGTGAGCGTAACCTTAACTGCTAAATGGCCATTTGAGTTGAATCACCATACTTCTCTGATCCGTGTGCACTCACAGCACACAGGCAGCTGTGTACCTTTCATCCACAATGTGCTTCTTCCTTTTATTGTCTTGCCTCAATACCAGTTATCAATGGGCACCTTGTTTACTTACGTCCTTCAGTGAAAGAGCTTCAATTACCCACCCGTCGTCAACTTAAGCATTAAATATTCAAGTCATTCTGTTTAGATGAACGTGACAGCTTCAGCCCTCCTTGCAGTTCCTGTGGTTTGAAGTTCCAGCTCTGACTTTGGACTGAAGGAGATGTGGAGGACGTCCGCCCAACAAAGCTGCATTGAGTCAGTCTCCACCTTAGTGGTGAGGAGAGCAGCGCTCTGAGATGAGCCAACATGATTACGTGCTGGATTGTGTGGGCATTGTGTGTGTTTATTACGTGATTCATTTCAAGTGGTTCCAACTGGATCGCAAAGCGTTGCTTATCTTTGTAATTAAGGCTTGTGGAGTGTAGGATTGAGTGTGGGGGGCGCATGCATACACGCACACGCACTCCTGGCTGCTGGGGTCCTTTGAAACAGAAACCTGGAGTGATGTGCCTGTCTATCTACCTGCTTTAAGAGGGAGACCATGTCCACAGTCAACAGATGGGGAAGATCACTGTGACGGTTCATGATGAGTTTTCATGGATCGCTATAATCACACAGTGAGTGAAAAGACCTTTATTGTGTGAACGCCTCCTCAAGACCTTGGCTTGAATGATCGAACCGTACCTCCACGCAGCCTCCCCCACAGTTTTGGACAGGGTCAGCCTTAGCACTGGAGTGTGTCTGTCAATGATGCTCCTCTGAGAGTAGCTATCAAAGAGATAGTCGATTTTTTACTGTTGTTCTCTTTTTTTTTGCTCTTTCGTCTAAAATTGTTGATGCTATCAATACATGGACAGAAGCAATCTGTGTCTGTGAGAATAAAGGTTTAAAGAAGCTTCTTGAATTGACACGTGTGGGAACAGAATAGCCCTTAACCTGCTGATAATCTGAGGCAGTAGAAATTGGTTTCAAAGGCGCTGCTTTCCAGCAGTGCTTAACCAATCCTTATATTTACCATGAATGGAAAATTATTTATGAAAAGTCAAAAGAACACAACTTTGTAAATGAAACACAGCTGAACATGAATAGCAAATTGCATTAATGGAGTACAGTGTGTAGTGACAATAGCTGCACCAAGGTAAAGCATGAAGTGAACTGACAAGCCTGACAAGCCTTTCACAATACACAGAAATACAAGTTTTTCTTCAACTTCAGAATTTTTTCTGTAACTTATGTTATTTAATGAAAGCAACATTGTAGCAGTAAGGATTCACTAGTTCACAGATAGAAAACCTTTGAGTTTCTTAGATGTGTCTGAAGGAGAGATGATTGTCAGTCCTTGCTGGTAGATGTTCCTCTCAAAGTTCCTCTCAGTTTGAAAGCTTTTTTTCGGCCATTTAAGGTGCAGTCAGTTATGGCTTGTCGTGTTTAAAATGAGATGCAGCTTATTCTTTACTAATAAGGCTAGTAAGGCTGATTCCTGATGTAATTTTTATGATTGCGAACGACAGAATTACAAATCACTTCATCCACTCGTTCATGTGTTCATGTTCATGAATGTGAGTGACTCAACACGCTCATTAATGTGGGTCAGCATAAATGTGCGATACAAGCAAGATAGGTATTTTCACTGCTTTTCCAGTTTCTGAGTTTAGTCAAGGGCTGGTTACTGGGACCTGGTTCAGTGTCTCACTTTGTAAATGTTGCATTTGTAACTGGTTGCTTCTAGAGTGGTGAGCTGCAGTGTGGTGTTAAAAGGGATTCCATTAACAGAAGAAAAAAACAATCACTGGAAAAAAAACACGCTCTGGATAGCTCACATTTGCATTTCATCTCTGAATCTGCCAGCATTATTTAACTTATGTTGATGGTTCAGGCTCTCATAACAGTGCTGAATGGAGGGCTAATCTCACAGATACAAACAATCTTCGATGCTTTTTAAAGCAATATTCACAGCCTTTTTTTTGTATTTGCTATGACTTTATTAGACAGAATTAATTAAGAATGGCATTTAAAGTGGTGGCAAAATCCTTCATTTTGGTTCTCAAAGTCTTTTTCTCCTTGTGAGAGAAAGAAGTTCAGCGGCAAGGTTGGACTGCTTTTGCCAATTAAGCATAAACATGTCAGTGTCTAAAACTAGAATTGTAATCCATCATCCTAACCCTATAGCGTAGAGTATAGTAGATGGGCAGTACTGAATCTGCACCTCAATGCCTTTGAAGGACACCCTGGCAATCACAGAGCAGCTTTTCAATTATTCAAGGGCAAAATCACTTCAAATAAGTTAATTGAATCCTCATTTGCATTTATCCACCCCCAGGAGATTATGCAAATGACATGCATGAATCTACCTTTACGTTCCATTGCAACGAGACAGTTCCAACATGCCAGTCCCAACTTCCCTTGTGTGACTGATCACTCCTAGGAGGAAAGAGTAGTTTTGGTACCTATGCAGTTAGAGTAAGTAAAGACAATTTTCTATTTGCATTAATCGCCTTCGATTCTGGTTGAGAAAGCTAAAAAATCTCTGTGTACGAGGGGATCACAGATCCCTAACCTTTCTGTACCATGGATGTCCAATGACATTCTCAGGCTTGGGATGGCCTCTACATTGATAACCATGCATTGATGGACAGACTACAGTACGGTATCATTCCAGCCTTTCGATATGATCTTTTTTTTCTTCAATCGCACACCTTTGTCTAAATCATCGAATCACTGAGGAGTTAAGGAGGCTTATGGATATGACTTCTATGTATGTGACGTGCATATTTGTCAAAACACAGTGTAGGATGTGAGTCAGTATATCTGAGTCATTGTGTTGTGTGTCCGTGTTTCCCTTCATGCAGAAGCTCCGGCTCCTTTTCCAGAGCAGGATTATTACAGAGAGATAGGGCTGTCTTCATTTCCTGTCTCTGCATCCAGGGTGAGGGGAAAAAAGGCTACATTATTGAAAGGCAAAAGTAAAGAGCAGAATCTCTATCCTGTCAAAAGCGTGTGTGTGTGTTTGTGTGTGTGTCGCTGTGTCCACGTACAGTATCTGTGTGTGTGAGCAATATATCCTATCTTATTTCACAAAAGACATGACACAATGGGTCTGCGCCAGCTTTGATGAAGAATAACAATAATGTTGAAGGACAATCTGTACTCGCTTCGTTGCAAATGCACTCGACAAGAATATGGTCACGCCAATTTTCCCAAAACACCTTGCACAGACTCTTCATTATCAGAAAAGGAGATTGTCAGAAGGCGAAGGAGAATGACAGAGCAGCAAGTTAGAACATTCTTTGTTAGCCTCAACACTAACAGCCAGTCACCTGATTCCTAGTTAAACCCCTATTGGGTCTGGATCATTAGTGGTCTCCTGTGCTCTTTCACTGCTACATCCATAGGTACTGGGCACCTCTCCCTGTTATCGTGTGCTGTGAGTTGTCATAACAACAGCTGCAGTCGGTGGAAGAATAGTGTGAGGTCTTGACGAAAGGTTGTTTACTGTTCAGGAGCCAGATACGGCTAGAAATAGAGAGGGAGGGGGAAAGAAGAGTGAGACAGGGAGAGGTGGGTGGAGGTGTATAGAAAGGGAGAGAGAGAGGGAAAGAGAGAAGAAGAGAGAAAAGGAAAGAAAAAAATAAAGTTATTTCTTTTAAACTAAAGCAGGGGTGTCAAACTCCGGTCCTCGAGGGCCGCTGTCCTGCATGTTTTAGATGTTTCCCTGATCCAGCTCACCTGATTCTAATGAATGGTTATAACAACCCATTTAATTGAATCAGGTGTGTTCGAGCAGTAGGAGGAAAAGAAGGGGGGGTTGAAGGGAAGGATTGGAGGGATGCTGAAGCATGTGATTTCAAGCACACACATTTTGTGTCATTATCTTTTTCTTGAGCCACAATTTCTTTGAATTGAAAACAGGGTTTGCTGGATGTTGATCCCCCTTGACTCTCTGAAATACAGATGTGTGTAAATGACAGCTCTGTTCCTAATTAAAGAGTGCAGGTTCCAGCTGAAGGTGGGCTGGCTTAGTAGAACATCTGCCAGCTGCCAAACTGAGCAGAGGGTCCTGGTGTGTGTGTGTCTGTGTGTGTGTGTGTATGAGAGAGAGAGAGAGAGAGAGAGAGAGAGAGAGAGAGAGAGAGAGAGAGAGAGAGAGAGAGAGAGAGAGAGAGAGAGAGAGAGAGAGAGACAGAGAGAGAGAGAGAGAGAGAGAGAGAGAGAGAGTGTATGGGTGTGTATAGGTGTGTGTTTGTGCTGATAAACGTCTGTGTAGGTGTGTGTGGATGGGGTTTTGCTTTTATACATTAACTATTTTAATAAAATCAGAACCATTAGAGTTACAATCACTCTTTCTGTCCATCTGAGCCACCATTGCAGACACATTTTACTTCAGATTAAAATTCACTGAATTAATTTTTGGGGGATTGAATGTTTATAGACCAATACAAAATACAAGCACCAACACCAAGCTAGAACACAATCCTGCAGGGGCTCATTGAATGGTCCTTAGAGGGTGTTGTTCTGTTTCCCCTAGGGTTTGAGTAAATGTCAGACCAGGATGATAAAATATCTACTAATTGGATTTCTCTCAGATTGACTGACATATTGATCTTCATGTTGTTTGCCCAGTAATCCTTTTAAGTCTGTGGTCAAAGTGAGTTTATTCTGTAGGGCTACAGATCCCAAGATCTACTTTTATGTTTGATGTTGTCAGCATTGGCTGGAGGTTCTCTGTTTTCATTTTCCCTAACACCCCACAAACAAATTACTTAAAAGGATAGTGAAATAATCTCTTGACTCTCGAAGTGGAATATTGGCTCAGAATGTGAATGAAGATCGACAGTCTGTTACTAATCCATCCGATTTCCTCCACAAAAGTTGCGAGTTGAGATAACCTGAAACTCCATTAAGAACAATTAGAGGATTTATTTAGGTTTGAACCTACAGTTAATGACTATAACAGTCATTACAATCAGACCTGCTGGCTTGTAACACGTTGAATGCACTTGATAGTTTCCAAACCCATCTAATTTTTTATCTCATTCTAGCTGTACAGTCTATCCGGTGAATTGGTTTCTCTGGAATCATAGAAACTATCAAACTTCTGGACACACAAACACATACAAAAAAGGGTGCTTAAAAGTAATTCTATAGTTTATACATTCATCACAGCTCTCTTTGCCTCTGTCTCTCTATTTGGGTCTCTCACTCTGTCTCTCTCTCTGTCTTGATCTCTCACTCTGTCTGTCTCTCTGTCTTGGTCTCTCACTCTGTCTCTCTCTCTGTCTTGGTCTCTCACTCTGTCTCTGTCTCTATCTTGCTCTCTCGCTCTGTCTCTCTCTCTATCTTGGTCTCTCACTCTGTCTCTCTCTCTATCTTGCTCTTTCACTCTGTCTCTCTGTCTATCTTGCTCTCTCGCTCTGTCTCTCTCTCTCTGTCTTGGTCTCTCACTCTGTCTTTCTGTCTATCTTGCTCTCTCGCTCTGTCTCTCTCTCTCTGTCTTGGTCTCTCACTCTGTCTCTCTCTCTGTCTTGCTCTCTCGCTCTGTCTCTCTCTCTCTGTCTTGGTCTCTCGCTCTGTCTCTCTCTCTATCTTGCTCTCTCGCTCTGTCTCTCTCTCTATCTTGCTCTCTCACTCTGTCTCTCTCTCTATCTCGGTCTCTCACTCTGTCTTTCTCTCTATCTTGCGCTCTCGCTCTGTCTCTCTCTCTGTCTTGGTCTCTCGCTCTGTCTCTCTCTCTGTCTTGGTCTCTCGCTCTGTCTCTCTCTCTATCTTGCTCTCTCACTCTGTCTCTCTCTCTATCTCGGTCTCTCTCTCTGTCTTGATCTCTCACTCTGTCTCTCTCTCTGTCTTGGTCTCTCACTCTGTCTTTCTCTGTCTCTCCATCCCTCTTTCTGTCACACTTCATCAGTGTTCAAAGAGAAAATGAACAATCAAGACCATTTCGATGGACCATTTCTAAAGTTAGTAATTACCTAGAGCTGAAAGAAGTGGCCTTCATGATTTCATTAATTTATAATGAAGACCAGTTATGAGAATATAAATATGTTAGTTAATGAGAAGTTGAAGTGTTTCTATCATAGTAATATTCTCTCAAATGTGTTTTGATCTTGTGCTTGCCTCACTTCAAGCCATCAAAACAACATTCAAAAGAGACAATATGTTCTTGTACCAAGACTAAACTACATTTCTGAGTCAAAAATACTTTGCTTCATAGTTCTTTTTTAAAGTTTCAAGTTTTTTGTGTGGCACAGATTATTGTCATGCTTACATTTGTGTAATTTACATGGTGTGTGTAGACAACTGGCATGGGTTCCGACTGGAATCATTTCACCATTACGATATTCTAGTAGTGATCAAAAGAACTCTGAATCTCTGACAGGGCCCTCAACAACACTATTGTTCCTTCGCCACCACCAAATGCCCTCCCTCAGCACCAACAACCATGTTTTAATCTCTCTGTTGTGAGTCATTCAACTATATCTGACAATCCCACTAGATTTATTAAAAAGCTTACAAACTATGAACACATTTCTCTGTGCCTTTTATCATTGCTGAAATTTTTGCTATTATTTTGCTATCCTTTGTTTGTAGTCCATTATCTTTTGTGCTGGACTTCATCACCTCTTTATGTGAGCTTTAGTGACAAGGTCAGCTGTCAGGGGCCTTGAGAAACATAACATTCTGCCTGGTCTGGGTGATGATAACTCTGCGGGGCCAGAGTGGGGGGTCAGAGGTCTGAGGGAGGTGGAGAGAATCCTGGCGATCACATGCCACAGATGTCAACAGAGATGTTGCTACAGGTCCAAACACATGCACCTGGACACATCCTATGGAGCAGACCTACATTATTTACATCTTCTCCTCCTTCCCACCCCTGACCTCCGCTGCCTTTCCCTCCTCTCCTCCCTTTCTCATCACAGGTCAAATAACCCGGTGGAGGAGGAGCTTCAGAAGGTCATGGGAAGTCACTGTGTTGGTGGGGAAGACCTTCTTATCAGAGAATATCAAATGGGTGCCCCCCCCCAACCCACACCAACACAGTGATGGGAGCTGTCAGTAACAAAGTCCTCTGTGAGGGTCAAGCTTCTCTACTGGCTCTCTCTCAGTTCTCAGTTCCTGGAGAGAAGGGCAGCAAGGGATGAAGCCTGTCATAGCTGTCTGAGACATGGATGAGTGAGGGAGGGAGGCTTAGACCCTGGCCTGCACTGTTAATACTGGGATGGATGGCTGACAGAGGGAAATATCTAAAGACTTCACCCCACAGTTATATCCCCCAGCTTCTTGAGGACAGACCAACAGACAGGAGTTCACAAGTTTTTTTTCCTATTGTGCTTTTCTTTTACGATTTTGCTGTTGGTTAGAGTATCATATTTTTTTCATTATCTTATCACATCTATTTAAAAAAGCTGATTTGGCTTGTGGCCTTTAAGGGAAACCTCACTCTCCCCTCTAGAGTTTGCACATGGCTTTGATATGGCACATTTCATTTGAGATAAAGTCTGCGTGAAAAAGGGTTACGCTGCCCCGCCGCCTTCTCTCAAACCAGTCGTCCCTCTGATCCCTTAGATCCTTTTTCACATCATCTCCATTTTCTCCTCTCCATACCTACCTAACTTCAGACTGTCTTTTTCTCAGTCTACCTCTTTATTCAGTCCTATCTTTCTTCTCGTCTTTCCCTCTTTTTTCTCTCTCACACTCCACTCCTTCATCTTACCTTTCTTATCCCTCTCGGAGTTCTCCTCTCCACTGGTGAACCATTTAGACCAGGAAATGAAATGCCTGCCCTGGCTAATCTGGAGAGGCCAGCAGACTGGAGACAGAGACATGGCCCACACAGATAAAACACTCTTCCTGAGTGTAAAATCTGATGTAATCGGACCTGACCTTTAAACACTGGACTAGGTTTGGTGGCATTAAGACCCTGGTTCTTTTAAGTCTGGAGGCTGCCTGTCCACAGACAGATTTCTCTGTGTTTTGAAGACTGACAGTTAGGACTTTACATTGGGAGGGAGGATGGACTAATTATGACTGAGCACTGAGTATCAAATCACCTTTAAAAAAGACTTAGAACACTTTTGGGTGTAAGGAAATGCTTCTTTACCATCAAGCCCACCTGAAACTTCTTGAGTATAGAAACTACACAAAGGTAATTAGTAGCTTCTGTTCAGCCAAGAGCTGAAGAACTCCAAAAATTTCTAGGTCGTTAATGCTAATGGTACACAGACAAAATTATAGAGCTGGTTGCTGCCAAATTCTGACATAACGAGGTGGAGATACCGGTAAACATAAACACAAATAATGGAGCATTTTGAGGTGTGTGGCAAAGCTTAACCATCCATTGCGTGTTCTGTTAATTAGTTTTGCGGTTTGCTCTCAAGCTATATAATTTAAGAGATTTCCCAGTCTCATTACATCACATCCATGGTTTCATAATTATAAGGGCAATGGGAATCTGTATATGAACAGCTTGATATGTGAGATTTTGAGGAAGATTTATGATCTTGGCAAGGTGGGACTGGGGAAAAATGTGTGAAGGAGTTCAGTGCACCTTTAATAATGCATGTGTTGCTGGTTGTGCACTCAGATCAAATGTCTGTGTGTCAGCTATGCACCGAGTTTCACTCTCTATCTGCAGGATAAAGAATGGCTCACCCTGGTCCTCATTCAGAAGGGAGGCTGAAATCCAGAATGTTAAAACGTTTGAATAACTGAGAAGTCATCGTCCATGGTGCTGTCTTGTGTCTCTGTTCAGAACGGCTGTATTTGGAATGGTACTTCTCTGGGGGTGAGCAAGTTGACGTTAAGTCCATGCTTTGCAGAGAGGATTAACGACAAATCATCTGGAGACAGCATTGCCAGTGACCGTCAAGGATCATCAAAAGCATCTCAGTCCTTCTCAGGAACACAGTTTCATTGAGCTGTCAAGCATTAGAATGTGACAAGTCTCTAAAAGGATGGAAGATGAGCGGAGATAAGGACTGTCGGAGTCAGAGACCAGTGGGGAGGGATCTTGAGATATGAAGTATTCACAAGCTTTGTTGGCGAAGATCATGGGGTCACATGTTCCCTCCTCTTGGGAGTTCTCACTCAGGAGATTGATCCCGCCAGCTGAGTGTCACTGTCACTATCACTGTCCTCCATGTCTCTGTCTACTTCTACTCTTTCATTATTCAACCTCCCTTCCTCCTTATCTGTCACGTTACCATGGGTCCTTTTACAAACCTCCTTGTGACTGGGGGAGGTAAATTGACTGCTTTTATATAGCACATTTCACAGCACCTTCTGGCATACCCAAAGCTCTTCACGTTTTGCCTCTCATTCACACACCAATGGAGCTGCCATGCAAGACGCTGGGCTGCCCACCGGAATTAAATTGGGTTCAGTGTCTTGCTCACGGACACTGCAACACATGGCCAGGAGGAGTCAGGGATCGAACCACCAAGCTTGTGATTAGTGGGTGACTCTCTCTAATCCATGATTCCCTATAGGTATAGGGGAATGTAAAGTAGCTAGTACCAGTATAGTCAGACAGACTACATATCTTCAGAACGTAAGTATAACCCACACATAATGTATAGGCTTAGGGTTAGATAAGTATTATTTTCCAGTATTATTTTTTATTCTATATTATTTTATTCTTTATTATTTTATTGTATTTTATATTATATTGTATAGCTCTGCCAGTATTTTGTTGTACATTTTCTACATTTATTTACGATTCTGATTCTGATAGAGTACTACACTGAATATTGATAATATTCTGTGCCTTTGTGATCATCATAATAGTTTCAGTAGAATGATTAATTAAGGATGGTGTTGTAACCTGTCCCAAGTGTTCCTGTTCCTGTCCGATGAGGTATTTCTCCAAAATAATCGATATCACATGGAGACACAACGGGGGACAAACCCATAGAGTCTGAACGAGGACAGCTAACCCTAACAGCCAGCGTGTGGGAGGAAGCCACTTGACATGCATCGGTACATCTCACTCTCTCTTCCACAGACACACCAGAGAGGGTTGTTTTGCATCGTTCCCCCTGGGACGCCTTAGTCCTTGAGGCTGTGTTGATTAGCATCTTGGTGTTTAGTATTCTCTTACTGTGTCCAGTTGTTATGGCAGCTCTGTGAGATAACAAGAGGTAATCCCATTGTTTTGTCACCCTGCATGTTCTCCCACAGTACACAGAGTAGAGTGGATCTGCCAGGGTGAGTGTCTCCACAGCAGAAGGTAGTAATGCTGCTGTCGTGGAAGATCAGCCCAAACAGACAGACATCTTTAATTAAGTCATAATCCCTTGGACGGTTGGTTTTTATCACCGTCCCTCTTGGTTGGGACCTGACAGGCAGTGGTGGCCAGGGAATCCTTAGTAGTGTCATTAAAAGCTAATACAGCACACAAGTGTGGCTTTTCAAGCAGGTACTAAAATATGTCACAACATTGGAACACTTGCTCTCTTTCATGAGTCACATGGTTAAAGCGACGGATTGAGCGGCATGTGTCTTACACTGCCAGGGCTGTACTGCGAAACCATCATCTTCATGAGTGCCACTGTTTTGAACACGCTGCACAGCTTTACACTAGAATTTATGAAAGTTGTTGCTGTTACAACTTTCAAAGATTTTACGGTCCAACACCTCTTCATTTCCACCATCATCTGATGTTTCTATATGTCTCAGAATCTTTAAGCCTCTCTTTCAGTCCACACCTTTTCTCACCCTCACTCTTTCTACCTCTTTAACTATCAAACCAATGCATCATGTACAGACTCCATGGTAGGACTTTTCGCTGACTGTGTTAAGAACAGAAGATAAAACTAGCATGGCCTGTATCATAGAGGGAGGAGCCCGCAGAGAGGAGAGGCTTTCAAGGCTTCTAGGCAGTTGCTTGTTTAATAGACCTTAATCCCAATGACAAATACATCAACTGATACCTCAGCTTTGAGGGAAAGATTCTAAAGCTTTATAACTGGGGTAGGTCGTTAGCATAGAAAGACACCAAAAGTTTTCTGAGGAGTTAAGAGGCTCAGAGAGTCAAGTCTCTCACTGAAGTCATTAAAACCAAAGCAAGATATGACATGATTCTTCAGAGCAGTTTAAAGCCTAATGGAAAGAACCATAGTTTCCTTGAAGCTTTGTATTACAATTAACTCACACCAGAATTTCTGAAACTCAAACTGACACAGTGGGAGGGAGAGACAGACCATCGTGACCAGTAACGGTGGACATTCACGTGTGTTTGGAGCTCATACATGTTTCATACAGATGGTGAGAGAAAAGTTTGATGGAAGATTGAAGAGAAGGCATGAACTATTCATAGGGTTCCTTCAAACATTTATTTCCCATTTGCCTTGGAGTGCAGCTGTTCATGTGATGTGTGACGTTTTATGTGTTCTGTGGTAATATGTGCAAAATATATATTATATGTGTATGTGGGGGGGGGGTCGAATTTGGGGGGGAAGGGTCGAAGTCCCTCCTTCTGAGGGAGGTGATAAAGTGCTTTCTAAGTACTGTTGCTAATTAGGATTTTTAGACAGGGCTAGCAGCCATTGTGATAACACACAGACGCCTTAAACACATTACATATAACAGAAGAACCAGAACAGTTTGGATGATAACAAGATTATTTTATTTCTCTCTTCCCTTGTTCTTCTCCCTCCTTCCTGTCCTCCCTTGTCACACGCAGAAGCAGATGTGACTCTTCAAAGAACAAAGCTGACATCCGTGGAGAAGGACACGTCATGACAGAGAATGGCCTGGCTACGAGAGCCACTTTGGGCCTGGATGTAGCGTGGAGTGAGCGGCCGCCACATTATTTCCGCTCCTTTGCTAGATCTGTTCAGGGTTCAGATGCAGTTGACTCAGTTCTGCTCCTGCTGATGATACTCACATAGCTGACAACTCTGTTGGTTATCAGAGAGAAGAGAACGGGATTTCATATTGATGAGCATTAAAGAAACAAGTGTGCCACAACTCAAAGGGACGCTACATACAATGTGTTTGGTTTTCAACATAGGTTTTCAACAGCTCCCTTGCCTTATTCTCTTTGTTTATCTATCCAGAGGACTGGACTATATTCAATATAGCTCCCTCTCTTCCTCTGTCCTCATCCTCTCTTTTGCTCTTTCTTCTCACTCCCTCCTTCCTTTCTCTCCTTCTCTCTTTGTCTGTCCTCTCCCGTTACTGTCACCTCTCCTCCCATGCTGTTGATAGTCTGTGACCCAGTGTGACATTCCTAGGAGGTTAAGTGCAAAGTGACCTTTCCATTGGTGTCAGTTAGAGAAACATTATCTAGTTAAATCGCCCATGTCCCCTTGTCAAATCTGACTCCTAGTATACGACTCACGTGCCTCTTTCTCGATCTCTGCACACTGCACGCCATTGTTGGGTGTCATCTGCGTTTCCTTCTCTCTGTGTTTCCTCTATAATTAATAGAGACCATTTTAAATGCCTGTTGATTTCCAAGGAAAAAAGGAATCAGTTCCAAGCTTGCTACTAGCAGTGTGGTTAATCTGATCAAAGTAGTTGTGTTTCTTTTATTTATTTAACTTTTTTGCCTGGGGACACATGAGGAAATATAGAACATGAGGCAGTAGTTTTCATTTAGTTCAGAATGTCACGGGTTCTGATCTTCTCCCTTTGAGATCAGCCTGCATGTGTGCATGTGTTTGGTGAGATAGTATGCAGGTCTATAATTAGTTTGATCCCAGCAAGGCAACACTCCTTGATAATTGATTAACTTCTGCAAATTAATATTGACGGCTTCATCGGTTTTATGGAGCATTGCTAGTGGCGGTTTCCACAGCGGCACTCTGTCAACTCCCATTACAAGGTCTCCACAGCTGGTCAACATTAAAAGCTGGTGCTGGAGGTGGAACGGTAGAGCTGTTAGCCTTTGTAAACAAAGTAAATTGGGCGTTAATAATAGAACTCCACCCCCTCACCCTTTTCCCTTTTGCTCCATCACTTCTCCCCCCCCCCTCGCCTCTGTCCTCCATGTCTTCACATCTTCAGTCCTTCATGTCCTTTTGGCTGCATCTGGGATGAGGGGCCCTGTCTATCTGCCGTCAGAGCTTAGCACTAACCTGTTCCCTAGCCACAGAGGAGTGCGAAGATAGTTATTGTATCATGGATGGAGGTGGTACCAGGGAGCGTTTTGAAAGGATCCGTTTATCCACCTGTGGATAAAAGGTCAGGTGGAGGTGTATTACATCACCTACAGGTGTACTGAAGAGAATCATTCGAGGGAGTTATTTCATACACGCTGACAGACACAGGCAACCACGCACACACAATAACTGTTCAAACCCTTATAACCTGATAGAAATGGTTGTGCAACTTCACAGCTCTCCTGGTGTATTTATAGCAGAAGTGTTTAGATAATAGATCTCCAGTAGGTGGATGGCTGGTCCTGCCAGCCCAACTCTCACTGCAGTAACGCTGAGCCTCCACTCTGCCCACATCCTAAACATGAGATCACACTCTGTTTCGCTTGTTTGTGAAGAACATGAGAGAGAATAAATGGAGATCCATTCCCCCACACATACATGCACCCCCAACCTGAAACTCACACATGCACATCCGCAAACATGGAGGGCCTCACACAAATACACACAAGCAGGCACACACACACTCACACACACACGCACTCTCATTTACACACACACTGTTTCCTTTTTTCTCACACTCAAGAGTGTGACACAGAAACACAGCGTTAATATTTATATATAGGTATATATCCTCTCTATAAACTGTACTGAATCACATTAAGGTTATGAAAGATGAACATATGTGTGACAGCATTGCTTTGTAGTCAAATTCATTAGTCTTGGTACACAAAGTTATTCATTGGCGTTCCTCAAAGTGTTAATCATTGTATCGGTCCCTTTGGTGTTAAGAACGTGATTTCTGTAGTTCTAGCAACCTATTCAACTTCTTGAAATACATGCAGAAGTTTGGATAGGGGAAATATCTAGAAGAACTGCAATGGCATGGATCTTAGAGATGAGTTCAAAGATGTCCATTGAACAAACACAATACAATGAGCATGTGTGTTTTTACAACAATTAACAAATGCCACATCACAGTGTTTTGCAATATTCCAGGCCATATAATCCACATAATGATGTCCACATTAGGATTTCTGTTTCATGTCATTCCTGCCTTTTCCCACAAAAACAGGAAAGGAAAAATACAGTGGTAACACATTTATCACATGTTCTGTCTTTAGTGTCAACAGGTTACCAGTGAGTTCAGTAAAGTCCATGTTTGCCATGTCTTCACAGGCTGTGGAGCAGTCCAGGTCAGACACACCTGTTAATATCCCAGTAGAGTGTACATCACAAAGACAGTGTATGTATGTGTATAACTTTTCCACACCATTGTGTCAGTAGCATCTCTTGAACTTGATGAGTTTGTGGAAGGCC
Organism: Hypomesus nipponensis; assembly: GCF_054491055.1. NCBI lineage: Eukaryota > Metazoa > Chordata > Actinopteri > Osmeriformes > Osmeridae > Hypomesus > Hypomesus nipponensis. Next base: position 13,481,638 of record NC_140363.1, read on the forward strand.
TGTTTGAACTCGTCGTTAAAGACAGTGTAGATGACAGGGTTGATGAGGGAGTTGAGGTATCCCAGCCAGGTGAAGACGTCAAACAGAACAGGGTGAAACCAGCAGCCCTTGCAGATGGCCATGACCAGGGTGCCCACGAAGAAGGGCAGCCAACAGATGATGAAGGCTCCCAGGATGATGCCCAGCGTCTTGGTGGCCTTCTTTTCCCTGGCAGCGCACAGGCGTTTCCTTTCAAGCACGTTGTCCGCTAGCTTCACCTTCACGCTGTTCACGAACAAAGGCGAGCCTCCCCCTCCTCCTCCTCCTCCGGCTGCTGAATGGGTGTGTCCTTCCTGGTTGGAGGAGGAGTTAATCGAACAGAGGGAGGAGCCAGCGGAGGTCTGGATGAGCTGGGCTGTGGTGAAGCGTTTTCCGCAGGACGCCGGCGGCTTGAAGATGCGCGAGCGTGCGGCCACGTAAATCCTCCCGTAGAGGATGATGAGGAGGATGGTGGGAACGTAGAAGGCGCCGAAGGTGGAGTAGAGAGTGTACGAGATCTGGTCTGTGTTCACCAGGCACTCTGTCAGCTCTTCATGGGCCTTGGCCTGCCGCCAGAAGAGCGGCGGAAGGGAGATGGAGATGGAGATAACCCACACCACCCCCACCATGAGCCCCGCCCGGCGCGTCGTGCGCCGCCTGGAGTACTCCAGGGCGTCAGTGATGGCCCAATAGCGGTCCAGGGCGATGACGCACAGATGCAGGATGGAGGCTGTGCAGAAGGTGATGTCGGAAGAGAGCCAGATGTCACAAACAATCTGGCCCAGCGACCAGGTCTTGCTGACTGTATAGACGATGCTGATCGGCATGACAAGGATGGACACCAGCAGGTCCGTCACGGCCAGCGAACCAATCAGGAAGTTGGCGGGGGTGTGCAGTTTTCTGGTGAGGAAGATGGTGGCGATGACAAAGGCATTAGACAGCACCGTTGCCAGGGTGACAATGGCCAAGATGGCGGATAGGGAGATTTGCAAGCTCAGGATTGTGGTTTCATCCCAGGGTGGGTCAGTGTTGGTTCCAGGGAGATCTGTGACATTGGACAAGAACAGGTCCAGCACTGAGGTGTTATCTTGCTCCATCCCGCCTGGTGCTTTAACCTTTCTGCTCAGATGTCCTCTCCACGCCACTCCTCTTTCATGTGGTTGGGGTTAGAGGAAGCTCATGGTCCCCATCAAGATGATCGATCCAGACTCTTTCTGCCTCTCCCCCAGTGGGGATCACAGGGCTGCATTGATGAATGTCACAGCTGGTTTAGACGTGTGCCTGTTGCACAGAGGGCTTTTTTATCCCTTTATTTCAGCCTGTTCGGTAAACAAATCCGTCTGTATACCTCCGTTTCGGTCATCTCCGAGCAGAGAACCAGCCTGTGTTCGATTTCATATTATCAGCCTTTTAGTTTTGTGCAGGTCCATAATTTTATTGTGCGACTAATGGCTGCATTAGTTTTTCTGAATTTCTAATATTGGTTGGTCCCGATGGTCTGACTAAAGGGCCTCATTGGTATTCAGCTCTAAAAGTCTGTTTTCTCTTTGGACACATCTCCACTCCACTCCTCTCATTCCCTTTTTGTTTCCTCCTTTCCCTTTGCCTGAGAGATAATAACAGAGACTCCAGCTTCCTCTTTTTGTCTCTTCTTCTGTCTGCAGCTTCTTTTCTGCACCTCTGTGTCTTGCTCTGTATCGAACACACCTTTGTCCCTCCACCCGTCTCTCTCTTTTTGTTTCCCTCTCACCTCTTCTCCCTTACTCTATCGCTGCCTCTGCCGATCCCCTAATCTGAAACTGGACCAGACTCTGTCAAACAGTGTTCATAGAGCAAAGCCTGAGTAACAACAATAGCCAAGCTAGATGTTAACATGATCCCCTCATCCCTGAGATCCTCTTGTTCAGTCCAGTCGTGAAGGACCACAACAAGTCAATACCTTGAGACTTTTTTAGACCATGGGCTCATTTGACACTCAATGAATGTGGTACCGAAAAAAACATTTTAAGTCCTGTGTGAGGTTGCAGAGGGAGTTCTTTTATCGATCTCTCAATGTGTGTTTGTGGACACACCTCTGTCTCAGACTTGGTGGTCAGTACAGTATGGAGCTGAAGGGCTTGCTCTGACACCTTCACTTAGTCCTGATTCTGCTTCAGAACACCTCCATTTTACCCAGCTTCTTTCACAGCACATTCACCCTAGGAAGAAACAAATACAACATTTAGAAATTTGCATTACAGATTTATATAAAAAAACTACAATAATAATAGGACTGAGAAATCTGCAAACTCCACTTTCACTGCATTTGAGATTCACCACCTACACCCCAAACCATCTTTTGTCATTACATGCAAGAATGACATTGAAATCCAATGGAGCAGGGATAACATACAAATCGCAGAAGCTTGCCAACACCAAAATAAATGCATATACGCTGTCTTGAGTCATGTTTCTCATTAATCTTCAGCAGCTATACTGATCAGCACACACACACAGACACGTGCAAGCAGAGATGCACTCAAAATGCATAGACACACAGCCAGCTTTGTGTCAACGTTTCATATTAACTTGATTCTATTTCCATAAATGAAAAGCAAATAAGAAGAAAGATGATGTCTATAAAGCCTTCAGTATGTCTTTATGCCAGAGGTTAATACATCAGTGGCTGCAGTTGTTAACATGAAGCTGATGAGGTAGCACCTCTTGTCAACCACTGTCTTGGCTGTAAGCCTGAAGGTATTCAGAATGTGAAAAATGGGTCACTCGCTGAAAAGGTTTATCATCCAGAAAACACCCACATGGATAAAACTATATAAATGCACACAGCCAAGTGAATTAAATGATGTTTGTTCAAAATTAATTTTGTGAATAAAACAACAGAATATCAGTCTGTTTGGAGATCAGAGGATGTACCAGTCCCTCCCTCCTCCCACCCTGCCCCAGCCCCTCCCCTCCTCCTCCCACCCTGCCCCAGCCCCTCCCTCCCTCCTCCCACCCTGCCCCAGCCCCTCCCTCCTCCTCCCACCCTGCCCCAGCCCCTCCCTCCTCCTCCCACCCTGCCCCAGCCCCTCCCTCCCTCCTCCCACCCTGCCCCAGCCCCTCCCTCCCTCCTCCCACCCTGCCCCAGCCCCTCCTCCTCCTCCCACCCTGCCCTAGCCCCTCCTCCTCCCACCCTGCCCCAGCCCCTCCCTCCTCCTCCCACCCTGCCCCTGCCCCTCCCTCCTCCTCCCACCCTGCTCCAGCCCCTCCCTCCCTGCTCCAGCCCCTCCCTCCCTCCTCCCACCCTGCCCCAGCCCCTCCCTCCTCCTCCCACCCTGCTCCAGCCCCTCCCTCCTCCTCCCACCCTGCCCCAGCCCCTCCCTCCTCCTCCCACCCTGCCCCGGCCCCTCCCTCCTCCTCTCACCCTGCCCTAGCCCCTCCCTCCTCCTCCTCCCACCTGTCTGGGGGATTTTATACCTGGAGGTAGGCAGTGTCACCAGACTGAAGGGTGTCCCTTCGGAACAGCTTTATCCCCACTATGGGCACTCACCCAAATGTTGGATCTGGTGAACATCTGATCTGGAAGTATTTTTCCACAGTTCATTTCATTTTAGCTAATGACACTGCGACATTGCTCTTGACATTGCTAATGATACTTTTAAATACAGTACCACGATGACCAGGCTTTTGTTGGCCTGTTTGGTCAGCACACACTGTTGTGTCATGGACGTTGAGTCACATCCTTTGATTTTGCTGTTTGCAGGAAAAATTAAGCATCAGTCACTTCAACAAAGAATACAGCGGTCTCAAAGGAGTTTTTCAAAGAAGCGCTGAAGCAGGGTCAGAACCTGACATATCCACAGAATCTCACCAATTATAATTCAAATATCCTCAATTGACCCTGAGTCTATGAAAACTCACAGACTGTAAATGTGAAGTCTGATGAAGTACAGCCCGCTCAACCAAACTGGCCCTCACCCGAGATCGGGACAGTCCACCTGGGCCGCCTGCCATCTGAAAGAACCAGTCGCAGGGCATCCTCTGTGGAGTGTGAGATATGTGAAGTGACAAGGTGGTGGAAACAGTTAGCTTGGCATTCACATTCCATAGCAATCATGATGGGACAGCCAGCCAGGTGTAACCCTACCTCCATCTGACTCTTCCTGTCTCTGCCTCTGCCTCTGCCTAACCCTGCATCGCTTGAACAACGCTCCCAATTGGCAGCGCCTGTTAGGTTTGTGTTAACCTTAACCTCTCCTACAGAGTCTTGTATGTCTGACAGGATCAGGTTCAATGTCTCTGGTTCTCCCCATCCCCCTCTCTCTCTCTCTCTCTCTCTCTTGCTCTCTCTCTTTCTCTCTCTCTCTCTCTCTCTCTCTCTCTCTATTTCTACATTTCTATCTGAGTAATTATAAGGTGCACAGGCCATTGCTAGTAGTAACATGGTGCCTTGCTAATGAAGCACAATGAACAGGGCTTGTGTAACCAACAAGGAACAGATGGAATTCATGTGCATGAATTAGCCTGTGTGTGAATTGGTTGGCAACCACACTGAAACCACAATGCACAATTCATTAGGACCAAGCAGTGGTGGTGTTTAGTTCTTGCATTGTTGCAGAGCTTAGGAGGGTGGGATTAGGTAGTTCGGTGGAGGAAGTTAAAGGGATAAAGCTTATAAAATGGTTGCCTTTCATGTTGATTATTTCCAGAGGCCTCTTTTTTAATGTTTACCCAAATTGACAGGTCTTGAAGTTCAGAATAGTAATGGCCAGAAAAAAAACAGCTGACAAACAAGCTAAGGACCTCAGCTGATATTTAATGCCGCTGTAACAGCTTGTTTAATTAGAGCAGCACTCTCTTACCTTTTTGATTGACAACTACTCCCACATGAAGGATTATTACTCTGTTAATACACACATACAGTTCCAGTCAAAAGTTTGGACACATTTTGACTGGTACTGTATCTCCCTTAGAAAAGTACCTTAGAGTTTGTTCTCTGTCAGGTGGTAAGCAAGCTAAGTCAGACTCTTGTTTTATCATTCTTGTCCCATGTCTGTTAAGGTCCTGTCACACCAGAGAAGCTGAGTATTTGAGTATTTCTTTGGCTACAAAAAAAATGTTAGGTAAAAATGTTCTGTGACAGAACTCAAAGGTATTGTATTCAGAACTGTACTGTACAATATTGAATTGCTTCCAAGATATACAGCCGGGGAGCAGGTAGAGAGAGAGAGAACAACAGATTTACATGGATCTAATCACAGTGACTACACACACACACTAATCTTAGTTTCCCACCCATGGGTTTAGATTACATAGGGTGTATCTTATTCAGCATCCGACAGTCTGTGATGAACGGGGACATTTTTATCTATTTACACATCCAGCCAATAAGACAAGGACATGGCTTATCTCCATGTGCTGGGCCTCCAATCAGATAATGAGTACCTAAATAAATGTGAAATAAACTAAAAATTGAAGCCAAACCAGGCCCCACAGACTAACTGCTTCCAAGATATACAGGCAGGGAGCAGGAACACGCCAAATTTGTTTCACGGTCAATTTCCATCTAAATTCAATGACTCATATTGACACTGGCAATCAGTCATAGGAGAAAGCATGAGAAGGTACCATTGTCCTGGAGGAATCGAAACATCTTTGGTTGTGTGTCAAGCCTGTATAACCTCTAACATAAAGAAGGGGGTAGGCTGCTCTCAGTTATTTTCAATTACTTGAACAAACTGAATGAAGCTCTCTCAGACAGGGGCAAATGTAACCTGGTCGTGGCTTACAGCACCCGTGATGGGATTCCATGGTGATTCATTTAGCCCAGCGAGCCCTAGGGCACAGACAGAAGGCATGAACCAATATCAACCTTTAGCTGAGGGGGATTTGAGGGAGGTACCAAAGCACAAGCAGGTTCTATTCTTCTGTTCTGAAGGTAATGTACTTTCGTTCAATTTCAGTGAAATCGGTTAAGTGAGACTCTGGGTACGTCTTTAATTTTCTGTCCTGAATAAACAACCACAACTATTTGGTGATAGGAATTAAGTAACCAAACTTCACCCATATTAAGCCATTGAATTGAGAAGCCACAGAGTTTGTAGCTGTTTCATCCGGTTGCTGTTAAGATTTTCCACACTCAGATTTGAGCTGACAAGGATAATTATACAGTCTTCTGATAAATTACTAATGCCCCAAATCCCTTTCTAGGATGGCCGCAGTACTCTTTCTAAACTAGAATGTAACAAGACCCCAAATAACTTTCTAGGACTTTTTGTCTGCTCCACAACTTTGTCAAATCTGCCGGGGAAAAAGGGTTTTTAGGTAGTTTGCAAACAAAATGGTTTTGTAAACGATGCTAGATGGAACAATGTCATACAGTGTGTGTACAGATTTGTGAGAGCTGCCTGTGTGTGTGTGTGTGTGTGTGTGTGTGTGAGAGAGAGAGAGAGAGAACATGTGTGTCTAAACTGATGTAATTATAGTGACTACACACACACTAATCTTAGTTTCCCACCTATAGATTTAGATTAAATAGGGTGTATATTATTCCGCATCTGAAAGTCTGTAATGAACAGGGGCATCTTTATCTATTTACACATCCAGTCAAACAGACAATGACATGGCTTATCTCCATGTGCTGGGCCTCCAATCAGATAATGAGTACCTAAATGAATGTGAAGTAAACAAAAAAATGAAACCAAACCAGGCGCCACAGACTGACTGAACCTGAACCAGACACAGATCCAGCTGCCAGAAGACCGTTAGGAGCTAATATAGCCTGCATCTGGAAATACCCCCATCACCGGCCAGAGACAGGCATAAAGAACACAGAGAACACAGTGAAGACTAGATAATTTACACCTCAAAAGCAATAAACAGTCAGTAGGCTACATGACATTATACCCTAGAGGAGTTTGTACAATGGATGATGGGTCATTGATCTTTGGACAGATATGTTAATTCTGGTTCTATATTGAGCTGGCTAGTGCAAATTTTGGTCTGACCAGTGCTAAAGGTGGTCTGGGGTAAAGCTAATGTTGGTCTGGGCTAATACTAACATTGGACCAGGCTGGCGCTGGTTGTTGGTGTTGGTTAGGGGTAGCACTAATGTTGGTCTGGGTAAGTACTGATGTTGGTCTGGTGGTAATCCTTGTTGAATACAGCAGGCCTGCAGGCTCTGCATGACCACTGTGGAGACAAACAGGCTAATTGATTTAGCAACTGAAAGCCAATGGTTCAGCTGAAGATAATGGTCTTGGTTCACCTGCTGATGTACAGGCAAAGGCAGACAGGGGGTATGTGATCTCTTCACTGTCAATATACAGTGTGAAGAGGTAAATGGTGGAGTGGATAAATGGATAGAGGATGGATGACAGGGATAGTTTGGCGATGATAGGTGAATTACCTTTATATCCACTGCTGTACTTAACTTCCTTGTTCTTCAGAAAGAATGATTGCCCTCTCCAGCATGATAAGCAACACCCAGAGTTTGCCTTAAAGGTACAGCTTTTGATACAGGTCACTTTGTAGTCAATAAATGTCTCATAAGCTTGCATCTTGTACTAGGTATTTATTCATGTATTTTATTTATTCATAGTCATCCATACAGTGTGTGTGCAATATTACAATAATGGGGGCTAAAATTAGATTTATTGAGCAACATCTCTCCCATCTTGTAATATCAGTGTATGTGAACATGAGAGGGCTTTAGAAAGCTGGATCCATACAAAGGGATAGAGAGGATTTGTGAATGACTTATTCTGTCTGATCCACAGGGGAGAAACACCATAGAAATATACGATTCACCATAGCTATACACAGTACAAACACATGCACAGTAGGATGCACAAACAGTTGGAGCCGCATTAACCCAAGTGGAAAATCCCCCCAACCTCGTTGGTTGTGTTGCAAACAAGCAAGAAATACAATCAAAACTATACAGTCCTACCTGCTTTCATACAGGACATGTACTTTCAATAGTCCATACAGTTTATAGGTATGTGTGGTCATTACCAGCCCCTCAACTGAGCTTCCCCTTCCACGTTGTTAGAGGCCAGTTTAGCTCCAAGAGACTCAGGGTGCTGATTCAGATTCAAATTGTCCAGGCAGTGATGGGAGGTGCAGATGGTGCAGCATCACCATGGCATAATCCCAACCCCTGGACACCAAACCTCAGGTCAGAGCACTCAGGCAGCGCAGGATAATCTGTGCTCCAGTGTAAGCCGATATGGAGGGTAACACAACGGAACAAAATTCAAGTCTTCTCTCAGTTTATTTGATTTGTTTGGATATCACTTTCTCTAATTCAATTTCTCTCTTTCTCTTTCCTTCTTTACCTTTACTTTAGGTTTCTATCGCTATTCTATTTTTGGCTATGTTTTCCTTTCCTTCACTCTGTCTCACTAGTCTCTACATAAATAAAAAGGACAAATTAATAATACTACAGATTATACATGTAAGCTTTTTAACAGTCCTAACTGCCAAAGCACATTCTTACTGCCACAACAAAACATGATTGGCCAATGCTAGCTCCCTGGCCAGTACCACATGTGATGCAGTGTGCTGTGAATCCCACATGGAAGCTGCACACTGGAACACTTCCAGCAGGGAAAATATAGCACACCTGAGGGACTTCCACCTTGTGGAGCAGGAATGTGCTGATGCGGGGAGTATCTTCGTCATGGTTACAATGCTCCAGGTGGAGCAAGGAGGACTGCAAAGAAACCAGTTCAAGCCATTTAGATGCGCCACAAAAAAGTCCAAGGGCCACCACATGAGCACTAAGGTTTTGTTTCTACTCTGGCTGCCTCATTAAAACAGCTGTTGGTGTGAGAGTGCTGCTTGGCTCAGCTCTCAAGCTTGACTTCCAGCCAAGCACTTTTTCAAATTGTTTATCTGCTCCGAGGTATTGTGTGACATTAATTGGAGAATGGCTAGCTGGGGGCATCCATGCATTATTGTGTCCTTCTGTCAATAGAAACAGAGATATATACAGTGATCCTTTAGTGAAAAGGTACTGTTTGTACACATTGCATATTAACATGAAACAGATGAAATGGCATGGCCCAAGATTACCACTAATAGGAGGCTGCTGATCCTCTGCTAGCATGAGTCACCGTCCACCTCCTGCTTTGATGCATCTGCTTAACCGTGTTGTGCACTGCATTCCAGAGACAACTAATAATGAAACAAGCACAGCATGATAAAGCAAGGATAGTGCAAACAGTCCCATGTCAACATCAACAGTAAGATGCTGGTACGGTCGGCAAAAAGGATCTACGAGTGGTGGGTTTGGCATGTGACGCCTGACCCCATCTCACAGTTCTCTGAAAGTTGGAACATTTCCAGCTGATTTTTCAGACTGTATTTGAGACTTTTTTTTTTTTTTTTTTTAAGACTGAAAGCTCACGGAACCGCTGATCAGCAGAGCGGAATGAGAAAGTGAGAGTATACTGGGTGAAACATTCTGCCTATCACGTAGGCAGTAAATACAAATTTCTTCACGGACAGCATATATTCTTAGTATTGCTATAATGTATCAGATGTCAGTGATTTATGATGGATGTACCTCCCTGGTAAATCTACCAAGGTCATCTGAGAGGTCACTGTTTCCTCTACTGCCAGTGATACCTGGGCTGTAATACTCAGATAATGGATTTAGAAAAGAGGAATAACAAGCCTGACCACCTTTACACACTTTTTCCAAACCCCATTCCCCCGACAGATATAAACTCCATTCCACCTCCATGTCCTTCTACTGGGCAAATCAGAGTTCTGTTACCTGACTTTCACAATCCACTGAATCCTCTTTAAATTAGGTGTTACATACAGCCGGTATAGCAATCATTGTTTATTTCACACAGGTACACAAGTGGGTGGAGAGCTATATGTGGTTGATCCAGACGGCTGATTTACTACTTTTAAAAAGCTTCATTTCAAGTCTCTTAACTCTTTTTATCTACATCATTCTCATACTCTTTTTTCTCTCAATCTCTTTTCTTCCTCCTCTCTCCCCATTATGTCTATTCTCTCTCCCTCTTCTCTCAGTCTCTCTCTCTGCTTTCCCCCCTCTCTCTTTCCTATCGGATGAGGGTGTACTGACACTGTACCTTGAAAGAGTAGTGAGCTGCAGCCCCTCATCACTGGAGTGGTGCATTCTGGTTATGGAGGAGATCAAGAGAGAAAGCCTGATCTCATAGATCATCTCACGGAACCTTATGATCCAATTGGAATTTGAAGATTGTGGACAAAGGTCTCATTTTGACTCTGGAAAGCATCACTTGAGCCTGACCCTCACCCTATGTTCCCCTGATAATGGCAACTCATTTGGTAAACATCAGTATTTTAGGGATTGCCGGCTGAAAACAATTATATTTAAATCCTGAGTATGGTGTTATGAGATCAGGAAGGACATATAGTTATTTGCTCCTGTCCAGCTACATGAGGTGAGGTGAAGCGATCAGGGTCCAACTTTACTGAATCCCACCTGGGATCACCCACCCACACACATCCACACTTGTGTTTGGTATCTTTTCAAGTTGCTTTTCCCATGCATTTCTCCAACTGTTTTTGCCATTTCAGCCAAAACAGAGTGCCTCTGCACTCATTCATATTGTAATAGAAGAGCAAAGCGACAGATAGGACTGCAAAAAATACTTTGAACTGCGTTGCAATGTTAACATGATCCCAAAGTGCCTTTTCCTTAAAATAAAATATTTTTTGCTGTGGACAAATTATAGAAACGTTCATATTAGCAAGCATCTATCAACTCAGCACCGGGCCTTTTAAATGTACCATTTCCTACTAATGGTGTCCTAGTGTGGACTGTGCAGTGAGGGAGCCGGCGCAGCTAATGCTCTGCTTTATCTTGTCCTTCAGTGAATGATGTATAGCTCTAGATCTGTAATTACAGATCCTCCATCTGGACGACCAATCATAGGATACTGCAGAGTCATAATTACATTCCCTGGACATAGATTATGCAGAGATAAGGATGCAAAGGTGGGGAGATCTCAGAAGGAAAGGGGCAAGAGCAGGGGAAAGAGGGAGGGGGAAAGAACGAGGGCCGGGGTCATGAGACGCATGAGAAGGTAAACAGAGAAAGATAGTGAAGAACACAAGATAGAAGATGGGGATAAGGGGGAAAACACACCAACAAAGCAAGGCTAAAGAAACCTCGAAAAGGAAAGGAAACCAATAAAGCAAAAAGAGAAGAGATTTTGGGGTGTCAATCTCTGACTGAGACGCAATGTGATTGTCTCATTGTCACCACAATCACATGTGAATAATCTGGGATTAAGAACCAATGGGATTACCCGAACAATCTCTATTCCCCTTGGTCGCTTTAATTCGATGGTGAAAACAATCTAAGCTTGGCACCGTCTGATGGGAAAATATCCTGTTCCATGCATCACATTCGATTAAGACTCAAGGGCTTGGACAAATTCTCTCTCACATCTTGTAGGGTAAAAAAAAATGTGTGTTGACTTGAATTTCTTTACAGCAGCTAACTGTATTGTATTGTACATGTTTGTAAACTATCCATCAGGGTGATGATTATGTCATACACATCCATACAGTAACGGCCTCTCATTTCTTCACTTTCAGTCATCTTGACTGATGCAATTACCTCCAGTTTTGGAGTCAGATTCAGTCATGCACCACAGATCCTAGTAAATATGCTTTATCCTCTACAGGATGTGCTATTCATGTCTACGCTATTGCCTGTGAATCACATTGAGACGGGAGCTCACAATCCATGTTTGTGCTTGTGTGCTTGTGTGCTTGTGTGCGTGTGTGAGTGTGTGCGTGCATGTGTGTGTGTGAGTGTGTGTTTTCTGCAGCAGCTGAACACTCGCTGAAGGCCCTCTGCTATCCTGAGGTCCCTCACAGCAACAGTCAAAGAGATGAGCCTTGAGTCACAAGATAATCTGGAGACAGGCTTTCTACACGCTCAAAGTGGAGGCGAATCACACTCGCATTCTGATGTTGAGAGAAACAGGGTGTGTGTGTATGTTTTGGAGTGTGTGCTTGGATTTCAGTCTACGGATGTGTGAGGCTGCTGTGTCTTCATGCATACATATGTGTTTGTCTGACCGAGGATGAAGTGAATTTAAACCGAATGTGTGAGAGCAAGGTTTAAAAAAAAATATTTCTCTGCTTTACATCTCTCCTGGACCTATTCAGCATTCCCCTTGAATTTTCTTTGACAGCATCTACTCTCCAACCTGCCAATGCATCACTTCAAACCACTGATTGATTTCTCTGATCCACAGCCTGCAGGGGGTATGTGTCCAACAGGGGAATAGGGTGCCACTGGGCCACATCTGTACGTGACTCACAACATACCAGCCCACTGGTAGATAACAGGTAAGAGAGGAGAGGGGGGGGGGATTTTTCCATTTGGTAGTGCAGGTCTCAGGCTGATGGAAGGAGCCCATTCATGTTTGTGTGAGGTATGTTCTCTGAATAAAACAACATGCTGTTCACACATCTATAATGAAAGCAGATTTTTACACGTAGCCTAATCTGATACGAAGTGTACATCTGAGAGAAGGTCATACGTTGTGTGTGTGTAAAATGCATGTACTGCAGTTAAAAAATAAAACCTATCATTCATAAACGGAAACATGTAAACTTCTATCACTTCATGTTGCCCCCGCAAAACATTTTATCTTCCTCTCACTCTCCTCCACCCCTTTTCATATACCTGATCCTCCTTATCTCTCCTCTTCTTCTCATCACACCCCCAGTCCTGTCTTTCCTCTTCGCTTTTTCCAGACTGTGAATACAGCCTTGATCCTGACCTCTGAGCTGTAATGTTATTGTCAGCATGAATACATGTCACACGCGCGCGCACACACACACACACACAAACCTGATTTCCCCTTGGTCTCTGTAATGACTCCAGCAGCACAAGTAGAAGCAGGAGGAGGGCAGTCTCCTCAACCTTTTTACCCCCTATCAGGCTCAGATCTGCAGTAGAGCATGGTGCATGAGCTGAGAGCTGAAGCTGCTGGGATCTGTCTACACTGGGACACAGGGAGTCTTCTAGACGGCTGTGAACTTCTGACCCTATATAGACAGAAGGCTGGTTTTGGTAGATCATTTGTCTGGTTGGCCTACAAGATTTAAGCAGTCGGTCAAGAATAGGTCACGGTTTAATTGTTCTTTAAACTAGCTTACATAGGTGTCAGTTACAATGGAACTGTCGATAAAACGTGGTCAGTGAAATAACGTTTAGGAGGGCAGTAAAAACAACCAGCAATTGTTTGCTAGATTTATGTAACTTGCTGATTAAAACCTATTTCAAACGAGCGCCCTTTAGACAAGCGCCCATCCGCCACCCTGCACGACTGTTTAGGCTACGGCTTGTTATAAAACAAATGAACAAGCATGCATTAGCCTACCTCAACCCACAGGTCTTTACATCTAACACACTTGCGTTGTGAGAGAGGCAATACATATTGGATCGCTCAGTTTGCATTCGTTTAAGAGAAAAACTTTTAAAACACATTATTTTCCCAACTAATTTACTCTATTATTGAAGGTTATTAGGATTTTCTATTTCAGTCATTGTCAGCTAATGATTTCCTTGGCTGAACGTTCATCCTTTGGACAGTGCGTAATGGTACAAACAGTCCTACAATAACCTCTTAGACATTTCAGCATTAGTCGGGCAATAAGGGTTACTCACCACAGGTTTCTCAAAGGACCATCCAAGTATTCCGGTGATAAATTACATATTTGTACATCGGACATCATCAGTCAAAAGTCCATCCGGACCAAGTTATGTCCGTTTTACGCACGTCAATTTCCAGGTTGGGACGCCGCAAAAGGTCCCAGTCCTTGATGCTTCACTAGACTTGATTGAAGTCACGGAGTCTCTGTAGTTCATGACGATGATCCTTTTTTCCGAGCTGAAACCAATTAACAATAGCAGTGTTCAGTTCAAATCTATATTTTTAACACTCCGCTGCGAAAGTACAATCCAAATAACGTTCATAAGACAAAACCTAGTTAGATAAAAGAGTCAATTATATATCGCTCAAACAAAACGTGTTTCTTTCTCCCCGATCTCCCCTATACCTACATACATTTTTTTTTTAAGTAATCAAATGGCATATTCCCCGCCCCCAAATTGCAAACGTGTTTTTCCACATTTGAATTTGATAAGAAGTTTAGTGAAAAGAAGTGCCTGGAGTTCCGTCTCATGTGCCACCCTTGGCATTGTGACACTCCACCGGTACTGCAGATGTATTCGTTCCCCTTGGGAGGGAGAGGGCTGCGCGCCTCTCCTGATCCGTCACGGACCGCTAGAATAAATAAGAAAAAGCGACAGGTTGCGTAAAAATGTGTGCCCTGAAGCACCCGTAGAAAAACACTGAAGCATGAAATACTTATTGCGCCCGTCACACCACTGTTCGTTTGCAGAACTCTTACACAGGTTTGCTTCTAAGGTTTACAATGGACTACTTCAGTTGACAGCGTGCCACTCCTCGTCTGAAGCTATGACGTTCAAACTGTCAAAGGAAATACATTTCGATCCATGAGAAAGTCTCTTCATCACATTGATGGTAATCATGTTAAACTAAATTGCTCTGTTCAGCTTAAGCGGGTTGTGTGGTGTGGATAAGATATAAAACCCTTGGTCTATGACAAGGTGGATTATTTATTATTATTATTATTTGTTAATTAAATGACAATTTTTGTCACACTGTGATACTCAACATACTGTATTCTTACGTCACTGTAAACCCGTTTACCATTGGACAATTCCATAGTTCTCATCCAGGAATAACAATAGGAAACAGGAAGGCATTATGGTTTACATCCTAAACAGAATACAGCATGTTAGGATTTGGGATGAGGACATAGTAATGTGAGAGACTGGAGGACTTTAGTTTTCTACAATACCTTCTCAGCTTTCTTCAAATTAACAGATGTATTTTCTAACTAAATGTAATTTTGCACCTTTCATCCAAAATGATCCAAAGTCACTTCTTGTGAGGTTCCACTGTTCAATCATGTGAACTCTCTCTCTCTCTCTCTCTCTCTCTCTCTCTCTCTCTCTCTCTCTCTCTCACACACACACACACACACACACACACACACACACACACACACACACACACACACACACACACACACACACACACACACATACACACTTGTCTTTCTAAAGTCTTTCTGTGGTTCTAATTTGTCACTAGTGTGTTGTTGCAGCCAACACAAATACTTTAATAGAGTTGCTTTATAATTACAGTAATACAGTATTGCGTCATGACACATCTTAACAGATTCTAAATGTTCTTTCCTCAGATGAAACGAGAGGGGATGAAAGTATTTCTGAGCACTTTGGTGAAACTAAATTCCCCCCTTTCCTTCCTTCTCTATTTAATCTGTAATTGAACTCATACGAGGTCTGAACAAGAACCTAAATTATAACTTCATAAAGTGATATCAATGTGGAGAAGAAGATGCACATTGTTTTAACTCCACGTCACAACTCATGCACACACAAACACACACAGGCACACATGTATTGACCTCCTTACAACGCACACATGCGGCCACAAAAACACACATTCACACCTAAAACCTATTTTACGTGAAATGCAAATCAAAGATCTCTGCGGTCCTATGGGTCTGATTGGACTCTTTCATCCTCCTTTCCTTCATTCCTTCTAGCTTCCGCTCACTCCTTGTTCTCCCCTGGGAGAGAAGCAACGTGAGAGAACTACCTCGCTGCTCCTCAGCCCTGCTGTTCACTCAAGGCCACACTGTTCACCTCTATCATACAACACTGTGTCTACCAGCAGAGGCCTGCTGTGATGCCAGCAGGTGACAGAACGTGCAGTGTATGGGAGTTGTGTTGAAGGAATCCATTGGGAAGTGGGTTCCTGTGCAGCCTGTTTTTCTACCAGGTTCCCAGGGTTGATCTGGGCCCTGTATCTCCTCAACCTTGAGGGAGTTTCATCCTCAATTACATCCTGTTACTCTCAATCACATCGTTTTTAGTTTACCAGTAGCCTATACTCACAATTAATCTGTCCCCATCCTGACCAGTGTTAAGGGGGTTACCAAGCCATATATTACTAATTTTAACACCACGAATATAATTGCTATAGTTAGTTATTACTACCTGTGAAAGTCATTTTTTGCTCTATAGCTTTAACCTGTCAGATCTGGTCTTAACAAAAGGAACATAAGTCCATAAACCCATTATTATTCAACTATAAAACTTTTTAATGATATGACTCAAACCAAAGACTAACAATGTGACCCACAAGGTTTAATCAGTGCAAAAATCATACGGTAGTGGTTTTTGCTAAGTGAAAGCTGCCTTGCCACTGCATGAACTTTTAGGTTGAAATCAATTCCCAAAGGAGACATGCAAAACAACCAAATCAGGTTTCCTACTGCCTTGACAAGAGTCAGGCTTTCTTGTAACCCTGCATCTCTTTGAACAATGCTCCCAATTGGCAGGGCCTGTTAGGTTTGTGTTAATCTTAACCTCTCCTACAGAGTCTTGTATGTCTGACAGGATCAGGTTCGATGTCTCTGGTTCTCCCCATCCCCCTTTCTCTATCTCTCTCTCTCTCTCTCTCTCTCTCTCTATTGCCTTCTCTTTTGCTCTCTTTCCACCCTCCCTTTCTTTCACTCTCTCTCTCTTTACTCTCCCTTTCTCTCACTGTTTCGCTCTACCCCCCCCCCCCTCTCTCTCTCTCTCTCTCTCTTGCTCTTTTTCTGCATTCCCAAGAACAAGCTATTCATTAGCACTGCTGATAATGAGAAGTTCCTTTGATTTACCAAATTTTTCATGATACTAACTGTGCATACACTTATTTTCTTCATTAGTATGGAGTTTTAGAGTCTCTTTCCCCATAAAAAAAGCCAAACTGAAGATTTCGGACAGGTCATCCATAGTTTGATTCCACAGAGAGAGACACCTATAAATGTTTGTATTCACTCAAGTTTTCTGGGTATACAGAATTGCGTGTGAACACAGCATAGGAAGTGGATGTACTCTGTCAGTGTTTCTACACATCTGACTAGCACTATTAATGTCTGAGTGACAGGGATATCCCTGCAGAAAACACATATACACATACCAACACACACTCACAGAACTTTCACACACCACATGCACACACATCACTGCACTCAAAGACAAATAGTCCCCAATTTTTTTTATGTTGAGCAGAGAGAATCAGACAGCGCAGCAGAGGGCCATCTGAGAGGACAAAACTGCCTCAACACATGCCACAAAGTATGATACAGTTATTGAGTTGAATGTTGAGTGAGACCTGACATGACGGCCAGTCAATCACAGGACAGATGTATCAACGCTTCTACTGGGAGGTTGAAGCCTCCTGTGGCGTTTGTTATGGGTTCTCAGAAGGAGGTTGAGTCATTCGGTCGTTTACTGCTGCTGTATTTAATGGAGGCTCCTATGGTGTGAAAAACAGCAAAGAGAGTTGAAAGTTCAAATAATTTAATGTCTGTCGATACATTTGAAAACGGCACAGAATGTCTGTTACTTCTTACATTCCCAATAATAAATGTTGTTTATGGCATGGCATAGCCTTGCCATAAACAACTTAATAGGTTTACAAAATCCTGTTTGTGGAATGAATGAAAATGATGCTGGGAATCGAGTTGACTGCTAATTCCAGTCTTGTAAATGTGAGTCAATAGCATGTAGATGGTTATTCACACTGTCGTGAAATGTTAAGATTGTCACTTGAGGAAATTCAGACATTGACCGATGCTGAGTGCTGCTTTATAAATGTCAAGAATGCTTTTGTTGCTTTTGTAACATGAACTGCTTCATGTTTTTATGCCCCCTCAGAAAATAAGGTTTAGATAAATTATCTCTCTCACCCATCGCTCTCTTTCCCTCTCTCTCTACCACTTTCTCTCTCTGTTTCTCACCCATCTCTCTCGCTCCCTCTCTCCATATTTCTTTCCTCCTCTTTCTGTCTGTCTCTCTCCCCATCTCTTTTTCTCTCCACATCTCTCTGTCCATCTTCCTCACTCCCCCTCTCATTCTTCTCTCCGCTTATTCTGGTCACCCCCCCATACACACACACACGGACAACTCCCCCAATCTTCTCTCTCTCCCTCCATCTCTTTCTTCAGTCAAGGCCTTGAGGCTGGCTGAGATATTGATGTTAATATCTGCTTGCTGCTTGGCAGCAACTTGCACATTAAATATTAAACAGTAACATCATGTTGGGGACAATGCTGTTTGCCGTACGCAATGTGAAGCCACAAAGCCCACACAGACAGAGAGATCTGATGATTTTCAAGGCTCAGAGTCAGACAAGCAAACGGACATTCAGGACAGACTGACTGATGGGACATGCAGCCCATGCAGCCCAGAGTCTCACAGATTTGCTTGATGCAGACATACATATACACTGCGGCAAGACCACACACATTAACTAAAGATTATCCCCAGGTTTGTTTGCTGATGTTACTGTAAAGTACTCTTACAGTGGCTTCTGGTTCTTTCCCCACAAGCTGCAGGGTGCTTGTGGTTCTGTGCTGTCTGAGGGAGAAACAGACCAGGCAGTGCTGCAGGCCTTCCTTCACGCTCTCCTGATTGTCCTGTAGAGGTACATTTTGTCTTCTAACAGCAGAAGTTCTGTCAACACACTCACGTTTTGATTAAACCGTTTAATACAATGGAAATAGGTTTGTCTTTGGCAGTGTGGTTGTATCTAAGGGTGAACTCTCTACTTTGAGACATAGCTAGCAAAGCACAAGTACATACAATTAACAAGGCAGGGTTATAAGATGCACTGTGGACAGGAACCATTTCACACTTTAAGTTGTCTTTTTAGCAAGTAAGTCAAAAGGCTTCACAGAACATTAACAACATCTTGTAGTTACGATACAGAAGACAATATGGAGGGGCCGGGGATGGAGGAGGATGGCAGCAGTTGCTGAATATGCAGGTACACAGTAATGCATGATGTGTGAGCATGAGTGTCCAGGTATGTGAATGGATGCAGTGTTCAAGTCCTCTGAAGGGGTACACCTGAAACTTGAACTAGCACACCTGCAATTGATTGCATGAGTGACATCAGCGGATGAGGTGACGCGCTGCCCAACACACACACACACACACACACATACGTTCTCTGAAACGTCCAGTTATCCAAGTTCTTAATCCCAATGGTACTTTTATTCTGTCCCTTTCAATCTGCCCCGGGCCCATGTTGCTTCCACTTGACTCACCTGTCCGATGCTGTTGCGTCAGTGTGTCTGCTCACTCACAGACACACACACATCCACACACAAGCAAACACACTCTACACACGCACATACACAAATACTCTACACACACACACACACACACACACACACACACACACACACACACACACACACCCACGCACGTGCGCTCACACACACAAACACACACACTCTCTCTTTCTGAGGGAAGTGTCTCCACGCAGCCTGCCTGGGCAGCTTTGCAGTGAGAGTGACTGAATCAGGCTCACCTCCACAGCCCTCTCCCTGCCAGCGTCAGTCTGAGCTCTGACAGCCTTGGTTCACCACCGGGGGGCTGTTGGTCCACATCCTGCTGGACAGGGATCCTACACACACTCTGAAACACTCAAACACACTGACTGGCTTGGGCTCATTTGCCCTCGCACTACCTGTCAGAGCTGGCAACATTCAACACAAATCAGTTCAAAGCTACATTGGTGCATTTGGTGCTGTTGTTAGAGTTCCTCCCGAGTCTCTATTACTAAGCTTTATTATTATTTCGACATGTTCAGCACAATGCTAAAGTGATGTAAAAAGCTATATACTACAGGGTTCCATTTAACTGGAATGTGTGGTTTTTTGAGGAAAGCTTACTGCTTTAGCTGTAACACAGAGTTGATTTTATGCCCAGCTGCTCAAACTGCATCCTGAATAAAACATTCGCAACATCAATTTGTGCCTTCTTGAAATAAGAGAATGTTTTACCTCAACTCAGCATGTAGCGCTTCTGAGCTCCACACTGGATAGAGGAAAATAACTTAACACTTTAATCACAGGAATAAATCTCATCTGAAGAACTGCATGTTGCAACTAACAGTCCAAGATGTGGACTGATGCTTAACCTGTACACTAACACTGATGCACAGTCACTGTAATAACAATACAAAAAATAACACTTAGCGGACCCTCGTATCCAAAATAATGCCCGCGTTGGGATTTGAATATGCAACTTTTTGTTCTGTAGATGATCTACCGAAGAGCTCATCCTTCAACATCTTCTTGGATAATAAGACCTTGATGTAAGGAGCTCAATTGTAAACCCAGTATGGTTAAGGGATAGAGGAAATGTAAGGAGGGTTGTAGAGGTGTAATGGAAACTTTCTTTAACACCGTTGACTAATACAGTTTAATCTGGCTCTGAAGTCACTCCCCTGGGGCCACACAAACATTTTCTGTGGAGAAATCACGCTATGACAGCGGCAGAAATTTTAATTTCGACTTATTGTATTAAATGTTGCCTTTTTAGGCTGTTTAAAAACCTTGCACACACACTGTATACCAGCCAGGTTCTGCCAGTCTCTGAGATCACTCCCTCAGGGTGACAGTATGAGGCCTGTCAGACCTCTCCCAAAAAGCAATCCTTCCTTTCTCCCCTTCTTGGTAAATGACTGGATGACAGGGTGGGTGTCTGCAGTGCAGAAAAAGCACAGTGTTTACCTCAAGATGACCCGCTGGAATACTAGGTAGCATTGATGTCGCTGTGATGAAAACATGAAACCTCTAATCTAGGCCTGGTTCCTCCTCTCCACCAGCTGAGACTTCTCCAGCAGATGCTGATCATTACAGGAACACGGAGGCCAAAGAACAGTAGGCCTGCGGTGTCGATGTGTCCATGGTCCCCTTCCTGCCACCTGCTCCACACCACTTTCCAGGAAAGTGCAGTAAACATGAGCTCACTGCAACAGGCCTGGTAAAACAATGTACTCGCCCCAGAACATACCGGAGGGAAGCAAGTCACTTGGTTTTTCTTCATGTATTTTCTTTTCTGTCTGTGTCTCTCTTACTTCCACTCTCTGCCCTTCTCTGACACTTCTCTCTCTTCCTTGTTCTCACCAGTCTTCACTGAAAAGCTTCTCTTCAGGCTACAGCGGTTGTTTAATGGGCAATCAGTGACATTCTCTCAGAACTTTCTCCATTTATCTCTTTCTCCACTTCTCTCTGTCTCTTGCTCATCCTTTTTCCATTTTTCTCTCTGGCCTTTACTAAACAGTGCAGTCTCTTGTTAAAGGTCTGTCTGGCTTAACACACTGAACCCTCTCTCTGGGTGAATCAGCTTTGTCACTCATCTCTGCTTTCCCGATGGCTGCTTTTACCCTGATACCTACAAATCATTCAGAAAGTCACTACAAGAGATTCTTAATCCCCTGCAACACTGATGCAAAATAATAAATTGGGTCAACCAAAATGATCCTTGTTATTGATAGTCAAGCCATGAACGGACCAAATGTTCTAGGATAGAACAAGGCAAGATCTGCTTAAATGACAGAATGCCTGCATCTCGAACACCCACCCAATTTCTATTACAATCATTCTCTCCCTCCCTCAACATCATTTTGCCTCGCCAGCTTCAGTTTTGCTTCATAACAGACCTCATTAACGTCTTTCGAATGAGATCTTCCTAAATTAAACGCCTCGCTTCTACCCCTGCTGTTCCACAGCCCAGCAGTCATCTGACTGCAAGACATGTACAAGCTAAATTGACTGAATTAAAAACAGTTCCCCATCCCTTTCCCCTCTCCTTCCTCTCCCTCCCTTCTTTCATACTCTCTCCTTAGAGAGGAATATGGATTAGTCTGCGTAGTATGCGTATTAGTATTAGAGGGATTGGTGCAAAGCTACATTACAAAGCTCTATACACCAGTGGGATTGTAATTGCACAGCAGTTGATATTGCTAATAGTCACTGTTGGAATGCAATCTGTTCCAGGCACATGGAGCCTAAAAGACACATCTGATGGCTGGTGCATATTACAACACTGTAGTGTGTGTGAGTGTGTTTGTGTGTGTGAAATGTTTGACTGTTTGTATGTGTTTATGTGTGTGTGTGTGTCTTTGTGTCAAAGGAGAGCGAAAAGGGGGAGTGTAAGTAGAATGGATGCGGATGCTAGTACTGAGCAGAATTCCAATTCCCCTGATGCCAGCCAGAGGCTTTGGGAAACTCAGAGGGAAACAACCAAGCCAAAGTGGAGGTGATGTCAAATGATTTCTTTCAGCTAATTGTGATCCAGAGATGTTGTGCTCTGCAGTCTGTAATTTCCCCTTAACCATTCCTTATTTTGTTGCCATGACTGAGAGAACTTGTTACCCAGCCCTCAGGCTCATAGCCAGCCTCCACTCTCCCACCCAGCCCTCACCTTCCTACCAAACCCCCTCAGCCTCCACCCTCCCACCCAGCCCTCACCTTCCTACCAAACCCCCTCAGCCTCCACCCTCCCACCCGGCCCTCACCTTCCTACCAAACCCCCTCAGCCTCCACCCTCCCACCCAGCCCCCACATCCAACCCTACAAACTTCTTTGAAACTTAACTCAAATCACACATCCCCAGCCTGTCCATCCTCTCACCATCTGTGCTGCTGATGTGGTGCGCAGATCTGAGCATATGTTTGTCATGGATTGAGTGTATGTTTTGGTGTTTGTATGTTCTTCATCGTAAAGGCAGTCAGCAGAGAGGCAGGTCCAGCCTCCGTGTGACAGGAGGAAGCTCAAGCAGTGGCTTAATTGGAGGCTGGACGGACTCACACACACACAAACACACACACATACATGCACGCACAAACCACAAACCACACACCCACATGCACACATACCCACACGCAAACCACAGACACTCACTCAAACCACACAGACAGAGAGGCATACACACACACACACACACATACACACTAGCGAGGCAGGAGGAGAGCACCATGCCTGTGTGTGAGCTGTTAAAACAGAGGCTATTAGTGGGACAGGTCAATGTGACAGCACACAGATTGTCTGGATAAGAGGGGGGAAACAAGGAATTGGTTGCTGTTGTTCAATGTTAAGAAATGTGTGTGTATGCACTTTTTCAGATTTGTGGACAATCTGAATTTGCATAGAAATGCTGGTATTGGATTTTGTTGTTTGGAAATATCTGTCAAATGTACCTTAGCAAGCGTAACACCATTTTTGTTTAGTGGAACAATATTCTCATTTTGTCATGGTTTTATAGGCTGAGTTAAAGGACTGTTTTCATTGCAGCAACTGTGGCCAAAAGGATTACCTAACACCTAATTGGTGCATCATGAGTAATTTATTCTTGTCCTAATCTTGATTAAATTAAACACATAAATGTATTTATTTTTACACCAGATAAGTAAATTCTTTCAGTTGACATTTGATCTGTTGATTTATTTAATCAGATGTGGTTAACAGAATACATCTTGCAAGTTTAAGTTGCACTTGATTATTCATTCAGTGCATTCCCATACACTTTCTCTGTTGGTTTCATCGTTCACTGGAAGACACATCAATCGCACCTCAAACATTTTCAAATAGGGTAGTGAGGCAGCCATGTTTTCTAAAGTCCATCTGAGCAGAAAGGGCCCAGTGGCCACCTCTCTTTGGTTCTGTCACGAGCGAGGACCCAGTTTGTTAACGCGATAGTTCAAGGGGAGACGGAGAGCAGGAATGTCCTTGAGTTGGTCACGTGACAGGAATTGTATGAAGAGAAACAATGCTACTCTGAGAGATGGATGAAGACAGGTGTAATATGCACGTTTTTAAGCAGCCATGAGCACTGAGTGATGAGATGGAACCAGCCCAGCACTATGATGCGTGAGAGGTAGATCATTACTCTGGGAGAGGTTGACCCTCACCCAGGAGGGGTCTTGTAAGGATGGGGTGACAGCATAGCAGACACAGTGAAGGCAGCTCCAGGCCGGCTTGGAGACTGGAGAATAGTTTGGCAATGAGATGGGAGAATTTCATGAGACATGATTCAAGCAGTGCAGATATATTATTATTTTGCAATGTTAGAATAGGATTTCTTTTGAAAATGCATCAAGATCAAAACGTGTGTCCACACGACACCAATTAATGTCAATCTGTACTATGTTTGCTTTAGTTGAAAGTCAACAATGTATAGTGACAAACAGCGTGTTTGTCTACCAGCTAAATTATGATATTAGATTAATAATACTAATATCATCAGATGTCTCTGACAGTCTGAGAGTTACACCACAGAGATTCCTTTTATTCTCTGCCATGCTTAACAATTATTATACATCATAATGAGCTACCTTAAGGAGGAAGGAGCCACATTATAAACTAAAGATAATTATGAAATTATTAACAGCCTTTCGCCCCCACTGTTCATGGAGTATCATGAGGCTAGCATAAGGTGATAGCTGTCATCATTAGTGCATGCCAATTATAATTGATTGCCTGGAGCTAATGAAAATTGATGATGCGTCAGCCTGCAGATTAACTGTCGTGCGTGCTATTCCATCCATCTAAAATTTCAACGTGCATCGATTAATGGTTAACACTGAAGACAGCAAGTTGACCTTCCAGCATGGGAGGAACTTTCTCTATGTGTTAATTTGGCATAACAAGCTGGGTCATCCATTGGGTTGCTTACACTGGGCAGACCATGGGGGATAAAGAGATTTGGATTCCAGATTGTATTCATAACAAGAGGATTTTACTATAATCTTCTGAGAGACCAAAACTATAATCAGTCATGTACATGGTCTATGATGCAAAATGGCTGAGACTACATGTTTTAAACATAGGATGCATGTTTAAAACATGGACAAGAAGACATCTGCATACCCATTCACCTACCTGTCCATTTAATATGGATCAGACTGAATCTTTGCTGACTTTGACTTTTGTCCTACCTCTATCTTCTCACCCTCTTTCTCACTCTCTTCCTCTCTCTATCCCTCAGTGTCTTCCTCTCTCTCCTCATCTTCTATCCCAGATTTTCCTCACTGTGTCACTTTTCACATCCTTTGATCCTTCACGGGTCCTTCTGTCCCCTGCTTGTCACCCTGAGCTTCAGCCTGAGTGACACAGAAAAGGTCAGAGATGGCTGCATTTAATCTGTAAACTCTGTCTCTCCCTCTCCTTCGCTTCCCTCCACCTCGTCTCTCTTTCCTTCTTTCTTATGCTTCACCCCTCTCTCTGTCCCTCTGCGTCCCTCTCCATCTCCTCCCATCGCTGTCCTCTCTGCCCCCCCCCTGCTCTTTTATTCCCCCCCGCTGCACTCCCCCCCCCCCCCCCCCCCCCTTTGCACCATGGAGGCTCCTTGCTCTGGGAGGCAGTGGAGGAAGCCAAGTGTCAGGTCTGATCAGTGCTTCTGCTTACTGGCTCCTCTCAGGAGTCAAGCCCTTTGCTCTAGGAGAAGCATCCTCGTTACGGAGTTGGTTTGGCATTGCCTTCTCCGACTTCCTCTAAGGTCACCCAGAACGAGACGGTGATTTGTTACATCAGCACAATCACGGTTAATTCACGGTCTATTCATCTTCTTGCCCAAGGTTAAAAAAGAGCAAAGGTGAAAGGGCCTGGATTGATGGTAGGAGTGGAGGATCATTGGACGGCAACTCAAGAAAACGTATTAAAATAACTAGAACTGTCATCTCACGAAGGATGGAGGGATGGACCTTGTGCAGCATATCATGAATATCATGCTGAATGAAATGGTCCTCCCATTCCATCCTTCGCTATCCATCCATATATTCCCATCCACCCAATCATTGCCTTCATTCTTCTACTTTGATGGTTCTTTTTCTCCTTCCCTCTCTGCATGCATATAGTGATGAGGATGGCCAATACAGTACCAGTCCCCTGATGTAGAAAAAGAGAGATTGATAGAGAGAGAATCAAAGAAGGAGAGATTGATAGAGAAAAAGGTAATCAAAGAGAAAAGGAGAGACTGAAAAAGATGTAATCAAAGAGAGAGAAAAAAAGATGTATAAAGAGAAAAAAGGGTAATCAAAGAGAAAGAGAGAGCGACAGAAAGAGAGCGAGAGATAAAGAGAGCGTGCAGGGCAGGATGACTGACAGCTCTTTGACGCAGTTAGACATAATCTCTTGCTCACACAACAACTGCTAATTCTATGAGAACAAACGTTATCCACTCAGCGTCCATGGATGAGGATGGCACACACCACTTTCCTGCTTTCTCTGTCTCCTGATACTGAATGCCAGGAAGACTGGGAAGATGGGAAGGAGGCTATGGAGCGGGGTGTTACCTGTCAGCTTTGCTTAGCTCTGAGGGAGGACTACAGACAAGACTCTTGACCTATTGCACCTATTTTATGTAAAAGCTGAAGGAATGCCTCTCTGGGTTTGTGAGTGTTGCGCTTGACAGACAGAAACCCATTCCAGTCAGACACGTTCATGTTCCTCAGTGACGGTCAAGTCTCCAACATTAGAAAAGATTATGCTGACTCTTTAGTATCTGGATCTCTTATTTCAGAGGCTCAGGAAACACTCTGCTCATTGAAGCAATATTGTATTGTTCCAGGCCAGCAACCATGTTCTGCTGCTGTTAGGACTTTTACCTGTTTCCCACTTCTCCTGCCACACACACATGCACACCGATTCTGATACGGATATGCACCATTTGATTCTGATACCTCAACATACCTCAAAAAGAAAGCACATATGGGGCATTTTTCATAATTCAATTTCATTTTCATGGATTTTTTACTTGGAAGTAAATCATGCAAGAAGACCTTGAAAGTAGGGATTGATTAAAAAAGTAAAGAAATTTGAATATTCTAAATATTTGAAGAAAACGGTTTCATCTAACGAGCCAGATCAGCGCATGGATGAAAAGACGACCTTAACTGAATCATTGAATAAATTAGCTTTAAATTCCTAGAACCTCATGGTTGGAGTAAAATAAATCAAATCAAACAAGAGATACAATAAAGGGCATTTTTTCCATTCTTGCAAAAGTATTCTGTTAAACTAGGGGAAACCACTATACTTTCTCCTGTCTATGTTTATGACAAGTGATGACATTGTCACTGTTTACAAATGATTATTTTCCAGTAAAAATGTCTAAGTTCAAGTGAACTTCAGGGACACACGTTATAAGCAATCCTCACTTGTGGGAAGCTGCATTTCACAATTTTTCTGTCTAGTATTGTGATCACATCCTTTTAACTCCAGGATAACCCTTTTTCTTTTATAAATGTAACTACCTTGAGGGTTTCTACCCTGAAGGAATTTCACGTGTCAGGAATTCTGTTTTAACTCTGAGGAAATGTAAGGAAATGGGTGGGCAGAGGGACCCAAAGAAATCAAAGAAAATCTATTTTATCTTCCAGCCTACTCAATAAGCCTGTATTTAGGAATGAATGTTACATTAATATGTATACCCTAGAAAATGTGCTCATGCTGTCAAGTTTAGGACAATTTCTTAGACACAGAACAGTCAAGTCTCTTTTCTTGGACTATTATTGTTTTCCTAAATCTGTGGCAGCTACAACTAGCCCTGGGATTACCTCAACTGTGTCACAGCGGGAGAGCAGGAGGGACCCTAATGTAGGCAGAGGCAGGAGCATGAAAACATTTATTTTATAAAAAATAAAAATAAACGGGAACAAGAGGGTATACTCACACAGGGCAGTCACAACTATGGTTCAAGTTCAAGTCCAAGTCTTTTATTGTCAGATGCACAGAACAATACAGGGTCAGACTGGGCACTGTAATTCTTAGGACAAGACAATGCAAAGCAACCTGGCATAACATAACATGTAAGTACTCAGAACATAGATTACATCTATGATAAGCTAAAATATAGTAAACCTCCTAATATGCAATAATCAAAACAACATGCAAAACCTCTAAATACACATAATACACATAATAACCTATATTAACCTTATAAACCTATACTAACCTAACACGTACTGATGAGGGGAGCACAGATATATACAGGTCAGGGTAATCACACATGGACAACAGCTGGGTGAATGGAAAGAGACATGAGGTGCAGGGATCCAGGAGAGTGAGCGACAAGACCAGTACCGGAACACACCCAGGGAGACAGACAGAAAACACTAGGACAGGGAAAACCAGGAAGTCAAGCTGAGCCATGGCTGTGGCTGTGACAAACAGTTTTGCAACGTGAGTGTCTAATAAGAGGTGTCCATCAAGATGGAATCTAGAACCAGCATAGCCTGCTGGTCCTTGATAAAAATAGCACTGTATACTTATCGAAGGTTACAGGCTACTGTTGGTGCTCTAAAATGTGGCACACGGTAACAAGCTGACTCTTGTGTCCTGAGACTTATCAATCTCACAGTGCAGGTCAATG